>NC_133123.1:199670958-200300306 GCF_033568475.1 Henckelia pumila | reverse complement strand
GTTGGTTTCTGCATTTGATCGTGTATTTGGCTCTTGGTTTGGTATTTACTTTGTCAACAAGGATAGATTTAGAGAGGTGGAGACAAATCGTGTGTTGATCCTTTGTTCTTTTGCATTGTGACTGTACTATTTGGTACAGAGACATAACCCTTTATAGTGTTTTAACTAAGCTCTTTGCCATTGCATTTTTTCTTGTGGGTTTATTGATATTTTGTTATCTGGGATGGTTAGTTATGTGCCGGATTCACAAGAGGATTGTAAAGTGGCATAGGAGGATGACAAAGTGGGTACATGTTTGGCCAAGATATGCAGTAGCTCAATTTATTAATGCTGATATTGATAACAATAGTTTTGTGAGGTAGTTCTCAACTATTTGTGAGCAATTTAGGTCTTATCCATTTTGAATTGGAGCGAATAATTTTATGTTCACAAGGCATGTATCTCTGTTCTGGTTTTGATAATGATTTGCATTTTATGATGGTTTAATTTTTATACTATTTTGAGTTAGGTGTGTCTATGCATATTTCTAGCCACAGTATTGAGATTGGTTTGGAGAGGGGAAGATAAATTATTATAGCAAATTAGCTTTATTTCTAGCCACAATCTTTGCTCTGTTTTTTTGGAAGGACATTTTTTATTTCTATATAGTATTTCGATCTGCACTAAAATTATATTGCATTTGGGCTTCTTGCTGTTGTCCTCTTGCACGAATGACTTGAATCATTGAAAGATTAATTAATCTCAATTACAAAAGAAAATGACCCCAAGAATTGAATATTTATTTCTTTGAGTTGGTGCAGTGCAACGAGCCAATGTTATATCGATTATTTCATTGCACCATTATTATTTAATAATGATTTCAATCAAGTTTTTTTCTATTATCTTCCAAACTCCTTTATTTGTGAACATGAGAACTACATGTGGGTCATATAATTTCTACTTTCGCTGTTAAACCATCAGTTTGCTATAATATTTTAATTAATTCTTTGTTAGATTCTAATTCAATTTATTTAATCATTCATTTCATATCTTTTGTCATCAAACATAAACTAAATTAATTGGTCTAATTTAAAACATTAGCTGTAAAATCCCTCAATATGTAATGCATTCACATAAACGCTACACTTAACTGTACAATATTGTACATTTCTAACATTGCTAACAATCACTCACTAATAAAATCGCTAATTTATGATCTATTTTTATCTTATTAATCAATTTTGGTTTTAGAAAAGTCACATATATGCGTATTTAACGAGACTTAATATGATCAACTTATGTCTAACCGCTTTTGGGCAAAACAAAGCGTTTTGGCGAAACTTCAAGCTTAAGCGAGATTAAGCGATAACGAGACTTAATCAAGCTTTTTAGAACAATGAGTAGAAGTAATTATTTTCATACACCATGTCTTGAAATAAACAGAGCTATTATTTTATGTTTTTTAGAATGCAAGACAGTTATGAAAATCAAAACATTAATTTTTAAATATTAAAATGTTTATACATGATAGTTGTCTAAACAAATATTTAATACATTTTATAATTTAAAAAATAATATTTTATAAGTACATGCTCAAACTGAATCATAATGTGTTAATGATCACCAGGATATAATAGAAGTAACCCCAAAGTTGGAGAAAATATTTTATTTTTAATTAATTAATTTTAATTTAATACAAAATTTATCATAATATATTTTTTTAAAAAAATAAATTTCAAATGTAAAGCCATTTACCCCGAAACTGATAGAGATTTCTTTTAAAAAAAGGTTTTGTTTATATTATATAAAAGTAATATAAATAGATTTAAATGTAAAAACATATCTCTCCTTATACATAAAAAATATCCCTCTTAGATACCATTTTTTCATTTTTTGAAATTGCCTTAATGTGATATAAGTATTACAATTTTATTTTTATTTGTTTTCTTCAAATTTCAATAATTTTTCTCAACTAAACATTATAAATAAGATAAATTGATAAATAAATTTAAAATTTACTTTTATATTATATTATAAATGGGAAAAAATAAATTTAAATATAATATTTATATATAACATACAATATTAAATATATTATATGATTTTATACATACGCAACGCGTGTGTGTGATTATGCTAGTATTTATTAAAATTTAAATCATATTAGATAATAATCTCTATAAATAATAATGACTTTTTAAATAATTTGATTGGTTTTTTTTTTTTTGTGAAATTTGATACAGATCACGATTTGTTTCGGAAATTTTTGAAGTTACCTTATTAATATATATTTTTAAAGTAAAGTTACCATATTTTTATTAAGAGACAAAAAAAATATTATTTACTTCCCTTCACACTTACACTCCCGCCCCCAAAATTCCACTCTCCCGCTTCATTCATGTCGATTCATCTCCCTCCCCCATTTTTCCCTTGATCTGCTTCTACCCATTACCTATTTTTCAGAAATCGTTTGCTACCGGAAAAAAAAAAAATAAAAATCGTTCGCTTATTGCCTTGCGAGCTTGATTTGCCACTCCATTCTTCTCTCCTATTCGTGCAAAGCTGAGCCGCTGCTTCTGGATTTGTAAGGTAATTGATTTCTGTCTCTCTTTTTGAAGCATTTCCTTCAAACACCTATGCAACGGTTTTCAATTATCTGACTCCCCAATTTTTGAAACTGGATCGTCTCATTGACACACTCAGATTTCAACTGCTCTCTTCTATGTTTTCACCGTTTTGTCGTTTCGTCGTATGTTACTTTGTTGTTTTTGCTTCTTTTTTTTTTTTTTTTAATCAAATGACATACGCTAAATGGGAGAATATATAGGAACTTCGAATTTTAAATTGGCACGATAATATACCTTTTTATATTTCTTGTATCTATTCACGGTTTTGAGTAATGTATTATGGCCAAGTTACAGTCATTTCTTAGTTTAAATTGTTTTTCTGTTTTTTTTTTTGTGGTTGTAAGTTCTCTCCATGTCTTTACTGCTTGCAAACAGAGTGTTTATAAAAATTCTAATTGCTTGGATTTCCCAGGGAGCAATAAAAGATATTTTTTCGTTTGTTTGCCATCAATCATAGTTTATGATGCTGAAAAATTTTCATATTCAATCTGCCTGGAGAATTCTTTTTGTGGTATGATAGCTTAATGTATAATATTAGTTTCCTTAACCAAAGTAGATAATTTTAATTTTTTTTTTTAGTTTTTTGCAATGATTGATAGACTGAATATAATTGTGTTGTAGGTAAGTTTCAAAAATGACAAAAAAAAGAATGCGGAAATTGATTCTAAATAGCCGAAGACGATCTAGGGGAGAGGAATCAAGTAACAGAGGCGCTAATGATGAAAATGAATCACAAGACATAACATCAAACGAAGGGGTTAATGATGACCAAGGTAAAAATGTCACGAATGTTAAATTATATTTACAATACCAAGGGAAATCATATTTTAATAACATTTTTCAGATGAGAATGAGGACATGCCTTCATCCGAAGCGCAATAAAGAAGACGTGGAAAGACTGTTATGAGGGATATCCATGCATTAGATCCTGGTCGTTTGCTAGTAGTTAAATTCAATGAAAGGGGACAGCCTTACGGTGATCTACAACCAACTCTTGCAAATTTTATTGGGACTGTTGCACGGAATGGGAATGCATTGCCACTACACTATTTAGATTGGAGAAAAATGCCGAGAAAACGTTTGAATGATGCATGGAAGGAAGTTATTGTAAGTTTGTCAAAGTGTTTAAGTTATATTATGAATTTCAAACATTAAGACATTTCATTTTACGTTATAGGCACACTTCGATATCCCCGAACGTCATAGGGGTGTTATAATGCAAATGATGGGGGCTTCTTGGAGACGGTGGAGGACTGAAGTGAAAGCTACATCTTATGATTCAAATATGTCGTTAGAAGAGCTTGTTCAAATACAACCCATTCCTCATGGGCTATCACAACAAACTTGGGAGACTTTGTGTGACTATTGGAAAAAAACCGAGGTAGTAGTTGTATTAATTGCTTTTGACATGTGTTGTGAATATAATTTTATTACAAACTTTTTTGTTAGGATATTTCAAAAATCAATAGAGAAAATGCAAATAAAAAGAAAGGGACTCATGCACAAGGACGCACGAGTATTCCATCATTGGAACATAAGTTTGTAAGACATTTTTCCCTTTACATCTATTTTTATATTGTATATTTCATGTCATGTTTGCTGCTCTACAGTTTAATGCTATTATTATCTATTAAAATTTTTTAATGAGATTTTTAAATTTAGTACAAGAGATACGGTATAAAAATTAGCTTTTATATATGAATTAACGTTGTTAATACTTGGTGTTAAATGTTAATTTGTTATTTTAGTTTCAAGAGAATGGCAGAAAACCGTCTCGTATTGAAATACTACATTTGAGTCGGCGAAGTAGCAAGAAAGGAGGTGCGCCTGTTGACGATGAAGCAATACGAGTTGAGGTAATTATATAATACCTTTCAAATGTTATTTTTATTCTATTAAAAATTTATTTATTTTTCTTAGAATGAGCTTCAAGATGCTGTGCATCGTCACCTCGAAGATAAGCCTGAAGGAACACAACCAATAGAAGTGCACGAGGAGGCATTTCGGTAATTTAGTTATTATTCAATTTTTTTCTCATAAAAACTATTATATATTGCTCAACATTAATTATATTCTTTCATATAGTGATGTTTTTGGACTTGAGCTTTCTGGTCGGGTTCGATGTTTAGGAGCTGGTGCACTACCTAGTCAAGTGTTTCCAGAGCAATGCAAATGCAACTTAGTTTATAGGCAAGAGTGCAATCCTACCTTCGCATTCACAGAGGAATTTAGATCAATGACTGAGAAAATTAAAGAAATGGAGGCACGAGAAGCACAACGACAGACAGAAATGGAGCAAATGAGAAGACAAATGCAAGGAAATCAAATTCAAAATTTTGGACAAATTATGCAAAGCATGATGTCTGGAAGTGCTGGAGGATCTCGTGGACCAGAGTCATTACCGTCACAGGTAATATTTTTCATAACTTGAAATTGGATAATTGTATGATTCAAATATGAAAGCAAATTTGTTTACTTTTTTTTTGTAGATGGCAACTATGTTGGCAAATATCATACAACAATGTATTAATGCTCCATCAAATGCAGAAGAAAATGCTTGTGGTTCCTCCCCTCCAAGAGAACAAGATTAAATTTTCGCACTGGATCGGTGAGGTTAGTTTTTTGCTAGAGTTTTGTGCTATTATATCTTGATGTTTAATTTACATGGATTTATCATGCGTATTAGAATAAAACTTCGAACAAATTTGCAACATTATCTCAATCATGTGTTTTTATATTATCGTAATAGTGACACTTATTTATGACATTTTTTTTCCAAATTGTGACTCCTCTAGCAATTTCTATTAATTTTATGAGTTTAACTTTCATTTTGCAATTATTATCAATTAACTTTTTTTTTTTTTTTTTAATTTTCTTCATACATGCTTTATCAATCTATTGTGCTGATTTTTGAATATATTTGGATTATACAGATTCTATTTTTCTGCCGCTTGGACCAAATGCAATGTTCATGGATGACTGATGTGTTGAAGATGTTTGGCATTTTTTTGCATAAACTGCGGGTTCAAACTTAAGAAAGGATTTGTTTTGATGCGTGTCTTTTGCATAAAATGTTTTGTGGATAGAAACAAGAAGATTTTGAGTTGGTTGCATATTCTGGATATTGTCAATCGATTTGGTACTTAGAATTATTATTTTCAAAATTTACTTTTGAATGTTTTACATATTTGATAACGTAAATATTTTGTGAGTTATATAAATTAGTTTTGATGAATGAAATGTGAATATCATAAACTAATTTATGAAATACGGAATTTATTGATTGATGCGAGCCTAAAAAAAAGGCTTCCAATCGTATACATAAAATAGAAGCGGTTTGATCCGATGCAAACACATCTTATAGAAGCGGTATCTAACCGCTTCTAATAAATTTCATTCGTATCGGGCCAATTCTGCGGCAATAGGTTTGCATCTAGAGCGGTTACAACTGTTTCTAAATGTGTCCAACAGAAGTGGTTTTTAACCGCTCCAATAGACACGAAACAGAACCGGTTACAATACTTGCTAAACGCATATTTTCAGTAGCGGTTAACAAGCGTTGCAAAATGCATATCCCAAGCGGCTAAAAACTGGTTCTGTTAAAATAGAATTAGAAACGGTTATAACCGATGCTGTAGAGGCGTTATAGGAGCGGTTATGTCCGATGCGAAAGCTTAACATCCGAAGCGGTAATTAGACTTTCACCACCGGTGATTAATACCGACTCTATAAGAATTAGCGCCGGTGAGTACCAAAGCGGTTGTCAAACCGCTTCAAATAATATGGCAACGATAAAAAACCTCTCCTAAAGGCCATATTTAACCGCTTCTAATGCCATTTAACCGGTGAGTACCAAAGCGGTTGTCAAACCGCTTCAATTATACAATTATTTGATTTTGTCATAGTTTTATTATTCTATGTTGAGGAGTAGCTAACTTTAGCCTAGTTTCGTATGTTGTGAATTTTATCGAGAGGTGAATTCATAATGAGGACGAGTGACATGATCCATGGACTTAAAATATGCATAAAAATATGATATTTAGTACACGTTGATAACCATAGACCACCAAGTTGAAATTTAAGGGAATTCAAAAAAGAACAAGGCAATCGGTGATGATAAATAATCGAAGAGATTTGATTATTTCATTAGCTTGAATTAGATTGAAGAGAGTGTCGATATATCAGGAGTTCCTGTCAAAAATATGTGTATGAAAGTGAAATTCAATTGTACAGTTCAATTAGGGGGAGGTGAACCGACATTCCAACAAATTTCTTCATTATTTATCTTTCTTAAAAATCTTTTTCTCTTTTAATTTAAGTGATTTAAATTAATTTTGTTAGTTTATAATTCGAGTCATAATTATTCTCAAAATTTCGTTACTTTGGATAGAGAAATAAAATAAATGAATTATTGTTGAATTAGTCCCTGAGGACGATACTCGTACTCAGTACATTTTACTATAACTTGATTCGTGCACTTGCGATAATTTCGAGCGGAATTGAGGAATATTTATATTTATTTTAAGTGTTAGTAATTGGTCGATCAATTTTTTGGCGCCGTTTCCGGGGACTATTAATTACTTTAAGTTATTTTTATTTAAATTTCTCTGTACCAATTTTAATAACTATTTTCATTTGTGAACTGCAGAATACTCTTGCAGTGCATGCAACATTCATTTGATTCAGAACTCGTACCTCTTGATCCTGAAATCCAAAGAACCTTTCGCAGGAGAAGAAGGCAACAGAGAGAAGAAATGGCAGACGATGAACGACAAAGGTTGAATGATGGAGATGCTGAAAATAATGCACGATCTGTTTACAGATTCATGATGGATAGCGCCTTGCCATCCATTGAGGATTCCAGGCCAAGAATAATCAGGCCAACAACAGCAGCAAACCATTTTGAGATAAAGTAGGCTATCATTCAAATGATTCAAAACTCAGTCCAATTTGGTGGGACAACAATTGACGACCCGAATGCTCATATTGCAAATTTCCTGGAAATTTGTGATACCTTCAAGCAACAAGGAGTTTCTGATGATGCTATTCATTTAAGCTTGTTCCCTTTTTCGCTAAGAGATAAAGCTAAAGAATGGCTAACAAATTTACATGCAGGTTCAATTACTACATGGGATGATCTGGAAAAATATTTCCTCACCAAATACTTCCCTCCATCCAAGTCGATGAAGTTGAGAACAAATATCATAACGTTTTTCTCAATGCAAACAAGAATCACTCTATGAGGCTTGGGAATGCTATAAGGTTCTGTTGAGGAGATGCCCACACCACAAATTACCCGACTGTCTTGTGGTACAAATTTTTTACTATGGCCTTCCTCATGCTAATCACACTATGTTAGATGCAGCTGTAGCTGACAATCTGTTACGAAAATCACCAGAGGATGGCTGTGAGTTGATTTAAGAGAAGGCATCTAGCAGTTATCACCCTCAATTTGAGAGGAATGCAATGAGGAAATATACAGGAATTCATCACATAGATGCATTTACTTCAGTGACAGCTCAGCTTGAGGTAATGAATAAAAAGATTGATGAGCTATGTTTGGGAAATTCTGCAATGCGCATTCAAGAAGTGTGCTTCAAAAGATGCGGTGTTGAACATTTTACTAAATACTGTCAGACTGGGAATCCATTCTATCAACCGGAGGGAGTTATAGTAAACTTGCAAAAGTTTATATCATCCACTGAGACAAAAATGCAGAATCAGGATGCTTTGATAAAGAATTTGGAGAATTAGATAGGGCAGTTAGCTAAAGAAATGTCTAGTAGAGATCTTGGTACCTTACTAAGTGACACGGAAAATAACCCTAAAGTGCCGGTGAAGGCCATCGAATTAAGCAGTGGGAAGAAAGTAGAAACTGAGAGACAGGAGCGTAAAGAGAAGGAAGTCATTGTTGTACCGGAGAAAACAGCAGGTAAGTCCTCTAATTCTACACCACCACCCACATCACAATCAAATTTTGTTATTCCGCCACCTTTTTATGCAGCTCTCAATAAGGCCAATCCTTAGTTTGACAAATTCCTATAAGTATTCAAGAAATTGAATATCAACATTCCATTTTCCGACGCATTGATGCAAATGCACAGCTATGCCAAGTTCTTGAAGGAGATTCTCTCCAACAAGAGAAAATTAAAAGAGCATGCATTGGTCAGTTTGACAGAAAGTTGCTCAGCACTGGTTCAGAACAAGATCCCACAAAATCAAAAAGATCCAGAGAGTTTTTCTATTCCTTGCATGATTAGTAATATTCATTTTCAAAAAGATTTATGTGATTTATGTGCTAGCATAAATGTTCACAACTTGCTTTTGCTGTTTTTAATGCGCTTAAATGTTCACAACTTGATGAAAAATGTTTTTAGATAGATGTTGTTGACTCACTTGTTTATGATTATGTGCACGATACACTTCAGGAACCTTTAGAAGCTGCACTTGCATCACCCTTCCATGAGGATGACATCAATGAAGAAAAAGAAGAAATGACTGCTTACTTGAATGATAACCAACCTTGGCGAAAAAGTGGCAGGTTTAGAATTGAATATTTAGGTGACAAGAAGGATTTAGTACTCCAGAAACCAAGTCTGGAGGAACCACCGTTGAATTGAAACCACTAACCCCTCATTTGAAATATGTGTTTTTGGGTGATAACAACTTACCTGACATAATCTCCTCTTCTTTGACAGATACCATGGAAGCCAAACTACCGGATGTTCTCAAAAATCACAAGAGTGTGTTTGCCTAGAAGATAGCAGATATCAAAGGAATCAATCCATCTGCCTGCATGCATAAGATCTTAATGGAAGAGAAAAATCAATCCTGTGGTCCAGCCTCATAGAAGATTGAATCCCAAAATGCAAGAGGTGGTGAAGGCTGAAACGATAAAACTTCTGGATGCAGGTATTATTTATCCAATATCTGATAGTGCATGGGTGAGTCCTGTTCAGGGCGTGCCGAAAAAGGGGGGGTTATAACTGTGATTAAAAATGAGCATAATGAATTAATACCTACTAGGACAGTTACAGGTTGGCGTGTGTGCATAGACTATAGGAAACTAAATGACGCAACCTTTAAGGACCACTTCCCTCTCCCTTTTATTGACCAAATGTTAGAAAGACTTGCTGGGTATGAATTCTATTGTTTCTTAAATGGGTATTCGGGGTATAACCAAATTGCAATTGCACCTGAAGATCAGGATAAAACCACTTTTTCTTTCCCATATGGTACGTTTGCTTATAGACGTATACCTTTTGGTCTGTGTAATGCTCCTATAACTTTTCAGAGATGCATGATTGCGATATTTCATGACATGGTTGAAAATTTTCTGGAAATATTTATGGATGACTTTTCAATATTTGGTCAGTCTTTTGATGCATGTCTGAATAACCTAAATACTGTTTTGATGAGATGCGAGGAGACGAATTTAGTGCTGAATTGGGAGAAATGTCATTTTATGGTAAAGGAAGGAATTGTGCTGGGACATTGGATTTCTGAGCAAGGGATCGTGGTGGACAAGGCGAAAGTGCAAGTCATATAAAAATTGCCTCCATGGACAACGATTAAGGGAGTTAGAAGTTTTTTAGGCCATGCCGGTTTTTATCGGTGATTTATACAGGATTTTTCAAAAATTTCAAAACCTTTATCTTCCTTATTAATGAAAGATGCCCCATTTAACTTTGATGCAACTTGTCTGCAGTCATTTGAACTTTTGCAAGAACGATTGGTGACTGCACCGGTGTTGACAACACCCAACTGGGACCTACCATTTGAGGTCATGTGTGATGCAAGTGACACGACAGTGGGCGCGGTTCTTGGACAACAAGTAGACAAGGTATTTCGTACTATTTACTATGCTAGAAAAACTTTGAATGAAGCCCAATTTAATTATTCTACCACGAAAAAGAATTGCTAGCTGTAATTTTTCCTCTTCAAAAGTTTCACTCATATCTTGTTCTCTAAAAAATCACTGTGTACACTGATCACTCTGAAATAAGATATTTATTGGCTAAGAAAGATGCAAAACCAAGACTGATTAGATGGATCTTGCTCTTGGAAGAATTTGATTTAGAGATAAAAGATAAGAATGGAGTAGAAAATGTTGTGGCTGACCACTTATCTAGATTAGAGTGCATTCCTGATTGCTCACAATATGAAACTGAAGAAATAGATGAATGGTTTCCAGACGAGAAGGTTTTTGTGATAGAAAATTCATCTTAGTATGCTAATTTTGTGAATTACTTAGTCAGCGCACATTTTCACATAACTTGTCTTTTCATCAAAAGAAAAAGTTTCTGTCAGATGTCAAGCATTATTTTTGGGAAGAACCTTTTTTTCAAAATTTGTACTGACTCTATGATACGGAGATGTGTGACGGAAGGATAAATGATAAGTATCCTCAGTAATTTTCATGACCTTGAGGTAGGAGGCCGCGCTGGACCAATCAAGACGGCAACTAAGGTACTTGAAGGTGGTTTTTATTGGCCTAATATTTTTAAGGATGCTCGTGCTTATGTCATTGCTTGTGATAAATGTCAGCGTACAGGTAATATCTCGAACCATCATGAAATGCCTTTGAATAACATTATTGAATGTGAGATATTTGGTGTTTGGGAAATCGACTTTATGAGACAATTTCCAAATTCCTTCACAAAAAAATGCATTTTGGTCGTCGTCGATTATGTGTCCAAATGGGTGGAGGCGGAAGCTTGTGTAACTAATGATGCACGGCTGGTCACAAAATTTTTGAAGAAAAACATTTTTAATCGGTTTGGTACACCCAGTGAAATCATTAGTTATGGTGACACCCACTTTTGCAATAAACGTTTTGACAAACTTTTTAAAAAAATATGGTGTCAAGCACAAAGTTTCTACTCCCTATCATCCCCAAACAAGTGGCCAAGTAGAAGTGTCTAATCGAGAAATCAAGCAAATTTTGGAAAAAACTGTGAACCCGAACAGAAAATATTGGGCACTTCGACTTGATGATGTTTTGTGGGCTTATAGGACAGCATTTAAAACTCCTATAGGCACCTCTCCGTATAGGTTGTTGTTCGATAAGGCGTGCCATTTACCAGTTGAATTAGAACATAGAGCATATTGGGCTATTAAAGCACTAAATTTTGAATTTGCTACTGCAGGTGAGAAGAGGTTTCTGGAACTTAATCAACTAGAGGAGTTTCGAGATCAAGCATATGATATGGCGGTGTCGTACAAGGATCGAACCAAGATATTACATGACAGACGTATTCGCCACCGAGAATTCAAAGAAGGAGACATTGTGCTCTTATTTAACTCCCGTTTGAGGTTCTTTCCCGAAAATTTGAAGTCTAGGTGGTCTGGCCCATAAAAAATCACCAAGGTGTATCCATCAGGTGTTGTCGAGCTAAAATATGCGAGAAATGAATCATTCACAGTCAATGCTCAGAGGTTGAAACACTATGTAGTGGGTGACGTCGACCCGACTCCAATCACCACCACACTCACTGATCAAGACTAGTTTGGGGAGGAATACAGTCGAGATATAGACTCTAAATTGAGAACTCTCTCTCTCTCTCTCTCTCTCTTTCTCTCTCTCTCTCTCTATATATATATATATATATATATATATATATATATATATATATCCCTTTTTCCTTCAGTTTTCTCAGACTAATTTTTATTTGAAAGTTTTGAGGAAATTTAAAACTGCTTTAGGATGGTCGATCACTGATATTAAGGGTATTAGTACAACTATATGAATGCATAAAATTTTTATGGAAGAGTCTTATACTCCTTATGTCGATCAGAGGCAATTGAATCCCGCCATGAAAGAGGTTGTTAAAAATGAGGTTTTGAAATTGTTGAATGCTGGTGTGATTTCTGCTATTTCTGATAGTAGTTGGGTTTCATGTACAGTTGGTAGCGCTTAATCGTGTCACGCCCAAATTACCCGAATCAATCAGATAAACAAATAAAGCAGTAGTGTGAGTAGGGATCATTCCCACGAGGAAAGGCAAATTCAATGTGTTCTTAAATAAATAAAATGGAGGTTTTGAGGTTGAGATTAACTACTGAAACTTTTAAACAATTAAAATTCACTAACATGCAAAATTAAATAAAAGACTGGAGAAAATCAATAGGAGACGAGACTTGGTATCGGTCGACTACACCCTTGATATTCATTCATTCTGTTAGAACCTAATGGGGGGGGGGGGGGAGGGATTTAGGTTCTATTGGCAACTTTAGCAATTTAAAGCGATTATGCAAATATGCAAGCGGAATACTTAAAGCAATCAAATATAAGTGCAGTAAATAAATGCGTAATGTAAATAAAGCAGTAAAAGGGATAAGAGATGTTTATGGAAGTTCGACGATAAATCGTCTACGTCTCCCCTTCTTGGTTAAGATCGATTAACCAAGGATCCACTAGCACTTCAACGTCTTGGCCTTGATGGCTCCAAGGATAGCCGTAGAACTCAACACGATCACCGCGCCGATACAACTCAAAACTTGGCCTTAAGGGCTCCAAGGATAGCCTCAACAATCACACAACACTTGGCTTCACACTCTAGTGTTTACACCAACGATTTTCACAACCCCGGATACAACTCGATATATGAATATATTTTGAAAGCTCAATGGGCTACAAATTTCTCAACAAATAGCTCAAATAATACTTAAGAAGATTGAGAGACTTGAAGATGTTGGGATGCTTGAAATGGTCTCGGAATGCCTCTATTTATAGCTGAAAATTCGGCAACGATCGGAACTTCCGTTCCCAGCATCGGAGCTTCCGAAATTTGAATTCTGAGTCACGCGGTTTGTACAGGATCGAAACTTCCGATCCCACTTCGGAGCTTCCGATCGGCGCATTAAATATGTTGTCGGGCAAAAGTCTTCCGAACAAGATTATCAGGCCGCCATTGCAGATCGGAACTTCCGATCTATGATCGGTGCTTCCGATATCGTCACTTCGTAGCTTCCGTTCTGCTTTCGAACAATATAAAATTCCTTGAAAAAAGATCGGAGCTTCCGAACCTTGATCGGAACGTCCGATCGTTCCTTAGCTTTCGAAGGTCCTTCTGATCCTGATCGGAGCTTTCGATCTCCAATCGGAGCTTCCGAACTCGTACAATATAAGTCTTTGAAATTTGTTTCTGATCTTGAATAAACTTGTATACAATTGAGCCTTGAAAATTTTAACTCTGTAATAAGCTCATTGTAAACATTAGTAACATTTTAACCTAGTTTTGTTAATCATCAAAACATAGACAAAAGGGCCTTGTTAATGCATTAAAAATATTAATCTCACAATCGAGATTTATATGCGTTTAAGGCGTAATAATCTTCCTCTTTTTGATGATCACAAAACTTTGTTAAAAATAAAAAATAAAAATAGATAGTAAAAAGCATATAAGTATTTAAATTGCATTTAAAAACTCCCCCTGAAATAAGCAACAAAATTTTTAACAAATAAATAGTTTTTACTCAATTTAACTGATTAACCAATTAATTCTCCCCCTTTTTGTGATAAGCAAAAGTAATAATAAGTGAATAAAAGAGAATGAATATAAACTATTTTATTCCAATAGAATTTAAATTTTACATAAGACCAAATACAACTTAAAATGCAAAATAAAAATCTAAGAGTCATCATCGCGAGTCGGCGGAGGATAGCGAGAGGTGAACTCATCAAATCGGGTCTCCAAAGAAGCAACTCTAGCAGTCAACTCGGAAAAGTGAGTGTGCATGCTCGTCTCCATACGATGAAGTGTCTCGAATAGACGGTCGCTAGGGAATTGGTTTGCTGGGGTTGCAGGGACCTCAGGAGTTTGGAAAGGAACATCTTCAAGGTTGGCCGCAAAGGCCTCAAAACCAAAAGATGATGGAATATCAGAGTTAGGAAGACCAGTCGGAAAACCTTTGATTTGGATAGAGTGGGGAAGAGAGGAATATGGTAAATGAAAGGCAGAAATAGGTGAAAATCTAGAAAATACTCTTCCTCGATCTTCAACCCATCGAGAGTACACAGGATTCCAGGATAAATCCATCTTGGTGATAGACTGATGGTTAAAGATGTGACTTGGTGGGATTTCAATAGAAGGTATCCCTTCAAATTCAACATCGAAACGACTCAAAATCCGATTGATAAACCGGGCATAAGGAAAAGAAACCTTTTTCACCGTCTTTGCCGAGTGATGCATAGTCTGCATAACAAGGCGCGGAAGGTTAAAAGGTCGAGATGAAATGATATGAAATAGAATGTATAAATCTAAATATTTGCAAGTGGAGAGGTCTCCACTGCGAGGAACGATAGAAGGGGTAATGAGTTTTTGAATGATTTGAAAATCAGGACAAAGACTCTTGAGGTGGATACGATCATCAGCAGCAGTAGCTGGACGACCAAGAATGGTAGAAAGTAACAACTCGCGATCAAAAGTAGGATCATTTTGAGGCCAGGAGGACAAATCAGCAGAAGAAAAATGAATATGCCTGCCTTGAACAATCGTGGCAATGGTGATCTCACCATGACCTAATTCTAGTTCAAGATTGGCATAGAACTCGTGAATGAGAGAAATGTAGATGGAGTCAGGGACAGATGGAAGAAAGAAAGATTCCCACTGTTGAGCCTTGATAAGGTCCAACAGAAGGAGATGAGACTGGGCCAAATAGGCGGAATCTAAGATACGACCAGGATGAATAGTACGGTCCTGATAGTCTTCGGGAATGGGCCTAGAGATAGCAGGCTGGGTCGGATCATGGGATTGGGCTTGGCTTGTAGTGGCTAAAGCACGACGGCGTTTGGATGCCATTTAGAGAGGTTTGGATCGGATTAAAGGGAGAAAAGAAGATGATTTCTAGGTGTGAAAAATCGGAATGAGCGATCTGATATTTATAGGGATGGAATCGATCGAAAGCTCCGATCTGCGATCGGACGTTCTGATCGTGCGATCGACTTAAATCAGACACGTGTCGATCGGAAGCTCCGAACATTCTTCGGACGTTCCGATCCTGAAGCGGTAATTAATTTTAAGGTGGTGAAAATAATTCAAAAAGCCGGATAATATGTGGATCGGAAGTTCCGATTTGTGATCGGAGGTTCCGATCTATGTCTTGGAGGGAAAAATTACCGCGTAGAAAAGGAAATGGCGGGATAGGGATCGGAAGTTCTGATTCTCAATCGGTGTTTCCAATCCGGAATCGGTGGTTCCGATCCAGAATAGGTGGTTCCGATCCACCTGAGGTAAAATTGCGATTTTTGACTCTTTAATTTTAAATTTTGCAAATTAATTCTTAAACAGATAAACCATATAAAAATGTGAGCTTTATAATATTGAAAAATACAATTAATTTGTATTATCCAACATTAATTTGCTCGAATTTTAATATTAAACTCCCCCTTAATATGACATTAATTTTATTTATGTTCGTAAGTGTTTACAACTCAATCATGCCAAGTTCACCATGCAAACGAATAAAATTATTTTCATCTAGTGGTTTTGTAAAAATATCGGCAATTTGATTTGACGTGTCAACATATTGAAATTCAACTTCATTTCGTTCGATGTGGTCACGAATAAAATGATGACGAATGTCAATATGTTTGGTGCGCGAATGTTGAATCGGATTCTTTGTAAGACAAATGGCGCTAGTGTTGTCACAGAAAATAGGGATTTTTGAAAAAGAGACGCCATAGTCGAGCAATTGATGCTTCATCCAAAGAATTTGCGCACAACAACTACCGGCAGCCATATATTCGGCTTCGGTCGTTGACAACGCAACACAGTTTTGCTTTTTGGAAAACCAAGAAACTAAACAGTTTCCTAAAAAGAAACAGGTTCCACTAGTGCTTTTTCGGTCCACCTTATATCCACCAAAGTCGGCATCACAGTAAGCTTTTAAATCAAAGAAAGAATTTTTCGAATACCACAAGCCGAGATTTGGAGTATTTGAAAGATATTTGAAAATGAGTTTTAAGGCGAACAAATGTGATTCCTTTGGACATGATTGAAATCGTGCACACAAGAAAACACTAAAAATAATGTCCGGTCTACTAGCAGTAGCATATAATAAGGAGCCAATCATACTACGAAAGGAAGATTGATCTACAGTTTTACCATTTTCATCCTTGTCGAGTCTGATTGATGTGCTCATCGGTGTGGATGATGATTTTGTGTTCTCCATCCCAAACTTCTTTAGAATCTCCTTGATGTATTTGCTTTGGTTCACAAAAAACTCATCCTTGCACTGTTTGATTTGCAATCCGAGGAAATAGTTAAGTTCCCCCATCATTCTCATCTCAAAGTGTTCCTGCATAAGCTTGGAGAAATCTTGACAAAGAGATTCGTCAGTAGAACCAAATATTATATCATCAACATAAATTTGCACAATCAAAAGATCATTTTTGACATTCTTGGTGAATAAAGTAATGTCGATCTTTCCTCTTGAAAAACCATTTGAAAGCAAGAAAGTAGACAGTTTATCATACCAAGCTCTAGGAGCTTGTTTCAATCCATACAAAGTTTTGTTTAATCTATACACATGATCAGGCAGTAAAGCATCAACAAAGCCATCAGGTTGTTCAATATAAACTTCTTCTTTCAATTCACCATTCAGGAAAGCACTCTTAACATCCATTTGAAATAACTTAAAATTTCTAGAGCAAGCAAAAGCAAGTAGCATGCGAATGGATTCTAGTCTAGCAACAGGCGCATATGTCTCATCATAATCAATGTCTTCTTCTTGACTATAACCTTTCGCTACAAGCCTAGCTTTATTTCTGGTGATAGTACCATGCTCATCAAGTTTATTCCTATAAACCCATTTAGTGTCAATAATAGATCTATCATGCGGCCTAGGAACAAGATTCCAAACATCATTACGTTTAAACTCATTCAATTCATCTTGCATAGCAATAATCCAAGAATCATCTAATAAAGCATCATCAATGCACTTAGGTTCAACATGTGAAACAAAAGCAAGATGATTGCAAATATTATTAAGATAAGAACGAGTGGTTACTCCCTTCGACATCCAATGATAAGATCTATAGGATGATCTTTGTGAAGAGTCCAATCCTTCGGAAGTGGTGTTTCCTCAACAGAAACATCTATTTCATTTAAGCTTGAGGAAGTCATCTCTTCTTTGAGAATTTCTACATCATCGTTAGTAGTATGAGAAACTATAGATTCATCAAAGATAACATGCATAGATTCTTCAACAAGTAAAGTGCGTTTATTAAATACTCAAAAATCCTTACTTGTGGTAGAATATCCGAGAAAAATACCTTTGTCGGATTTGGCATCAAATTTTCCAAGGTTGTCCTTACCGTTATTATGTATGTAGCATTTGGAACCGAAAGCTCGAAAGTAAGAAATGTTAGGCTTTCTCCCTCTCCATAATTCATATGGAGTTTTCTTGAGAATTGGCCTTATTGATACACGATTGATGATGTAACAAGCAGTGTTCATTGCTTCAGCCCAAAAATATTTTGGTAGAGAATGCTCACATATCATGGTCCTCGGAATCTCCACAAGTGTCCTATTTTTCCTCTCAACGACCCTGTTTTGTTGAGGAGTCCTAGAACAAGAAAAATTGTGACCGATGCCTTTCTCTTCACAAAAATTTGTAAAACTCTCATTTTGAAATTCAGTTCCGTGGTCACTACGGATCTGCTTTATTGAAAGATTTTTCTCATTCTCAACTCGTTTGACAAAAGTTTTAAAATAATCAAAGGCATCATTTTTGTGGGCTAAAAACAATGTCCATGTGTAACGTGAAAAATCATCCACAATGACAAATGCATAAAGCTTCCCTCCTAGGCTAGCGTTCCTCGAGGGACCACATAGATCTAGGTGAAGAAGTTCAAGGGGCATGGAAGTAGATACAAAATTTTTGCTTTTAAAAGATTTTCTTGTATGTTTGCCAAGTTGACACGCATCACAAATAGAATCTAATTTTAAATTTAGTTTTGGCATACCAACAACTAAATCAAGTTTAAAAAGTTTTTCTATGGTACTAGGACCAACATGACCTAGTTTTCTATGCCAAAGAATGTTATCATCAACATTCAAGGATACAAGGCTTTTAATATTTGATAAAGATAAATTGTTTAAAAAAACCTTGTATACATTTTCACTTCTATATCCTTTGAAATTTATGGATTTGTCAGTCGTGAATGATATAGTTCAGTGTTGGGGAGTGAACTTGACTTCATAACCTCTATCGCACAATTGACTTATGCTTAGTAAGTTATGCTTAAGCCCTTTCACTAGGAGTACATCATCAATCAAGCAGAATTCAGATATACCTATTGAGCCGATTCCTTCGATAACTCCTTTGCTGTTGTCTCCAAATGTGATAGTTCCTTTCTCCATTGGTTTGATGGATTGGAGTAGCTCTTTGTTTCCCGTCATATGCCTAGAACATCCACTGTCTAGATACCATATGCTAGGGAGAACAGTTTTCCTATTTCCCTGCAAAAATTGGTTTTGGTACCCTTTAGTTCTTTTGGGTCCACAATGTTAGAAAAGAGAGATACAAAATAGACTTCTAAGAGTTCAGTCTCTCATAGCAACATCATCTCCACTTTCTAAGAGTGCTCCCAGTAGTAGGTAGGGCTATGGCCTCTTTAAAAACCTATTTTCTTGGACAGAGCAATGTTCATCAGGAAGACCAGTCGCAAGTCAAGGCAGTTTAAACCGGTCTATGATGAACTCCCTTAGATCATGATCTCATAATGCCAACTGATGAGTTGTTAAGTATTCTTAGGCCTCCATTTCATATAACTCTTTTGATCATATTGAAATCTCAAGGACTACATTTATATCTAGCATGACCAATTTTACAACAATAAGAGCATGTAGGGGGTGATCTCATTTTTGCTTTAGCAATTAGACTAGTAAAGTCTATTGATTTCTTACCGTACCCTATTCCACCCTTATCAAAACTACATTTTTGCATGCTAAGTAAATTATTCAAATTATTACTACTGACATTGAACTTATCAAAAGATTTTTCTAAGTGAGCTATGTCATCCTTTAATCTTAGGTTTTCATGCTCCTTAGTCTCTAATTCATGTTTGAGATTTCTATTTTCTTTTCTAAGAGATTTAGCCGTATCAAACATGTTTTTATATGCATGTAGTAGTTCGTCATAGGAAGGTACCTCGTCATCGTCGTCGGAGACGATGTCATCAGTTTTAGCCATGAGGCAGATGTTTGCTTCCTCCTCGTCATCGTTGCTATCACTCCAAGTGGCTATGAGTGCTTTCTTCTTTCCCTTGTCAACTTTCTTCTTGAGAGGACACTCATTTGCATAGTGGTCTTGTTGTTGACAGTTGTAGCAGGTAACTTCTTTGTCCGTCTTCTTTTTGAAGTTGTTTCTTCGCATAAATCTTTTGAATTTTCTTGCAAAGAGTTTCATATCATCATCTTCATCTTCTTTGGATTGGCTAGATAGAGCAATCCCCTTTGCCTTGATATCTTCTTTCTTTATTTCCTTCCTTGTTGACAGTTCCAACTCATGGGTTTTTAGAGTCCCATGAAGTTGATCAAGGTCATAGGAAGCTGTGTCGCCTTTGTTGGATTCTATGATAGCCATCCTCTTGGCATCCCACTCCTTGGGTAAGGCGCGTAGAGCTCTCCTCCACACTTGTTTGGTTGGATATTGTTCCCCGAGTTGGGCTAGCTCATTGATAATTTGAGTAAGCCTTCGGAACATAGTATCTACATCTTCATTTGATTCCATCTCGAATGTTTCGTATTTGAGTTGGAGTAGATCGATCTTCGTTTCTTTGACTTGATTAGTCCCTTCATGGCATATCTCCAACTTGTCCCATATCTCTTTAGCGGATGAGCACATTGAGATCCGGTTATACTCGTTCATATCTAAGGAACAATGAAGAATATTCATGGTTTTAGCATTTTGAGATATAAGTTTCATATCCTCCTTAGAAAAGTCGTTCATTCCTTTAGGAATTTTGACACCCTCAACCTGTTTAGTAGGTATGTAGGGACCTTTCACAGTAACCTTCCAAAGGTCATAGTCTACGGATTGGATATATAGGGACATTCAATTTTTCCAATATCCGTAGTTTATGCCATTGAAAAGAGGAGGACGATTTGTTGATTGCCCTTGAGCATAGTCGCTCGCTAGATTTGCCATAAGAACCTTTTTGAAAATATTTTGTAAAAAGGTGGCTTTGATACCACTTATTAGAACCTAATTGGGGGGGGGGGGGGGGATTTAGGTTCTATTGGCAACTTTAACAATTTAAAGCAATTATGCAAATACGCAAGCGGAAGACTTAAAGCAATTAATAATAAGTGCGGTAAATAAATGCGTAATGTAAATAAAGCAGTAAAAGGGATAAGAGATGTTTATGGAAGTTCGACGATAAATCGTCTACGTCTCCCCTTCTTGGTTAAGATCGATTAACCAAGGATCCACTAGCACTTCGAACGACTTGGCTTTGATGGCTTCAAGGATAGCCGTACAACTCAACACGATCACCGCGCCGATACAACTCAACACTTGGCTTTAAGGGCTCCAAGGATAGCCTCAACAATCACACAACACTTGGCTTCACACTCAAGTGTTTACACCAACGATTTTCACAACCCCGGATACAACTCGATATATGAATATATTTTGAAAGCTCAAAGGGGCTACAAATTTCTCAACAAATAGCTCAAATAAAGCTTAAGAGGATTGAGAGACTTGAAGATGTTGGGATGCTTGAAATGGTCTCGGAATGCCTCTATTTATAGCTGAAAATTCGGCATCGATCGGAACTTCCGTTCCCAGCATCGGAGCTTCCGAAATTTGAATTCTGAGTCACGCGGTTTGTACAGGATCGGAACTTCCGATCCCACTTCGGAGCTTCCGATCGGCGCATTAAATATGTTTTCGGGCAAAAGTCTTCCGGACAAGATTATCAGGCCGCGTTGCAGATCGAAACTTCCGATCTATGATCGGTTCTTCCGATATCGTCACTTCGTAGCTTCCGTTCTGCTTCCGAACAATATAAAATTCCTTGAAAAAAGATCGGAGCTTCCGAACCTTGATCGGAACGTCCGATCGTTCCTTAGCTTCCGAAGGTCCTTCTGATCCTGATCAGAGCTTCAGAACTCCAATCGGAGCTTTCGAACTCGTAGCAGTATAAGTCTTTGAAATTTGTTTCTGATCTTGAATAAACTTGTACACAATTGAGCCTTGAAAATTTTAACTCTGTAATAAGCTCATTGTAAACATTAGTAACATTTTAACCTAGTTTTGTTAATCATCAAAACATAGACAAAAGGGCCTTGTTAATGCATTAAAAACATTAATCTCACAATCGAGATTTATATGCATTTAAGGCGTAACACCTTCGGATTCACCACTGTATGTGATGGTAAGCTGTTCAAATTTAGTGCCTCCAATCTGTTGACTGTGGTTGCCAACTGCCCAATTTGAGTGTTCAACTGTTGGATACTTGCCCGAGTTTCCTGTTGAAACATTACAGTATTAGTAGCAAGATCCTTAACAATGTTCTCAAGAAACTCACCAGGCGTTGGAACTTTAAGATGATGCTGCTGTTGAGGATACAGTGGCCTATATGCTTGATTTTGCGGTGGTACTTGAGGCCCAGGTTGATTCGCTAGTGGGTTTCCGTATCTCAGATTTGGGGTGTCCTTCCAACCAGGATTGTAAGTGTTGGAGTATGGATCATACTTCCGCTGTGGAGGTCCAGGAAATCCAGCAGTGGCATTCATATGTTCGACCGACTCCTCTTGAAGTGTGGGACACATGTCAGTAGCATGTCCCATCGCATTGCAAATTCCACAACCTTTCACAGTTTGCCCATTCCCTACATCCATTCGACGCACAAGACACGTCAGATCAATCAGTTATTGTTCAAGGGAAGAAACATTTACCTCATTGCTCCGTCTGGGCGCATGATCACTCCTGTTGGTGCCAAATTGCTGAGAATTGGCAGCCATATTCTCTATCAAGTTCCTTGCTTGGATTGGAGTTTTATCCACACAAACTCCTCCACTATCCGCATCTAAAATACTCATGCCATGAGGCAACAAACCTTCATAGAAATACTGGATTAAGAGATTTTCACTTATCTGATGTTGCGGACAGCTAGCACAAAGCTTTTTGAACCGCTCTCAATACTCGTGAAGTGCCTCTCTTGTATACTGCTTGATGCCATAGATATCCTTCCTTATGTTTGCTGCTCTCGAAGCTGGGAAGTACTTCTCTAGAAATATCCTCTTCATCTCTATCCAGCTGGTGATGGATACAGAGGGTAGGCAGTATAGCTAATCCTTAGCAGCATTCTTTAAAGAAAAAGGAAAGGCTCTCAGCTGAATTTGCTCCTCTGTCACTCCATGGGGTTTCATTCTTGTACACACTACATGGAATTTCATTAAATGCTTGTGCAGATCCTCACCTGCGAGACCATGAAATGAAGGTAATAAATGTATTAGCCCAGATTTCAATTCAAAAGTAGCATTAGCTTCTAAAGTAGGGAAAGTAATGCATAAGGGCTGCTGGTTCAGATCGGGGGTGCCCAGTTGTCTCAAACTCAGATTGGCGTTGTCAGCCATTGCTCCTCTAAAATCCTCAAATACGCGCTCGTCTTCTTCTTGTCTCCTACGAGCTTCTCTCCTCTTCCTATGCAACGTTCTTTCTATCTCCGGGTCGTATGGAAATTTTTCTTCTGAAGAGTCACCTAAAAGCATGAACAAACCCGAGAAGCACTGGAAAAAAAATAAAATAAAATAAAAAATAAAAGTAAAACCAAGAACACAAATAAATTAAACACCGTCCCCGGCAACGGCGCCAAAATTTGGCAGCTCTTAGTCGTGTCGCGCCCAAATTACCCGACTCTAATCAGATAAACAAATTATGTAGCAGTGAGAGTAGGGATCGTTCCCATGAGAAAAGTGAAATTTAAATAGTGTTCTTAAAAATACTGAAAATAATAAAAGGGGATTTTTGGATTTTACTATCTACTAAGAAAGAATAAAAATAAGAAAAATCAATAAATTAACGAGACTTGGTATTGGTCGACTACACCCTTAAAATTATTCATTCGATCATCGATTCCTTAAAAATAATTAATTCACATTGAATAATAATCATTAGAATTAATTTCGGTTTCACCTTAATTTTAGTTAATTAGAAACCAGTGTTCTAGATTAACCCTTACCCCATAAATTAATCCGATACCAGCGATTAGATTTAAATCCACGGTAGCATTCAAACGAGTAAAACTGATGAATCTAGACAACACATGCACCAGCGGATGTATTTAGCCTAGTCAATTTTTGTTCCTACAATTTAATAAATTCAACAGCATAAAATATTAATCATAATTGCTTCACAAATTAGATGATTCAAACAATTACGGATTTGAATTTTAATTTAGCAGTAGATTGTATAGCGAAATCCTAAGGTGATCAATCCTAAGATCTCACATACAAGCATAAAATCGATCCAAAACAACTCTTGATACTCAATTGGTATTAAACAATGAAAATCCAAAATCTCACAAATAAAATAACTCAAGGGTTCGTCATCCTCAACCAAGTACTAAAACTTAGCCACAACGATTCATGAATTTTGTATAAAAATTCATGAAAGAAAATTAAATCTAAGAAAATATAAAAAACACCTAGCCGCTAGATGAGTTCTCTAGCCTCCTCTCGTCCAAAAATTATTCAGAATCCTCTCCGACTCTAAAATTCGAGATATATATATATTTTAATTAAGTCTAGAGTCCTAAATAAAAGAGTTTCTAAAATTAAAAATTCTTTCCAGAACCGACATCCGCGCTCAATCCTACGAATTTCTTGGATCGAGCGCATGAAAAGTTGAGAACACGCTGTTTTGAAAATTCCTCGGCCGCGCTCGATCCTATGAATTGCCCGGATCGAGCGCGCCTTTCTACTCGAGCCCACTACCTTGAATCTTCAGATGTCGCGCTCGATCCTATGAATTGCTCGGATCGAGCGCATGAAACTTTTCAAACCTTCTGCCTTACTTCTTCTTGAGTCGCGCTCGATCCTGTGAGTACGTCCGATCGAGCGCATGAAGCAAAAATACGATTTTTTCTTAAAACTTTATAATTCCTACACATTAAACTTGGGAGTATATTATGTAGCTAAATGCATGGCATAAAACGAAACTAAATTAAAACATTAACAAAAACACATGAATGCATGTAAAACACTAACAAAATAACATTAAAATATGCAAATAAAATAACACTATCATTGTTGTAGAAACCAGATGAAATCAAAAATTCTAGATCATTTTATCTCGTTGATATTTTCTGAAGTTGTGTGCGCGCTTTGCTAAAAGTTTTTGAATATATTTAAGTTGAAAACCAAAAATATTTATTTAATTTTCTAGATAAATTTTAGACTATTTTAATTACAAGTACTGAATAATTTTCACATGATTCCTCGTGAGATCAACACTCTACTCACTAATTATTAAAACTTGATATCGTGAACTCGCGGGCACAAAAATACGCAACAGCCTTTGATGAACCCATTCTCACCGTTGAGGAACAAGACTTCTTGGCAACACATGATGAATCTCCACCTACATCTTCAAATGTCTCCATGGAAATCGCAACTCCATCTGAGGTACAAGCAACCGTATTTCATCAGGAAGAATCCCATCAACCTGGCCTCCTCGATTGTAACCACGGATACTACAATTAAAGATCCTCTGTCAGAAATTCCTTTAACATCTGTGACCGAAGTTCTCCAATCCTTATCGAAGTTTGAAGTTGTACAACACACTTTAAAATCTCATGTTGAGTCCTCTACTATTGTGTCTTCTACGAAAATTATTTTTAAAGAAGCTCTACCTACATTTGAAGCGAGAGAACACAATCAAAAGATCAGCAACTTTCCTCCAAGGACTTCTAAAATCTTGGAAGAAATTCATGAAATCTTTCTTGTCTTACCAGAGAATGAAGGGACCACTTTGACTCAGGATTTCATCCAGTACACCTCATCTCGTGTCAGTTCTGCTACTTGCGAAACCATTCCGACTGACCAAAGTAAATCTCTCTTAACTGTCTCCGAAAATATCCTAAAGATAGTTTAGAATACGTCATTGACAATCTGCGACTTACCATTCACACGTTAGGCAATCGAATTCAAGGCCAAGATTCTGAAATCGCTGATGCACGATCCACTCTCAACTCACGTGTAAATGGTTTCTCGTCTGATCTTCAAAATTGCATCACTGAGTTAAAGTAATACAAGGAGAAAAACCTAAAAGCTATGGAGGTTGTCACTGAAAAAGTATCTAAACATGTGCAACACACAAATGATCATACCAAAATTCGTCTCTCTATGCTTCAAGCTGATTTAACTGCTAATATTGACTATCATGTGAACTCTTTTAAAGCCTCATGCGGAGCTCAACTTGGAGAGATCATTGCAGAGCTCAACTTGGAGAGATCATTTCTCATCTAAAATATGGTGATGCCAAAAAAGGGGAAGAATTGAGAAAATCAGCTGATTTAGAATGATAGAAACGTGAACGCGAAGCATTGTAGCACAAGCAAAGAGAATTTGATGTCAAGCAAAGCAGAGGTGGTAGTAGCTGAGGCAGTAGTTGGAACAAAAGGTAAATATTATTTTTCTTAATTTAATAGGTGTAATATGATTTGCATTGCGTTTTGATTTTTCCTGGTAACAGCTATGTATCAATGTAATTCATTTTCGCAATGCATTCATTACTCTATCTTTATAATTCATTTTTGAGGCATAGGATTTGTCATCACCAAAAATGAAGAAATTGTTGAATCTTAACTTTTGGTGATGACAAAACAATACATCATTGTTATAGGTTTGCCGCCAATTCATTGTAAAATAGGTACATGTCAACCGATCGTAGAGAAATCAATCGCTTTATGATAAGATATCAACTGCTCAGGATGTCAACCGACCACCTAAAGATATCTACCGACTTGAATACATCTACCGACTGAAGATATCAACTAATTTAAGTATATCTACCGATTTTTCATGTCTTAGCATTACAGCCAGCACACAAATGTCAACCGCTCTAAAGCCTACCAATGTTAGATATGGCAAGTATTGATGTCAACCAAGTACAAAAATACATCAACCACTTCAGAGATGTCTACCGATCTTCTAAGCCACGAATATTGAATAACGGATCTTTGATAAGATAACAACTGCTCGGGATGTCAACTGAACACTTAAGGATATCTACCAACTTGAAGACATCTACCGACTTGAAGATATCAACTAATTTAAGTATATCTACCGATTTTTCATGCCTTAGCATTATAGCTAGCACTCATATGTCAACCGCTCTAAATCCTACCAATGTCAGATATGGCAAGTATTGATGTTAATCGAGTAAAAAATACATCAACCACTTCAGAGATGTCTACCATTCTTCTAAGCCACAAATATTGACTAACGGATCTTTGACAAGACAACTTAAATGCAAAATGACAAGCATTTAAGGAGCCGTCTGATAAAAGATTACAAGCCGTATATAACATTTATATACATTGAATGTACAAAATAACACCAGTACATATATTCAAATTCTAACAGACTATACTCTACCTAAATAGGAAACTGCTCCACTAAAGTATGTGCCCGATAAGACATCACTAAAATGTTGACAAAACAACTAGGGCAAAATGCAGATATCGATGAAAAAAGACGTTGGAGGTTGAGCTATATATATAGATAACAACAATAAGTGGATCAACACATTATCAAAAAGTTATCAATCTTGATCACTCGAAACGTACTCAACACTCCTCAAACCTACGCAAAACAGAAGCATATCTGATCTTCAAAAGAACTTTCAATGGTTACTCAAATTCAGTGCTGATTAAAAAGCACCAACTGCATTCTAAGGATTTGAGAATCTAAGCTTCCAAAGCTTAGTCACATACAACATCTTCCGAAGAAGTTTGATAAGAACTTATGATCTTATCGGTGCAAATCTAAGAGTTCTATTTTAGACAGTGATAAGACCTAACTTGAAGAGGGTGTATTACAAGATGTCGTAATATCTAAAGTTTTCTAGTGTATCTTTCTAGTGAGAAAGAAGGGGTGACATAGCAGATTAAGCTCCGAATATCCATAAACAAATCCTAGAATATTTATTTTACTGCCTTGCTTTATATTTTTTATTTTGTCACCTAGCTTAGTAATATTTGTTTTCGCACTATCATTTAGTAGCTCTTATTCATCTAGGAAATTGAGAAAAATCGGTTAAGTAGTTTAACATCTACTTAACTACATATATTTAAAGTATAATTTTTTAAGAGTGTATTCACCTTTCCTCTACACACACCGAATCTGCAACAAAAATGTTTTAGATAAATTTTAAAAATAATTACTTATTTTTTTTCTATTTGGAATTTAAATTAAAAAGGATTTGTGTATAAATAAATAATAATATATATTTTCTATATTATAATACATAAACCCCATAAAATCTATATTTTATCATTTTAATGTATTTTCAAATTTATCCATTATCATTCTTATAAAATATTTAATAATGAAGGTCCAAAAACTTAAATTTCATTCAAAAACTTCCAACATTTTGTTCCACTATCCTCATTATCCTAACTGTTATCACGTTATCTTAAAATTTTAACAAAAATTATAATTAAATTCAAGTTTATAAAATAATATTTAATTTTAAATAATATATATTTTATACATATGCAACGCATGGCGGAATGTTATTTTTTTGTATTTATTTTTTAAAAAAAATTATTAAAAAAATTGGGCCCAAATTTTGAAGAGGAATTAAGCATCGTCTTCTTCCCTTCTGCATATCCTCCCCTTCCAAATCTTCAAATCCGCCGCGGCCGCCAACCACTCCAATCCCGCCACCCACCATGATCGACCACCCGATCGCCCAACCACACCCGTCCGACACCCCACCACACTCGATCACCCATCTCATACCCAACCAACCCCGTGTGACTACCCCACCTCATGCCCGATCACCCATCTCATGCCCAACCATCGCCATCTAACGACCATTACCTCCACAAATCACTAAAATTCAACAACAAAAATGCAAAACTAAGACATATACGACTGCCCAGCCTACGACAATATGAGGATTGGAGGGAAGAAGATGAGATCTCGGGTAAGGGATGACCGATCGTGGTGGCAGAGGGTGGGGTGGTGGCGGCCGGTGATATTTTTTAGAGAAGGGAATGGGGAAAGGGTGAGAGGCGTGAAGGTGTAGGATCATTTTAACATATCTTTACAGGCACTACCACCAATATAGATCTAAAGGTGATCATTTATCAATACATGCGGGGTTCACTAAAAAATAATGGACTCCATATTTATTGATAAATATCAACTGTTATATGTATGTCAAGATAGTGTCTGTATAAGTAGGATCTCATTTATCGAAGTCGTGAGTGATGGGTGTGAAGTGATGGGTGTGTGGTCATGTGGGAGATGGGCAGGAAAGCAAAGATAATTTCAAAAAGAATAATAATAATAAACCAAAAAAATATAGACAAATACTTGTATGCAACCCTTGCACGGATAATATTCATGTGACGGATCCTAATTTGGTTCGAAACTAACCCGCTACGCCTACCCTAATTTTGATTTTTTTTCCCCATTGTACACCAGATTTTTTTCCCAATTCACCCATGGGCTGCCGGCTCTCACACATACAAAATCTCGCAACCTTGCTCTGTTCCTCCATGGAAAATCCTTCGGCTTCATCTTAAGCTTACGCCGCCTGTTCTTTTTCTTTCTTTCCCTCCTCTCCGGCGAGACATCGGATAGGCGAGCTAATTTGTTTCTCTCGATTTCTTTGATCGTAGCCTAGGCAAGAATATGGATTCGTTTTCTGCACCTTATAGACTATTTTGTTGTGTGTATGATTGTGTATTGCATTTCATGTTTAATGTTTGAATCGTTAGTGCCCTGTTCGGTTTCTGTCAAAATGGTTCTCTTTTTTTTTGGAACGTATGTTATGGTTATTGTTGGAGTTTGAAAAGGATTCAAATTCTAGAATGGTGATGGTATTGATGCTGTTGGTTTCGAAAATTCCAGGTTCCTGCCTAGCATGTGAATTCGAAAATTTCAGTATTATTGGCTATGCTTATCTATATATTGATCAAATGTGATTTTGTAATGGTGAAAATGATTTGAGTTGGGAATTTGTTTATGCCCCCATTTATGCCCTTGACTTCGAATGTTTCAGAACTTATTTTGAGCATCTCTTGGTTCGGGATCAGTAAATTGGAGGCGACAATTTTGTTGAATTTTTTCTTTTTTCTTGAAAAATATGTCCTTTTTACTTTTTGGCTTGTAATTGTGATGTGAGTTTTATTTTCTTTGGGAAAAGTTGTAGCTTGTTGTATAGGAGTAAGCAAAGGGGGTTTCTGGAGCTTGATCTGGTTTTGGGAAAACGGGTGGAGGATCACATCTACTCCATGGATGAGAGTGAATAAAGCACCTTGTTCATGTCCTTGACCTGGTAAATTTAATTTTTGCAGGACTATTGAATATGTTTGCACGGTAAATTCTTACTAGCGGGATTAAAAGAACAATTATAATCATGTTACAATTATATAAGGTTGAATGAGTTGTCTTATCTTCTTGTTTCGATGCGATTTTTTGGTCATAGAACTGTGCCAGTAAAGTATGAGCTTTGATTGAAGTTTGATATGCCCACTGCAAAAAATTAGCTTCCAAGGATTGATGAATCCAGTGGTAATGGAAGGCGAAAGAGATTTGTGTTTGAGTTTGTGCATGTTCTAACAATATTTGAATTTTTTCTTGGGCTTGTTCTCTGAATCCATGCTTCGTGTCTCTTATCATTACAGACTTCTTATCATTATGACGGATTCATGCTCTTAATCTTAAACTTTGAATATACACCCCATGTTGCTGAGTAAATAGGAATTGTAATGCGTCGTGACCTTAAATTGTCTTAAAGTACTAATGTGTTACTCACAGTAAATATTCATATCAGTTACACAATATGCACACACATTTTCTTGAATCATAAGTGTACATACATCTCAAGGGTTGTTGAAACATAGTGAGCACTTGGTTCTTTATTCTATTATGTTCTTGCTTAATTCTGTCACTTATGGTGAATTAATGTTATGCAGTGGCTACATGGCCCCAGAATATGCAGTACATGGAAGATTCTCAGAAAATCCGATGTCTTTAGCTTCGGAGTCCTGTTGCTAGAGATTATAAGTGGAAGAAGAAATGCTAGCTTTGAAAATGATGAGCAATCCCCGAATCTCATTGGATATGTGAGTTATTCTTTTAATTAGAGGATCTCACCAAATTATGAAATAATTTTTTTTTTCAAATGTGTTACTTATAAATTATAACTAATCTAGGTTAACTAACAATAATTTTATATTTTTAAATGTACTAATATAATAACTTATGTAAAGAGTATATTATATGCCAAATATAAATGTATCATTACTTCATAAAATGAATTTTCAAGCAGTACAAAATGAATATGTTGATCACCTAACTAAATTTAGTATACGTATGAATTTTGTAAAATGATAAGAAATTCTTAAATGAGCCCAAATATTTTGATTCTTAATTTCTTTTCTAAAATATATATCCCTCTGCTGTAATAAAGTCAGAATATGTGATTTTTGCTCTCTGAATGTTTGCAGGCGTGGAAATTGTGGAATGAAGGAAAGATTGTCAATTTGATGAACCCTTTAATATATGATTCATGAATGGAAAAGTAGATACAGAGATATGCAAATGTAGGACTATTGTGTGTTGAAGAGAGAGCTAAAGATAGGCCAAATATTTCCACGGTTCTATAATTAGTAAGGAGATAGTAGACCTTCATCATCCAATGCAACCTGCATTTACTTTGAACCTAAGGTCTCCAGAAGCTTATAGCCTTCATCATCCAATGCAACCTGCATTTACTTTGAACCTAAGTTCTCCAGAATCTTATAAGCCTTCAATCAAATGTTCTTCAAACGATATCACCTTGACTATAATCGAAGGCCGGTAGCATGTAGGAATTGGAACTCCTCAGGTACTACACATTGTAAAGTTTGATGTTTATAGTTTAATATTTTTGTTTACATGCAAGTGACTCAAAGGTCTCCAGAAACTGACAAGACTTCAATCAAATGATATCACCTTGACTATGATTGAAGGTTGGTTGCCGGTGGACATAGGAATTCGAACTTCTCAAATATTATATGTTGTAAAGTTTTATGAGTCATTGTTACTTATTACTTCAATCTTCGTGTTAACATGTTAGTAATAATATTTACCTTTCCATTATTCCTATATTTTGAAGAGCATACTTCTTTACGTTAGATCATCGATGCTGATTTGTATTATTTAAATTTCTATAATATTATGTTATGTCCGATGTTAACAGAAAGTCATTGTAGCGGTCATTATATAAGTAGTAACAAAATTAGAGTTCTATGATTCAAAAGATTTAACACTTTTGTCAAATTAGCATACGTTAGATGTAATAATTTTGATATATAAAGTAATACTTTTAGCATACAAACTAATACTTTTGACCTAAAAAATAATACTTTTAACCCAAAAAAAATATTTATGTCAAATTAACAAACATTATAAAGTAATATTGTTTTACAGAAAAATAATACTTTCAACAGAAAAATTAATGCATTTGATATAAAAAATAATATTTTTTTATGTCAAATTAGCATATGTTAGATATAATATTTTTGACAAAAACACTAATATCTGTAACATAAAAACTAATACTTTTAAAAACAAATATTTTTAACCAAAGAAATAGTTTTACTGATATATATAACTTTTGAGATTCTTCAGATTTGGTTATGAAAATTTAAGTATTTAACTTTTCAATGATAAAATAATTTTTAAAAAGCATACAAATTGAGACAAATAGCTTTGCTCAAATATAAATTAAAAAAAAATGTTCAATTACAATCTCCTCCCTCAGCTAAAAAAAACTTTATATTAAATCTATGTCGGCAAAAAATTATCAATGTGTGTGTAAAAATATATATATATATATATATGTCATGTTTTGAATATATATGTATAAGTATAGATTAATCAAGTCTTATATGATTCATGACGTCCTATATGTGTGATAATTTAACATAAACAGTATTAATTTTTTCTGTAAAACGTATTATTTTTTGTCAAAAAGTATTAATTTTATGTGAAAAATATTACTTTCTAACGCGTGCTAATTTGACACATAAAATATTACTTTTGCTGTGAAAATAATTAGTTTGTATAATAAAAGTATTAGTTTTTATTTGAAAAATATTATTTCAAAAATTTGACATAAAAAGTATTAATTTTTCTGTTAAAATTATTACCTCTTTGGTCAAAATTATTAAATTTATTTTAAAAATATTACTTCTAACGTGTGTAATTTTTATTTAAATAAGCTTAAAATTAATAATTCAGACTGAAAAACTAATATTTTTAACATAAAAAATAATATTTTTTAGCAAAACAATAATATTTTTTATATCAAATAAACATACGTTAGAAATAATATTTTTGACATAGACAATAATACGTTTAAAATAAAAACTAATACTTTTGACCAAATAATAATATTTTATACTATTTATAAAAAACGTAAATGTCAAATGAGCATATATTACAAATTAATACATTTTACATAAACAATAATACTTTTAACATAAAAAATAATACTTTTGACATAAAAACTAATATGTAATATTTTTTACTAAAAAAATAATATTTTTTATTTCAAATAAGCATATATTACAAAGTAATACTTTTGATATAAAAACTAATACCTTTAACATAAATATTAATACTTTTGACAAAAAATTGATATTATTTATTTCAAATTAAGATACGCTAAAAATAATAATTTTGATATAAAAACTAATACTTTTAGAATAAAAACTATTACTTTTGCCAAAAATAATATTTCTCATATTAGTTGCTCACAAGTATTGCTCAGCATACCAAGAGGGAGCAAGTGATTTTGCTCGATCAGACCCTCGAGCTTTTAAAAGAAACAATGTGCTAGTAATGGCAGAAAAGTGCATCCAAGCCCAGGACCACTCAAACCGAAATGTATCACTGAACCAACGGCAATTCTTTTTAAAGCAAAATCTACCGGGAATAACAAATTGGCATCATTACCAACGAAATAAAATGCATCAGCTAACTGTTAATACTTCTGACATTAAGAAATTATTGACATTGAAATTGCAAATACTTCAAGAACACAAGAACCAGCTTTGCACTCGATTGTCCGTGAACAGAAGACATTATCTCTTCATTCCTACTTCCCAACTCCATGGGGCATGTTATAGATCCCTCTTCCCTGCACAACGGAGAAGAATATACGAGTCGTGTGAAGAAAAGAAAAGAGTAGTCACATTCACAATGATAAATAAAGAGGTACCAGCCAAATCCAGAGGTGGCAACTGAGAACAGAATTTTTCCACAATAACAATATGCAGAAGTATAAAATAATTAAATTTGGAAGAAAATTTGTCCATTAGTGCTTCAATCACAGACATGTCACCTACATCATAGCAAAACCTTGAAAGAAAAAAAATAAAAGAAAAAAAATGGTACATCAAAACCTTGTAAGAAGGCAAGACCATAAGAAAAATAAGACAGTGAAACCCAGGCACATAGCAGAAAGAACCAGGAATAATCCACCTAAATACATGCACCATAAGAACACCACGTATGCTACATGTTAGCTTCCAGCGACCCTTCACAATTAAGAAAATAAAAATATTCAGCATTATCATTTTCGGTAACAAAACTAAACTGAAACAATAAGAACACCGCCTAGCATTTTGAAGCTTTTAGTAAGGAGTAATAAACAAAATATTGCCTACTTAATGAATTTGCAATCAATGAAATTAAATTTGACAGATGTATGTCCATGCATTCAGTAGAAGCACTACACAATTATAGCACAATCAAAATTCAAAACCAGAATCAAATTTCTCATCCCAACACACCACAAAATCCTAATTAGCACCCATACTTCTCATGCTACCCAAACACAGAAAAATACTCATACTACACAGATATTTCCAAACCAAACCAAAATTGTGAGCCAAACGAAAAAAAAAAGAGCTCACACAGCAAGCTATGAATACTACATACAACTAAAAACCACCAAAAATAACTGAAAAAAATAACCATCGAAAAAAGAGAAGAAAAAATAAATGATTCCAACATTAGCAAGTATCCAACTCAGTCCAAACTTCAGCTACCTGATTTATTTTTCGATAAAGGGATTGCAAGAGGAAGCAAACCTTGCTTTGCTCCAGGACAAATAATTTGTTCACCTGTCATATGAATAAAAGCACAACTTCTTTGTTCAAAAAAAAAAAAAAAAAAGCACAACTTCTATGGTTACTGAACCGAAACGATATATTCAGATGCAATAAACATACTTAGCACATGGGAATATGGGATACTCGAACGGTAACTTTGGCTCACCATTCTGTCCTTGCCAAAGCAATATACGAGGAAGAAAACATTTCTTTTGTATCACATTTGAAAGCTACGATATAACCTCAAATTTCAATTTACGTAAACCAGAGAAATCTTAATGAGAAGTTCCACTCGGGTTTCAGATTCTCATCTGCTATCGACTAAAAGCATGACACTTTGACTCATTCTTTTAGTCATTGGTCTCCAAAACTCGGAAAGATAGATAATCATGTCCCAGATCCCATTTCCTTCCTAGCTAACTTCTCCGTGGATCATGGATAAATGAAATGACTATAATTATAACGAACATAATTTTGTGAAAAAGTTGGTGAAATTAAGGAAAAGATTTGAAACCAGCAAGTTTAAGTAGGAGAATTAAAAAACTAAAAAAATGAATGGATAACGATTTGCGGAATTGGGCAAGTGTACCTGGAGTAATCGGACGAATCGTTCAAGCAGAGGACACTAGACATGGTGTTTTGCTCGATGGTGAACTGGGCGGTGTTTGATAATTCTCGCATCACAGATTCTAATGTGTTGCCGTTGGGAAGAAAAATATACTTGTCGATGTCGAAATAGAAGGTTCAATTGGCGGCGTGACGATGTCTGTGGAGGCAATCGTTCACCACCAAGAATTGGTTGTAATAGTATCCATCGTACTCCGCTTGAGCCCTGATATGATCCTCGTACGAGGATAATGATCCAAATTGAGCAAACCCAGGTGTAAACCACGGTGAGATACACATATCGCCGCACCTCTGGATCGAAATTGGTTTGGAATTGGTGAGAATTAAAGAAAAATCAAAAAAGAATTTATGTTTTGTTTATGGGGAGAGAGATATGAAAGTGAAAAGTGAGCTGATTTTGACCTAGGATCCGGATGTTGTATTGGGTGGACCCGTTTTGCGATATAAATCCGTGAAACAATTTTATATGAGTTACTCAAAAATATATGGACTCAGCAAGCGTCCCATACAGGATTAGCAACGCATGTACTCCATTAAAAGTGTGAAAACGGGTCCAAGGGGCGGGCTAACCCACAACTTTTCCTAATTTATCATTAGGCGGGGCGAGTCGGCCCACCTTTTAGGTGGGCTGTGAAAACACCCACCTAATCCACCTATTTTTCAATTCGGCGGGCTCACGTGTAAATTGACGGATTTTTGCTGCCAACTCGCAACCTACCACAACTCACCATTAGGCGGGGCGGGGCGGCCTACTTTTTAGACGAATTGAAAAATTGTCAACCCAACATATCAATTTTTTACGGCGGAGCAGACCAATCCGACGAGACTAACTTATTTTGACACCTCTAGTCAAGAACTTAAGGCAATCCATTGGTCACTCCTCGACAAAATTTATAATTTTCCTTCCAAATCAATTTCAGGGAAAAAAAATCGATCTTTCCTTCGGTTTTGATTCATAAATTACTGGATATAGCAGCAAAATTTTGCAATATTTGCCCTTGTATGTTGGGCGGCTTGTGATTCTCAAATTTTAAAATATTCGATCATTATTGACGTAACAATAGATCTCAAGATTTGAAAATTTGAAATTGTAGCAAAAAAAATATTCTTACCCGAAAATTGCTTCCGCAAAATCTCTTATGAGTATCAACATTCACTTGTATGATATAGGTATATAGATTAAGAGAATTTTATGAGTTTGAATCTCTTATCAGCTTTTGTAGATTTCTGAATCTCATTAAAAATATATAATTAATAAATAAGTAATATTGAATCTAATAAATAATTTATGTGTTCTATAATTGAGTGTGAGCACAGTGAATTTTGGGTCGTAACCCATCAAAAATATTTATATATTACTACTGTGTTTGGTTACAAATTAGTATTCTCGCAAGAAAAAGCCGAAAGCGTAAATTGAAAACAAACAAAGATAGTAAACTAATTAGATGGAGATTAAACTACTTAAATAACCTTAGTAGCCAGGACTAATTACATTTTCCCTCTAACACACCAGAGAAAATAATTATATATTTGATCCTATAAATTGGTCTGTATGACTTTTGATAATCTAATTGGTCAAAATCTAGTTTCCATACAATATTTTTTTTTAAAAAAAAATGCTTGATTAGTCTTATTTTCGTTATTGTAATAGTTACTTGACATCTAATATGTCGTAATTAAGGGTAGCAAAAATTCCTGAAATCCCGACCCTTCCCAAATCCCATCTCATTTTCGACCTGAACTTTCGGGATTTTTCCCATCCCGATTAATATCGAGAGCGGGATCGAGAATAAAACCTATCCCGACGGGATTTTCGACCCGTCCCGAAATAATATAATAATATATTTTATTCATAACTTTATTAATATAATAAGCTAAATATTATTAGGTTTCAACTCATATAACACTTAATTGTGGACTTAATTTGCATAATTTTTATTGTTGAGACGATCAAATTGTAAAATCATGAAATGTCATTTCATTTTTGTGTATTTTTTAAAAAAATTAAATTAATAATTTAATTAATTTATATTTATAATTATCTAATTAGAACAAATATGTAGGACAAGACTCAAGAGATTAATTTGACAATCTATTTAACAAAATTTATTTAGTAATTGTATCCGAATATTTTATTAATAGTTATTCGATACATTTTTTCTCTTAACAAAACTTTATAACATTATCCGAAATATTTTAATATTATATGTTTTAAGTTGAATATTTATTTTTATTTATAAATCTAAGTTTCTAAATAGTATATTTAATAAAATTATCACATTTTTTTTTATTTTTTGAAGGAAATCTTGAACATGAAAAAAAAGTTCGGGATTTTCTCTTCCTAGGGATCCCGAATAGTCCGGTCCCGAAATGTTTCGGGTACGAGATCGGGAGAAAAAAAGTTTTCAAATTCTTTTCGGGACGGGAGTTGGGTAGGGGGTTTACGGAACGGGTCCCGACCCTATTCCATCCATATTCGTAATTTCTGGCATCATGTGAACACGTCGGTTTAAAAATTTACAAACAAAAATGTACTAAAACTAAATTTTACCAATTTTTAGAGGATAAAAAAAAACCCAATCTTAAGAAAAAAAAACGTATATATGCCAACTTACACGATAGTTTGTAAAACTTTTCAAGTTATTAGAGAAACGTTTTGTTTAATATTTAATCAGATTAATCAATAATATTAAAAATAATGATAGAAGGCAAATTAATTGGACCAGAATATTAATTATTGTCAAAATTACTAAAAATAAAATAATATTATGAACATTGATGCCCCTAAAAATACAAGGTTCTGGTCCAATTGAAACCCATTAACTCGTGCCCGAAAAGCCCCAAACAATATGCAGATCTCAAAAGATAAGTTTATGGTTGAGCCCATGCTGCTGAGCACAAGTGGCCGACCTGACTCCTGTCTGGGTAGGGAGAAAGTCCGACCCGAACCCGACATCCCATTTTTTGGAAAAGTGTCTCAAAATCTATTAAGTCCTTTCATATGAAAAGCCTAAGCTGGATAAAAGTCCAATAAATTTTTGAATTTATCCAAAGGATTTACATATTAGGATGGAAGGATATGATACATTTAGATTTCAGGTATTTAATCTGAATGTATTTAGGTAGTGTATGGAAGAGCTTTCAGGAAGCACTTCTCAACTTATCGCTAATAAAATTTCATAAAATTCCAAAATTTTGTTAATGAAAAGTTGAGAAATATTTCCTAGAAGTTCTTCCAAATACTACCTTAATGAACTTGCACAAAATTTTGTAGCATTCCATATGAAATTTTACAATATAGATGATCAACATTAAAAATAAATATATATTGGAATAAATTTAAATTTTTACAAATTTATACCATTATGCATGTTATTATTATGGGCCACCGCGCTATGTTTTGATGTGAAACTTTTTTACATTGGAATTCTAAAAGAGAGATTAAACGATTTGTGCTACTGTGATCATTTATATACAGAATCAATGTACAATGTATATGGACAAACTATTTATGAATCAATATATCAGACTGCAGATAATTTCATCACATGTAAGTACATGGAACTCCAGAGTTTTGATATTGACTAAGTCTAATTTACGTAAGAAATCAATTGATTAGGTCAAAGCCGAACTCGAAAGACATAAACTGACCAGAAGTTCTCAAGGCAAAATAAAGAGGTCGACTGAACTGGCCATCAATTTTGACATTCCCAAGGAAAATAAACCAACTGAACATATCTGGTAAAGAATCAAGTATTACTCAATCATGGAATCAGTTCAGCAAAGATCAATTGGAACTAGAAAGATCAAATAGATTCAGTTTAGGGAGCAAAACTAAATCAGACTTTATCATCTTGACTGGTTGAAGGACAAGCAAGATCAACAGAACTCTTATGGATAAATTTTTTCGTACTAGACAAAAGTTCCAAAATAAGAAATACAATCTGGGTATGATATTGTCAGAGAATATTGCGAAAAGGACAAGCTAATGGCCAATGATTTGAATTCAAATAGAGCTGTTTTTTGTTGGGATATACATACCCGTCTTTGAGACACTTCTAATGATCAGACTCCTTAAGAAGTCCTCGCTATACACTTAATCTACAAAAATGATAAACTGATCTCATTCAGTTTACATATCAAGTTGAGAGAAGGGAGAAAAGATCATTTAAGATTACATTCAAGAGTTGAAGGACACAATAAATCCAACACGGAATCACTAAATAATTAGAGATTAAACATGAAAATAAATCTTAAAACGAAATTAAAATAAATCCAGAAAAAACTTAAAGTCCAAATACAACATACACCGGAAGAACAATCAATCCAATTAAAATATTACAATCCCATCGAAAAGTACTTAAAAATTCCTTCCTAAGCACCTACACAGAGGAAAGCTCGTCACGCAACCACTGCAGCTCAACGACGTCTGCCTCCGAGTCCGTCCAATCTCAGTCCAGCCCCAAGAAATAAGCTATCCAACACAAAAGACTTGGACGTGAGCATAACGCTCAGTATAGAAGTACGAATATACATATATCATGCATACACATGCAGTATGAAGGGGACTGGAAAACCTATCCAGAAAACTGCTCAGTCAAGGCGTCATGGTATGTAGCACGCTGGGTCGTCGCATCAGGAGGTATATCCCATATCATAAATCCATGGATATAACCGGTTCCAAGTCCATGTAAAACCAACCACTAAAATACGGGGTCGAGCGACCCCAACTACAGGCTATGCAAAACAAGACATAAAGCTCAACGTGTACATGCATGCCGCATAATATCAATGCACATAATAATGTCACATAAAACATGCAAACACAATACATGTATATTCAACATGGTATCTCGGAAAATATGTCTGTACCTCTAAGAAAAAACCCCGAGCACCCTAGCAGTACAGGTACTCACAGTCCAAGCCTACTGATAAGTGTAATTTATACACTTAATTTATAAATGATTTTAATTGTTAAATAATTATTTTGAGCGGATTTATGTCTGGGTTTTGTTATTTTTGTGCTTGCAGAGAATTATTGAATTATTGTGGAAAAGAGAAGAAAAATGATAAGTTGAGAAGAGAAAAGAAAATAAAAAGGAAAAAAGAAGAAGCAGTAAAGAAAAGAAGAAAGAAAAGGAGAAAAGAACGAACATACAAAGAGAAGAGAAGCAATTGGGCTTCTTTATTGGGCCCAAAGATTGTTAGCGCTTGACTTTAGCGCTAAAGAGTGAGAAACAGGTGCAATCGCGCAACATTCTTTGAGAGTGAAGATTTGAGCCAAAGCCTTATGCGCGCCCGCGTTAGTCTTGGAGCGGGCGCGCGTCGCGGGATTTTATCGGGAAGGAAATATTTTATTGGGCTTTTGAGTGGGTTTTTTCTTGAGCGATATAAAAAGGGATTTTTATCAGATTTGGAAAAAAAAGCCGCCACAAACACTACACATCAGAGAAAGGTTTTGATCGTGAGAATTTCTGGAGGATTTCTGGAGCTTAACGTGAAGAAAAAGGACGGATATCGATAAACCGGACACGGCATCGCATCGACGGATTTGATTTCTTACTTTTATTTTATTCTGAATATGTTTGGATTTTTGAACATGTTTTGTTTTATTCAGAATTTTATTATGAACTAAATTTGTATAGTCTAGAGGTCGGATGGAACCTGGTGTAGACACTTTCATGAATGTTTGATTTTATTGAATTGAGTTTCTTCTAGATTAATTGTTTTTCTAGATGTGATTGTCTTTTCAATTATCTGATCAATAATTGAGTTGTTATATTTATTTGAAATCTGGCACTCGGGAGAGGAGATTTTGAATAGGATCAATAGAAAATACACTGTTAATTATTTATATAACTCGGAAGAGTGTATAATTTTAACAGAGCTTTTAAAGAGAACATAGTTTTGAATTGATCACTTCAAGTAGATTCTTAATAGGGATATTGAAATTGAATTGTAGTTGATATATTTTATTCGGTACTCGGGAGAGGGAATAATACACTTAAGTGTTCTTGGCTATTAATTACTTGGAATTCATGAAGATTAATTAATTAGGATTGATTGTTGTTGAAACCAGGTGAAATCTATACCTCTAGACCATTATTCTCTGATTGATATTTTTCTGAAAGTTGTGGGCGTGCTATCAAAACTTCATTGCTATTTTATTTTTCTGCAAAATTCTCAAAGTTTGATTTTCTAGATAAAGTTTAGACTATTTTAATTACAAGTACTGAATATTTTCACTTTACTCCATGTGGGATCGATATCTGATTTTATCACTATATTAAAACTTGACACTCGTACGCTTGCGAGCAATTTTCACAACAAGTTTTTGGCGCCGTTGCCGGGGAGTAAATTTTTATTATTTTTTAGTCTTGTTACCAATTAGTCTAGATTTTAATTTAGAGTTTTATTTATTTTATTTTTAGTTACTAATTAATTTCTTCTTATTTTTAATTGCAGTTTATGTGACGATCTCAAAATGCGAATTCTCTACTTTTTGATCCGGAGATCGAGTGCACTGCACGTGCTTTGAGAAGAGCGAGAAGAGAAAAAATTAATAACATGGCTGAAGAAGAAGCACAACAAGCTCCTCTGGTGTCAATTAGAGATCACTTCAGGCCGACGATCCAGGCTCACTATTCTGGAATCGTTCGAGGAACTATCAATGCCAACAATTTTGAACTGAAGCCGGCTTTGATCAACATGGTTCAACAGAACCAATTTAATGGGAGTGTCACTTCTGATCCTCACCTACACCTACGCACTTTCTTGGAGATAACTGATACGGTAAAAATTAATGGTGTGTCTGAGGATATTATTCGTTTACGCTTGTTTCCGTTTTCTCTCAGGGATCAAGCAAGAAGTTGGTTGTAGTCACTGCCTTTAGGGAGCATCACTACTTGGGAGGGGATGGCAGAAAAATTTCTTGCGAAATATTTTCCACCTGCCAAAACCACCCAACTGAAGATCGAAATCAGCACCTTCAGGCAGATGGATTCTGAACAGCTCTATGAGGCGTGATAAAGGTATAAAGAATTATTAAGACATTGTCCTAACCACAATTTTGCAGATTGGGAACAGATCGAGTGGTTTTACAACGGACTGAATGCGCCTACAAGGATGAATGTTGAATCTGCTGCTGGAGGCACCATTTTTGCTAAGGACCATGTGCAGGCCTATGATATGCTGGAGCAGATGACGGTCAATAGTTTCCAATGGCCATCTGAGTGTATGGGAGTCAAGAAGCCAGCTGGAGTGTATGCAGTGGATCCTCTCACATCCATCACTGCTCAATTATCTGCACTGACTACACAGGTAGCTTCCTTGAATAAGATTTATGTTACAGATTCAACTGGATTTGAAGGATCACATGCCCCAGAGGAAGTTAATTATATCAATCCTAATGGCTACCGAGGTTATGGAGCTTACAGAGGTAATACGGTTCCTAATGCTTATCACCCTAGTTTGCGGAATAATGAAAATTTTTCATATTCTAACAATACTAATAAGGGTGATGGTAAGTTGTCTTTGGAGGATGTGGTTAGTACCTTTGTGCAGGAATCAGGTAAGAGGATGGCGAGAACTGAGTCTCGCCTCGACAGCTTGGAGACGCACATGGCCAACATGGGCGCGGTGTTGCAATCCATGGAGACTAGCATCGGGCAGTTGGCGAACGCACTGAAGGATAATAATAGAGGCCAGTTTCCGAGCAACACTGAGGTAAATCCCAAGGAGCAGTGCAATGCCATAGAGTTGAGGAGTGGAAAAGAAGTTGGAGTCCAAGAACCTGTTGTTGAAGAGAAGAAATTTGAGGAAAAAGTCGAGGAGAAGGAGTCTGAAACTGAGCCGAAACCGATGTACAAGCCTCCACTCCCCTACCCGCAAATGTTCAAGAAGAAATCTTTAGATGAGCAGTTCTCCAAATTTTTGGAGATTTTCAAGAAATTCACATCAACATCCCCTTTTCTGATGTTTTGGAGCAAATGCCGAACTATGCGAAGTTCATCAAGGAGATGATGTCCAAGAAGTGGAGAATGCTAGAGAACGAGGTGGTGAATTTAACGGAAGAGTGCAGTGTTGTGCTACAAAATAAGATGCCACAAAAGCTTAAGGATCCAGGGAGTTTTACTATTCCTTGCACAATTGGTTCTTCTTATTTTAATAATGCACTCTGCGATTTAGGAGCTAGCATTAATCTAATGCCTTTATCTGTGTTCATGAGTTTAGGACTTGGTGAAGTGAAGCCCACAATGATCGCGTTGCAGTTGGCTGATAGATCTATCACATATCCGCTTGGAATCATTAAAGATGTTCTGGTAAAAGTAGATAAATTTATTTTTTCTGCGGATTTTGTTGTGTTAGATATGGAGGAGGATGCAAATATGCCCCTGATATTGGGGAGACCTTTCTTGACCACTGCCGATGCCAAGATAGAGGTGAAGAAGGGTGCGTTGTCGATGGGTGTGGAAGGCGAGAGAGTGATTTTCAACTTATTCATGAAGACATCTAATTCACCCGTCGAAGACTTATACTCAATTGAACCGGTTATGAAGTTGGAGAGCTGTCAAAGAGCTAATTTTGCGGTTGATTTATTAAAGGAGAGAGCGCCAAAATTACCAAAGAATAAGTCCACGAAAAAAAAAGAGAAATTTAAAAGGCGGTTCGTGGAATTTATTTGGCGTGTGAAAGAAAAAGGAAAGACTTAACACCGGTGAAAGTCGGGCTGACGACTCTAAACCAAGCGCTTTTTGGGAGGCAACCCAAAATTTTTGTTTTATTTTATTTTTATTTCTTTTTGTTTTTTTTATTCAATTTCTGCTTTAATTTTATTTTTTTCAGTAGTTAATTTATGATTTTTGAATTTTTATTGGGAATTTTGGAGGCCTGATTTGATAAATTTGTTGAAATTTTATTTTAATTTTTTTTTCAGGATTTTAGACGTTTGGGCAGAACCTTGTGCGCGCGCTCTCGTGACTCTCCCGCGCCCGCCTCGCCTCTACGCTTCCTTAAGTGCACAACCATGCGCTAACGCGCTGCTCATCTGTGCTACTCCTTGCGCTATCGCGCTCACCACTTGTGCAGCACCAAGCGCTAACGAGCCTCCTCAACAGCGCTAAATCAAGCGCAAACGCACTACTCAGCAGCGCAGCCCCAAAGCGCAATCGCGCCAAACAAGTACGCGACTTCCTGCGCAATCGCGCGATCAAAAAAAGCGCAAGTCATGCGCTAACAGCAAAACTACCTGCGCGATAGCGCATCCCACACCAGCAAAACGTGCAGCTCAAGTGCGCTACTTCCTATGCGCTATCGCGCAACACCACAGAGCAATCCAAGAGAAATCGCACCATTGCAGCAGCCCTCGCATGACAGCAACACTCACACGAGCTTACAAACATGCAACATCCTTGCGCCTTTGAGCATACAAATGACAATACAATTCGAGATAACATGCTTCTCGATTGTTTTGGGTTTCACTTTTGTGCCTTAACCATGTGCATGTTCTCTTTTCAGAATAGAATGGCTGTGGTTGTTGCTTATCACCTCCTTCACAATGGTGTTCCTGATGCTAGTTATTTTCATGGCGATGATGATGATGACGCCGAGTCCTGATGCTCGGTGTCGAAGGTATGAGTCCCTTGTTTGTTTTCTTGTTTTTAATCATTAGGGACAATGATTATATTAAGTTTGGGGGGGTGAATCAGTGTCTGCTCTTGTTGTTAGTTGAATTAGTTGGTTGGTTGATAATTGAGTAGTTGAGTTTTATTTTGTGCTTCATAGATAAAATTTTTGTTTGAGTTTAGGAGTGAGTTTAGGAGTGTTAGTTGAATTGAATTGAGTCAAGAAATAAATGGAATGCATGGCCAATGATGAAAAATTTTTGTTTTGTGCTATAACTGAAATCCATGACTGTTTACCTATCTGACAAATATTTTGAAAAAATGGAACCAATTAGATGAACAATTTCCTATATACTCTGTGATTAAAACTTGAATCTGAATTTTGAAACATACAGACATAGATATGATTGAGGCATTGTTTGGAATTTTTGGGCCTGAATTTTATTGATGAAAAAATTTATCCTTAGTTGCTCATTTGAGCTTACACGTATATTAGTACTTTGAGGTATAGAAAAATCTAAATTTCTTGTTGAAAATCATCGTTAACTGCTGATGATTATCTTTTCTGCACTGATTAAAATTTGTATGATTTGATTGTGGATTGAGACTTGTCTAGAACTAGTTCGGACACTTTTCGAGGCAAAATACGGACATAACTGTGATTAGGGATGATTTAGGCATTTTTTCTGAATGTGTTTGAGCCTTTCAAGCTATCTATTAATACATTATATCCCTAGTACCTTGTTTGAGTTTTATTGAAAATCGAATGGCATGCGTGTAAACGTGTGATAAACCCCCATTCGTCATTATTTCAAGGTCCTACATTGACTACCTGAATAGCCTAAACACTATTTTCTACCTTTAAGGGAGTAATTTGAATGCTAAAATACTTTATGCTCCCAGTTGATATTTGTGAAAATGGAATGGTGTGGTGGATGAATTGAAGAGAAAAAAAAAAAAAAAAGGTAGTAGTGAAAAAAAAATGAAAGAATAGAAAAAAAGAGTTGTGAAAGAAGTTGTGAAAAAGTTGAAAAAATCAATGAAGTGAAAAAAAAAGAGTGTGATGAATGAAAAAGGAGTCGTAATTAGAGTTTGATAAATATGAATTACTCCTTAGTTTGAATTCTTATCCTTCATTTGTAGCCGTGAGCTAGGCCTTACATTATAAGCTGATTAAGTCCTATTGACCGAGTCTCAGTTGCCCAATATACTAGTGGAGAAGAGTTGCGAGAATTTAGCCTATGGACTGTTGATTGATACTTTTAATGATTATAAATTTTGATCTAAACACGCACACACTTTTATTCGTTGCATTTACCTAATTATTAGTGTTTTTGATTTAATATCCTATATTTGATCCTATGCTACCTTGAAAATTCCTTATGATCTATGAATGTGTGAATTGAACTTGGATAAGGGTGTTTTGAAACGTGAGTTGCGGAGATTGTGAGTTTATGCGGTTATTTGGTTATGACTAAAACTTTCACCTACAAGCAATAATTACCATATCACTTAAAAAGCCTTAACTAAGTTATCTCATACTCCCTAATCTTTACAGGGATCTAAAGTTATACATGCATCCGTAGTAAGCCCTTTGATGACAATTACCTCAAAACTTAGGCACAGCTCCGCGAAAGCCTCCGAAGAACTCCGCCACTTCCGTCTTTCCAATATGACGCCTATAAACCATTAGGACATGATTGATATGCAGTAATGAGGTAAGAATGGAATGAGCAATCCCAAGATCATTCCATTTTATGTGTTTGGTATGCCCATGGGAATAAGAATGTTCATTCCCATGGGAATGCTCATTCCAATTTCATGGGAATAGTGATTCCTTTTCCTACAAGGTGGGAATCACCATTCCATTCCTTCTAATTTCCATTTATTTTTATGTGACAAGATTGTCCTAAATTAACCTCACTAATTAATCTCACGATTAAAAAAATTAATTTTGTTAATTTTGTTATTATTGAAGATTTTAACTTTAATTAAATAAGGGGGTTATTATTTACAATTAAGTATAATTTATTCATATGTTTTAGAAAATATCTCTGATTACGTATTTATTAAAAAATTAAAAAAATGGAAATCAAGTTAATGAATTTATTTTGACAAGAAGTTAATGAATTTATTGATGTAATTGTACTTTATTTTATAAACAAAGGGTAATTGTTTCGTTACAAAAAATTTCATTCAATTCCTACCATTTATTTTGCATTGCCAATCATAAGAATGGAATCAAATTAATGCTAGTCATTCCATTCCATTTTCAATTCCCTAAGATACCGATCATAGATATGGAATATGAAATATCATTCCATTCACATCTTTATTCCATTTCAATATTGATTCCATTCATATCTTATTTCATTCATTCATATCAATCATGCCCTTAAAAGGATCTAAGAACGAGAGAGAGGATTTTGGAAGGTGCACTTGAAATGAAGCCCTCGGCCCTCTATTTATAGACAAAGTTTGGACCGTCTGAATCCTGGGATCGGACCGTCCGAACTCCCCCAGCAACCACGTCCAAACACGTGTCTTGGCTTGTGATGTCATTGCTGATGAAATATGATCGGACCATCCAATCTAACCTTCGGAGCGTCCAATCTGAGCTCCTGTCAAATCAAATCCTCATCCACTTATCCGGATGAGATTGGACCGTCTGATCCCCCTTCGGAGCGTCCGATCCTCACAGAGCCTCCGAACTAGCCTCCAAAATTATTTGGAGCATCCGAACTTCTCGAGACCAGAACCTTTTCCGAGCCCTACTTTGATCCTTAAATCCTGTTTTAGCCCGTTAATCATCATTATATGCTTGATTAACTTATATTGGAGACGGATTACTATATTTTGCCCCACTTAAGAGATTCGTCCTCAAAATCAGGACTAAGGCATCGAAAACACAAAGCTGAACACATCTTATTGCAATACTGCAGTTACAATACAACTTAAATACGAAAATAATATATAATCAAAACAACTTCGGATGTTCAGAACGCATACGACTCTCGAGCTCTCAAGTCTCCTCCTCGGTGTCTCGTCGCTACCATTGAACCATGACCAGAGGAATGCATTTATTCTGAAGCACTTTGTCCTTCATGTCAAGAATTCTGAGTGGTTTCTCCATGACTTAGAAGTACCGGGATTATACTTGATCTCACAATCATAATCCTTGAGAAGATCTAACCATAGATGATGTCTCATGTTCAGCTCCGACTGAGTGAATAGATATTTCAAACTTTTGTGGTCCGAAAAGATCTCGAACCTCTCACCATACAAATAATGACGTCAAATCTTCAGTGTAAACATGATTGCTGCAAGCTACAAATCGTGCAATGGGTAATTCCCTTCGTGGGTCTTCAATTGACTATAAGCATAGGCAATCACATGCCCATTCTGTGTCAACACACAGCCTAACCCTTGAATAGATGCATCAGTAAAAACCGCATAACCCCCGGATCCTGACGGCAATGCAAGAACAGGTGCAATAGCCAGTCGGCCCTTCAACATGTCAAAGTTCTGCTTGCACTCGCTTGACCAGACAAAAGGAACATCTTTCCTTGTCAGTTGTGTCAATGATCTAGCAATTCGCGAGAAATTCTAGATAAATTTCCGATAATATATTGTCAATCCCAAAAAACTATGAAGTTCTGAAGCTGTCATCGGAAGTGACTAATTCAAGATATCTTCAGTCTTACTTGGATCAACAGACACTCCTTTTCGAGAGATAACATGACCAAGAAATACCACTCTGTCAATCCAAAATTTGTGCTTGCTAAATTTGACATATAACTGCCCCTCACGGAAAATCTGCAGTACAATTCTAAAGTGTTGCGCATGTTCTAACACTCCGCAAATAGACTAAAATGTCGTCAATGAAGACAATGAAAAACTTGTCTAGGTAATCGCCGAATACCCTGTTCATCAAATCCATGAACACCGCAGGCGCATTCGTTAACCCAAAAGACATCACTAAAAACTCATAGTGACCATAACGAGTACAAAATGTTGTCTTTGAGATATCCGTATCTCAAATACGCAACTGATGATACCCTGAACGCAAATCAATCTTGGAGTACACGGCGATACCCTGAAGGTGATCAAACAAATCATCAGTCCTTGGCAAATGATATTTGTTCTTAACTATCGCACGATTTAATTGTTTGTATTCGATGCAGAGACGCATGGAACCATTTTCTTATTGACGAACACAACTGGTGCTCCCCAAGGTGATAATGCGCTCGAGAAATTGGTATCGTCCCTGGTACAAGTTCAATCCCGAACTCAACCTCTCGGATAGGAGTAAATCCTGGAATCTTGTTTGAAAATACATCCAGATACTCACAAACTATGGGTAACTCCTCTATAAGTCTGCTATCTACAGACATATCAATCACATGGATAAGGTACTCTTCCCCACCTGCCTCTAAAGCCTGACCGTCCCTCAATTTTGAGACTAGAGGAATAAGAGGTCGCGCTCCCTTACCATAGAGGAACCAACTATCGCCACCAACCAGACAAAACTGTACAATCTTCTGATAACAATCCACCATAGATCTATAAGATGTCAGAAGATCAATACCCAAAATACAGTCAAAACCCTACATCTCTAATATCATAAGGTTGGCTAATATCTCAGAACCCTTAAACTCTAACGTACACCCCAAGACTAAATGCATGGCCAAATCCTAATGACCAGTCGGAGTAGACACAGATAACACTAAGTTTAGAGTTATGTACGGAAACCTATATCTCTTAGGAAATCTTGCTGATATGAAAGAATGCGATGTGCCCGTGTCGATGAGAACAAATGTAGGAATTCCACATAAAATAAATTTACCTGCTATAACGTCCTCATTCTCCTGCTGAATCTGATCCTGACTCAGCGGAAACACCTATTCAGGTACACGTGGTCTCTGATGGGTGCTCCCAATAGACTTCCCTTGTGTCCTCTGCAGAATGAAAGGATGAGAACTAGATCCAGACGCTGATCCTACGATCACCTGTGGACAATCTCTCTTCATATGACCAATCTCGCCACATCGGAAACAAGCTTCTGACTTGCGGCATTTCTCCGTCAGATGATGACCTCCACAATAAGAACACGGTCCCTGTCCCTTCTTCTCAAAGTGATGAACACCCCTTGAACCGGATCAAAAATAAAAAGAAGATACACCTTTATTCTTGAAGCATTGTGCCTTGGATCCTAAATAATTTCCTGGTCGGAAAGAGGAAAAAAGCTACGGTTCCTCTTGAGAGTATTATTCGCCTGGCGGCAATGGTTCACCAACACTTCATACGACGTTGGATCATCGTTGTGAACACCAGCAAATAGATCTCCGGATTGAGCCCTTGCAGAAAAAGATCTTACTTGGCCTCCGAGATGTTGGCAACATAAGGACAGTAAGGTAAAAGTTCAAAGACCTTCAGTTGATACTCTTCAATCAACATACTACCCTGCCTCAGATTCATCAACTCATTAGTATTTGTCTGGCATAGAGCGACAGGAAATTATAATTCCTGGAATGTTGCACGGAATTCTGCCCAAGAAACAAGGCCTCTTGTTGTGATGATCGGTGTGGAAGTAGTTTTCCACCACTTACGGGCATTCCCATGCAAAAGGTATTTCACAGCCTTCATCTTTTGCTCATCGATGCAATGGTACACTTCAAAGCAAGTTTCCATTTCTTCCAACCAGTTTTTAGCCACGTTCAGAGTCTCCCCTCCCTTCAAAGGTTTTCGAGCCGTCTACACGAACATGAGAAAAAATATATATATATATATATATATATATATATATATATATATATATATATATATATATATCTCTTCTCTATGACGATGATGTATCCGCCGTGGTTCTCGACCCTCGTTATCTCCCCAGCGACCACCGACGCTTCCATGACTTTCATTGTCTCGCCCATCCATCTGTCAAAATTGTCAGAACTTATAAACCTCAAAAAATCGATTTACTATATTCCCAAATTCAATGCATTCTCTAATATCAATAAATGTAGTGACCCAACCCGGAGTCACTAATTAATCATAGATTAAGCATGCAAATAAATCTTAAAACGGAATTAAAATAAATCCAGCAAAAACTTAAAGTCCAAATACAACATACACCGGCAGAACAACCGGGTCAATTAAAATATTATACAACCCATCGAAAAGAACTTAAAAAGTCCTTTATAAGAACCTGCACAGAGGAAGGCTCGTCACGCAACCACTGCAGCTCAACGACCGCTGCCTTCGGGTCCGTCCAACCTCAATCTTGCCCCAAGGAATAGGGTGTCCAACACAAAACACTTGGACATGAGCATAACGCTCAGAAAAAAAGTATGAATATACATATATCATGCATGCACATGCAATATGAATGGTACTAAAAAACCTATCAAGAAAAATGCTCACTCAAGGTGCCTTGGTATGTAGCGCGCTGAACCGTCGCATCAGGAGGTGGCTCCCATACCATAAATCAGTGGATATAATCGGTTCCAAGTCCATGAAAAACCATCCACTAAAATATGGGGCTGAGCAACCCCAACTACAGGCTATGCAAAACAAGACATAAAGCTCAACTTGTACATGCATGCCGCATAATATCAATGCACACAATAATGTCACATAAAACATGCAAACACAATACATGTATATTCGACTTGGTATCTCGGATAATACGTATGAATCTCTAAGAAGAAACCCTGAGCACCCTAGCAGTCCAGGTACTCACAGTCCAATCCTATAAGCAATAATTACCATATCTCTTAAAAAGCCTTAACTAAGCTATCTCATACTCCCTAATATCTATAAGAATCCAAATTTATATTTGCGTCCGTAGTCAGCCTTTTGATGACGATTACCTCAAAACTTAGGCACAGCTCCGCAAAAGCCTTCGAAGCGCTCCTCCACTTCCGGCTTTCTAATACGACACCTATAAACCCTTAAAAAGAGCTAAGAACGAGAGAGAGGATTTTGGAAGGTGCACTTGAAATGAAGCCCTCGGCCCTCTATTTATAGATAGAGTTTGGACCGTCCGAACCCTGAGATCGGACCGTCTGAACTCTCCCAACAACCACGTCCGAACATGTGTTTTGGCTTGTGACGTCACTGCTGTCGAAATATGATCGGACCGTCCAATCTAACGATGAGATCGGACCGTCCGATCCCCCTTCGGAGCATCTGATCCTCACAGAGCTTTCGAACTTGTTCGGAGCGTCCGAACTTCCCGAGACCAAAACCTTTTCAAGCCCTAATTTGATCTTTAAATCATGTTTTAGCCGGTTAGTCATCATTATACGCTTGATTAACTTATATTGGAGACGGGCTAATACAAGTTCTGGGATAAGCTAGTGTGTGTAAGTCATAGTCTTGGAGTGGGCTGTTGTAAACTGATTTTAATAGTTCAAGTTTTTTAGAATGAATAGTTTCAAAGTGGAAGAAAGATTGATGTATGAGTCTTTAAAATCTTCGAACATCCATAAACAATTACATGTGTCAATTACTTTTAGTTTATCACACACACACTACAAAAAAAAACTTTTAGAAACAATTTTTTCTACTTTTAAGAGCGATTTTCAACCGCTCTTAAGTTTTTACCATCGGTTATCAAATCATTCTACTTATCATCGTCCCTATATCTAGAGCCGTCAAAACGGGTCAGGCCCGTCGGGCCAGCCCTCCCCATCAGTAAAACTTTTCGGGTTGGGCTAGGCTTTTACTGGCCAGTTTGGAGGCGGGCCTAAACGGGCCAACCCAAACGGGCCGCGGGTTGAGGCAGGGCGGGACGAGACGGCCCGCCTATTTTTAAAAAAAATAAAAATTTTAATTTTTTTTAAAAATTATGTGTATAAAAACATTTTTTTAATAATTTGATTTTAAAATTTTAAAACTAGTATTTGACATATTTTTAAATATATATTTATATTATTTTAAAAAGTGATTTTTTATCTAAAATATAATAGTGAACACATTTTATATGATTGTTTGATTGTTATATTTATTATTTTTTATTGTGTAACATTGTTAATATTTTTTTTTTCAATTTCAAACACTAATTTTGTTTTTTGAATTTTTTATTTATTTTTATTTATTTTAAAATTTTGGCGGGTTGACTCACCTAACCCACAACCCGTGGCGGGGCGGGTTAGGATTTTTATGGCCCGTTTGGAGGCAGGCCTAAACGGACCAACCCAATTGGGCCACGGGCCGCGGGCCGGCCGGCCCGTCCCATCTAACAGTACTACCTATATCTTATAAAAGCGTTTTTTTTAACCGATGGTGAAAATTAGAAAACCGCTCATATTTTTCTTTATAGACATGGTTTGAAGCCGATCTTACACATTGTGCAAATGCAACGGATTTAAACCGCGTCTGTAAGTATGAATATAAGAGCGGTTCAAACCGCTTGGAAAGTTGTTAGCTAGGTTTAAGAACGATTGTAAACTGTCCTAAACTTCATGGATATAAAAGCGATTTTAAAATGATATTGATGTCAAAAAATTAAGAACGGTTTTAAACTATGCTTATATTTTACGGATAAAGAAGCGTTTTAAAAAAACTTATAAGAAGAAATGTAGGAGTGGTTTCAAACCACTCTCGAGCGTGTACGGTGCTAAAACGATTTTCAATTTCTCCTACATGTCTTGATATGGGAGTGTTTTCTGGCCACTTCTAAAGCTATGGATTTAAGAACGATTTTAAACTACGTTTGATACGATTTTTCAGATCAATTTATAACAAAAATGGAAATTAAAATTGAGCTTTTTTAAATTATTAAAATCCAATTTATATTCATTAATGTTTTTATTTTTTTTGTCACTCACACTGTTCCCCAATAAAATTATCAGAAATATAAATTCTCATACATTAAACAATAAAAATTATTCATATTAATATTTCAATTCATAAAACAATATATATCGTTAATAAATAATTATTCAATTGCTAATTAATATAAAATAAATGAATTTTTCCTAATTCAATATGCAACTATAAAGTAAATAAAATTATTTCTCAAAATTATATCTAATCACGACCGACTCTGATAGTATGGTCGGATATCAGCGATCAATTTCATCTGCATTTGATTGAGAACTTGTGTGATGCGGTATATTATCTGCATGCCAAGGTAACCGTCAATGTATATAATAAATATAATTTAACTTCATGAATTCATAATCCTAATATTTTTGAATTGATTGATTAGTATTCAGTTTGTGATTACCAGTATAGGCAATACCTCATGTTTGGAGATGAAGCATCATGATCTTGTTTTCACTTGAAAAATATTTACAAACCAATAAAAAAAGGGGAAAGTCTCGATAAATCCCCATTAGCAAACTCAAATGATTTTTCAGTCCCTGTGTAAGAGAATTTGTGTTCTAGTTCCCTGACAAATGCCTGCAATATGTTTGAGCTCCCTATTTGTAACCAATTGACCAAACTACCCTCAATTTCTTTGATAACCCCACAATACCCACTACTCTTATTTGAAAATAAAAGAAAAAAAATAAACAAAAAGGTAAAGAAGAACGATCAGAGTAAGAACGATCGGTAATTTCCCTCCTTTTTCTTTGTAGATCGGATTAATGAACGATCTGTACTTTCCTTTCATCGCCTTGGGTTTCTTTGTAGATCTGCGTTGACTGAAAAAAACCGTCAATCTTTGTGCTTAGTGCTCATAGTCAATTTTTCCTAGATTTGAAGGTTTTAATTTCGATTTGAAATATTATAAATCGTGGGCGAACATTAGATTGTCCCAAATTGATGTATTGTGTTCGTATTTAAAATGTTGAATCGATGAAATTGTTTGAGATTTTATTATGATTTTAGAGGTTGCGTTTAATTTGTGGCATTGCGATAATTTTACAGATTTGCTTACAATATCAATTTTACACGTCTGTTACTGGGAATGCAGTTCATTTTGTGAAATTTTGTGATAGATTAGCTGGTATTTGTTATTGTTCTCGATTATAATATTTTAATTCCTAATATAATGATGTTAGTTTTAAAACGTACTGTAATTGTTCTTGAAGTTGTTATCGTGTAGTATTTGTCTGTGTGTAATGTGTTATGAATGAGTGTATCATGTTTTGATTTTTTAGCCTGTTTTATGTAGTTTGAGAATGGAATATGAAAATGATTAAGCAATGTTACGTTTTTAGGTTGCTGTAAATAAAAAAAGAAATTTGTCATCTAAATTTTTAGAGGTTGTAGCTTGATGGATGTTTTTGTGAGTCTGGGCAAAAAATGTGCAGAAATATCTCCGAAATCCATGATTTATGGAATTGTTTGAGATTTTGTCATGATTTTAGAGGTTGCGTTTAATTTGGGGCATTGCGATAATTTTACAAATTTGCTTACAATATCCATTTTATATGTCTGTTACTGGGAATGCAGATCATTTTATAGAATTTTGTGATAGATTAGCTGGTATTTCTCATTGTTCTTTATTGTAATGTCTTAATTCCTAATATAATGGTTTTAGTTTTAAATCCTACTGTAATTGTTATTGAATTTGTTATTGTGTGCCTGATTTTTGTAGTTTGATAATGGAATCTAGAAGTGGTCCTTGCAATCTTTCGTTTTTGGGTTGCTGCAAATACAAGAATTAATTGTTTGTCATCTCAATCTTCAGTGGTTGTAGCTTGATGGATATTTTTATGAGTCTAGGCAAAAAATGTGCAGAAATATCTCCGGAATCCATTATTTTTCACTACGTAGCTCCATTGCATAAGATGTTTATGTCTTTGAACGATGATGATGATGTCCTTAATATGATTCATCTTCATATGTGTGTAAAGCTTACGACAATTGAATTGAGGGCAGAGAAAAAAACCGAACACCTCGGCAACTTGAATGATGGGAGGTAAAATATTATATTTATTTATTATTAAACACAATTTCGTACTTCTGTTTTGACAATATTTTAGTACCATGTTTAAGAAATTAAAAACTAAAGGTTAAATATTGTAGATTGGTTCTTACATATTATCAATTCGTTATTTATTTGAAACAAATAAAAATCTGGCAGATATTTTATATTTTTTCTTGTAGTTGTTGTTCTTTTTCATATTCTTAATTGTATATTAAACTGGTAAGGGTTGATGAGGAAGACACGCAGTCGAGGAGTGATAACGAGGTTGAAAAGGCCCCTTGCTCCAATACCATAGATGCCTAGGTTAATTGCATTCGTGGTGTAGGATAAACATTCGAGGGTGCTGCTGAATTTAGGAAATGTTTGAAAAACTATTCTGTTGCTACCAGACGTTCATTTGTGTATGTTAAAAATGACAGTGAGAAGGTTATTGTCATTTTTACTGAGAAGAGCTGTCAATGGAGAATTTATGGTTCGAAACATAAATCAGACAATATTTTTGGCATCAGAAAATGTATGTCGAAGCATAGTTGTGGTGAGAACAATCTACGTAGTAGAGGGCATCCTAGAGCTGATGCGTATTGGATAGCAAATGTCGTGAAAGAAAAATTGATAGGAGAGCCCTCTTATTGTCCTTGTACAATGCAGCAGGACTTGCAAAGAGAATTTGGGGTAGAGTTAGAATACCGCAAAGTTTGGAAGGGTAAAGAGTTGGCGATGCATGATATTCATGGCACAGATGAAGGATGTTATGATAGATTACGATGGTACTGTAGTGCTGTTAAAAAGACTAATCTCGATAGTATTGTTGAGTGTGAGATTGATCCTTTGAACAAAAAATTCAGAAGGTTGTTCATTTGTTTTCATGCATGTGCTGTTGGTTTTGTTAGTGGTTGTAGGCCATTGATTTTTTTGGATGGTACTCATATAAAGAATAAGTATAAAGGATGTATCTTAGTTGCTGTGTCAAAAGATGCAAACGATGATCTTTTCACAATTGCATATGACGTAGTAGATGCTGAGAATGATGTGAACTGGGATTGGTTTTGTTATCATTTGAGAAGTGTGCTCCTTTTCCATCAATGCATTGCATTCGACGAGTTCACATTTTTTTCGGACAGACATCCTAGTATTATCAAGGCAGTGAATCAACTATTTCATGGGAGTGGCCATGCTTATTGTTTGAGACATTTAGTGGATAATTTTGTGAAATAGGTAAATTCTAAATTACGTATCCTTGACCAATTGTACTGTAAAATTTTCATACTATTTTATTATTTTAAGCTGAATGTAAATTGTTTTTCTTCATTTTAGGTGTTGAGAAGTTATCCCAGACATAACAAAAAATATTGGTCTTCGGTATTCAAGAAAGCTGCGTATGCTTCGTCCTTCCAAGAATATGAACAACATATAAACAGTATATTCGAGTCAATGCCACTTGCTAGAGGGTTTATTCTAAATTCTGATCCACAGAGTTGGGCGAATGCGTTGTTTGTTGGTAACAAATGGGGTGTTATAAATAATAATATTACCGAGTGTTGGAATAGTTGGGTTAGGCCAGCTCGTCATCTGCCTATTGTTGGTATGGTGGATCACATACGCGTGCAGATAATGAGCATGATGCACCTAAGGCTTGAATCAACTTTATCCATGAATAAGGAATTAAGTCCAAGAAAAGAAAAGTTTGTTGCAAGCGTATATATCGAATCAAGAACATTAAGAGTGCATCGTTTGTGTAATTGGAAGTTTGAGGTTGTTGATGGTGAAAAGTCATTTGCCGTAGATTTAGCGGATAGAACTTGTTCATGTAGATCTTGGCAGATCAATAAGCTTCCATGCAAGCATGCCTGCTCTGCCATTGAGTTGAAATCGTTGTCATTATATGATTTTTGTGACAGGTATTTCAAAATCGAGATGTATCGTGTGGCTTACAAAGGAATTATTAACCAAATCCCAACCTTTGACACGAGTGAGTCATGTGTTGATGAATCCGATATAATCCAAGCTCCTTGTATGCATAGTCAGCCCGGCCGTAGGAAGACGAAGAGGATACCATCTCAAGTTAATACACGTATGTCAACATGTGGTCTTTGTCATATGAGAGGACACAACAGACGCAGTTGCAAAGAACCTATATAGTAGCTGTAATTGCTTCAAAAATTTGTGTTTCCATTTTTTTGTTATTAGTAAAATTTTGTAATAGACTTTATTAAAAAATTAATCTATTTGCGCTACACATATGCAGGAGAAAGCGATTATTGGAAGGGGGTTCGAGCATGGAATTGCCCTCAAGACAACATACACGTTCGAGCGGAAGCATTGCTGGATTGAACTTGGTTTGAGGCATTTGTGGAACCAACAGTTGTGATATTTGAACTTGATATGTGGTTCTAGTGTACTCTAGGCATTTTGTGTTGTCTTATGTTCTTCCAAAACCAACTGCTTTTGTGGTAAACAATTATGCCACATATTTGACTACAATGTAATGTTCGAATTTGAGAAATGCTCTTTTTCATGGATGTTTCAGTGAAATATGTTTCCCCAATTACGAACTAATCAAATTAGTTGTTCTTTTTAAATTTTCAAATGGAAGGTACTAATTGCTATGTAGTTCGTACAACTTGTAATTAATTTGGAATAAAACTGAATAAATTTAGGACGTATTGTCTGATTATTACAATAAACAGAGCTAGAAGTAAAATTAGCACAAAAACAAAACACGTGCAACCAAAACAACAACATATTTCTACGATATGGTCGGGCCCGGGTGTTGTAGTAGACTGGTTGTCTAGAACATCAGAGGACGAATGCTCCTTCTTCTTATAAATGAACTTTTCTGTTGAATCATGGATGGACGATGATGCAGATTGTTGATTCATTGAATATGCGCAGCTCTCTACACCTTGCTTACTTGGGTCTTGCTTGAAATTTGATGATTTTTGAAGAGATTCACCGTGATAATCATCGTACCAAAAAAATCAATTTTTATGTTGCAGCTCATGAGGACAAATATAATACAACTCTCCCGGGCGGGTCGAACGTGGTCCCGCTCTTCGTAAAATCATTTCTCCGAAACCACATAAACATTGTGGTGCAATCTTCATTTCCATTGTGCTCGATCTTGAAGAATGAAATTTTATTTTGAAAAGAAAAACCATAACCAAACGAGAAAGAAGAAGTGAATGGATAAATTGTACCGACAAAGCTTAATAATGAGGGGTAGGTGGGAGTCAAAGTCTATTTTAATTTTTTTTTATTGTGAGGGTCAAAAGAGTAATTTTAATACATGTGACATGTCATCTTGTTCCATAAATCAAACAGATAATTCCGCATAATTTAAGGATTGTTCTATATATGTGACATTTTGAGCCGATACACCTTAGTCATCTTGGTGCATTTGCAGACGATAAATATCAAGTTCACAATGACATGTCATCTTGTGCCTTAAATCGAACAGATTATTTTGAATATGTCTTGGGTTATTCCAAACATCTGCAGTGTTTTATATGATTTTGGTGCATTCCTTATTGTTCCCCATATCAAAAAAATTATTCTAAATAATTATGAGATTGTTCCTAATAAATGAAATTTTGATACGAAGCCACTTTTACTAGGAGAGTGTGATCCACATGGCCCACAATGTTTGTCCTACAATTGGAACACATTGTTCTCGATTAAATAATATTTATCTCATTTATGCGTACTAGTTGTTCTCGATATCTAATCGAATTGTTCTTAAATATGAGAGGAATTAGAGTAAATGATAGTCCTTGAAGACAAGGAAAAATCATATTAAACAAGTTATAAGTTTGGATTTCGGACAATATACCCCTATTATGTACATTGGATGGCAATGGGCATCCACAAATGGTGCTCTCATTGGGTCAGGATCAATGTTTTTTTCCTACACCTTAGACAATGTAGAGCACAATACATTACTAGACAAACACTTGGAACGCATTGGTTCCTATCAATCTCTAAGGATTGAAAACTCATCTCCACTTATGTCATGCAGTGTATTATATGATTTTGGTTCATATTAACATGGACATGCCTTATTGTTCCCCATATCAAATAAATAATTCTACATAATTATGAGATTGTTCCTAATAAATAAAATTTTGATCCGAAGCCACTTTTACTAGGAGAGTGTGATCCACATGGCCCACGATGTTTGTCCTACAATTGGAACACATTGTTCTCGATTAAATAATATTTATCCCATTTATGCGTACTAGTTGTTCTCGATATCTAATCGAATTGTTCTTAAAGATGAGAGGAATTAGAGTAAATGATAGTCCTTGAAGACAAGGAAACATCATATTAAACAAGTTATAAGTTTGGATTTCGGACAATATACCCCTATTATGTACATTGGATGGCAATGGACATCCACAAATAGTGCTCTCATTGGGTCATGATCAATGTCTTTCTCCTACACCTTAGACAATGTAGAGCACAATACATTACTAGACAAACACTTGGAACGCATTGGTTCCTATCAATCTCTAAGGATTGAAAACTCATCTCCACTTGTGTCATGCAGTGTATTATATGATTTTGGTTCATGTTAACATGGACATGCCTTATTGTTCCTCATATCGAAAAAATTATTCTACATAATTATGAAATTGTTCCTAATAAATGAAATTTTGATCCGAAGCCACTTTTACTAGGAGAGTGTGATCCACATGGCCCACAATGTTTGTCCTACAATTGGAACACATTGTTCTCGATTAAATAATATTTATCACATTTATGCGTACTAGTTGTTCTCGATATCTAATCGAATTGTTCTTAAAGATGAGAGGAATTAGAGTAAATGATAGTCCTTGAAGACAAGGAAACATCATATTAAACAAGTTATAAGTTTGGATTTCGGACAATAAATCCCTATTATGTACATTGGATGGCAATGGGCATCCACAAATGGTGCTCTCATTGGGTCATGATCAATGTCTTTCTCCTACACCTTAGACAATGTAGAGCACAATACATTACTAGACAAACACTTGGAACGCATTGGTTCCTATCAATCTCTAAGGATTGAAAACGCATCTCCACTTGTGTCATGCAGTGTATTATATGATTTTGGTTCATGTTAACATGGGCATGCCTTATTGTTCCCCATATCGAATAAATTATTCTACATAATTATGAGATTGTTCCTAATAAATGAAATTTTGATCTGAAGCCACTTTTACTAGGAGAATGTGATCCACATGGCCCACAATGTTTAATCCCAAATAGAGTTTTACAAAATAATTTAAACATACTTACGTACTGTATCTCCATAAACCATAAAAGCATAGAAAGATTATACATGTTAATCAAAGTTATTTTTCAGCATTCCCCTTTCGTGACATAAAATACTTGCAGCTACTCTTGCACGGTAGGTGTCCATCTTCACAGTCTTTTGATATGTCCACATTTCATCTGAGTCACGGGCTAGAAACTCTACCCACATACATGCATAAACACCACAGTCAAGTGTTTCGTCTTGATGGCGCATACGCTCCCTCAACACATCATAGTCGGGTATGATGAAATTTGAATGATGACGAACCCAACCAACCAAAAAACGTGCCTTCAAATATAAATATTATCAAAATACATTTATATAATTCACATAACATGACACAATGAAGACTCACCAAAGTTCTACATGCCCCTAGGCTAAACGAATCGGAAAGTGAATTCCACATTTTGAATATCCCTTCCTTTGCGTGAAACACTAGCAGAAACCAATCCACTCTGCTATTGATTGGAAAAATGAGGTATTTGCATCTCTTAAACAAATCACCATTCATTTTCTGCAAAAATAACTTCGAGGCAGAAGAGAGTCACGAAAAAAATGAGTCATAATCATTGTTTTGATCCTTCATTTTTTTTCCAAATTTTTTGAAGTGCTCAAACAATTCTGCCTGCAAAAAAAAGAACAAGAAAATTGAAAAACTAACTCAAGTGTATAGTATATCAAACGTAAAACATTTAAATTTTACTAACCTGCACCAAAGTGTCCATGCAAAATATTTCATTTCCATTGTCCACACTGTATTTTTCCATCATGCGCATTTGAACATTTATAATCTCATGACTAACAAGTTTACCAAACAAGAAATCACAGAAAATGGACCCTGGTAAATGGACAATTTCGTCTTGCCAAACATCAACACTACAAGAAAATATGAATTATTTTGTATTCAAAAAAGATCCCAAAAAAAGATTACAAAAAGATTAAAAAAATACACGATCTTTCAGATAGAAAGTCATACGCTATGTCATTACTCGAAAGATATTCTGTCAGCAACTTTTTCTCATCGTCAGTGGCTTTTTCATGTCCACAGAAATATGTTCTACCTTGATATTCACCAGTCCAAGCCTTACTCAAGTCGTTATCAGGTAGCTCCTCAACATCAATTACTTTATTTGCCTACGCCAGAATACACAAAGATGATAAAAAACAATAAAAATTTCCACGAATTAAAATATAGGATTTCAATATCAAATAATCAAGGTTAAAGTAGGTTCCTATCAAAGTCACACCTTTTTTCTGCCCTTTCTCTTTGGCGTGGTATTGGGTGGAGTCACGAACATTGACGATTTTCTTTTCTTTACCCGATCACCCCTCGTTCTGACATTATCGACAATAGAAGATTGGAAATTAATGACTTTCTCAACCTTCTCAGAATTATCATCAATCTCGTCCATCCCACCACTTTTTTCAGAAGTATCCTCGTCAATATGACTTTCAACCACATTGGTTGAAATATCACCTGCAGAAACATTGTTCTCTTTAACCACTTTTGTTACAATATTATCCAACAACTTATCAATCTCATTCAGATCTTCACTGCTACCGTCACATGATCCGTTAAGAGAATTCTCTCCATCGGATTTGCTTTTTTTCATTTCCATGTCACCACTTTCTTCATTTTTATCCTTCTCAAACTCCGCACCAACAACACCTTTTTCATCCCCCAAGTCATCAACACCTATACTTTCTTTCATCTCAAATTCGACACAAGACACACCCTTTCCCTTATCCAATCCGTTAGCACGTACATCTTCACCCTTCTTAAATTCACAAATATCAGGAATTTTGGTCTCAACCAATTTCTGAACAACCTTACCTTCTGCATTCAAATTTTCAGATAAACCAACACTTTTACTCGTAACCATTTGGTCATCATCTGCCCTTTTTTCCTTCAACGAGTAATCAACAGAATTATGGACAGGCACATCAAAAAAATCAAAAAAATTACCACCTTGGTCATGTCTCAAAATCAACTCTTCTTCTTCAATTGTCTTATCGGCCCCATCAACACCGTCATCAGAAATCGGATCATTGTCAACTACAACATCCTTTCCTTTGCGATTTCGAGCAACTTCCTTCTCCAACACTACATTTTCTTTCACATCAAATAGCTTCTTCTTCGCTCCAACTCTCTCAGGTTTCAACTGTGCACAAATGCGTTTCAACATTTTTATCTCAGTCATTTGTTTCTTCACCGTTTTGTCGAGTTCACAATTATCTGGACTGCCTCCTTGTTCCTTCAAAACCAGCAGCACCAACTACAATAATAAACAAATTAATACATAATGATTTTTTATTTCTAAAAATATCAAATAAAGGATGCTACTAGAATTACCTTGTTGTCCAATAACATTTCCTCCTCTGAAAAGGGATATATTGACAAAACCTGATCCACAAATAAATATATATATTAATGCTCCTACATTCAAAATAGGTAAGTAATATGAAAGATACCTTGGTCGAGGATATGGAATCGAAAACCGATTCAGCTTTGACAGCATCCAAATGGATCTTGCTTTTTCCAAAACGAAACAAACGAGAAAAGATATGAACACCACGTGGTACACCTAATGATGGCACTCTCTCGTAAAACCAAGCCTAAGCCAAAAATTATATATTTAAACAAATTTAAAAAATTAATAACATAATAACTGATAGAACTTAATACTCACCATCAATCCAACTGTGCAACCATCCAAGTAAAGTTTGCTTCCTTGATTATCTAATTCTCGGTAAAGAAACCGAAACGCAGCATCTCCCCAAGCAAACTTAAAAAATGTACTCAGATCATCCATATAAGGAAAAATAAAACCAGGAGTAATATAATTACCGGTGGAGAATATTACACAATTGAATACAAAAATAAACATCCGAACAAAATCATCAATGTCAGCTTCGACATTACTACTCACAAGTGAAATAAGCTTTTTTTTAATAACAATCATGTGAGTGTTGCTTATTTTTCCTCCGAAGTGTCGAGACAGGAAGCTTGATTCAAGCTTGAGGTCCAAATCAACTTGTTGACCTCTCTGATGCAAACCAAGCACGATGGAGAAGTCTCTTGACGTGAAAGGAATGGAAATATCACCTCCAACAATGAAAGAGCACGAAGGGCTATCAAATCTTTTAAAGAGATAGTCTACTCTGCCACTACTCACAGGAAGAACTGGCATGTCTATCCATTTACCAACTGGAGTATCCTTTATCCTACTGAGTTGTTTGTTCCCTACAATCGGCTTCAACTCTTCCATGATTTTTTTTACAATAAGCAGGGGAACATCGTGTAAATATTATCTTTCCACTATTTATCAACTCAACATCATCATTTATTTCCTCTTCATCGGCCATTTCTAATATTTAAAAATTTGTACAAAATATTATCATTATCAATTCAAATAATAAAATATGGAATGGTCAAGAACAACCCAATCATATTTGGGAACAATTTATAATATATTTTCAAAAACTGGTCATTTGTCGAATTAGCTATATAAAACTATCCAATATAAATTCACAACAACAAAACCGTCAAATTTCATAACAAAATGTCATTCATTGACAAAGATTGATGTTCTAAGCCAAGATATACTTTAACAAACATCTTCAAGAACAAAACCCTAACAATTATGGATAAAATATATATCATGAAGAACTGTAACAAATAAATACGAAATTCAGAATAATCATTCGAATTTTTCGACTAAAATATCAATCAAAACATAACAAATTATGTAAAAAATAAAAGTACCAACACATTTGACAACAAAACCCTAAAAAATTGGGACAAAACGAAACTAAAAAAGATTTTAAAAATTAAATGAGACCAAAATTATTCATCAAAATGCTAAAGTTGTGGGTTACTCGCGAAAAATAATATATTGTGGTCGACTTCAATAATAGAATACATGTTTAACCTGTTTCTAATTTCTTCTTCTTCATCATCATATTCGGCGCTTTTTTTTCCTTCTTCACTTTACCAGTGCCTGAACCTGACTTCTCTTTCGAATGTTTGCCTCTCCTCGTCATCGGTGCCATCATCAAGACTAAGAAGATTGTCGTTAAAGATCAGTGTTTTCTGTCGTCGAAGAAGAATCGGTTGATGAAGGAGGGAAATAAACGTCTGTGTCTGATAATATTAAGTATTTTAAAAATGAAAAAAGGGTATTGTGGGGTTATCAAAGAAATTGGGGGTAGTTTGGTCAATTGATCACAAATAGGGAGCTTAAACATATTGCAGACATTTGTCAGGGAGCTAGAATACATAAACTCTTACACAGGGACTGACAAATCATTTGAGTTTGCTAATGGGGATTTATCGAGACTTTTCCCATAAAACAATACAATTTAACATGTTTATGTAAACTTTAAGATGAAAAACATACCTCCAAAAATGGAAAGAAAAAAGCGACATGGGATGGAGGAGTGACGGAGAAATTAGAGAGGGAATATATATGAAACCAAGGCACGCCACTTTAAGAGTTTAAATAGAATATTTATCTTTGAAGATTTTTGTAATCTTAAATCTTAATTGGCCGTGGATCATGGATGAATTGGAATAATTTGATTTCCAAAAAAAATTTAGTTTTAAAGATTTTGCGGTGGATGAAATATTGAGTGAATTTTTTAGCGGTGTTTTTTTTAACCACCTGCCAAATCTTTGCCAATTTAATTAACTGATATTCATATATTTACCCTTTATTATTATATATATAAAAAATGATATACTATTGTATATATAAAAAAATTGGTTGTATAATTTTAAGCGATTAAGCATAACAATATTAAATATAGTAAGAATCTAGAATGAATATTAATAATCGGTTTAAATTTGTATAAAATTAATTAATAAGGAATTATTTGAATATATTTGACTAATATTAATATACGATAAATACTTGAAAATTTGATATTTTAAGTAATTATATTTCTATGTGATTTATATTTATATTTTTAATTTAAGCATTATAATTTTGTTTATTCTATTTAAGAATTACATTTTGATAAATTTAAGGAACTAAGTATAACAAAAGCCATAAAAGGTTGATTGGTAATAATTTTTTATATTTACAATATGAATTTTATCGCGGGATAAAAATTAGTTAACACATCAATAAAATAGTTTAAGTAATAGATTTATAGAAAAAACTGCAAATTTGGTTATGTATGTTTGTCACTTTGTGATTTTGGTCATCTATGTTTTCATATTTTAGTTTTAGTCTTGCACGTTTCGATTTTTGGTAATTTCGGTCCTTTTTATTCAAAAATGCTTACGTGACATTGTACACGTCAGCTCCACATCAGCACTGAATTGGTGTCACGTCAGTGCACGTTGTAAAAATGACTAAAATTGCTAAAAGAATAAAGATAGCGGACTAAAATGGAAAATCTAAAACTATAAAAGACTTAAATCGCAAAGTGACTAACATACATGACCAAAAATGAAATTTTCCCTAAATTTATATATTAATAATCATAATAATTTTGTACTTTTAAATTTGTATGTGACTTATTTAAGATTTTAAAAATTAGTGTAATTATACTTTGTCTTATAACCTCAAATTTCTTGTGATTTGGAAGGGGTTTTTAGGTACTTCAAATCGAGAAAAATAATAAGTTGCAATTTCAAATCCAATCTCCAAAAAAAATAGAGAAAAAAATGCGAATTGCAACGACATTTATCACAAATCGTTGTTAAAAGTATTTAATAGGAGTGGTTTGTAAACGACTCTTAGAATGTACACTTACAGGAGCACTTTATGCATGTATTGTTTACAAAAAAATCATTGCTAAAAATATTTAGTATAAGCAGTACCAAAGTTGTTCCTGATAGTTATATTATTAGGAGATGCTTATAGAAGCAGTTTCAACGAATCAACATTGAAGCTATTGGATCGACATTGCTTCAAAAACAATCTTAAAAGAATAGAACAATAGAAATGGTTTGTAACAACTTTGTATTTAGAGGGTGATTGATAGAATTTATAAGCTCTTGAAAAAAAAACTTATTATAAGTTGTTTCAAAACTTATAAAATCTTTAAATTTGTTTGACAAATCAAACAACTTATAAGTTGTCAAAAAAAAAAATTTACAGCTTATAAGATACTTTTAAAAAAGTTTTATCACCCTTAATTTTTTAGAAAATATATTATTTTGCTATTTGACTTTTACATATTATCTTTATAAAGTTTATTAAATTCTCATCATACCCTTTATCATTTTTGTACATAATTTATCAAAAAAATTTCTAATTTAAAAATAATTTTAATTTTTTTAATATATGTTTAAAATTTAAGATAAATTTAAAACTAGTTTTATATATATATATATATATATATATAGAGTTCTTTTATGGTTTCCAACACTATATGCCCACTTCATGCCCACCATGTACAATAGATGAGTTGACTTGTACATGATGGGCATAAAGTGAGCATTTTTTTAAAAAAAAATTCGTATCACTAAAACCCGGTACGAATTTTTTTAAAAAAAACAATTAAAACCCGGTAGTGGGTTTTAGTGGTCGGGGACGAGTTGGACAGGAATGTTTGGGCAGCTGAAAATTACTCTTTCTCTCTATATATATATATATATATATATATATATATATATATATATATATATATATATATATATGTGTATATGTATATATATGTATGTATATTACTATTTACATTAATTTCATAATATTATACCATTTTTGATAATTTTGACAATAAAAGATTTTATAATACCAAACACACCAACATATTTAAATTATTTAAAATAAGTTCATCCAAATACTTTAAAAACTTTTTTTTTTTAATTAAGATCTAGCCGCTAATAATTAAGCTGATCATAAAACAGTTTATAAGTTCTTAGAGCTTATAAGCTGTTTTTAATAAGTTTATTCAATCACCCTCTCAAAACCATTACTAAAAATATCTATATGAGCAAATTCAAAACTATTTCTAAGTGTTATATACATTATAAGAGGGATTTATATAATTATGAGGTAAAGGTATGTTGTATGCAATGCAATAGGTGTGGAATGCAAAACTATCATTAAAAATCTAGGCAATAAAAACTTTTTATTATCATAAATTTAGACAAAATCACATTTAGAAATATTCAATACGAGAGGTTTGACAACTGTTCCTAAAAGCTAAAGTAATATAAGCGGTATGTGATAACCGTAACTAAATTTACGATATAATAAATAAAAATATCTTTGTAAATAATTTAGTTTATCTACAATTGATATAAAAGTATGATTTGTTAATTTTAAATTTATTTCTAAATTTCAGTTCTCGTCTTCAAATATAGTAATACTTTTTAAATGAATTCTACATGTAAAGAAAACTTATTATTTTTATTCACTAATCCTATTTTCAAAATAATGATTTATCTTAATTATCATTTGATGTGGAATTATTAATGTTTAAAAATTTAAGAATGACATTATATCTAATTATTTTATATAATTATTGTTTGATTATTAATTAGGTATAATGCCTCAATTGGTTGTATTTTAACATTCTCAACCATGAAAATTCATATTCAAGTATATATCTTTATCAAATAAAATTACATTATAAAGTTCATAAAATCCATTTTTGTGTCCAAATTTTCAATATAGATAATTTATTTGTCGCATGTTAAAAATTATTGACTAGTCTTTAAATCAAACATTACACCATAATTACTATTTGTGATAGACTACCATGACCTATCAAATTCCTACACACTAACCCATGTTTTCTCCTCTTAATTACTACACTAGTCACATTCTGTTAGGATCGATTTAGAGTGTAGAGAGGAAAGGGTGAATACGTTCTATAATAATTGCGATGTGAAGGGACTGGATTCGATCGGTTTCATGATTGAATTATATTTTTATCTTGGTGTCTAATTTAATTTGACAAACAATGTAAGTGCGAAAAAATTTCAAGTTACAGATTCTGAGCACTTGAGAAAATCGTGTATGCAAGATAACTAATAAGTGTGTAAACTAATAAAAAAACACAATGAGATGTTTATGGATGTTCGAAGATTTCAATTATTCCTACGTTACCCATTTTTCCTCCTTGGAAGGATATCACTAGAAGACTTTGAATTTTACAAATAATTTGCAAAACCCCAATTCAGTTTAGGACTTATACACTACCTAAACAAGAACTCTTAGTTACAACTCGGTTTCAGTCCTAGACTGATAAAATAAAGATGTTTACAACTCGATGGACTTGGCACAAATATGATCCTTCAATTATCAGAATATCAATTTAAGTGTTTGTGCTTCAAGTTCTTTGATCGATTTCCAAGCTTTGAAAAATTCTCACTGTAAGCGTTGTTGACCAAAAGTTCAAAAAAAAATTTCTTCAATCGATCCAGATCCTTATCTATACTCTTCGGATATTAACGGTAATAATTTCAAAATGGCCTCTTCATATAGAATTTGAAATATTCCCGTTGCATTTGTCACTTTCACGAACAATCTCTGAAGCCGACAATTCCCTTTGGATCGTGGCAGTAACTTCTATAGAATGTGTGTGTGGACCTCGATTCTAATTATCTAATACAATCATCCATAAATAAATGAGCCAAAGCAATCAACACATTTTTTTAAAATGAAGAACAGTGCCTCTCTCGAGCGTTAGAAAATATTTGGCTCGAGCGAGATCATCTTTGGCTCACTAAAGAAACAATTTTAAACTCGGTCTTAGACATATATCAATTCTAAAAATAATCGGGGTTTAAAATACATGCAATACAATAAATTCGACAATAAAATCATGCTTCAAAAAATTGACCAAGTTCTAAAAGTTATTCGACTTATAAATCGACGCCTCGCATCTATCATTCGATCCCGAGCTAACCATGCCTACTCTAACTAGCTCCTGTCCCACCTGTTGTGAAGTACACATACAAAACAAGACAATAGCCGGATAACTCCGGTGAGAAATAAAATCCCAGTAAAAGGGACGTAACATGTAATATCAAGTAAGTATATTAAAATCATAATATACATTCATGTTATTCAATGAAAATGAAAATGCAAATGAAATGCATGTGTTTAAAAATTGAGATTATCAAATCAGATAATCAAAGGAATCTCGGACAATCGATTGGGATCCCGAGGTCAAGATCACACAGCTAACCCACCTACGCTCCCGCTCGGGGTGGTGCTAATCGTCTCAAACCTCTAGACATTGGCGCAACTATAGGAGTATTCTAACACTGGGGGAACTCAACATCTCAGGCCACTCGATATAGCTCCCAAACGTCTAATTCGAATATGTGCAACTTAGCCCTCTAAAAATCAAGAAATTTGGCTCAAGATGAATGCATATGAATCAAATGCAATTTAATCGAATCGAAAATAATAAATTTGTGTATTCATACATCAATGTATCGAAGATGTCAACACATTCAACTCGTATATTCAAACTCATGAATATAAAATCGAAAATCATTGAAGTAATTCAAATAAGCAATCTCATGCTTTTCAAATCGAATATATACATCACTTACTTCAAACAATTTCATACATACAAACTCATGTTTTTCAAGTAATATCGAATATCAATTAAATCATTCAAATTCTCATTCAATATCAAATAATCATGTAAGTATGTGATTTTAATCGGGAACTCGAGAATCTCAAACTCGCCCGAGTATTCATTCTCTTCAAAATCAACATCAGCTCATACCTCAATTTTCCAAGTCCGGAAAGTTCAAACCCCTAAAATGCTGATCTCTGTCATTAAATATCCTCGACTGACTTTCAATCTGCGAAAAATCACATAATATACAAAAGTCAACATCGGTCAACTCTAGTCAAACTTTGACCGATAAATTTGCAAACTTTATCGCGTTCTCACCACTTCACTGTTTTGAATATCGACTCGAAACTTGGATATTTGGATCTATCACGTCGAGACGATAAAAAAGGTTAACACGTCGGAGGTCGCCAGAAAATCGGGGAAGACAGCGGCGAAGCAGCGGCGATCCAAACTTCATCCAACAATTTTGAAATTTTTCAAAATTGTTGCTCTCTTCAAGACAAACACAACCATACCAAAATCAGTCGGAACGGAGCTCCGGTGCGATGGCAATCGACGAATTTCATCCGGCAGCGATGGAGTTTTAAAGCTTCGATCTACGTGATTTCTATACCAAAATGCTACCATGAGCTAGGAAAATGCTCTACACAACTCAAAGAATCGTTTACTAGCTTTAAAACCAACAAAACAAGCTAGAATCGCGAATTTTCGTCGAAGAAGACGATGAATAGTACCTGTGCAGATCCAGTCCATTCTTTCTCATTTTCCCGGTGATCCAATCGTCCGATCGTCGATTTCTTTATACCAATAGATTTATCTTGATCTTAGCTAAAACTTTAATGTTTGGATTTTTTTTATCAAAGTTCCAATTAACGTCCAAAAAAATCAAAAACTTTGACTGTTACAGAGGCCAACGAGAATTTAGTAAACAAATCGGATTTTTGGGTTTCTTCTCGATAATATCTGAACATCCATACAATACATACACTATAAAATTTTGTATATTTATTTGACTAATTTAAAGTCAAAATTTCACTTTAGCCCCTACACTCTTGAGTAATTAAAATTCAGTCCCTGAACTTTTCAATAATTGCAATTCAGTCCCTGATCAATTAACCATTTAGTCCTTTAATTTTTGAAACTCGGAATTTAAATCTTGAATTCCATAAATATTCAATTTGCATATTTTAATTCTTTTAATTCAAGAATTCTGGAATTAAAATCTTAATATCCAAAACTTCTTAAATTAAATATTTTTGGGGTCTTACAATGTGTCAGAGTACGGAAAACTTTATCCAAACTTCGCGAGGGTAAACTGATCATGGGTCAGTTTTTGTGTCTTCAGTTTGGTTGACTTGAATACTATCAGTTGATCTCATACTAGAGACGTGTTCGTCATTTTAGCGCTTCTTTCTTTGTGCGACAGTTTGGGCTTAGCTCTTTAGTTTAGCCTTATATAAGTTTCTCATATCGGTTTAGTACTATATCTTGTAAACACCAAAACTTAATTTCTCAACACATTCTCATTTCAATCCATAAAAAAGAAAGAGAGAGAGAAATTATATGGAAGACATGTATATTTCCTTCAAACACTCATATTATAGTTAAGTTCTTGTGTCATCAAAGAGTTGAGCTCTTATGGCAAAGAGTAGATGAAGTTTTTAGAAGAATTTTATATCAGTTCTTGATTCAACAAGATCTTTCAAGTAAGTGGGCTTATATATATGTTTTAAAATAATGATGTTTTTTATTTCGAAAACTTGATCGTATATTACTCGTTTCATATCCTTTGATTTCGTCTCACGTTTCGTTCTGCACGATTTCTTGTTATGCACTGTTAGAATTCAACTTAAAAAATAGTAAGAAAATTCCGAAAACATGATATGATATAAAGATCCTGATGCGGTGAGTTATAATAACCGTTTAAGGCCTCGTCCCCTTTGAAAAATAACAATTAGAGATTGATAAGTAGCCATGATTAACGAGATGAATAACAATGCTAAGTCTAAGTACATGCTTCAGTGATGATATATTTTGCTGCCTTGTTTTCGAACTTTGATTGTTTTTTTGTCTTAAATTTTGTTGCGATATGCACTGGAACATGCCTCCTTTGAATTCGTAGCATGTATATATATTCGATATTTGAGTGTACGATCGGCTTTCACTTGCTGAGTGTTTTCCAAAATACTCACTCCTTACTCCCCTTCCCAGATAAAAATGAAGAAGAACTTGAAGATGAAGAGCATAGCAAATACTGGACTGGTGAAAAAGGAGAAACTTAGAAGTGTTGCTATTATTTGAGTTTCTTTGTCCCTGTGATGATAAGTTTTAGCTTTCGCTGATGTATTTGGTTTATGATTTTCTTTATGGGATATAAGAACAAATTTTGTCATGAAATAATATACTGTTTTTTGGTTAAATTAACTCTGTACTATGAGACTTGTTGTTTTTATTGTTATTTGAAAACAACGCCGATATCAATCAACTTCGATTTCAGGGCGTGACACGGTAGACAACAATGTTTTACACAAAATCACTGCTAAAGATATCCAATATGAGCAGTTTTACGATTGATTCTTACATATATATATATATATATATATATATATATATCATTAGGAGCAATTTGTAGCAGCGATTTTTGTAAATTGGTGCTAAAAGTATTCTTAAATGGCGGTGCAATAGAAACAATTTAGTTAAACCGATTCTATTGTTAGATTTTCAGGGTCGGTGTTGAAACCGTTCCTAATAATTTCGCTTCTAAAAATGATTTTTTTTGTTTTTTTGTTTTGTTTTGTAGTCGTACACATGGTCTATCGAAGAAGTTTAATTTGTTAGTTTGCATTATTATGCAAAATTGACTTGTTTGAAAATTAACATTGACGCACGAAAAGAATAAAGATCAGTCGACTAACTTCAATTGGCTCAATTAAAGAAGTTTGAGGGATAACTATTAACTGGTACTGTAACTCGGAGCACCAGTTATAGGATAATTAATTAGTTTATACAGTACCCCTCAACCGATCCCCAATGCAAGTTTCAATTTACAATATGTATGATCAATGTAACATTAATAATTAGCTACATATAATGACGTTCTCCATGTATTTGTCCAATTTCCATGACCCAAAAAATGGTTTGTTTAAACAAATCCTTGATTTTTAAATAAGTCACGAGTTTGCCAAAACCACATCGGTTCACTCTTAAACAAATTCTTGATTTTTAAATATTAGTTTATTTATATATTTAAAAAAATCACAAATTTCTTTTTAAAAATGCTTTATTTATTTAAATATTTCCGGCTTAAGTTTAATTACGTGCTTAAATCTCTATTAGAAAGTGATTCCGGAGCTGGTTACTACACTAAAAGTAATACTTTTGAAGTAAAAATAATAATATTTTGTTATGAGTTGGATCTAATATCTGTATCACAAAATTAACTTTCAAGACAGTCTCATAAGAAGAAGTTTTTTTAAAAAATAAAATAAAGCTATTATTTTCATTATTTTATTATATGTTGATTAATATACAATAATTATTAAAAATTAATCAACCTAAGCTCGTTTTTAAAGAATATTCTTACAAAAATATTTAGATAATAATAATAATTTTTTAAACATATAAAGATTATTAGTCTCCATATTTCGTTTCATTAATCAACCTAAGACATCACTTGATGAACAAAAATTATAATTATAAATAAAATAGCAATTATTTAATTAGTATATGGATTTAACCTATAATTTCGTAGTTAAGCAAGCTGTATTGAAAATGCGAGTATATATAATGTTTAGTACCGAGTCACAAAATAAAATTATTATTAATATTTACAATGTTTCATATAGTATATAATTATTCTAATATGTAACTGTGATCTAAGACACGAAATTTAATATAAATAAAAAATAAATTAGGACAAATTATAAGCAAGAATGCTAGAAAGTTCCTGATACTCAATCAGTAACAAATAGCTAGTAGTACTCAATCCCAAAATGCAACAACAAAAAATAAAACATTAATAATATTTGGTCGGCGAAGTATCAGGAACCAAAGAACTAAGACACGTACTATTCCCTCCCCTTGCTGGACTCTCCTTTCTCACGCCATTGCAACTTTCCTCTAGCACGTACGTTGCGTAAGATAATATCGTTTGAAACAAATGGTGGCCTCCCTTCTGCTAGGCGTGTCCACTTCCACATGGCACTACAGAACTTTAAATGAAAGGAACTAGAATAAACTTCTGGTAATCCTAACAGGACATTGTATCCTCTGGATTTCAGATTGTTCAACGTATCTGTGAAATCCCCATCACCGGTGATGATCATCATATTGGCTGGAGGTTCATGGTTATCAGCCCATAGGGACATATCGACAATCATTTTCTTATCGCTAGAATCTTTAGTACCTAATAAAAGAGAAACAATTACTTATAAGCATGTTATTTCAACAAAAACAAAACTCGGTGCATGTACTTGCCACCCGGTATATGTATCAATCTAACTCCAGTGTTGCTTAGTGCTTGCTGGTCATTCTGATTGACGTGTTTAGTGTCTCCGTAGCCGTAGATTGAGACAATACTACCACTATAATTCATCTGCTCCAGCGCTATATTTATATTTTTTGATAAATGTAAAGCTTTGGTACGTTTGGGAATCCCGCAATTCTCCATATCCCACCACACTGTAGTCTGAGCCATGTAGTATTTATTCGTTAATTCTTCATGCGAATAATCTATGGTCAGATTTCGGAGCTCCTTAATCACGGAGAGATCCATTTGAATATGGCTTGAAATAATAAGAAGAAAGAAGAAGAAGAAGAAATGAGGATTGATTGTGCTTCGGAAGTGTATTTGTTTTCGTTGAAGTCTCTCAGACCTCAGTCCCTCTCCGCTAGTTTTCAAAGGGATGATCCAATAAAAACACGTTGATAGGGTATTAATTAATGTGTGCAGTGCTAGCTGTGATATGATCCTCTGATCATCAGATCCTCTGCGCTAGTTTAATTACACAAAAAGCGATACCTAGGAAGGGGAGAGTCCTGAATGGTTGAGTAAAGTTAAATCTGCTTTCATTAAAACTCTGCCTATTTGTTGCACTAGAAGAGGAGGAAAAAAACAAACAGGGCTGGTGGTGGCAGAAAGAGCTGGCATTTTGTTTACATTCAAATTTTTAAGTTAAAAAAAAAAAAAACATATATGAGAGAAACATTGAAGAATATCTGCACAACTGTTGCTCTATTTATGGTGTTTTAGATTTTAGAATATATATATATATATATATATATATATATTCTCGATATTCTGCAAGTCAAGAGATGGATCTTGGTGCCATGCTGCTTTTTTTTTTTTCATGATATTTAGTCTAAGTAATAATAGTTTACGAAATATTTTCTATACTATAATTATAGAACAATACACAGTCAAAATTTGTTCTTTAATTCGATATTTTATATTAGTTTTTTGTTATTTTTTTCTAAATATTATTAAGTTTCACTTTTCGTAAACTATATATATTTGTGTTTGATTGTTTGGCATTTTCATATTGTTTTATAACACTTCCATAGAAAAAATAATAACGACTAAAATTATAAAATAAATTACCGAAATTCTCAAAAGTGTAAGGTGTATGACTAATAACTAATTTTGGCAGTAGATTGAAATCACAAAGATGCATGGTAATAACATAATTATATCCATTATTTATTTGCCGATGTTTTTTTTGTCTTGTTTAACATTCATTTGTATAATTTGTTCTTTTATTCGCTTTTCTGAACTATGCATGCATTCCCATATTTTCTCTTTTACATGAATGATATATAATCTTGGGTTTGACTTGAGCCTGCCAATTCATTGGGCAAATTCAGAATGGTGGATTGTAACTTTTCTTTAAAAAATAATTTATGAAGTTTATTGTTGTGTGAATTAGATTAAACTTAAAAATAATAGTTAATCAAAAGTACAAGCTAAGTTCGACAATAATATCAGACATACTGTGAGATTGGATTTATAAAATCTATTTTTTTAAAAAAAAAATTACATAAACAAGTCCAGTTTTTAAAAAGTGATTTTATTAATTAAAAAATAAGAAGGAGTTTTAACATGAAAAATGCTTTTATTTTATTTTTGAATAAATGTAGAACCAGATTTTTTTTTTTTAAAAAAAAAAACAAAACTAAAATTCTACTTTTAAAAAACACTTATATGTTTTTTAAAACAGTTTTTGTTGCCAAACACTATATTTTTTTATTAAAAAAATTTATTTTCTTTAATATTATAATAGTGTTGTAGTTCATTGGCTTCTAACCAATGCACTGAGAGTGATCTTCTTGCAAGATTATTTTCCCCGAATGTTTATGTTATATTATTGTATACCAATTGAATGTATAACGTCACACGATGAAATGGATTGGGCATGCCAGTTGATCATCATGGCTTCGGTTTTCCTTTGTGTGAAAGATTGTAAATGAAAATATGTTGAAATATTGATATATAACCATTTATATAGAATTAATAATATTATTAATTAATATTCAATTAATTGGTTTCGCCTGCCTCATGCATGCCACAAGTCTAATCAACCATTATTTTGAAAATTATAAGATTTTGAATTCATAATTATAGATCGATACACATATATTTAATTTTAATAAAATGGTTTGTTTTAGCTAATTAATAATTATTTCATTATTCATAATTTTTTTCAAACATCGTGGGAATTTAATAGTTAAAAAAATAAAATAAAATAAAATAGGATGTACTACTTAAAGTTGAATTTTAATTTTAATAAAATGGTTTGTTTTAGCTAATTAATAATTATTTCATTATTCATAACTTTTTTCAAACATCGTGGGAATTTAATAGTTAAATAAAATAAAATAAAATAGGATGTACTACTTAAAGTTGAATGAAGTTGGATGGTGTACGTACAAGGATCACATTATTAATTTAATTACCTAAAATCCAAGGATAAAAACATAAAATCATACACCAAGTGTATCCGTAGCAGTAACCATCCATTGGGAGAGTTTGAAAAATGACTTTGGTCAACCAAATTTTTTTATTTATGACCTTCTTTCAAAAAAAATTTGCAAAATAACCTTCAAATACAAAAAAAATGCAAAAAACAAAACAAAGGAAAAAATTGAGGAGGTTATATTTCCAAATCATGGTCAAACGGAGGTTATTTAGTTAAATAAATCCTCATTCCATCGATCATCGAGAAACTTACTTGTACATCATCCCTTCTGAAAAATTACAAATTCAAAAATCAAATAACATTGCATGCATGCGTTTAAGATAGTGTATTAATTAAAGTAGTAGTGTTTGACATTGCTTTCATGAAATATTTCTGAGATTTAATTTTTCTTCACAAAATTAATTAGTGTTTCGTAGAAATAATCTCAAACATTACCTAAATGATTAGAAGTTGGTTAATTTGAGTGATGTTATAAGTAATACATAGATAATTAATATAATGTAATAAAAAAATAAATAAAAAATTGATAGTTAATATAGTATTTGATTAGATTGATATAGATTATAGTTTATTTGATTTGATTGATTAAATTTTATATAGAAATGTTAAATGATCATTTTTTTATTTTAACATTAAATAAAATATAAATAATATTATTTATAAGTGATAATATAGTAATTTAAATTCTTTTATTTGATTGATATATGTAAGATAAATTATTAATGATTTGATTGATGTCAAATTAATAACTAATAGATGGATAAATAATATGACGAAAAAAACATGAGAGGAGATGAAATAAATTTTTTGTTGTTTTTTTTTTTTTTCAATATTCCGTTAACTTAATTTCAAAACAATAAATTTAAAAGCCCAAAACAACATTTAAAAATATAATGAGTTTGAAAAATATTATGCGAGCACAGTACTTGAAAATGACCGACTAGACTACTTCTGAATCAACAATAATATATTTAATTTGTATCAGGTTAGACTTCCCATACATTGGTTGCAGTGGAATTTTCTTACACAAAAAAGATATACCCCTACGGCCTACCCCAACACAATACAACACAAAAAAGGAATCATTCGTACTAGTATCATTAATCATCTATATACGTGACAGTGGGTTAATTATCTAAAATCCATAATTTACTTGTACATCATCCCTTCTGAAAAATTACAAATTCAAAAATCAAATAACATTGCATGCATTCGTTTTTCGGGTTTAGTGTTTGACACTGCTTTTAGGAAAAATGATATTTATACAGATATATATTTTGTAACGTAACGTAACGTAACTAGCTAGCTAATATGATCAATCAATTATAAAAATAGATTATGGTTAATTAAAATAGATGTTTGTTAATGGGCGATGTAACTTTCAATTAAGGTACGTGTTGTGTATTTGCACCGAAAAGAATTCAATCAGTATGATATATTTGTGATCTTGGTCTAGGAGCAATTATTACATAAATTAAGTCAAAATATATAGTATATATACTTGTCTTTACGTTACCTTTATTAGCTAATGAAATGGCGAAATAATGTCAGTCGACATCTGCAGCAAGCAATATCTGATGTTGCTGCAATATTGCAACTCTCAGTAAAATTGTGTGTAATCAAATGAAAGAAACACCCCCGACCTCGGGATCTGAACTAGTATATATTGCTGCATGCCCAACACAAGTAGTCTTTTCTTTATATTTAGATAGCTGAAATAAAAATTAAAAAACAAAAGTACTCTACTCTCTCTTACATTTTGGTGTAATTTTGTAAATAAATGATTTTTAAAATTAGAAAACATAAGCTAGGCTGGAGAGGGGAAATATGTCTTTCTATCTATCGGATCCTTAATATTCATCAAATAAATTAAATAAATATAAATTGATTTTTTTAACAATTTTTTTTTTCTAAAGATGATCTTAATTTGTGTGAAAAATCAAACAATGGTATATATTTGGTACATAGGAGTAATAATTTTATTCTTGAAAACAAAAGCATATAACAAAAAATTATTCAGCTCTGTCTGATTATAAATTTTTCTACCATATTATGTACCGAAGATAAATTCTAGATAACGGAAATGAAAAAGGGTATAATCCCATTTATTGTTAGTATTTGTTAAATTAAATTAAATTAATATTCTTAAAAATAATATTATTGAGTAGGTATTTGGTGAAATTGTCATACGGATTTATATCAATGGGACGTATTGACCCGACCAATATTTAGAATGGAAAGTAATATTTTTAGGGTAATGCTACGTGTACACAGAATTTTAAACGTTGGGTTACACATGAGACTTAAAATTACATGATTATCCTACATGCATTTTTGAAAGATTTTTTCCAAATAAAGTGCAAGGATAATCATGTAATTTTAAGTTTCATGTGTAACCCAACGTGTAAGACTCTGTGTATATATAGCATTACCTATATTTTTAACATAAAATGTAATATTTTTTTGTGGGTCGGTTCGAGTAGAAGATCTATACTACATAATTGATGCGTGACCATCATGTTTATGTTATATTATTATTATTATTATTATTATTAACCTCTAAATATGCATATCTTCAGTCTGTATATCATATAATAGACAATATAGAAACGTTTTCAACAAAACAAAAATAACCCCCCCAAAAGAGCGCACACATTATTAATTTTAATTCCTTAATAATTCTAGTCTAAAAATTCCTTAATAATTCTCATGCAGAATTAAATTAAGGTGACATATTACGAAAGAGTTTATATATATATATATATAATATAAATGCTTGTTTTTAATTTTTTTTTTCATTTTTTAAAAATAAATTCTATCTCTCTAATTAGTTAATAATTAATGACTTTATTGGGAGACAAAATGATCACAACAGTGATTTGCTTGCATAAAGAAAACAAGCAAGCAGGATGTAGACCTTTCTATTGAAAGAGTGGGTGCCTGGTGAGCCAACTTATGGCTAAGGGCTTTGATGACTCTTTGTATAAATAATCTTTTGTTTTATATAATTTACACTTTTATTAATGACAATGACTTTATCTTTCTTCATATTGTTATATTGTGATATACTATTGTTGTTTTGATAAAGACCTTGAATATACTATAGTGTATGTAAGATGTGGTAGCACATGGGGATGGCTATCATGAAACACATCTTATAGTCACTGTATATTCTAAACTGTTCCTAGTCGATTGAGCCGTCCGATAATAAGGATAAGGAACGCTCGAGTTTGAGACTAGCATTTGCGATGCAGAGTACCACGTTTCATTGGTAAGGAACATAGAGATGTTCGAAGCATGCAAATGGATATTCATACGATGAATGATCGAACTACCCTATCCGGACTTTCCAAGTGGTTATCACTTATCGAGTGGATAAAGTCCGCGGTTTTGGTTGTACACCATTAGTCCTTACTACTTGAAACATCATTGAGACTCTATATGCTAGTACTGTGCTTTGACTCGTTTACCGACTCTATTGGGGTCATCAGGTGTCGGGATTGGGTACAGTTACAACACATATAGGAGTCGATGCTTTGTTGTCAAGGATTCACCACATACTTGCGAGTGTGGATATCCTATGCGATCTGAGGAGATATTAGTGTGACGAATCTCTGGCCAGAGTACATGATGTGATTTAAGAAATGGTTTCTTAGTAGCACATGCGATGTCACTATTTGATCTTCAAGATGTATTGCATAGTTATCGAATCTTGAACAACTCTCGATATACCAATGGTTGTTGATTCGATCGGGATATTTGGATGAAGGGACCGTACTGTACGCTAACCAAAATCTATTGATTTTTGCAGGCACTATCAGTGATACCTAGGGAATCATGGGGCGATGTTGCTAGGCGCTCTTACCATGATTCGATGGGCAAGTCGGAAATTGTTGTTCCGAGTCACAAGGAGTTGTGAGCCCACGACTAGTTGTATCCCTGAACCATTGAGGGTCACACAGAGTAATGGATTTTTAATCCCCGTTGAGATAGTTAAATTTAAAGAGTTAAATTTAATGAACAAAGAAGTTGGACTTCTTATTTAAGAGTAGAGGAGTAAGATTTCCTAAAATGACATAGGGATGGGCATTTTTGGAAATCACTGAATTCGGATTCAGAAAAATTTATCTTGACTTTAAAAGGTGCAGAAATGGTTTCTGTGCACATTGGTGAAAACGGTTTATCAATCGGAGTCATGATGAATTTTATATTAATTTCTGAACATGCGGGCTTTGCTTGTCGGGCTTGAACTTATGACTAATGGGCCCTAAGCTGTTAGCGGCCTACATTATAAATAAGTTATTGCAGTACAGAAATTATACACAACAGGTCACAATTTTCGAAAACCCTAAGTATTTTCTCTAACAGTGGCCGCCCCCCCTCCACTCTGCTCAGGAAAATTCAGCCTGTGAATTTTGAATTACAGTCTGGTTTAACGGATCAAATTCGTTAATTTTCTTCGTAGAAACTTCTGATAGATTTTCTAGTGCAATCTATCAGAGGGATTAATTATCCGTTCGTGGACCTGATTGAAGAACAGTTCGTCCATCAGTTCCAGGGATATACAACGAGAGCAGAGCAATCTGTTGGTGTCCATAATCTCGATTCGAGATTGGAGGTAAAAATTTATAATTGTTATTTAATTTTTACACACACAAAATTTAATCGTAAAAGTTTTGATACCCATTATGGAATCGTTCCATATAAAATTTTTAAACTTCCGCTGCACCGGGTATCAATTCTGATTGATCTGATCGTCGCGTTCTCATACATCTATAACTGTATATTTGCTTGCTTGTAGACCTTTCTATAACTGTATCTTCAATTATTATTATTATTATTATTATTATTATTATTATTATGAAAGAGTGGGTGCCCAGTGAGCCAACTTGTGGCTATGGGCTTTGATGACTCTTTGTACAAACGATCTTTTGTTTAATACAATTTACACTTTTATTAATGGCAATGACTTTATCTTTCTTCATATTGTTATATTGTGATATACTATTGTTGTTTTGATAAAGACCTTGAATATACTATAGTGTATGTAAGATGTGGTAGAACATGGGGATGTCTATCATGAAATACATCTTATAGTCACTGTATATTCTAAACTGTTCCAAGTCGATTGAGCCGTCCGAGAATAAGGATAAGGATCGCTCGAGTTTGAGACTAGCATTTGCGATGCGGAGTACCACGTTTCATTGGTAGGGAACATGGAGATGTTCGAAGCATGCAAATGGATATTCATAAGGATGAATAATCGAACTACCCTATCCGGACTTTCCAAGTGGTTATCACTTATCGAGTGGATAAAGTCCGCGGTTTTGGTTGTACACCATTAGTCCTTACTACTTGAAACATCATGGAGACTCTATATGCTAGTACTGTACTTTGACTCGTTTACCGACTCTATGGGGGTCATCAGGTGTCGGGATTGGGTACAGTTGCAACACATATAGGAGTCGATGCATTGTTGTCAAGGATTCACCACATACTTGCGAGTGTGGATATCCTATACGATCTGAGGAGATATTAGTGTGACAAATCTCTGGCCTGAGTACTTGATGTGATTAAAGAAATGGTTTCTTAGTAGCACATGCGATGTCACTAATTGGATCTTCAAGATGTATTGTATAGTTATCGAATCTTGAGCGACTCTCGATATACCAATGGTTGTTGATTCGATCGGGATATATGGATGAAGGGACCGTACTGTACGCTAACCAAAATCTACTGGTTCTTGTAGGCACTATCAGTGATACCTAGGGAATCATGGGGCGATGTTGCTAGGCGCTTTACCATGATTCGTTGGGCAAGTCGGAAATCGTTGTTCCGAGTCACAAGGAGTTGTGAGCCCACGGCTAGCTGTATCCCTGAACCATTGAGGGTCACACAGTGTAATGGAGTTTTAATCCCCGTTGAGATAGTTAAATTTAAAGAGTTAAATTTAATGAATAAAGAAGTTGGACTTCTTAAATAAGAGTAAGGGAGTAGGATTTCCTAAAATGACATAGGGATGTACATTTTTGGAAACCACTGAATTCGGATTCAGGAAAATTTATCTTGACTTTAAAATGTGCAGAAATGGTTTCTGTGCACATTGGTAAAATCGGTTTATCAATCGGAGTCACGATGAATTTTATATTAATTTCTGAACATGCGGGCTTTGCTTGTCGGGCCTCAACTTATGACTAATGGGCCCTAAGGTGTTAGTGGCCTGCATTATAAATAAGTTATTACAGTACAGAAATTACACACAACAGGTCATAATTTGAGAGAGAAAAATCGAAAACCCTAGTCTCCCTCTCTTAGAAATTCGGCCGTCCCCCTCCTGCTCTGCCCGAGAAAATTTCGGCCTGTGATTTTGAATCGCAGTCAGGAATAACGAATCAGATTCGTTTAATCTCTTCGCAGAAAACTTCTGACAGATTTTCTAGTGCAATCTGTCAGAGGGATTTAAACCTCATTCGTGGACCTGATTGAAGGAGTTCATCAGTTCCTGGGAGATACAAGAAGCGCAGAGAAATCTGTGTGGTGTCCATTAATCTCGCTTCGAGATTGAAGGTAAAATTTAATTAATTGTTATTTGAATTTTACACACACAATAATTTAATCGTTGAACGGTTGATACCCACACCATGGAATTGTTCCATGATAAAATTTTTAAACTTCCGCTGCACCGGGTATCAATTGTGATTGATCTGAACGCCAGTTTTCCAACATATTATTATTATTATTTCCCTTTTAATTTATTCATTTTCTCTATGATAAAAGTATTAAGGTTTCAGACTTATATCACACACATTATATATGCTGGTTTTTCTTTTTACAAAATTACTATAATAAAACTATAAATGTTGATTACCCCAATAAAAACAAATCACTTATATTCGGACATTGAAATATTATTTATTTATATATAAATATTTACTCTATAAAAAAACTCCGAATACACATCCACTACACTAATAATAGCTTCATTTAGCCTAGAGTTTTCTATAATTCAAAGATTTAATATATTCTCTTGAAACCATTAAATTAATCAAATCTCTATGTTGCACTTGGACTTTGGATGATAAAATTATTATTGAAAAAAATGAAATATGAATTATGATATTGATCGATTATTCAATTTTCTAATTTTATCTAGCCTTCAATAGGAGGACAATTCCATGTTCTAATTTAAAATAATTAAAGAAAATACGTGGTTTAAATTTTTTCTTCAAAGCTACAAATTAATATTATATCTGCTTAATTTTGTTGTTTATCAAGTAAATAATACATGTAGAATTTGGAATTTATTAAAGGGCATATCATTTTCTTCGTCATTTTTTTTTTTTCTAGTTCCTTTCAGGAGAACAACATATATCATTATGAAAGTAACTTAGTTTTTTTCTTCTCTCAAAATTTTGATTTAGATTTATTTATATCTTTAATGTTATATCTTACTATCTTATTAAAGTAGAAACCCTCTAATTAAAAAATTTTCAATTAGTTGGTGAAGCTTGATTTAAAATTATCATTATCTCCTAACTTAATTTTCAATAAAACCAAAATTATTAGGCAAAATAGTCATTTTTTACGATTTCTTCTTTTCTAGCCATTAGATTCTCACTTTGTGCCCTTTGATATTTTTTTATTTACAAAAATGATACTCATTTTATAAGATATATATATTTTTTGAATATTTGTTTAGGAAAACATTATTTTTTATTATTTTTTAATTTTACAATTTATTATTTAATGTCTTCGTTAAAAAAACGAAATGTACGAGCACGCAACGCGTGCAACGGAATATTAGTATAACAATAAAAATAATCGCCCCCAAATCTCTCTAGCATCGGATTTTATCATTAATTTTTACACATATAACTTATGTGCATCGACCCTTTATATATATATATATATATATATATATATGAAAGACATATAACAGATCTAAGCACGGTTCTAAAGCCACGATTTTGATTCCGGAACCAATGGTTCAGATTCGAATTGAAATAAAACCACTTTTTAAGAAAAATGAAAAAAAATATTCATAGACGAACAATATATATATATATATATGGTGACAAAAATTTGAGGGAGGACAAATATTAGACCAATTCTTGTAGCTCGAATGATGATATTACCAATGCCTTCCTAAAAAGTCTAAGCAGTAATTTATTTTATGATGAAAAGTAAAAGTAAAAGTAAAACCCCTTGCATGGAATTTTTTACCTTTTCTTTTTCAACTTCTTTAGTTTTTTATTTTTATTTTTTTATTTTTTGGGCAATGCCCACAGCTGTAAAGCTGCATTGGACAGAAAAATTAGGCTTTTTTATTAAATTAATATAAAATAAATATTTTTTTTAAAATATTACATTTTTAAAAAATTTATCAATTTATGCTAATCCGGAACTATTTTTCCCGAATTCAGCAGAGATGTAAGTGATATTTCTGACATTTCTGCTGAATCCGGGACATATTGTCCCGGATTCAGTTAATAATAATAATAATAAAGACGAAAGAGGGGTAAAGACATTGCTCAGAAAAAGTATTGAAAGTTATTGCATGTTGCAGAGAGAGAAAATATTGCACAATAAACATAGAAGCCTAATTAATCTCACGCCTCACATCATTCAATCCAATTAATCACACTAACTACTTTTTTATATTCATATTTCCAAGACCATGATATGCTCTTTATAACTAAAAATGTAGTTTTTTTCTCCACCTAAAACATATTACTAAAAGTAGAAAAACGATATTATAAAAAAACGAATACTCGAAGTGTGAAAAATATAATTATTCATTAATACATAAAATATTATGAGATAACAACAAATTCAAAATTTGGTTTTTAGAGATTAAAAACCGTTCCGAAATAACAATAAATTCAAATGTTGGCTTCAAAAAGATGAAAAATATTATTCATTTATTAAATTTAAATTATTACGATGATACACAATGACAAAAAAAAAATTCAACAGCTGATTTAAAAAAATGTTACACAAAAAAACTAAAAATATATAACATCATATTTTAAATTCAACAAAATCATTTTACGAGATAATGCTAAATTTAAATTTCATACTATTCTTTAGATTATATATTCAACGACATATTTAATAATTATGAAAGATAATGTAAAATTTAAATTTTATAATCGGTATAATTTTTTTATATGATATATCTAACATCAGATTTTTAAAAAAAGTTACACAAATAAGACAAAAAAAATATATAACATAATTAAAAAACAGAAGAATTCAATCTCTTTTTAGATGCCCATATAAAAAAGTTACGTAATAAGACCCCAAAAAATATAACATAATATTTTAATAAACAAAATTCTTTTAGGAGATAACTTTGAATTAATTTTTTTAGCAATGTATGCCTTTTTTAGATTATATATTCAACCGCAGATTTAAAACAATCTCATTCAATAAGACAAAAAAAATTAAAATATTTAAAAAATAGCAGAATTTTTTTACAAGATAATCTTAAGTTCACATTTTTTAAATACTATAATCTATTTTTAGATAATATTACGAGATATTTTTCTTTTATATTTTTATATAAAAATAGTTTTAGAATTTTATCACAAATTATTTGGATAAGATGAATGAAAAAAATGTGTGACTGTTAATGTTTTAGTTAATTTTGACAATATATATATATATATATATATATATATATATATATATATATATATATCTTATCTTATTTTAAAAAATCTATCAATTAGACATTATTTTTTGTTTACCAAAATTATACTTATGTGAATTTTGACATTTTTTTATTGTAGTTTAATTTCTCGATAATTTTTACAATTATGATATTACTCTTATTTGAATAAATATATTTTCTTCTAATATAATTAATATTAGTATTTCAAATAATTAATTAATATTTCATATATTTGTTTTATTAAATATTAATTAATTAATTATTTGAATATAAGAATAATTACTTAATTAGTTAAATGGTATTGCGTTATATTTATTATGATAATATTTTGTCATCAAGTTAAAATAATTTAAAAAAACACTACTTTTTTAGTTGTAAAGACAAAATTTTAAATCAGGTACTTTATAAAATGTTTATTATGATCTTGGAAATATGAAACAGTAACGCAGTGTTTGGTTCAATTGATAGGATTATTGAATGATTATTAAATGAATGATAAAAGAAATGATAAATAAAGATTGATAATTTGTGTTAAAAATAGTATTGTGTTTGGTTTGATTTTTAGGAATAAGATTAAATAATGGTTTAAATTTTTTTGCCAAAAATACCATTTATATTTTATTAGATGGGTGAATTTTAGATTGGAGGGAAAAGATAATTATGGAATTTATGAGTAAGATAAAAACAAGAATAAATAATACTAGGGTGAGAGGAGGGTTTAGTTAACCTACTATAAAACAACTTTATCCTTTCTAGGTTAGATTATCTTGTTTTAATAAAAATCCTACAATGGATTAAATAAAAAATTACACACAAACTTACCTAATCCTTTGTACCAAACACTGCGTAATTAGTGTGACTAATTGGATTGAAAGACGTGAGGTGTGAGATTAGATTAATTAGGATTTTATTGTTATTGTGCAATATATTTTCTTCTCTCAACCTACTTTTCTTTTACATCTTTTCCGTCTTTTTTTACCCGAAATATATATTTTTTAATTATTAACTCAATGTTAGATATGGTCTGACATCTTTGCTGAATCCGGGACAGATTGTCCCGGATTAGCATAGATTGATAAATTTTTTAAAAATGTAATATTTTAATAAATTTTTATTTATTTTATATTAGTTTAATAAAAAAGCCGAAAAATTATGTCTCACCCTTTTAAAAATGTAAAAATATATATATATAATCTAGGTTTTGGTCCCTCAATTATGTCATCACTTGACCAAAATTTGTTTGGAAGTACTTCGTAAGTCAATACCTTTCATGCCCTTCATCGAGTACTGTGAACAACATATTATTGTTTCTTTTGACTTTCCAATGGAAGAATTAACAACCCTTTTGCTTTTATTATCATGAAGAATTTTTTTTCCCACTATTTTATATCTATAAAAAAGTTTCTTACCACGTGATATGAAATAAGTTTTATTTTCAATTTTTTTTCTAAGGATTATTTGAGAGGGTTAAATACAAATTTTGATTGTTTAACTCATAATAATATGGACATTATTCACACAGAAAATGAATCGAAAATGAAATAAGCATTGCAGACTTGCTCTAACTACGTACGTACATAATTGGTATACGCGGAGTTGAAATTTATTCTTAATTGTTTTTGTAGGAATATTGGGAATAGCTAGTCTTCGTATATATCCTCGTTCCATTTCAAAACTGAAAAAATTTCCTACTTTTATTTATTTTCACCAATATCTATATATCTTAACCCGATGAATTTAGTACACTAAAATCGACATAAAATTTATATATATATATTATTTGGCGTAAAATGGATCAATCATTCCAATAGAAGACCCGAAACCTAACAGCAAGTAACCATTTAGGTCAAAAAGCTAATGGCACTTTTGTTATCAAGTGCAACATACTCTTTTGGAAAACTATAATAGGTTACTAGGTGATGAACCAACCATGTAATTTAATTTAACTACTATAAGGAGCTAGGCAAATATCATACCAAACGTCGGCATGGTATATATGGGTAATTAATAATAATAATAATGATGATGATTATTATTATTATTGTTATTATTTGATAACGTCAAAACTTGCCGTCGTTACATTTCGTGCGTACTAGATAAAATCTTTGAGCTAATTAATTCATTAACCAATAAACCACATTAACTAGGTAAATAACACTAAGCAAGTCATTTCATTAGGCTTGATCGAGAAGATCATCAAAACTAAACCAAATCGAAAAATATTGAGGTTTAGTTTGATGATCAATAATTCATGTAATTTGGTATGTTATTTAATGAACAAAATATTGGAAAACATGCCGTTATTTTCTTCAAATAAATTATTCAAACAAAGATAGCAAAACTCCTGAATAGAACCGAGAAAACAATAGACACACAAAATGTATGCACACCGCTAACAATTACTTCCAGAAAGTATTTCAGATGCAACTCGAAGGCGCTTACATGGTTGAGACAGACATGCTTCTATTAGAATAATAAATCAGAATTCTTGCTTAATATCGAAACTTTGGAGACGAGCTAAACCTTGAACAAACTGGAAACTAGCACCAAGGTCTCACTTGGATCTTGAAGAATTTGATGAAGAAGATGATAAATAGTGAGGGGATGCCAAACAACGTGTAGAGGAAAGAAGAATTGCTGAATGATTGGATGGTAAGAGTCAAGGGAATCATTAAACATGTAGGGAAATTGGTTGTTAAGGGTGGCTTTCAAACTTTAGTACATATCGTGTGTCAACTATATAAAATGCAGTCAATCACACGTCTCGACTCGTCTAATAAAATAATATCCCTCAACTCATACATAAAAAAACATATCAATATTATACTTAAAACGTTCGTAAAAATATGCTCTATCATCTCGTTCGTAGGTTAGCCTCGTCTCGTGAGTCCAGAATCAAACTTGACCTGAAACCATTAACTTAATCGAAAGCGTTAAACATAAAATAATTATATCATGAAGCCATAATCATTAAATCATAACTTAAGCAATTTAGGGCATAAAATCATAAAATTTATTTTAAAATCATCGTATGCGAGTTTAGTGGATTTGGACCTTACAACTCTATCCTCCTTAAAAGAATTTCGTCCTCGAAATTCGACTCACCAAATAATTGTGGGTATCGGCTACGCATATCTTGTTCGATCTCCTAAGTAGCCTCTTCCACTAATTGATTGCGCCATAAGACCTTTACCATCTTGATCTCTTTGTTTCTCAGCTTCCGGACTTGTGTATCCAAAATTTGAACAGGTACTTCTTCATATGACAAGTATGGCGTCCATAGAACTGGTTCTTGGCGAATGACATGAGAAGGATTTGAGATATGCTATCTCAAAATCAAGACATGGAAGACGTCGTGTACTCCTTCTAGATTTGGAGGCAATGCTACTCGATAAGCTCTTGCTCCAACCTTGTCTAAGATCTCGAAAGGCCCTATATATCTTGGGCTCAGCTTCCCTTTCTTCCCAAATCTCAAAACTCCTTTCCAAGGTGACACTTTCAAGAACACATGATCACCTACCTGGAACTCCAAGTCTCTATGCCTCTTATCGGCGTATCTTTTCTGTTGACTCTGTGCTGTCAACATTCTGTCCTTGACTTTTGCTATCATGTCGATTGTCTGTTGCACTATTTCTGGCCCTAATACAGCTCTTTCTCCCACTTCATCCCAATGCAATGGAGTCCTACACTTTCTCCCATACATAGCCTTATAAGGAGCCATTCCAATAGTAGCTTGATAATTATTGTTATGTGTGAACTCCACTAAGGGCAACTTCGATTCCCAATTTCCTCCAAAGTCAATCATACAAGCCCTGAGTAAATCCTCCAATATCTGAATCACTCGCTCAGATTGTTCATCTGTCTGCGGATGAAAATCTGTACTAAAGGATAGCTTTGTTCCCAATCCATGATGCAATCTCTTCCAAAAGTTCGAAGTGAACCTAGGATCCCTATCTGAGACTATCCTTGCTGGAACTCCATGCAATCTAACAACCTCTCGAGTATACAACTCTGCATATTGATTCATTGAGAAGTTGTTTCTGACTGGTAAGAAGTGAGCTGACTTTGTAAACCTATCAACTATTACCCATATTGAATTCATTTTTCGTGGTGTAATTGAAAATCCAACCACAAATTCCATGGTGACATCTTCCCATTTTCATGTGGGAATGGGTAATGGTTTCAGAAGTCCTGCTGACCTTTGATGTTCAACTTTCACCTGTTGACAAGTCAAACATTCGTTAACAAATTTAACGATGTCTTTCTTCATACCTGGCCACCAGTATAGCATCTGTAAATCATTGAACATCTTTGTACTCCCTGGGTGAATAGAATACGGTACAGTGTGAGCCTCAGTCATCACATCTTCCCTACGTGAATCTACTGCTTGTACCCAAATTCTCCCTTTGTGATGCACTATCTCTTCCTTCACTGTATACAATGCACCCCCTTTGGCTTCATCTTTAAGTTTCCAACTTAGCAATTGCTGGTATGAAGACTGACCTGTTTTAATCCTGTCAAGAAAACTTGGAACCATTGATAAGGTTGATAAGGCACAAACTTCTATTGGCTCAACTACTTCCAATCTGAGTCGTTCAAAATCTGCAATCAACTCATGTTGAGTTGTCATTATGTTCAAAGTCGCAGACTTGCGACTCAAAGCATCAGCTACTACATTAGCTTTACCCGGGTGGTAGCTAATGTCACAGTCATAATCTTTCACCAATTTGAGCCATCTTCTCTGCCTCAAGTTCAACTCCTTCTGGGTGAAGAAGTACTTCAGACTCTTATGATCGGTGAAAATCTGACACTTCTCACCATAAAGGTAATGTCTCCACAGTTTTAGTGCGAAACAACTGCTGCCAATTCGAGGTCATGGGTAGGGTAATTCTTTTCATGTATCTTAAACTGTCGTGAAGCATATGCTATTACCTTTTCATTTTGCATCAAGACAGCCCCTAATCCACTCTTGGAAGCATCTGTATAAATTACGAATCGACCTGTGCCTTCAGGTATGGCTAGTACTGGTGTTGTCATCAACTTTTCCTTCAACTCCAGGAAGCTTTTCTCACACTGATCAGACCATTCAAACTTCATACTTTTGCGAGTTAATGACGTCAGTGGCAGCGCTATCTTGGAGAAATCCTGAATGAATCTCCTATAGTAACCCGCTAATCCTAAGAAACTCCGTATCTTTGTAGCATTCTTTGGAGTAACCAAATTTTTAATTGCTTTTATCTTTGCTGGATCAAACTCTATTCCCTTTGCCAAAACTATGTGACCCAAAAATGCAATCTGTTCTAGCCAAAATTCACACTTACTGAACTTAACAAACAATTGTTTTTCTTTCAAAATCTTCAAGACTGTAGTTAGATGCTGACGATGATCATCCAAACTACGAGAGTAAATCAGTATGTCATCTATGAATACTATGACAAACTGATCTAAGAAAGGCTGGAACACTCTGTTCATAAGATCCATGAATACTGCCGGTGCATTTGTAACTCCAAACGGCATGACTAAGAACTCGTAGTGTCCATAACGAGTCCTGAAAGTCGTTTTATGAATATCTTCATCTTTCACCTTCAATTGGTGGTAACCTGATCTCAAATCAATCTTGGAGAACACTATTGCCCCTTGTAACTGATCATACAAATCATCTATCCTTGGCAGTGGGTATTTGTTTTTCACTATTACTCGGTTCAGCTCTCTATAATCGATGCACAGTCTCATAGACTCGTTTTTATTTTTGACAAACAATACCGGTGCATCCCAAGGCTATATACTTGGTCTAATGAAGCCTTTATTGAGTAGCTCTTGTAGCTGTTTCTTCAATTCCTTCATTTCAGTCGGTGCTAACCTGTATGATGCTTTGGAAATTTGTTGAGTTTTGGACATTTATTCAATCCCAAGTTCTACCTCTCTAGCTGGAGGTAATCCTGCAATATCATTAGGAAATACTTCTGAGAAATCTCTCACTACCTCGACGTCTTCAAGTTTCGGTCGAGGTAATTCTTGGTTGCAAGTAACACTTGCAAGAAAACCTGCACATCCTTTACTCAACAGTTGACATGCCTTACCCGCTGAAATTAAAAGAGATGAATTATTTTTCGGTGTGGCATGGAATAGAAACGGTTCTCCATCCTTAGTTTTCAAGGAAACCATACTCCGTTTACAGTTTATGGTAGCCTCATATCGAGACAACCAATCCATCCCAAATATCACGTCGAAGTCAGACATATTTAGGATAATAAGATCGGCGAGCAACTCATGACCCTGCATCTGTACACTGCATCCTCTGATAATCAAATCACTACTTAATTCTTCCCCTGAAGGCAAGGATATACTAAATCCTGATATTGACTTATCCGGTACCAAACCCGATTTATTAACAAATTCAACAGATATGAATGAATGTGTAGCTCCAGTATCAATTAAGAAATGAGCGGGATTACTGGAAACATTAATCATACCTGTAACGATGGTTGTATTCAAATCCACTTGATCATGTGCCATTGCAAAAACTCGTCCTCTTACCGGTTCTTTGAATTGAGGGCAATCTTTTCGATAGTGCCCTGGATTTTTGCAAAGGAAACATACTCCAGTTCCTGCCATGCATTGACCTGAGTGAATTTTTCCACATTTCTGACAAGCTGTTGGTGCAGTTGCTGGTTTTGGTGCTGGTAGAGCCAACTGTTTTGCCCTTGAGGTCGAGGTTGCTGCTGTTGGTACGATCGGTGTTGGGGTGGGGCTTGATATGGCCTCTTTCTGCTAGAACTTCCTTGCTGGTCTTGACCCTGATAACTAGACCTCTTTGCCTGTGACTCTCTGATAATGTCATTTCTGTCCTTTTCGGGCAACATGGCCTGATCCACCGCATCTTTGTAAGTGAGCGCTCCACTTAGTCTAACATCCTTTTTAATGGAGGCATTCAACCCCTCCTTAAAGTGTTTCAAATCTTCAGCAGGATCACCAGAAATCATCGGTACAAAGTATCTTCCCCTTTCAAACTTTTTCACATACTCTGCAATCTACATGTTTCCTTGGCGGATTTCCAAAAAATCTCTGTCCAACTGGGTTCGGGTGCTCACTATGAAATATTTGCCATAGAACACATCCTTGAATCCATTCCAAGTAAGGGTACTTAGGTTCAACGATACCTTGGCTCCATTCCACCAAATACGAGCATCATCGCGGAACATATAGGTAGCACATTTCAATCTATCCACATCCGTGATCTGCATGAATTCAAAAGCAGTCTCCATAGATTGGAACCATTGTTCCGCTATCAAAGGATCAGTCTCTCCTTTGAACTCAGGTGGTCCCAACTTTAAGAACCTCTTGTAGATAGGGTTCTGATTAGGTGCAGTATGGTTATTTCCAACATTAGCCATCTGGGCTTGAAGCAATTGTTGGATCTGAGCTCCCTGAACACGGCTTGTTCTTGGAGCAAAACAGTTAATCCCGCCAAAAACTGGTTGTTTTGATTGTTATCACTATCCGGACGACAATCAGTATGGTTGTTGCTAGCGGCATTGGCGTTGATGTTGTTTTCCCTACGTGATGCCATAACCCTAAAGTCCAATATTATCCACATCGCTCAGTCACGATTCAAAACGTAAACATACTTTAACATATAACATGCATATACATATTTCATCGCATTATCATACACATAATCACATAAGACATATAACTTACAGACATGAAGATGGAGCGTTGGAATCGTGGCGAGTATGCATGAGTGTTTCAAGAAAACCCAGAGCGAACTGCTCTGATACCAAACTGTAACACCGTCAACTGATGAAGATGCTACAAAACTAACATGACCTTAAAACTGACGTCGAAAAGAAAATTTTTGAAAGATGTATGCATACATCAAACCTTACTTAAAACATTTCAGAATAGTTTATAAACCAAATCCAAACCTTAAAATTTATAAAACTTTCTTACAACCTTAAAATACATCATAAAGTTGCAAATAACTCAAGACATAGCATAACACACTCAACACATAACACACTCATGCATCGCCCGCCGGTTCGACTCCTTGCTCTTCTTCATGCCCGACATTAAACTCGTCGACATATGCATAAATGTCATCCTCATTACCTGCACCATTCAAGTATAGTGAGTCTAAAGGCTCACCAAGTATATGCAGTAAAAATCATGAGATTTCAATTATCATTTAAACGTAACCTAACATAACATAACATAACATAACATAACATAACATAAACTTATCATTTAGTGATGAATTATGCAAAATTGTGGCAACTATCATAATGGGAACATTCATCTTTTCTTGTTGATCAACAATCATATGGCATTACACCTCGTAATTTGTTCATTCATTTTCTGAGGCCCCTCCGGAGCTCATCCCGGAGTACCTAACCCGTCCATTGAGCCGTATTTGGGAGGGCCCCTCCGGAGCCCAAACCGGAGTACCGTTCTCGTATTGCCATCACAAAGACATATAATACATCAAAATATTTTCATGCATCAACATATCATTCATTTTTCATATCATATCATTATCATTTCATCATAACATTCCATCTTTGTATGACTTGTATGCCATAAAACATTCATCAAAACATCATGATTCCTTTCATAAACTTTTATGTCGTGATCTTAAAAACTTACTCGATAACTTCATGCATATCATAGATGATTAAAAATCATACTTGCATATTGAACATAGCTTTCATGAATGAACATAGGTAGGTACATGCATCACATAGCGTAATCGGTCTATGTAAGTTGTTCTTTTCGTTCTTGACTTAAAACTTGAAAATTTTTGCATAAAAACTCTTAAATATATTTTAGAAGCCTTAAAAAATCATAACCATGAATTTATGACCCTAAAATAACATAAAAAAACTTCAAATCAGAAGGCCATGCGCGGGGGCGCGGGCGCACATTCTCTACTAATGGGTCTTCTTGTTCGTTATTAAACTCTATTTTTCAGTCGGAATTTGGAAAGGTGGTAAATATGAAAGTTGTAGCTCTGGATCTTGGATTTCCAATGCGGAAACCCTCACCTCAATTGGATTTTGCAGTAAAAAGTTATACTAATTCTCCCGTGATGTGTCACTGCCGAAAATTCAAAATACTCGACACACTTCGGGAAGATTTTTACCAAACATCCAAAACGATTTTGAAAAAACTCAAAACATGAAAATTTTAGACATTTAAACTATATTTAAAAAAAATTAAGCCTAATCTCATTTGGATTAGTACCCTAGTCTTGATCCTCAAAATCGTGACGAGTGTCGTTAATCCGGAACAACCCAACACATGTAACATTTCAAAAATTTAACTCAAACTTACTCAACACTTCAAATTCAACGTATACTTTCAAAATAATTCCTTTTTCAACTCTAAACCATAAAAATCCATCAACACACATCATTTATCAAGAATTTATCAACAACGACTTACGTATCACGATTTCGTAAAAATCATAACTCCATGCTCTTGAAATTCTTATAAATCATGCATGCATACATACATAATTTCATATCAAAATAATTATATCTTGAATGGTGGTTTAAAAGTATTTAAAGTGCTTGCCTTGATTTGGAGGTTGAGATGATCCGGAACTTCGGAGACGAGCTAAACCTTGAACAAACTGGAAACTAGAACCAAGATCTCACTTGGATCTTGAAGAATTTGATGAAGAAGATGATAAATAGTGAGGGGATGCCAAACAACTTGTAGAGGAAAGAATAATTGCTGAATGATTGGATGGTAAGAGTCAAGGGAATCATTAAACATGTAGGGAAATTGGTTGTTAAGGGTGGCTTTTAAACTTTAGTACATATCGTGAGTCAACTATATAAAATGCAGTCAATCACACGTCTCGACTCGTCTAATAAAATAATATCCCTCAACTCATACATAAAAAACTTATCAATATTATACTTAAAACGTTCGTAAAAATACGCTCTATCACCTCGTTCGTAGGTAGTCTCGTCCTGTGAGTTCAGAATCAAACTCGACCTGAAACCATTAACTTAATCGAAAGCGTTAAACATAAAATAATTATATCATGAAACCATAATAATTAAATCATTGACTTAAAAAATTTAGGGCATAAAATCATAAAATTTATTTTAAAATCATCTTATGCGAGTTTAGTGGATTTGGATCTTACAAGTAAACAACCAGAACTTCTGTTCACAATTAAAAGGAGGAAAGGAGATGGTGGCAATGAAGGCATTGTGATCAAGAATATGTAATAGAATTACTTGGAGTTGTTAAGGAGAATAAAATAAGTTTTTGATCATGGAGATGCTGAGGAAACAGTTTCGACATTGCTGATATTTGGTTGCTCCGCTAATATTGCAAAAACCAGCACGGATATAAGGTAATTCCTGCTACCCATTTTGGTGTCCAGTGATGTTCTTCAATTAAAGGATTTAAATTTATGGTATTTTAAAATTTTCAACTGAGTATGTTAATTATTATACTGAGATTTGTTGTGGAGTCTATAGTTTAACCTAATGACCTATGTACTTTGATGCTCAATAACATTCCTACCACCGGTGATGTCTAATAACAAAATCAAGCAACAAGAAAGAGATTGCCATATAACAAGTTCTTAAGTCATCTTAAACTAGCTTTACAAAGAGTTTTTTTTGGCAGATGCTTTCTAACAGTTTGTAATTTGATGAGCTTCTATATCATAATTTGGATTTATTATATTTTTTTATAACAAATTCATTGCTAAAGACAAAAAAAGATTTCAAAAAAATTAATAATAATGTTTTCAAAAAATAGTTTTCAAGGAATCTATCCATTTTTTGGATATAAATTATCAAAGCCATCACCTAAGAAAATATAAACCAAGAAAAAAAAATTTAAAATAAGAGCGGACAAGGAATCTATTCCAATTCTGAAGACAATTATATTCTCATGGACTTCAATATAAAAATAAGATGAACTCTTGGCTGTAGAAAATAATGGGGAATATATAAGTCATGCACCCCTCCTAGAATCAAATAGAAATTGATTTTCTGGTTTAGAGCTTTAAAATAGAATAAAACTACTATTTATAACTGCCTAAACTACTCACACAGTCACACACATTGAACAAATCAGTCTACTCATGGATAAGAAAAAAAATTACTACATTAAATTGCATTTCACAAAATACTTAATTTCTTGCAGGCTAACATATGATGTCCTCGGATGATGTTTAAGGTTCTGAGTTTTTTGGACCTAAGTATGATGTGATTGTTTGGGTTCATGATCATACGAATTGACAAAATTTATAAATACATAATATATAGAGATATAGATATATTTATATATAAATATAGAGAGTGAGACAACAAACATATAATTTAACTATATTGTAATATGCTAATAATATGGTCATTTTGGGGAAATGTGAACATCTTTACCATTAGTATTGATAATATGCTATGTTTTTTTTTTTTTAATTTACGGTTAAATTTTTTTAAGGTTACAATTTAGAAACTTTTAAATTATATTTTTAAAAGGTCAAATACGATCTTCACTATTTTAAAATTTTTCTATATTGTAATATGCTAATAACATGGTCTTGTTGATAATATGAAGATTATTCTTTTTAATCTTACTACCGGAAGAATTACTGGTTTGCTGAGTTTAAATTATTTGATTTCATTCAGGTTTCGTTTCTTTTTTGGGTTTTACATCATATGATTAATTTGTTTGTTCAATGATAAATTTCCCGCTACCTCCATCTTCGAATCATACTTTTCACCGGTGCTTTAGTACATTGATATTTGTTTACTTTGGATGTCAAATTTGGAGATATAAAAGGGAATCCCGTTCAAGTTGTGTCAAAGTCACGTTAACGAGTTTTTTTTATTTTTGCTTTTTTTTTAAAATAGATTACTTTAAATACTTAATTTCATGCAAACCATCCATTTCCATATTGGCTTCCCTGTTTATGCATGTTACATGTTTTCTCCTTAAAATTATCTTACAAAGATTTATTAAATATATATTTTTTCATTATTTATCTTTAATGGGGATATTTCTTTATTTCAGCCTCTAAAAGTAAAATCAATAGTGAAAATGGTAAGTAAGTTGTGATATGACAATTTATGTTTTTAACATTACCTCATTTACTTGAATCATTTAAAATTTAGCCTTTTACATCTACTTCTATCTTTTACCTCATTTCGTATGTACATCGCTCAATTGGATTTAGAAAAATAAAATTTTTGTTAGTCTGCTATAGATCAATACATACAGATATGCACTAGAATTAATACATTTATTTCCTTCATCATCCATTTGTTAATTTTTAGTAATAAAATCACTACAACATTAACTTGCTTGAAATATCCATCTTTTTCAGATGTATATTGACATAATTTTACCATACATCATTTGGAGTCTTTTATATTTTAAAAATAACATTATGGTTTGTATTTAATTGTCGATCATACTGAGTTATGACATGCCAAATATCACATTAAAGTCTCACAAACTGCCCGCCTAATGCCTATTATCATAAAAAACTCATCCACGGTCAACAACTCAAAAGTAGACACAGAAGTAAGTGTTTCTCCAAATGAGTAGCGTCAATTGTTTTTTCCATGGTAAAAACAGTAATATGTTTAAATAACTACGAAAATTCTATCCAACATGCATACGTGTTACCGCAAAACTTAGTTTATCCACTTTCAATGTGTTTTTATACATAATAAATGTTGATTTCATTGATTACTAATTCGGATAAACTTCTGTACCTTCTCTGAATCTATATTCACTTTATTAAATTCAATAAATGCATTATTCTATTGAGAGTTGCAAGTGATATCTATTATATGTTTGTAGAAATTAGTCAGTGAATTAAAAAACTCGGTACGTAATTCTAAAAAAAAACAAATTATTTCCAAACCAAACTTTCTCAATTATCAGAAAATATTTATTTACGGGGTTATCAATTGTGTGGAATACAAGTACTTCGTTTATGCATTTATTTTATTCCCCCGGTCATTTAAAAACCAAAACATAATTTTATGTATTCTTTCATTCTTTTTCACGTATTTTCTTTTCTTTTGTTAATTATTATTTCATGCAGTCCGATATCTATGTTATCAGCTTTTGTACATCTGATTTCTACATCATTCTTTACTTATATTTCTAATTTCTTATTTACTTGGGTCTTAACTCATTTGTTACTGTGAAATGCTATATAGGACACAACAATGCCTCACTCTCCTTCTCAAAACAATCAAAACAGAGTCGAATGACGTCAGATACGTACAATTCGTGAACGTAATAGAAGACATGTCATGACACAAGAACAACGACAAAATTACGTCCAACGACGCCGATCAACGTATGAAATAAGAAGAAACCAATCAGTTATACAAACTACTGGAAACTCAACGGCTATTAATCCCTCGGATTCTACTTCTAACCGCCAAGGTATGATAAACTATGCACAAAATTTAAGCTACTCAATAAAAAAATTATTATTATTCAAATTAAACATGTAAAACTATTTTAATTAAATTATGCTTACCCACGCAAAACACGCACACACCTAACTTTACATCCATTTAATGTTATGTAGAAAGACTTCAGCAACGGAGAATATCTGATCGTAACAGAAGACAATCAATGATCGAAGAAGAAAGATTCAATTATTTAGCTCGCCGTAGAGAATATTACCAAAGAAGAAAATATCCTAATCTTACCTCATCCACACCCTCATCCACAGCGGATGATTCACATCTATCCATCAACAACTTTACTACAACAACTACAACAAATGTTCAATCAATACCAAACACCGATCAATTACGTAAGCATCTTTTACACAAAATTAAATTCAATATAAATATTTTAATTACTCAGTTTTACATTATTGTCTTTAATAAACCTACATTTATTCAATTGAAACCATCAAAATTTCAACATATACTTATTTAATAGAATACAAATACAAATGACCATTTTTTTTTGTTCATTCCAGGTCCTAATGCACCTACAGTGAGACAAATCTGTCGTATAGAGACAATACCTTATCACACTTTCTCATCAAACTTTGAGACATGAGGTACTAGCGGACAATATCCAACAAACTTTGAACAACCAGGTAACATTTATATATAATCGTTCAAGACTAAAATCTTAGATAGTACAAATACAAATTAAAATTCATGTTCTTCATACCAAGTTCTAATACAGCTACAGTGAGACAAATTTGATGTGTAGAGGCAATACCAAATCACACTTTCTCATCAAACTTTGATACAGAGACTACTAGCGAACAACATCCAACAAATCTTGAACATCAAGGTAATTTTTTATATATCATCGCTCAATACTAAAATATATATATAATGAAAATTTTTAGGTATTAATTCATTGCATAAATGCTAAAATATAACTTTTATTATTATATTTACTCAACACTTTTAATATATATATTTTACAATAAATTACATTCAATATAAATATTTCAATTACTCAGCTTCACATTACTGTCTATAATAAACCTTCATTTATTCATTTAAAAATAACAAAAGTTCCACATAAAATTATTTAATATAATACAGCTACAAATGACAATTTTTGTTGTTCATTCTAGGTCCTGCTGCACCTACAGTGAGACAAATCTGTCATATAGATACAATACCTTATCACACTTTCTCAGCAACTTTGGAGACAGCCGACAGGAGGTACTATCAGACGTCATGCGACAAATTTTGAACAAGGTAAGTTATTATATATAAAGGTAACTTATTCTATATTATCGTTCAAGACTATAATTTTATATATAGTACAAATACGTCCAAATGAAAATTTATGTTGTTCTTACAATGTCCTGATACAACTACAATGAGACAAATCTGCCGGTGTAGAGGCAATACCAAATCCGACTTTCTCATCAAACTTTGAGACAGGAGATACTAGCGGACAACCCCCGACAAATGTTCAAAATCAAGGCAACTTTTTATATATAATCGCTCAATACTAGAATGTATCATGAAACTTTATACATATGAATTCATTGCATAAATGCTAAAATAATTTCTATTATTATATTTACTCAAACATTTTTACTATATATATAATACCAAACCTAGCTACTCACACACGTTGTATTATTTACAATTTTCTTATTAAATTAATAGATTTAAATACGAAAATTATATGTGATCCATGATTTATATATATATATTAATTAATTATAATTATATATTAATAGAATTTAATATATTCAATAAAAATACATTAACCACATAATTCAGGAAATACCAAAGGAAAAACATTTAAAAGACAAATATTTTTCTTTAAAAATAATAACTTTGTTTCCAAAAGTAGAAATTTTGTGAAATAGGAAAACCAAATTCTTACTATCAGCTTCTCAATATTGATAAGATAGATATTAATAACAAACATAAATAAATAAAATAGATAAAATAAATAAAAAAAATATATGAAACACATTGAATGAATTACTGATAGCCAACCAGCATTACCTGACAATCACTAAAAACATCCTACTAAAATTACTTTGCTAAAACTGAGAGATCGAGCAAATTAATTGATTTAACAAAAACAAAACAAAAAACATCTAAAATTCTAAACCTCATATGTTAAGATAATTAATGCCATAAAAATAAAATTAATGTACACAAATATAAAAAAACAAACGTGAAATGAAAAATTAAACATTAAAGCCGTAAAATAGTTAAACCAACCTGAAATTATAAAATGAATTAGTAAAAAAGATAACTAAAGGACGATTTGGCAACACATGTTATACATATAAGTGATGATTAAAAAAACTAAAAATGATTTCAATTTATCTATTAATTGGATGCATTGATTGGATCTTCATTTGTTGTATTTAATGATATTTACATTCTTCATAGATAAGATGCTAGCAGAAAAAATTGAGGGGACAAAACTCATTTCACTTCACAATCTCATCTATTGTCATAAATTTTTGAATTTTAATTTTTTAAAAACTTCGTTTAAAATTTAATATATGGGCAATGGACATATACGCATAAATAGATTCCTTAATCAAAAATTGAAAAGTAAAACCAAAACTATTTCAATTTCAATAATCCAATATTTATTTTTATTATTACCACAGAAAATAGATATACAGAAAACAACAGTGATATTAGTGTTCAACAATATCGGCGTCCACGTCGGTATTGTAATCTAGCAAGAAATTTCAATGAATATCTACAACATTATCGATGGCAACTGCCGGACCCAACAAATTGTCAAGCTTTGCTATTTCATGGCGAAACATCACAACTATGTTGTAGAAATGGACGGACAAAGCTAGAATTTATTCCTTCACCAAATGAATTCCAACAACTGTTCGTTGGAGAAGCAGACACTTTTTGCATTGGATAAGAGCATATAATCATGTTTTCTCATTCACGTTAATGGGGGTCAACATAGACCAAACCTTGGCAACTGGTGCAAATGGGATTTATACATTTCATGCTCATGGGGCAATATATCACTCGATCGGAAGTCTTCTACCTCGTGAAAATTATAGACCAAGGTATCTACAGATGTGGATTGTTGACACAGACCATGAGATATATAATAGACTTCAAGAAAATCGCGAGCTCAGGCAGGATTTGTTGATCAAGATACAAAACATTCTTGATTTACATAATCCATTCGTTAATGTCTTTCGACAAATAGGTTGTAAGACCCGAAAATATTAAGTTATTAATTATGGAATTTGAGAATTAGATTCCATATTTTGGGCAAATATTGATCTGAGAAGTTATGAAAATTAGAGATTTAATTTTCGAGCCGAAAATATTTAATTTGAGAATTTACGGATTTTGAGAATTAAATTCCGAGAATTCTTAAATTAAAAGAATAAATATTCGATTTGAATATTTATGGAATTTAAGATTAAATTCCAAGTTTTGGGAATTAATATGATTTAATTCGAAAGTGAAACCCGATCAGGGGTTGATTTCAAAATATCGAAGTTGCAAGGGCTAAAGTGCAAAAGATCGGAATTATTTAATTTAATCCAAACTTATTTAATTTTAATCCGGTATATTTAATTTGGGAATATTTAGAGTTTTTATTTAAATTCTAATATTCTTAAATTATTTAGGATTGAAATTGAATTAAAAAGAGGGCCGAAGACTGAATTGCAATTTATGAAGTTCTAGGGACTAAATTGCAATATTGACTAAAGTTATCTGATTTAATTAGATTTGTCAGCATGTATGCGTGTATTCCACATATTTAATTCAGAAAGTTTGAAGCAGAGAAGCCGAGACCTTTTTTTTCTTTTGAATTGCGATTTTCAAATCATCGTAACTTTTGATCCGATTGTCCGATTTCGATTTCGAAAATTATTCTGAAATCCTTGCGACGAGGACTTAGATTTGATGTGAGTATTTATTTACTTCGGCATGTGTTGAATATTGAAATATGATCGAGATCAGAAATTGTTGTTATGCGGATGTTTTTGAAATGATATGTGGATCGTACCGAAACCGAACCGAGAAATGAACAGCTTATGAGTTTAATATGAATTCCAGCTTATATTAGATGATTATAGCTGCTGATATAAGGATTATGATGATGTTTTGCTGATTTGAATATGCGTATGAATTGTATTTGGAAATGGTTTCGATATTTCGTCGGTTACCGATTTTAAATCGCTACGCCGTCGATTAATGTTTTGAGATCGTTTTGATAGCATATGAATGATCTGAGATCTTCTTTGAGATTTTATTAATGATATAGCAAATTTATTCCTTAGTTTCAGACTAGTTTTGAAGGCTAACGACTCAAGACTTTGATTTCGAACCAAAGAAGAAGAAGTCGAGGTTTGAAGTGATTTTGATTGAAGATATATTGCTGATTTTGAATCGATTTTGAAATGATAGACTTGAACGAAGTTTGATATGAATGTTTTGATGTTATGTTTAAGATTTGAAGCGTTCAAAACAGAAGAAATACGAAGGTATAAGACGACATCGCGAGTTAGGGATTTGAAACTCAAGAATGAAGCTTCTTGAGTTGTCCCGCTAAAATCACATGTTTATCTTTTCGATTTGATTTTGATGTTGTCGATCCATCTCAGGTAGTTGATCTTTGAGTTTGAGTTGATATGATTACGATATGATATTATATTGAATTGATTCTATGCCAAGATCTGAGGCGATCTTATTTTCTAGTCTGAGACGACTATGATAGATGGATATCCATATCTAGATCGGTTACTAATCTTGGTGTAAACGATGTTATATGAATCAATTATTGATCGATATATGCGTTCTTTATTCTATTGTCGAGTCGATTATGATTAGAGTCGATATGATTTATTTAACGCTTTATATGTCGATTATACTGGGAATGATTTCTCACTGGAGTTTATCCGGCTGTTGCTTTGTTTTGTATGTGTGCATTGCAACAGATGGGGCAGGAGCTAGTCTGATAGGACATTGACAGCTCGGGAGCGAGACTTAGCAAGTGTGGACTTGGGTTTAAATTGAAGAATGGTATTTAGATAGCATCGAACTTGACATGAAACTTATGTTTTAGAAGCTCACTTTTGAGACTTGTTGTAGCTTGTAGTTTCGTGCTTTTTATGCTATTCGTTTGATGTAATAAATGCATGATTTGATGCTTGAAACCTCTTACATGTATATATGCATGTTTTCAGATTGTATAACATGCTTGAAATTGGTGTTTAATGATGATTCTTACCTTGCTCCATATTTGACAGCAAAAAATCGATTCTATGATTTCTCTGGACAGGGTGCACGCTCGATCCCGTGAACTCGTAGGATCAAGCGCGACCTATAAATTTTAAAATTAGAGAATGGAAAATTGGAGCTCGCTCGATTGTGTGAGTACATGGGATCGAGCACGGCCTGAAAATCCTAAAATCCGAGAGCAGAGGAATTGGGCTCGCTCGATCGGACGAGTTCATCCGATCGATCGAGGTTCTTGAATTTTTTTTTAAAATTTTTTTTAAGCTCTTGGTTTTAATATTATTTTAATATTTGATTAATTTTTTAATTAATCATTAATTGCCCTAAGATTAGATTAGCAACCCGAGGTCCCCACAACGATCAACGTCAAGACATACCTAAATGCAAGATCATCATTAAACAATAAGCCCCTAATCAACATCAATACAGTCTACCAACTGCTTCTCAAGTCGCGGCTGTTATTGTCGACAACGAATCTGCAGACAACTTTGGCAGTAGAGATATTGTCATACAAGGAATCAACGGACAACTTATGAATATTCAAGATAGTTGGATACTATGACCCCTTAATATACCCACTTCTTTTGCCCTACGGAACATATGGCTGGGATATTAACAACCGAAATATGGATGGTACCCGATTAACATGCTTAAACTACTATGCATATATGCTACAGGTTAGCAACACATCCAGAGTTTTCTACATTTCCTATCCAAGTATATATAATTTAATTTCACTATTCAATGCATGTTAATAAATTTTAACAATAGATACGGGAAAATTCTCCAACATTACTTGTTCGTGGAGCACGTCTATTGCAACAAATGTATTCGACAACTACGTCAAGATTGAAACACAAAGACTGAGGTGGATACGTTCTAATCAACGTAACATTCGGTCTGAACCTTACCAAGGACTACAAGATTGTTTAGATGGGGGAGAAAACAATGCAGGTATGGTACCTTCATAAACATAATATTATTATTTCGTGTATATTTTTTATTTTAATATGACTAACACCTATAATATATAGGAAATGTTGGTCATAGAATTGTACTTCCATAATCTTTTACTAGAAGTCCACATGACATGTACCAACGATATCAAGATGCAATGACTTTGGTACAAACTTATGGAAAGCCAGACCTAATGATTACAATGACATGCAATCCAAATTAGAGCGAAATAAAAAATCAATTATATCCTGGGCAATCTCCTCAAGACCGTACTGATTTAATTACAAGGATTTTCAAATCCAAATTTGAGGAATTTAAGAAAGACATTTTGGATAGAGGAGTGTTGGGAAAAGTTCAGTCTTATTCATATGTCATTGAGTACCAAAAAAGGGAATTGCCTCATGTGCATATATTGGTCATTTTTCAGAATACCGACAAGCTGCAAACACCTGATGACTTCGACTCAGTAGTGCATGCTGAAATACCTTCACAGACTGAGAAACCCAATCTATATGAAATTGTTATCCATCATATGAAACATGGACCATGTGGAGCACTCAATCCTAATTCTCCATGTATGAGAGATGGTAAATGTAAGAAAAAATTTCCAAAACCATTTGTCTCACATACTTCTCGAGGAATGGATTCATACCGTTTGTATCGAAGACGTGAAGGTACACAAGTACAAATATATGAAAATGATCAAATCATGGCTGACAACAGCTGGGTCGTCCCTTATAATCCGTGGATTCTGTTGAAATATGATTGTCACATAAATGTTGAAGTTTGCGGCGGTATCAAATGTGTTAAGTACATATACAAATACATTCATAAATTAAAGGACCTGACCGAGTTGCATTAGAGGTACGTAATGGACATAATTTTGATGAATACAACAATATGTGGATGGAAGATGGATTTCCGCACCTGAAGCTCTGTGGCGAATTTTCTCATTTGAATTTAGTAGGTTGTATCCTGCTGTAATTAGGTTGCAATTACATTTACCAAACCAGCATTCCATTCAATTTCACTCAAACCAACACATAAGTGATGTACTTGCAAATGATGGAAACACAAAGACCATGCTCACAAATTTTTTTGCAAATGAATTGTGTTCCCGAATTGGCTGGAAAGTACTTATATAGGGAATTTCCACAATATTTCACTTGGATACAATCTCAAAAAGAGTGGGTTCCTCGAAGAATCCAAAATCAAGTAGTTGGAAGGATATATGTTGTGTCCCCATCAGAAGGTGAGAGATTTTATCTTCGCATACTTCTCAATAATGTTTCGGGTTCGAAATCTTTTGAGTACTTGATTACTGTTAATGGAAATGTATACACAACCTTTAAAGAAGCAGCTGAAATTAGGGGACTTTTGCAACATGATGATTATGTGCACCACTGTCTGCTCGAAGCTTGCTCAGTTAAAATGTCATCGTCATTGAGAATATTATTTGTCTCCATTTTGTTGTTTTTCCAACCAACCAGGGTTCGATAACTTTGGGATGAGTTCCACACATACATGTCTGAAGATTATGGAATATCGATTTCAGCTAATAGTGAATTCATTGCAAATAAATGGCTTCTTGAGATACGAAGATTTTTGCATCAATAAAAAAAAACGCTCGATGATTTTGATTTGCGATCAATAAATGTAGCATTTTTATCAGACCACCCACTTCCAAGAATAATTGAAGATGAGCTTTCAATTCAAATTTCAGATGACGATTTGAGATCTATTGAATATTTGAATGCTCAACAAAAAATGACATTTGATTCTGTCATACAAAACATTATGTGCAACCAACCAAAACTATTCTTCATTGATGGTCCAGGAGGCACTGGAAAAGCCTTTCTTTACCGTACAATTTTGGCTCATGTCAGAAAGAGTGGAAAAACTATAATTGCAGTAGCGACTTCTGGAATAACTGCAACATTGTTACCTGGGGGAAGAACAGCGCATTCACGTCTACAAATTTCACTTAAACCAACAACATCAACCCTTTGTACGATAAAGAAACAAACAGATCTTGCTGAGTTAATAAGACGTGCAACAACAGTAATATGGGATGAGGCTCCAATGGCAAACTGTTATGCTTTCGAATCTGTCAACAAAAATTTTCAAGATATTATGGAAAATCATTTGCCATTTGGAGGAAAAATTATGGTTTTCGGTGGAGATTTTCGACAAGTATTGCAAGTTGTTAAACTAGGAACTATGAGAGAACAAATTGCTGCAAGCATTTTGAAGTCAACATTTTGGCATCGTGTCAATGTATTACATCTTCAACAAAATATGAGATCTGCAGATGATACTGAATTTTCAGAGTTTCTGTTGAGGATAGGCAACGGTTTGCAACATACAATCAATGGAGACTTTATAAAATTTCCTGATTCCCTGGTCATACGATGGGAGAATGAAGAATCCATTGACAAGTTGATTGATTTTGTTTTTCCAAATATGATCAATCACGTAAACGATGCAAACTACATGGTTGGCAGAGCCATTATTACCCCAAAGAACTGTGATGTTGATAAAATCAATGAAATGTTCATCTCAAAATTTCCAGGCGAAGAAAAAGTGTATACATCTTGGGACTCCATTGAAGATGACAATAACAATATTTTTCAAGAAGAGTTCTTGAATTCTCTAAGTCCAAGTGGTTTTCCACCTTACAGAATCTCACTAAAAGTAGGTTGCCCAATCATGTTATTGCGAAATGTTTCTCCTGAACTAGGCCTGTGTAACGGGACAAGATTGATATGCCGCACTTTTGGAAGAAACTTTATTGATGCAGAGATCATAACAGGTCCACATAAGGGTACCAGATACTTTCTTCATAGAATTCCATTGAAAAGTGAAGAAAATTCTGGATTGCCGTTTGAGTTAACAGGTAGACAATTTCCATTGAGATTGAGTTTGCTCTTACAATAAATAAATCACAAGGACAAACAATCCCTAATGTTGGGATCTTTCTTCGGAATCATGTGTTCAGTTATGGGCAGCTATATGTCACTCTTTCAAGAGGAGTTTCTCAACAATCTACTAAAATTTTGGTCAAAGATGGAAATCTACATTCTGACAATGGTGTTTACACAAGAAATGTCATCTAAAAAGATGTGTTATTAAAAAATATTTTTTGATACAACAACTTAGAGTCAGTGAACTATCCTTACAAAAATATAAAATAACTTTTATCTACAAATTGTTACAAAATCAATCAATTTATTCTGCTATGCAGGTGACCAAATTCATTTTCCCGGAACTTTGGTGGCTGATGAAAAAACTGTCATTGAGAACATAAAAGATATTGATACTACTACATGTCAACATACACCTCCTGCTCAATCTTATAGGGTAAAATTTAATTTCAATATTGCAAAATTCAAAGATGATTATGATGCATTTAACTTTATAAACATTGTAGCCTCGAAGATTTCAAGTGATTAGTCCGGGATGGAAAACTACAATAGGTATAAATGCATAAGACTTCAGAAGAGTGATTTTAAGAATTGTTCAGAAATTAAAAAAACACGTGTAAGTCAATATGTGTCTTTCAGCACAATTCTTCTTCTTTTTTTGACTTTTTTTTTTAAATATATAACATAACTTTTCCCTATATAATTTTTGTATATTAATGTTCCTTTCTTACAGAAACAAGCGAATTGTGTGGGTAGAAGGATGTGATTCAACTGAGGTACACTATCAAATACTAATTGTTTTCTACAATATGCGCTCTTTTCCAAATCTATTTCGATTTTCTTAATTAGTCTCACGTAATAATTGTGTAGAAAGGCATAGCGGCTAGAAGACAATTAGTGGAAAATACATTATTTAGGTACACCTATTACTCAATACAAACCACAATTATATTGAAAGATGATTTATCTACATACATAATTTAATTGACATGTTATTTATGGTGATAGGAAAAAAATTAGACAGAAAACGATCATGATATTGAAGTGGTAAGAAACATCATTCATACTACAAAGACCTATTATATTATGAAATATTTCAATACACTACAAATCATGATTAAACAAATTCGGTTTATTTTGCAATTCTACAACCACTACATATCAACAGAGCCAACATCCACGTGAAAGTCATCACGTAAAGTTTTTTCATATGTAGGGAGTTCAAAAAATCAAAATAAATATACTTTATTTAACAGTTCCAAGTTGATGATTATTACTATCTCTTAATATTTTCTACAAGATGTAGACCCTATACTAATTTCTTGAAGTATTGCTATGTTATTTTTCCGATAATATCCTCTTTCAATATCCATAATGATTGCGTCACGTGGGTAAATAAACGTATCCACTAGGATCTTCTCCAAAACAATCGATCAGTTTTTTATGCGCCAACGCACAACGAAATCTTCCCATTTCCCACTGCACTCTACTTTTCATATTACCGTTTTTTTTTTCGTTATCTTCCAAATCAAAACACATCCAAGGTCTGCCATCATTTTCATTGAAAAAATATCAACAATTCATCGCTCAACACACAAAATGTTTGGAAATTTTTAAGAAAGCAAAAAGTAAGATGAATATTTGTTCTTTTCTTTATTTTGTTCGTGCATTTCAGAAATTTATTACTGGAATCCTGATAGTACATTGTGTTTTTCTTATTTTGGCGTGGTTTCGTTAAGATTTATAATTTTATTTGTGAATTATTCACTAATATTCGTGTTGTATGATCGTTTCCTATTCCCAAATATCGTAAATATTGTTCGAGTTAACTAATGTTTCATCAACTAACCCTTCAAATCATCAACTGTTTGACAAAATTTCTCGAAAAATTTAGTTGTTTAATTAATCCTCCTAATATGAAATTCGCAAATTCCAAATTATGCCAACTGTTGGTTAGCAAAATCTGTGTATTGCATTTTAAATTTACCACTTCAAATGTTGGCTTATCCCGTTTTTTTGCTTAATTTTAAAAGCTTTGACAAATCATGTTATTGATGACATGTATGTGGTTTACATGTATTTCAAACCCAATGAGATTTCTAGCATTGCAAAGGATTTTGAGGAGCCTGGATTTCTTTCTCCCACTGGACTATACCTTGGAGGCCACAAGTATATGGTGATTCAAGGGGAGCCTGGTGCTGTTATTCGTGGAAAGAGGTATATTTTTTAATATTAAATTGCGGTTTCTTGACAGAGTTTAGATAACATTCAATTTTAAGCTGCTGTTACCATGTCATAAATCAAGATTATGCGCATAATCTTGGATAGCTGATGTATAATCATATTTGTCTCATCTGTTACATATATATTTTTTCACATGTGCATATGTGTGGGGCCTCGGGTTGCTAATCTCATTCTTAGGCAATTAGTAATTAAATATCATTAATTAACCAAGGATGGAAGAAGATCAAACAATTTTTTTTCAAAGGGGGGTGCGCGGGGTCCGTAAAAAACAGCGGACCGAGCACAGAGGAATGCGCGGGGTCGGTAAAAAATAGCGGACCGAGCACCCCCTCTAACCCAACTCTCGGGTTGGGAAAAATTGGGCTGCGCTCGGTCTGCTAAAAAGAGCAGACCGAGCACAACTCTGGGCAGTCTTGTGCTCTGGTTTTCCTCAGCTGAATTTGATCCTTCCAATAATTTCTAATACATCAAATTCAAGTCTAAAACATGTAGAGATATATAAAAAAAGATCTAAACATGTTTATACTTAGTTCATACATCAACTAAGAGTTTAGAATCCAACAAAAGCATGCACTACACAAGTGTTCATCAACTTCTCAAACACCAACTTCACAAGAGTGATCTAACATACTTGCTAGGATTCATATATACATCAATTCAACTACAAACAACCCGAGTCCACATATCTAGAATCTCTCATGAGCTACCCTCGTCGACTTTGGCCAGCTCCTGCCCCATCTGTTGTCATGCACACATACAAAACAAAGCAACAACCGGATAAACTCCGGTGAGAAATCATTCCCAGTATAATCGACATATATAAAATATTAAATAAATCATATCGACTCTATTCATACTCGACTCAACAATAGAGTAAATAACACATATATCTATTAAGAATTGATTCATGTAACGTCGTTGCCATCAAGATTCGTAAACGATCTTGACATGGATATCCATCTATCGTAGTCATTATTGACTCAAAAATAAGGTCGCCTCAGACCTTGGAATAGAATCAATTCAATAGCATATCATATCATCATCATATCGACTCAAACTCAAAGATTCATTACCTGTGATGGATCGACAACATCATATACAATCAAAGTGATAAACAAGTATGTGATTTTGGCGGGACAACTCAAGAAGCGTCATTCTCGAGTTCCAAATCCCTGACTCGCGATGTCGTCTTATACCTTCTGGTTTAGTCTTGGTTCTTGAAGCTTCAAATCTGAAACATAATAACAAGAACACATATATCAATTCTAATAAACTTCTTAAACCAATCTGCTCAAGTTCCATTCTCAAGAACAACTTCAAATCTCAACAACTCTTCTTTGGTTCGACAGCTACAATCTCGAGCTCGTCAATTCTTAGCAAGCTGAAACAAGGTGATCATAAGCTCAAAATATCACCAAGAACTCATATCATATTCAGTTAAAACAACAAGATATCAAAACGGCTTAAAATCATCAACCGGCGACGTAACGACTGAAAATCGATAACCAAAACGATACCGACTTCGAGCCAGCAATCATACACCACATATATCAGCATATTAACAGCATAATCCAGCATATCAAAGGCTATTTAGTTTCAAACACATGCTGGAAATCATATTAATCTCATAGGACGCTCGTTCTTCGATTCGATTTCGATACGATACAATACAAAATCTCAACAACACTTTCATAGCAGCAAATTCTGATCTCTACCAAATTTCAATCTTTGCAACATGCCAATATAATGAGAAACTTACATTAGATCGAAGCCCTCCTCTCAAGGATTCCAGAACAATTTTCGGAATCGAAATCGGACGATTGAATCAAAAGTTACGGCGATTTGAAAATCAGAAAAACAAAGAGAAAGGAAGGTCTCGGCCCTTTGTTCAGAATTTCAGCATTGAATATGGATTATATACGTGCACAAGCTGATAACTCAATTCATAATATGATAACTTCAAACCAAATTTCATTTTAGCCCCTCAATTCTTCAAAAATTGCAATTCAGTCCTTGACCCTTATTTTAATTCAATTTCAATCCTAAATAATTTAAGAATATTAGAATTTAAATCAAAACTCTAAATATTCCCAAATTAAATATACTCGAATTAAAATTAAATAAATTTGGATTAAATCAAATAATCCCGGGCCTTACATTTCCCCCCCACTAAGACATGAGTTCGTCCTTGAATTCATAAACAGTATAAATATGCAGTCGGTATACTCATAAGAAGGAATAATAACAAAAAACTGAATAAGAACTCACATCAGTGGAATAGATAAGGAAATCTCTGTCTCATGTCGTCTTCAACTTCCCATGTTGCTTCTTCAACCCCGTGCCGGCTCCATTGAATCTTCACCAATGGAATGGTTTTCGTTCGGAGTTGCTTTTCCTTTCGATCAAGTATCTGACTCGGCTTTTAAAAATAGCTAAGAGTCTCATCCAACTTAGCTTCATCAAGTGGCAAGATATGAGATTTGCCAGGTTGATACTTTCGAAGCATCGATACATGAAATACATCATGGATACCAGATAAAGATGTAGGAAGAGCGAGTCGATAAGCAAGATTACCTATCTTCTTGAGTATCTCATACGGCCCAATAAATTGTGGAGACAACTTTCCTCGTTTGCCAAATCGGACTGTGCCCCTGAACAGTGAAATTTTCAAGAACACACTATCTCCCTTATCAAAAGATAATGGCCATCGTCGAACATTTGCATATCTGGCTTGTCTATGCTGTGATGTTCTCATTCTCTGCTGAATCAACTTCACCTTTTCAGTCATCTGTCTGATCATATCCGGTCCCAATTCAGGCACCTCCGACACATCACCCCAATACAATGGCGATCGACACTTCTTCCCGTACAAGGCTTCAAATGGAGCCATCTCTATACTCGTCTGATAGCTGTTATTATATGAGAATTCCACAAGTGGTATTGAATCTTGCCATGTAGTACCAAAATCAAGTACCACAGCTCTAAGCATGTCCTCAAGAGTCTGAATAGTTTGTTCAGATTGTCCGTCAGTTTGAGGATGATATGCGATACTCAAATGTAAGCGCGTACCTAGAGCTTCCTGCAGGCTATGCCAAAAGTGTGAAGTGAACCTCGGATCTCGATCAGATACAATCGACTTTGGCACACCGTGTAGTCTTACCACTTCTCGAATATAGAGATCTGCCATTTGATCATGACAATAAGTCATTCGGTAGGGAATAAAACACGCAGATTTCGTCAACCTGTCAATGATCACCCAAATATCATCGCATCCTCGGGATGATCGTGGAAATTTTGTTACAAAGTCCATGGAAATATGATCCCATTTCCATTCAGGAATAGACAAACTCTATAATAAGCCACCTGGTTTCTTTCTTTCAGCCTTCACCTGTTGGCAATTCAGACATTTTGATACAAATTCAGTCACATCAAACTTCATTTGCTTCCACCAGTACTGATTTTTCAAATCGTTGTACATCTTTCTGCCTCCAGGGTGAATACTGAATAGACTACATTTGGCTTCTTTCAAAATATTCTGTCTCAAATCTGAAAGATTGGGAACAACAATTCGGTTATTCATATACAGAATATCATCATCACTGACCTTGTATTCAGACTGATGTCCTGATCTGATCATTTCAATCGACTTCTGAACATTCAAATCAAATTTTTGTGCTTTTTTAATTTGAATCAACAGTTCTGGCTCAACATTGATAGCACAAACTCTCATCGGTCCTCGATCTGTCTCAAATATTAATTCAGAAATACAACAATCTTCAATCAAATGAGATACACCTATAGTAGACAAGGACAAAGCACATACCTTCCTACTTAGGGCATCTGCTGCTGCATTCGACTTTCCTGGATAATATTTGATAATCGAAATCCTTCAATAAATCGAGCCATCTTCGTTGTCTCATGTTCAGCTCAGATTGTGAAAACAGATACTTCAAACTCTTGTGATCAGAAAAGATTTCGAATTTCTCACCATACAGATAATGTCGCCAGATCTTTAATGAAAAGACGATAGCTGTCAATTCAAGATCATGAATTGGATATCTGAATTCATGTGATTTCAGTTAGGGGTGTCAAAACTCAACCCAACCCGCCAACCCGACACGAGTCGACCCGAAAAATGACAGGTTAGGGTTGGGGGTTTTTGGGTTTGGGTCGAATCGGGTTGACCCGAAAGCTAACCCGAAAAAATTAATCAAGTTTGGGTTGGGTTCAGGTCAACCCGAGTTGACCCGAAATGACCCGAAACTTTTAATTATTATTATTATTTATATAAAATTAAGATAGATTTATTACATTTTTATACGTTGTATGTTTGAAAAAAAATTATTGTATATTGATATAATAGATTTTCGTCATTTAATGTTTATTTTGTACAATTTTTATTTTTTAAAATTATTTTTTATTTTTTGTAATAAGTATACTTTAAATTTTTTTCAACTAAAAGTTTAAATTTAAATTATATATAAGTTTAAATTTTGTTATTATGTGATTAAATTAAATATTAATATTATTTTTGTGTTTTTGAATTTTTATTTAATTATTTTGTTAAAAATAAAAAAATAAAATCGGGTTGGTTCGGGTTGATCGGGTTAGGCGGGTTCGGGTTGGGCATTTTTGGGTTGGGTCGGGTTCGGGTTGACGATTTTTTTAGAATTATTTTTGTCAACCCGACTCGAACCCACCCGACCCACCCGAATTGACACCCCTAGTTTCAGTTGTCGTGAGGCATACACAACAACACGTCCTTTCTGCATTAAAACACATCCCAAACCTTGATGAGAAGCATCACAATATACCACAAAATAATCAGTACCTGAAGGGATTGTCAAGACTGGTGATGTAGTCAACCTCTTCTTCAGCTCAAGAAAACTAGTTTCACACGCTTCAGACCACACAAACGGTGCATTCTTCTGTGTAAGCTGTGTAATAGGCTTTGCAATAGACGAGAAGTCTCGGATAAATCGACGATAATATCCTGCCAAGCCCATGAAACTTCTGATTTCAGGCACAAATGTCGGTCTCTGCCAACTGATCACAACTTCAACTTTACTCGGATCAACTGAAATACCATCTCCTGAGATAATATGACCCAGAAATACCACCTGTTTCAACCAAAACTCACATTTGGATAGCTTTGCATACAGTTTCTCCTCTCTCAACGTCTTCAAAACTGTTCTTAAGTGGTCATCATGATCGCACAAATTCTTAGAGCATATCAAAATATCATCGATAAATATGATCACGAAATCATCTAGATACTTTTGAAATACTCTATTCATTAATCCCATAAATAATGCTGGTGCATTCGTTAGACCAAAAGGCATGACTATAAATTCATTATGGTCATACCTGGTTCTAAATGCAGTCTTAGGGATATCTTCATCTCTTACCATCAATTGATGATAGTCGGATCGTAAATCAATCTTTGAATATACTGACGAACCCTGAAATTGATCAAATAAATCATCTATACGAGGTAAAGGATATCAATTATTTACCGTTGCCTTATTCAATTTCCGGTAGTCAATACATAATCTCATCGATCCGTCTTTCTTTTTAACAAACAAAACCGGAGCACCCCAAGGAGAAACACTCGGTCTGATATAACCTTTGGCTAACATATTTTCAAGTTGTTCCTTGAGTTCTTTCAATTCAATTGGTGTCATACGGTAAGGTGCTTTCGAAATTGGTTGCGTACCTGACATCAATTCAATACTGAAGTCTACCTCTCGAAATGGAGGCAATCCCGGAATCTCGTCAGGGAACACATCAGCGAATTCACTAACTACTGGCAAGTCAGCCAATTTCGAGCTAGTCTTCAGTACATCAACTGCATAAATTAGAAATCCCTCTACCTCTTTCTGCAATAGATTAGTCATGGAAAGAACAGATATCAAGGGAATTCTGGCTCGTGAACCCTTACCATAAAATTTCCACTCGTTAGCCATCTCCGATCTGAACCTCACAATTTTCTGAAAGCAATCAACTGTGGCTCTGTACTTGGTTAGCATATCGATACCGATTATACAATCAAAATCAGACAAACCAAGCACAATACAATCCAGCTCAATCTCAGTACCATCGTACTGCAGTACACAATTTCGGACAGACTTTACAGATACTATACCTTGTTCCAACGGTGAAGATATAAACACTACAGTAGCTAAGGGTTCAACAGGCAATTCATGTAATGCAACAAATTGCTCAGAAATAAAAGTGTGTGATGCACCAGTATCAAATAATACATAGGAAGGATAACCAGAAATAGAGCAGTTACCTGCAATCACATCATCAGGCGTCGCTTGTGCTTGCTCCTCAGTCAATGCAAACACCCTAGCCTGCTGCCTTGGAGGTTGATTCACTGACTGACCTCCTCCTCCTCCTCCTGCTCTACCCTGTGCTGCTGGTTGTGTTTGGAACAAATGAACAGAAGATACAGATTGAGCCACTGGTCTTGATGATCCAGTACCCTGTGCACCTCCAGAACCACGTTGTGGGCAGACTTGTGCAAAATGACCTGTCTGATTGCAAATGTGACAAGTACCAAAAACTCCTCGGCATTGTTAACTGGTATGACATCCTCCACACTTGGTACAATACACATCAAATTTCTGTCCAGCTTTAGACTGTCGAGATCCACTTGAACTAGAAGAGCTACCACCTGGGCGTTCAAACTATTTGCCTTTTCCTTTAAAGAAATTTTTCTTACCACTACTGCTACCTCCAGCATCAAATCGAGGTGGTGGTGGAATCTGTGGCTGCTCTTGCGGTTGTCTCACCGGCTGTGGCACAAACTGTACTCCTCATTGTCTCAGTATTCCTGCTTCAGCTTCCTTTGCACGATTCAGAGTATTGACAAAGTTATTCGGTCTTCCCGAATTTACAAGAGTGAACACATCTGGATTCAAGCCATTTATAAATTGATCGGCTTGAGCTTCATCACTGACAACAATATATGGAGCAAGATGGCGTGCAAGAAGGAAGAAGGAGAAGACTATTCTCAATCCAATCAAGTTGTAGATAATATATAAAAATCAATATTTGCATTTTAGTCCCTAAAATTTCCAAAATTTGCAAAAAGGACCCTGATCAAAATCAAGTCGGCTCGTGAAATCTGCAATCTCCGATTAACTCAAATAAATAAAAGAGTGGGTGCCCGGTGAGCCAACTTGTGGCTAAGGGCTTTGATGACTCTTTGTATAAACAATCTTTTGTTTAATATAATTTACACTTTTATTAATGGCAATGACTTTATCTTTCTTCATATTGTTATATTGTGATATACTATTGTTGTTTTGATAAAGACCTTGAATATACTATAGTGTATGTAAGATGTGGTAGAACATGGGGATGTCTATCATGAAACACATGTTATAGTCACTGTATATTCTAAACTGTTCCTAGTCGATTGAGCCGTCCGTTAATAAGGATAAGGATCGCTCGAGTTTGAGACTAGCATTTGCGATGCAGAGTACCACGTTTCATTGGTAGGGAACATAGAGATGTTCGAAGCATGCAAATGGATATTCATATGATGAATGATCGAACTACCCTATCCGGACTTTCCAAGTGGTTATCACTTATCGAGTGGATAAAGTCCGCGGTTTTGGTTGTACACCATTAGTCCTTACTACTTGAAACATCATTGAGACTCTATATGCTAGTACTGTGCTTTGACTCGTTTACCGACTCTATTGGGGTCATCAGGTGTCGGGATTGGGTACAGTTACAACACATATAGGAGTCAATGCTTTGTTGTCAAGGATTCACCACATACTTGCGAGTGTGGATATCCTATGCGATCTGAGGAGATATTAGTGTGACGAATCTCTGGCCAGAGTACATGATGTGTTTTAAGAAATGGTTTCTTAGTAGCACATGCGATGTCACTATTTGATCTTCAAGATGTATTGCATAGTTATCGAATCTCGAACGACTCTCGATTTACCAATGGTTGTTGATTCGATCGGGATATATGGATGAAGGGACCGTACTGTACGCTAACCAAAATCTATTGGTTCTTGTAGGCACTATCAGTGATACCTAGGGAATCATGGGGCGATGTTGCTAGGAGCTCTTACCATGATTCGATGGGCAAGTCGGAAATTGTTGTTCCGAGTCACAAGGAGTTGTGAGCCCATGGCTAGCTGTATCCCTGAACCATTGAGGATCACACAGAGTAATGGATTTTTAATCCCCGTTGAGATAGTTAAATTAAAAGAGTTAAATTTAATGAACAAAGAAGTGGGACTTCTTATTTAAGAGTAGAGGAGTAAGATTTCCTAAAATGACATAGGGATGGGCATTTTTGGAAACCACTGAATTCGGATTCAGAAAATTTATCTTGACTCTAAAAGATGCAGAAATGGTTTCTGTGAACATTGGTAAAATTGGTTTATCAATCTGAGTCACGATGAATTTTATATTAATTTCTGAACATGCGGGCTTTGCTTGTCAGGCTTGTACTTATGACTAATGGGCCCTAAGCTGTTAGCAGCCCACATTATAAATAAGTTATTGCAGTACATAAATTACACAACAGAGGTCACAAAATATTTTTCGAAAACCCTGGTTTTTCTTACTGTGGCCGCCGCCCCCTCCCCTCTGCTCGGGAAAAATCCAGCCTGTGAATTTTGAATTACAGTCTGGTTTAACGGATCAAATTCGTTAATTCTCTTCGTAGAAACTTCTGATATATTTTCTAGTGCAATCTATCAGAGGGATTAAATCTCTGTTCGTGGACCTGATTGAGGAACAGTTCGTCCATCAGTTCCTGGGAGATACAACAAGAGCAGAGCAATCTGTTGGTGTCCATAATCTTGATACGAGATTGGAGGTAAAAATTTATAATTGTTATTTAATTTTTACACGCACAATTTAATCGTAAAGTTTTGATACCCATTATGGAATCGTTCCATATAAAATTTTTTAAACTTCGGCTGCACCGGGTATCAATCCTGATTGATCTGATCGTAGTTTTCTCTCAACAGTGGTATCAGAGTCAGGTTGCTCAGATCAAGCGATTAAATTAATCGATTGTACAAAAAAAATTTTTAGCCTTGGTTTTTGAAACAAAATAAATTTTTTAAATTAAAAATTTTTCGGGCAAAGACACGGGCAGCGATTGGATCGCTGCCCGGGGGGGCAGCGAGAGTCGCTGCCCCGGGCAGGGCGGTGCACGGCGCTGCCCAGGGCAGCGATCGTCGCTGCCCTAGGGGCAGCCGGGCGGCCCGCGGAAAAATTAATTTTTAATTTTTAAGCGCTGCGCTGGGCAGCGCCGTGCGCCGCCCTGCCCGGGGCAGCCGGGCGGCCCGCGGAAAAATTAATTTTTAATTTTTAAAATTAAAATTTTAATATGTTAAAATTCTATTTTTGGTCCGATCGAAAATTGTTTTTGATTGGTCCACGAGGCATCGGATCGAATTGTTCGAGTCCGAAAATTTTAAAATTTATTTTTGGATAAATTTGAATTTTTGGAAAATTTATATATTTTATCTGTTAAATCAGATTTTATGAAATTAATTATTTTTGGTACAATTGATGATAAGATATGATCTTATGGAAATATTGAGTAAAATATGATTTTATGTATAAAATTGGATTTTATATGTAAAATATGATTTTATTTGATAAAAAGATAAAATATGATTTTGTATGTAAAAAAAGATTTTATATATGGAATATGATTTTATCCTTTTAATTTAAATTGTCATTGCATGTTATCCAATAAATTAATTTTGAATTAAATATTATTGGATAAGGATGATCGATTGCCATCAACGATCAATGTATGAGATGCTACCCGCAGATACGGTCCGGCTCATATTATTGGGGGGGCCCGTTCGTCGGAAAGCTGTACATTGGATCGACACATGTTGTAAGTTGGGTGGAACTCCCATGGGATCGGCTCATATTATTGGGGGATCCACATGGCGACCGTCCATCACAACTTAATATTGATGGGTCATCTTGACATGTCATAATAAAAGGCGTCATATTATTGGGCCCTTATTGGACATGAGGTAAAAACGTGGAGGTTGCTTTGGAAGCAATTGGGCTCTACCTTTTGAAAATTATGGTTGCTGATATTATTCGGGACCATAGTTTGTCAATTGGACTCCATGTTCTCACTAAGGAAAACAGTTTCCCGTTTTCACTAGAGGGTAGTGAAATCGTTAAAATAGTAGGAGTGAGATTCATAAAATAAATTTTGCCTATTTTATGTCTTAGTAAATTAATTAAACAATCATCGATAATTGTCTGTTTCATCTCAGTATATCATTATGATGAATCTTCGTAATCCACATGTTTCAATTCTCCAACAAAACAAACTTACTGGCGCAAACAATACAGAATGATTCCATAAGTTAAGATTGTCCTAAGTTCGGAAAAGATTTTCTAAGTGCTAGAAAAGGCTTCTCCGAAAATAGCCCAAGCTGATGTAACTGCCGAAAGGTTGGCCGAACTAGAGAAATGGTTGGACCATGATCTAAAGGCCAAATGTTACATGCAAAATTGGACAAGTCTAAACAAGTTTGCCATCACTGCAAGAAAACCGGTCATTGGAAACGTAACTGCAAGGAATACCTCGAGCAGTTGCGAACTGCGAAGGGTATGTTCTATATTGAAATAAATGTTTCACTTAATACTACTTCTTGGGTATTGGATACCGGATGTGGATCTCACATTTGCAATGATTTGCAGGTGATGACAAGAAGTCTCAAGCTTAGAATGGGTGAGACCCAGCTGAGGCTCGGAAATGGTTCCAGAGTTGAAGCTAAAGCTGTAGAAGACGTTTATTTAATTTTGCAGAACGATTTTAAGTTACTTTTGAGAGATGTTTTATTTGTTCCAGATTTGATTAAAAACATTATTTCTGTTTCTATGCTTGATAGAGATGGTTTTTCTTGCAATTTTGTGAATGGGATTTGCAATATTTACAAGAATGAATGTTTGATTGGAAATGGACAACTTGAAAACGATCTATATAACTTAAAATTAAAAGACATTCCAATAAATTATGTTGATAAACCGGTAACAACAAACAAAAGGAAAATCGATAGTCAAAACCCGGCAAACCTATGGCATGCTAGGCTAGGTCATATTTCCTCAAGGAGGATGAACAAGCTAGTAGGAGAGGACATGTTTGATATGTCTGATATTAACTCTCTACCTACTTGTGAGTCCTTCCTGAAAGGAAAAATTACTAAATCTCCTTTTAAGGGGAAACCTGAGCATAGTCAAAATCTGTTGGATTTGATCCATACAGATGTTTGTGGTCCATTTAGAATTGGTACTCAATATGGCCACACCTACTTCATTACCTTTACTGATGATTATTCTAGGTATGGGTATTTATATTTAATGAAATATAAGTCTGAAGCATTTGAAAAGTTCAAAGAATTCAAGGCTGAAGTAGAAAACAAGCTAGGTAAAAGTATTAAAGCACTTTGATCGGATCGAGGCGGAGAATACTTAAGTACCGAGTTTATGGACTATCTGAAAGAGAATGGGATTCTCTCTCAGTGGACTCCTCCTATGACACCACAGCTGAATGGTGTATCGGAGCGTCGTAATCGAACTTTGTTGGACATGGTTCGATCCATGATGAGCTTCACTGAGTTTCCACCTTCGTTTTGGGGCTACGCGCTTGAAACGGTGGTATTTTTGTTGAACAACGTCCACACCAAAGCAGTGGACAAAACACCATACGAGTTATGGAATGGCAAAGCTCCTAAGTATTCGTACTTGAGGATTTGGGGATGTTCTGCTTACGTGAAGCAGACAGTGGGAGATAAGTTGGATAGTCGATCCACCTTATGTTATTTTGTAGGGTATTCGAAGAATTCAATCGGATATTATTTCTATCATCCTGCTGAAACAAAGGTGTTTGTTTCAAGGAATGCCACCTTCTTGGAGAAGGAGTTCTTATTGGATAAGAAAGGCGAGATGATGGAACTCGAAGAAATTCGAGAAGAACCCGAAATACAAAATAACGATCCTACACCTTAGGAACCATTGATGGACACGCCTATACCTAGAAGATCCGAGAGGACTTCTAGACCTCCTATTCGATATGGTCTTCTTCTTGAAGGGGATCAAGATGAACCCGATATTGGATGTGATCCAAGAAACTTCAAGGAAGCAATTTCTGATGCGGATTCAAATTTATGGCTTGAAGCTATGCAGTCGGAAATAGATTCGATGCATACAAACCAAGTTTGGTCTTTAGTAGATCCTCCCGATGGAATTGTTCCAATAGGGTGTAAATGGATCTACAAGAGAAAGCTTGGGCCTGATGGTAAGGTATTGACCTACAAGGCACGATTGGTGGCGAAAGGTTACACTCAAAGACAAGGAGTTGACTATGATGAAACCTTTTCACCAGTTGCAATGTTCAAGTCCATAAGAATCCTTATTGCCATAGCTGCTTGGTATGACTATGAGATATGGCAAATGGATGTGAAGACTGCATTTCTTAATGGAAACATTAAGGAAGAGATCTATATGACGCAGCTTGAGGGATACACATCCATGGGAAGCGAGCATAAGGTATGCAAGCTTCAAAGATCAATCTATGGTCTAAAACAAGCATCAAGAAGTTGGAACCAGAAATTTGATGAAAAAATAAAGGATTTTGGTTTCATCAAGAACCCGGAGGAACCATGCGTGTACAAGAAAGTAGTTAAGGATGCTGTGACATTCTTAGTACTTTATGTTGATGACATCCTACTCATTGGGAATGACGTAGGGATGTTGCAGTCAACAAAGATATGGTTATCAGGTAGATTCTCGATGAAGGATTTGGGTGAGGCATCCTATATTCTAGGGATACAGATCTATAGAGATAGATCTAAGAGAATGATAGGACTCACTCAAGCAACCTACATCGACACCATATTGAAACGGTTTTCAATGGATGGGTCCAAGAGAGGACATCTACCCATGTGTCATGGAGTTTCTCTATCCAAGTCTATGTGTCCCAAGACTGATGAAGAGATAGAGAAAATGACACATGTACCATATGCATCAGCCATAGGTAGTATCATGTATGGGATGATTTCTACCAGACCGGATGTAGCATTTGCTCTGAGCGTCACGAGCAGATATCAAGCTAATCCCGGTCAAATGCATTGGAAAGCTATGAAGGACATTCTTAAGTACTTACGAAGGACTAAGAATATTTTCATGGTATATGGAGGAAGAGAACTAAAATTGGAAGGCTATACCGACTCTAGCTTCCAAAGTGACGTGGATGACTCGAAGTCAACCTCTGGATTTGTGTTCATGCTCAATGGCGGTGCTGTCTCTTGGAAGAGTTCCAAGCAGGACATCACAGCGGATTCCACCACTGAGGCAGAATACATTGCAGCATCAGCTGCTGCTAAAGAGGCCGTTTGGATGAGGAATTTCGTCCAAGAGTTGGGCGTTATTCCTGAAGTTGTTGGTCTAGTCCCGGTGTACTGTGACAACACGGGTGCCGTTGCTCAGGCAAAGGAACCAAGGTCTCATCAAAGATCCAAACACGTACTGAGGAAATACCACATCATCCGGGAGATTGTGGAAAGATGAGACATCACTGTCGAAAGAGTGGCCTCTGCAGACAATATCGCTGATCCACTTACTAAGCCCTTGCCAGGACCATTATTTGACAAACATCGCGAAGCAATGGGTCTACATAGTATGACTAGTTGGCTTTAGGGCAAGTGGGAGATTGAAAGAGTGGGTGCCCGGTGAGCCAACTTGTGGCTAAGGGTTTTGATGACTCTTTGTATAAACAATATTTTGTTTAATATAATTTACACTTTTATTAATGGCAATGACTTTATCTTTCTTCATATTGTTATATTGTGATATACTATTGTTGTTTTGATAAAGACCTTGAATATACTATAGTGTATGTAAGATGTGGTAGAACATGGGGATGTCTATCATGAAACACATCTTATAGTCACTGTATATTCTAAACTGTTCCTAATCGATTGAGCCGTCCGTTAATAAGGATAAGGATCGCTCGAGTTTGAGACTAGCATTTGCGATGCAGAGTATCACGTTTCATTGGTAGGGAACATAGAGATGTTCGAAGCATGCAAATGGATATTCATATGATGAATGATCGAACTACGCTATCCGGACTTTCCAAGTGGTTATCACTTATCGAGTGGATAAAGTCCGCGGTTTTGGTTGTACACCATTAGTCCTTACTACTTGAAACATCATTGAGACTCTATATGCTAGTATTGTGCTTTGACTCGTTTACCGACTCTATTGGGGTCATCAGGTGTCGGGATTGGGTACAGTTACAACACATATAGGAGTCGATGCTTTGTTGTCAAGGATTCACCACATACATGCGAGTGTGGATATCCTATGCGATCTGAGGAGATATTAGTGTGACGAATCTCTGGCCAGAGTACATGATGTGTTTTAAGAAATGGTTTCTTAGTAGCACATGTGATGTCACTATTTGATCTTCAAGATGTATTGCATAGTTATCGAATCTCGAACGACTCTCGATTTACCAATGGTTGTTGATTCGATCGGGATATATGGATGAAGGGACCGTACTGTATGCTAACCAAAATCTATTCGTTCTTGTAGGCACTATCAGTGATACCTAGGGAATCATGGGGCGATGTTGCTAGGCGCTCTTACCATGATTCGATGGGCAAGTCGGAAATTGTTGTTCCGAGTCACAAGGAGTTGTGAGCCCACGGCTAGCTGTATCCCTGAACCATTGAGGGTCACACAGAGTAATGGATTTTTAATCCCCGTTGAGATAGTTAAATTTAAAGAGTTAAATTTAATGAACAAAGAAGTAGGACTTCTTATTTAAGAGTAGAGGAGTAAGATTTCCTAAAATGACATAGGGATGGGCATTTTTAGAAACCACTGAATTCGGATTCAGAAAATTTATCTTGACTCTAAAAGATGCAGAAATGGTTTCTGTGAACATTGGTAAAATCGGTTTATCAATCTGAGTCACGATGAATTTTATATTAATTTCTGAACATGCGGGCTTTGCTTGTCAGGCTTGTACTTATGACTAATGGGCCCTAAGCTGTTAGCAGCCCACATTATAAATAAGTTATTGCAGTACAGAAATTACACAACAGAGGTCACAAAATATTTTTTGAAAACCCTGGTTTTTCTTACTGTGGCCGCCGCCCCCTCCCCTCTGCTCGGGAAAAATCCAGCCTATGAATTTTGAATTACAGTCTGGTTTAACGGATCAAATTCGTTAATTCTCTTCGTAGAAACTTCTGATAGATTTTCTAGTGCAATCTATCAGAGGGATTAAATCTCTGTTCGTGGACCTGATTGAAGAACAGTTCGTCCATCAGTTCCTGGGAGATACAACAAGAGCAGAGCAATCTGTTGGTGTCCATAATCTCGATTCGAGATTTGAGGTAAAAATTTATAATTGTTATTTAATTTTTACACGCACAATTTAATCGTAAAGTTTTGATACCCATTATGGAATCGTTCCATATAAAAATTTTTAAACTTCCGCTGCACCGGATATCAATCCTGATTGATCTGATCGCCGTTCTCCAACAATAAACTCATTTAAGATAAAAACGGGGCGTTACAATTCTCCCCCACTAAGAATAGATTTCGTCCTCGAAATCAACGAGAACCACAACTCATAAGATAGAATAAAGAACTAAAGATAGTAAGAAGAAATCACGTCATCCGAATAACTCCGGAAATCACTGTCTCATGTCAGATTCTGTCTCCCAAGTCGCTTCCTCGACTCCGTGACGGCTCCACTGCACTTTCACCAATGGAATCAACTTGGTTCTGAGTTGCTTTTCTTTCCGATCAAGGATCTGAATCGGTCATTCAAAATAGCTCAGAGTCTCGTCTAACTCGGCTTCATCAGGCTGAAGGATATGAGAAGGATCTGGATGATACTTTCGCAGCATAGAGATGTGAAAAACGTCATTAATACCAGATAAAGACGGAGGAAGTGCAAGTCTGTAGGCCGATTAATCTCGGAGATAACTTTCCTCTCTTCCCAAATCTAACAGTTCCTCTGAAAGGTGAAATCTTCAGAAAGACTCGGTCTCCCTGATCAAAACTCAGAGGTCTATGCCTGACATTCGCATACTTTGCCTGCCTATCTTGAGCTGACTTCATTCTGGTCTGAATGATCTTAACCTGCTCTGCCATATCTCGAAGCATTTCTGGCCCCAAATCTGGTGACTCGGTCAAATCATCCCAAAACAGTGGAGATCGACATTTCTTACCGTACAATGCCTCAAAAGGCGCCATACCGATACTCGCTTGGAAGCTGTTGTTGTAAGAAAACTCGACAAGAGGCAAAGAATCCTGCCAACTAGTGCCAAAGTCTAGCACTACCGCTCGCAGCATATCCTCTAACGTCTGGATAGTCCGCTCTGACTGTCCATTGGTCTGAGGATGATAAGCTGTACTCAGATGCAATCGAGTACCAAGTGCCTCCTGAAGACTGTACCAGAAGTGCGAAGTGAATCTAGGGTCTCTGTCTGGAACGATCGACTTCGGCACACCATGCAATCTCACAACATTGCTAACATACAACTCAGCCATCTGATCATGACGATACGTCATCCTGTACGGAATAAAAGAAGCAGACTTCGTCAATCGGTCAATCACTACCCAAATAGCATCGCATCCTCGAACGGATCGTGGTAGCTTCGTGACAAAATCCATAGAAATGTGATCTCATTTCCATTCAGGAACAGATAGAATGTGCAACAGACCTCCTGATCGCTTCCGCTCTGCTTTCACCTGCTGACAATTCAAACACCGAGATACAAACCTCGCTACATCTCTCTTCATTCTTTTCCACCATTTAATGTGAGACCTCGGTTCTAAACATCTAATAAAGGAGTAAACTAACTAACAAGTAAGGAAAGGCCAAGACATTTTTTCTTTTTCTTTTTTTTTAATAAGGGCCCGCGTGGCCGCGCACAGCGCCCTGGCTCATGCGCGGCCGCGCCCTTCTAAGGCGCGAGTGTCGGAACACGGTCGTGCTCCAGATCAAAAAGAAAGTGATACCCAGTGTAGCGGAAGTTTTAAAATTTTATATGGAACAATTCCATATCATGGGTATCAAATTCCCACGATTAAAATTGATAACATAAAATTTAAACAATGTAAATTTTACCTTAAAATCTCAAAGCGAGATTATGGACACCAACAGATTAATCTGCTCTTGTTGTATATCCCAGGAACTGATAAACGAACAATTCTTCAATCAGGTCCATGAACAGAAATTTAATCCCTCTGACAGACTGCACTAAAAAGTCTATCAGAAGTTTCTACGATGAGATAGAACAGATATGATCTGTTAAATCAGTCTGCAAATTCAAAAATTCACAGACTGAATTTTCGAACACTGTGAGAGAGGGGGAGGGGTCGGCCGAATCCCTTGAGAGAATGCTCTCTAGGGTTTCGAAATTTTTGACCTGTGTTGTCTAATTTCTGCACTGCAATAACTTATTTATAATGTGGGCTGTTAACAGCTTAGGGCCCATTAGTCATAAGTTCAAGCCTGACAAGCAAAGCCCGCATGTTCAGAAATTAATATAAAATTCATCGTGACTCAGATTGATAAACCAATTTCACCAATGTGCACAGAAGCCATTTCTGCATCTTTTAAAGTCAAGATAAATTTTCTGAATCCAAATTCAGTGATTTTCAAAAATGTCCATCACTATGTCATTTTAGGAAATCTTACTCCCTCTATTCTTAAATAAGAAGTCCCACTTATTTATTCACTAAATTTAACTTTTTAAATTTAATTATCTCAACGGGGATTAGAAATTCATTACTTGTATGACCCTCAATGGTTCAGGGATATAGCTAGCCGTGGGCTCACAACTCCTTGTGACTCGGAACAACAATTTCCGACTTGCCCATCGAATCATGGTAAGAGCACCTAGCAACATCGCCCCATGATTCCCTAGGTATCACTGATAGTGCCTGCAAGAACCAATAGATTTTGGTTAGCGTACAGTACGGTCCCTTCATCCATATATCCCAATCGAATCAACAACCATTGGTAAATCGAGAGTCGTTCGAGATTCGATAACTATGCAATGCATCTTTAAGATCAAATAGTGACATCGCATGTGCTACTAGGAAACCAAGTAACCTAAAACACATCATGTACTCTGGCCAGAGATTCGTCACACTAATATCTCCTCATATCGCATAGGATATCCACACTTGCAAGTATGTGGTGAATCCTTGACAACAAAGCATCGACTCCTATACGTGTCATAACTGTACCCAATCCCGACACCTGATGACCCCAATAGAGTCGGTAAACGAGTCAAAGCACAGTACTAGCATATAGAGTCTCAATGATGTTTCAAGTAATTAGGACTAATGGTGTACAACCAAAACCGCGGACTATATCCACTCAATAAGTGAGTACAACTTGGAAAGTCCGAATAGGGTAGTTCGATCATTCATCATATGAATATCCATTAGCATGTTTCGAACATCTCTATGTTCCATACCAATGAAACGTGGTACTCGGCATCGCAAATGCTAGTCTCAATCTCGAGCGATCCTTATCCTTATTTGTGGACGGCTCAATTGACTAGGAACTGTTTAGAATATACAGTGAACATAAGATGTGTTTCATGACAGTGATCTCTCTACATTCACTATCTCATCTTACTTTAGTATATTCAAGGTCTTTATCAAAATAGCAATAGTATATCATTATATAATAATAAGATAAATTGAACGTCATTTAAAGAATGTATATTATATTAAACAAAGATTGTTTACAAAAAGAGACTCTCAAAGCCCTTAGCCACAAGTTGGCTAGCGGGGCATCAACTCTTTCAATCTCCCACTTGCCCTAAAGCCAACTAGTCATACTACGTAGTCCCATTGCTTCGCGATGTTTGTCAAATAATGGTCCTGGCAAGGGCTTAGTAAGTGGATCAGCGATATTGTCTGCAGAGGCCACTCTCTCGACAGTGATGTCTCCTCTTTCCACGATCTTCCGGATGATGTGGTATTTCCTCAGTACGTGTTTGGATCTTTGATGAGACCTTGGTTCCTTTGCCTGAGCAACGGCACCCGTGTTGTCACAGTACACCGGGACTGGACCAACAACTTCAGGAATAACGCCCAACTCTTGGACGAAATTCCTCATCCAAACGGCCTCTTTAGCAGCAGCTGATGCCGCAATGTATTCTGCCTCAGTGGTGGAATCCGCTGTGGTGTCCTGCTTGGAACTCTTCCAAGAGACAGCACCGCCATTGAGCATGAACACAAATCCAGAGGTTGACTTTGAGTCATCCACGTCACTTTGGAAGCTAGAGTCGGTATAGCCTTCCAATTTCAGATCTCTTCCTCCATAAACCATGAATACATTCTTAGTTCTTCTCAAGTACTTAAGAATATCCTTCACGACTTTCCAATGCATTTGACCGGGATGGCTTGATATCTGCTCGTGACACTCAGAGCAAATGCCACATCCGGTCTGGTAGATATCATCCCACACATGATACTCCCTATGGCTGACGCATATGGTATGTGTGTCATTTTCTCTATCTCTTCGTCAGTCTTGGGACACATAGACTTGGATAGAGAGACTCCATGACACATAGGTAGATGTCCTCTCTTGGACTCATCCATTGAAAACCCTTTCAATATAGTGTCGATGTAGGTAGCTTGAGTAAGTCCTATCATTCTTTTAGATCTATCTCTATAGATCTGTATCCCTAGAATATAGGACGCCTCACCCAAATCCTTCATCGAGAATCTATCTGACAACCATATCTTTGTTGACTGCAACATCCCTACATCATTCCCAATGAGTAGGATGTCATCAACATAAAGTACTAAGAATGTTACCGCATCCTTAACTACTTTCTTGTACACGCATGGTTCCTCCGGGTTCTTGATGAAACCAAAATCCTTTATTGTTTCATCAAATTTCTAGTTCCAACTTCTTGATTCTTGTTTGAGACCATAGATCGATCTCTGAAGCTTGTATACCTTATGCTCGCTTCCCATGGATGTGAATCCCTCGGGCTTCATCATATAGATTTTTTCCTTAATGTTTCCATTAAGAAATGCAGTCTTCACATACATTTGCCATATCTCATAGTCATATCATGTTGCTATGGCAATAAGGATTCTTATGGACTTGAACATTGCGACTGGTGAAAAAGTTTCATCATAGTCAACACCTTGTCTTTGAGTATAACCTTTTGCCACCAATCGTGCCTTGTAGGTCAGTACCTTTCCATCAGGCCCAAGTTTTCTCTTGTAGATCCATTTACACCCTATTGGAACAATTCCATCGGGAGGATCTACTAAATACCAAACTTGGTTTGTATGCATCGAATCTATTTCCGACTTCATAGCTTCAAGCCATAAATTCGAATCCGCATCAGAAATTGCTTCCTTGAAGTTTCTTGGATCACATCCAATGTCGGGTTCACCTTGATCCCCTTCAAGAAGAAGACCATATCTAATAGGAGGCCTAGAAGTCCTCTCGGATCTTCTAGTAATAGGCGTGTCAATCAATGGTTCCTGAGGTGTAGGATCATTATTTTGTATCTCGGGTTCTTCTCGAATTTCTTCGAGTTCCATCATCTTGCCTTTCTTATCCAATAAGAACTCCTTCTCCAAGAAGGTGGCATTCCTTAAAACAAACACTTTTGTTTCAGTAGGATGATATAAATAATATCCAATTGAATTTTTCGGATATCCTACAAAATAACATAAGGTGGATCGACTATCCAACTTATCTCCCACTGTCTGCTACACGTAAGCAGGACATCCCCAAATCCTCAAGTACGAATACTTAGGATCTTTTCCATTCCATAACTCGTATGGTGTTTTTTCCACTGCTTTAGTGTGGACGTTGTTCAACAACAATACCGCCGTTTCAAGAGCATAGCCCCAAAACGAAGGTGGGAGCTTAGTGAAGCTCATCATAGATCGAACCATGTCCAACAAGGTTCGATTGCGACGCTCCGAAACACCATTCAGCTGAGGTGTCATAGAAGGAGTCCACTGAGAGAGAATCCCATTCTCTTTTAGATAATCCAAGAACTCGGAACTTAAGTATTCTCCACCTCGATCTGATCGAAGTGCTTTAATACTCTTACCTAGTTTGTTTTCTACTTCAGCCTTGAATTCTTTGAACTTTTTAAATGATTCAGACTTATATTTCATCAAATATAAGTACCCATACCTAGAATAATCATCAGTAAAGGTAATGAAGTAGGTGTGACCAAATTTTGTACCAATACTAAATGGTCCGCAAACATATGTATGGATCAAATCCAATAGATTTTGACTACGCTTTGGCTTCCCTTTGAAAGGAGATTTAGTCATTTTTCCTTTGAGGCAGGACTCACAAGTAGGTAGAGAGTTAATATCAGACATATCAAACATGCCCTCTCCCACTAGCTTGTTCATCCTCCTTGAAGAAATATGACCTAGCCTAGCATGCCAAAGGTTTGCTGGGTTTTGACTATCGATTTTCCTTTTGTTCGTTGTTACCGGTTTATCAACATAATTAATTGGAACGCCCTTTAATTTTAAGTTATATAAATCATTTTCAAGTTGTCCACATCCAATTAAACATTCATTCTTGTAAATATTGCAAATCTCATTCACAAAATTGCAAGAAAAACCATCTCTATCAAGCATAAAAATAGAAATAATGTTTTTAACCAAATCTGGCACATATAAAACATCTCTCAAAAATAACTTAAAATCATTTTGCAAAATTAAACAAATGTCTCCCACAGCTTTGGCTTCAACTCGAGAACCATTTCCGAGCCTCAGCTGGGTCTCACCCATCCTAAGCTTGCGACTTCTTGTCATCACCTGCAAATCATTGCAAATGTGAGATCCACATCCGGTATCCAATACCCAAGAAGTAGTATTAAGTGAAACATTTATTTCAATATAAAACATACCCTTCGCAGTTCGCAACTGCTCGAGATATTCCTTGCAGTTACGTTTCCAATGACCGGGTTTCTTGCAGTAATGGCAAACATCCTTGGATTTTTCCATGTTTGAAGCCTTTGTCTTGTTCTTCTTCTCGGGTCCGGTTTTCTTGGATGGGGCAGAACGTTTCTTACCCTTTGTACTTGGCCCCTTCTTAGCAGAAGAAGAGGAGCCCACCAAGAGAACCGGTTTATCCTTCTTTAAATTGGCTTCATAAGTTACAAGCATATTGACCATCTCTTCAAGGGAGGCCTCTATCTTGTTCATATTGAAATTCACCACAAAACCGTCAAACGATGAAGGAAGAGAGAGAAGTAATAAGTCCACATTGAGTTCATGCTCCAATACCAATTCAAGCGTACCAACTTCTGAATGAGCCAAATCACGCGTACCCCATGATCACGGACCGAAGTCCCTTCACGCATGCGACACGTCATTAACTCTTTTACAGTAGCGAACCTTTCAGCTCTCGATTGAGCCCCAAAAAGTTCCTTGAGTTGTGCGTGAATGTCAGCAGCATTCACGGTATCCTCAAATCGCCTCTGGAGTTAATCACACATCGAAGCTTGCATATAGCATTTGGCCTTGATATCATGGTCCCACCATTTATCAAGTTTGGCCAACTCTTCCGAACTTATATCAGCTGGTGCTTCCTTCGGAGGAGATTTTTCTAACACGTAGAACATCTTCTCCAAGGTCAAGACAATCTTCAACTTATGGAACCATTCCGTATAGTTTGCGCCAGTCAGTTTGTTTTGTTCGAGAATAGAGAATAGTGTATTGTGCGAATTCATCTTAATGAAATACTGAAAAGAAACAGACAATAATCAGTGATTTTTTAATTAATTTACTAAGACATAAAATAAGGCAAAATTTATTTTATGAATCTCACTCCCACTATTTTAACGATTTCACTACCCTCTAGTGAAAACGAGAAACATTTTTTTTAGTGGGAACATGGAGTCCAATTGACAAACTATAGTACCGAATAATATCAGTCAACCATAATTTTCAAATGGTAGAGCTCAATTGCTTCCAAAGCAACCTCCATGTTTTTACCTCATGTCCAATAAGGGCCCAATAATATGACGCCATTTATTGTGACACGTCAAGATGACCCATCAATATTAAGTTGTGATGGACGGTCGCCATGTGGATCCCCAATAATATGAGCCAATCCCATGGGAGTTCCATCCAACTTACAACATGTGTCGATCCAATGTACAGCTTTCCGACGGACGGGCCCCCCAATAATATGAGCCGGACCGTATTCGCGGGTAGCATCTCATACATTGATCGTTGATGGAAGGTAGGAACATTTAAACAATATTTAAATGCCCTTTTGTTTATCTTGATATCAATTTTAAATCATATTTAAAATGAGTGATTTTTAATTTTGAAAATTTGTCTCATCATTTAAAATTTGTATGCTTGCGGGATTCATACAATTTAGTATAAACATGCATACAACAATAATATCATATATTATATTTTAGAATGATCGATTCCATTACTAATCAACCCGTGGTTGCCAATCACGAGTCTAAGTCCAATCCTAGGTGATATGCAAGTATGCAATGCAATCCTATTACATTGTGCTTCCAATTTACATTTCTTCAGTCTTTATCATTGCTTGCTGGGCACACCTCCATCTTCAAAATCTCCCACTATTTCTAGTGAATTTACAATAAATTACTATGACAAATAAAGAGATACATTATAGGGGTGGGAACGGGCCATAAACCAGGCCCACTTTTATTACAAATGATGAAATCAAATTGGGCCATAAACCAGGCCCATTAATAAAACCCAACAATCAATAATAAAGCCAAATGTAAACAACCTAACATACACTTATAACATTGGTCATGACAATCGATCATCCTTATCCAATATTTAATTCAAAAATTAATTTATTGGATATCATGAAATGGCAATAAATATAAATAGATAAAATCATATTTCATACATAAAATCTTATTTTATATATAAAATCATATTTTATCTAGTTTAGCCATAAAATAATATTTTACATATAAAATCCTATTTTATACATAAAATCATATTTTATTATCAATTGTACCAAAATTAATAATTAAATATTTAATTTATTGGATTAAATTTATAAATTTCCAAAATTCAAAATTTATCCAAAAATTAATTTTCTTAAAAAATTTTGGGCTCAAACAATTTTGACACATTGCCTCGTGGACCAGCTGAAACAATTTTCAATCGGGCCAAAAACTGGGCCCGAAAACAATTAACGGGCTGAAATTCAAAATTTCAAAAAAAAAATTTTAATTTTTCTGGGCTGCCCGGGACGATCCCGGGCAGTCCCCGACAATCGGGCCGGGGGCCCAGCCCTTCGTTGGGCCGCTCAGCGCGGCCCAGCTGCGCGCTGGGCTAGGGCAACGTTTGCCCTAGCCCAGCACCCTACTGGGCCGCATCCGCGGCCCAGCTGCGCGCAGGGCAGCGGGCAGTCCCCCAGAAAATTAAAAAAAAATTCATTTTATTTTTCTGAAAAATCGAGGCTTGTACAATTGAAAAATATTTTAATCGTAAAATCCGAGAACAACCTGGCTCTGATACCACTGTCGGAACACAGTCGTTCTCCGGATCAAAAAGAAAGTGATACCCAGTGCAGCGGAAGTTTTAAAATTTTATATGGAACAATTCCATATCATGGGTATCAAATTTCTACGATTAAAATTGATAACATAAAATTTAAACAATGTAAATTTTACCTTAAAATCTCGAAGCGAGATTATGGACACCAACAGATTAATCTGCTCTTGTTGTATATCCCAGGAACTGATTAACGAACAATTCTTCAATCAGGTCCACGAACAGAAATTTAATCCCTCTGACAGACTGCACTAGAAAGTCTATCAGAAGTTTCTACGATGAGATAGAACAGATATGATCTGTTAAATCAGTCTGCAAATTCAAAAATTCACAGACTGAATTTTCGAACACTGTGAGAGAGGGGGAGGGGTCGGCCGAATCCCTTGAGAGAATGCTCTCTAGGGTTTCAAAATTTTTGACCTGTGTTGTCTAATTTCTGCACTGCAATAACTTATTTATAATGTGGGCTGTTAACAGTTTAGGGCCCATTAGTCATAAGTTCAAGCCTGACAAGCAAAGACCGCATGTTCAGAAATTAATATAAAATTCATCATGACTAAGATTGATAAACCAATTTCACCAATGTGCACAGAAACCATTTCTGCATCTTTTAAAGTCAAGATAAATTTTCTGAATCTAAATTCAGTGATTTTCAAAAATGTCCATCACTATGTCATTTTAGGAAATCTTACTCCCTCTATTCTTAAATAAGAAGTCCCATTTCTTTATTCACTAAATTTAACTCTTTAAATTTAATTATCTCAACGGGGATTAGAAATCCATTACTTGTGTGACCCTCAATGGTTCAGGGATACCGCTAGCTGTGGGCTCACAACTCCTTGTGACTCGGAACAACAATTTCCGACTTTCCCATCAAATCATGGTAAGAGCGCCTAGCAACATCGCCCCATGATTCCCAACGTATCACTGATAGTGCCTGCAAGAACCAATAGATTTTGGTTAGCTTACAGTACGGTCCCTTCATCCATATATCCCGATCGAATCAACAACCATTGGTAAATCGAGATTCGTTCGAGATTCGATAACTATGCAATGCATCTTGAAGATCAAATAGTGACATCGCATGTGCTACTAGGAAACCAAGTAACCTAAAACACATCATGTACTCTGGCCAGAGATTCGTCACACTAATATCTCCTCATATCGCATAGGATATCCACACTTGCAAGTATGTGGTGAATCCTTGACAACAAAGCATCGACTCCTATACGTGTCGTAACTGTACCCAATCCCGACACCTGATGACCCCAATAGAGTCGGTAAATGAGTCAAAGCACAGTACTAGCATATAGAGTCTCAATGATGTTTCAAGTAATAAGGACTAATGGTGTACAACCAAAACCGCGGACTATATCCACTCGATAAGTGATAACCACTTGGAAAGTCCGAATAGGGTAGTTCGATCATTCATCATATGAATATCCATTTGCATGCTTCGAACATCTCTATGTTCCATACCAATGAAACGTGATACTCGACATCGCAAATGCTAGTCTCAATCTCGAGCGATCCTTATCCTTATTTGTGGACGGCTCAATTGACTAGGAACTGCTTAGAATATACAGTGAACATAAGATGTGTTTCATGACAGTGATCTCTCTATATTCACTATCTCATCTTATTTTAGTATATTCAAGGTCTTTATCAAAATAGCAACAGTATATCATTATATAATAATAAGGTAAAGTGAACGCCATTTAAAGAACGTATATTATATTAAACAAAGATTGTTTACAAAAAGAGACTCTCAAAGCCCTTAGCCACAAGTTGGCTAGCGGGGCATCAACTCTTTCAGCGGGCGCGCGCTAGGATGCGCGGGCGCGCCTCCCTTGCTGCTCCGGTGCTAGAAATTGCCAAAATCAAGAACATCAAGCCATACAATACTCCGAAATATAAACATGCGTTACAAACTTGATTCCTCAAATTAAAACATAAGTTCTGGAGTTCAACAACTAAACCAAAGTTGAGAACATGCAACAACAATATAACGATGATGTTCGATAACTAAACATGTTCTAACATAAACTAGATTGACATATTGGAATCGACTTCTAGACCAAGTCTCACTTCTACATCTTTCCCTCGAAGCTAACCATGCCTCTTCTGACTTGTTCCTGACCCACCTGTTGCCAAGTACACATACAAAACAAAGCAACAGCCGGATAACCGGTGAGAATGATAATTCCAGTAAAAGCAACATATCAAGTAATACAACAATAAACATGCTTTCAAGACAACAACGTAATCAATAAAATTGAAATGAAATGCATGTCTTTAAACTAGGATATCAATTCTGATAAACGAGGGATTGCTGCTGTGCTTTTGGGATCCCGAGGATGAGATCACGTGACGACTCACCGACTCTCCCAATCGAGATGGTGCCACGTATCCCACTCCTCTAGACTTTGAGCAACTATAATGAGTATGCTAGCACTAGGCGAAACGACTACGACCTAGGCCACTCAATTATAGTTCCCAAACATCTAAACAAAAAGGGCTATTCTGCCCGCTGAAATCAAATTTGGCTCAAGATGAATGCATAACAGAATATAAAACATAGCCATATAATAAAAGCTCAAACAATTCAACAAGACACAAGTTCCTCATGCTAGAACAAGTGTAGATGCAAGTATGTGCTTTTAAGGGAAACTCGAGAACCAACTGTCCCGAGTATGCTATCCCGCTATCGATGACTGCTTTTACCTTTCAAGGCAGTAGTTCCAACTTCTGGGAAGCTACAACAAAAGATTGTATCAAAGTCTAACCAATCTAAACAACAACAAGGCTCAAGGTAATTATCTATACCGTTCTTCGTCCAAATCTCTGAAACGAACAAATGCTGTTAACTCTGGGCTTGACAAACTCCAAACGAATCTGTTCAGATACAAATCAAAGATCAATAACCATGATCAACTTACAAGCCAAGTTCAACAACTCAAAAATGGTTCGAAATCCCAAACTCAAACCGACGGCATAACGGCTAAAAACTGAACAAACTGGAAACGCAGACAGCAGTTCATTACCGATATCAACTCAATTCAATGCTAATACAACAACAACAAGGCAATCCCAACAAATCTCAAAATCATTATTTTCGAAAATGGCTTCCAAAAATCATAACAATTCCGAACGTCGCTCTATTTCAAAACCGACAGATAATAAACGATCAGAACTCGGTCAAGAACAACATACCCGAATCTCGAACGATTCTAACGACATCCAAAAACTAGAATGTATCTGATCGTAGAGAAACTTACGGTATAACGGAGCTCTCGCTGCAGTGATCGATAATCTGCCTTCAGAAATAAATTCCAACGGCCGGATCGAACTCGGAATGAAATCACAAAGCTTGGAAACTCATTGGGTCAGCTTCAATGGAGATGGCGTGCAAGAAGGAAGAAGGAGAAGACTATTCTCAATCCAATCAAGTTGTAGATAATATATAAAAATCAATATTTGCGTTTTAGTCCCTGAAATTTCAAAAATTTGCAAAAAGGACCCTGATCAAAATCAAGTCGGCTCGTGAACTCTGCAATCTCCGATTAACTCAAATAAACTCATTTAAGATAAAAACGGGGCGTTACAATATGCTTTAGGTTACTTGGTTTCCTAGTTGCACATGCGATGTCACTATTTGATCTTCAAGATGTATTGCATGATTATCAAATCTCGAACGACTCTCGATATACCAATGGTTGTTGATTCGATCGGGATATATGAATGAAGGGACCTTACTGTACGCTAACCAAAACCCACTGGTTCTTGCAGGCACTATCAGTGATACTTAGGGAATCATAGGGCGATGTTGCTAGGCGCTCTTACCATGATTCGATGGGCTAGTCGAAAATTGTTATTCCGAGTCATAAGGAGTTGTGAGCCCACAGCTAGCTGTATTCCTGAACCATTGAGGGTCACACAAGTAATGTATTTATAATCCCCGTTGATATAGTTAAAATTTAATGAGTTAAATTTAGCGAACGAGAAGTAGGACTTCTTATTGTTGAATAGAGGGAGTGAGGTTTCCTAAAATGACATGGGGATGCCATTTTTGGAAACCACTGAATTCGGATTCAGAAAATTTATCTTGACTTTAAAATATGCAGAAAAGTTTTCTGTACACATTGGTAAAATTGGTTTATCAATTTGAGTAACGATGAATTTTATATTAATTTTTGAACACACGGGCTTTGTTTGTCAGACTTGAACTTATGACTAACGGGCCCTAAGCTGTTAGCAGCCCATCTTATAAATAAGTTTTTGCAGTACAGAAATTAAAGACAACAGCTCATAATTTTCAAAACCTAGAGAGCATTCTCCTTAGGGTTGGCCGCCCCCCCTTCTCCCTCAGTTTCGAAATTCCAGTCTGCAATTTTCAAAAATTGCAGTCTGGTTTAGCAGATCAGATCTGTTAAATCTCTTCGTAAAAACTTTTGATATACTTTCTAGTGAAGTCTGTCAGAGGGTTTAGATTTTTGTTCGTGGACCTGATTCAGGAGTTGATCGAGGCATCGGTTCCTGGGATATACAAGAAGAGCATATTTATCTGTTGGAGTCCATAACCTCAAGTTGAGACTTGAGAGGTAAAATCTAATCTTGTTTTATTTTACTTAATTGTTTTAATTGTAAGGATTTGATACCCAGGATCTGGAATCGTTCCAGATCTGAAAATAAAATTTTTTAAAACTTTCGCTGCCATGAGTATCAGATCTGACAGATCCAAGAACGTGTTCCAACACCCAACAACTCTATTTCTGTTACTAACGGCTATATCACTCTTGGAGCCTATAAATACAACATCTTGAAGTTCAAACACAATCTTTTGAAGGAGATTCAAATCATGGGAAGCCTACTTGAAGAAACCAGCTAAATTGAGAGCAAAACCCAAGGCGTAAAGAACAAGAAGAAAGATGAGCGCTCACTGCCAAGTTCTTCACACCAAACCAAGTTTCTAGAACACTTTTCCTTTTCCGAAATCTTTCTATATCAGTTGAAGAGAGCTCTCTCACACACACATAAGAGAGATGTATTTCAAAGATTAGTTGAATGAGAGTCTTTACACAAAGACGTTAAAAATTGTGTTTTTAGTCTTGGCATAAGAGACATTAAACATTATGCGGATTGTGAGGTTGCGGCATACAATCAATTGAGTGGCTAGGCAGTGGGTAAGTCCTAAATCGGATTGGATTTTTACAAATGAGTTTTATAAATCAAATTCTTCTGGTGGATCCTTTTGAGGAGAAAGAATGAGTGACGTAGGAGTTGTTGAAATCTCCTGTGACGCCCGGGGCTGAGGAGGCAGGGAGTGATCGCCGGTGCCAAGAGTTTGCACGGACAATGAGCGGCTCCTGATAGGCTTCTAGGCGGAGGGAGACATGAATGAACCGATCCCGTGCCGGAATGAGAGGGGATTCTGAGACTGTGTAGGTATGAGACTACATAGTTGAGGAGGGCTTAAAAGATTTCATATGTACTGCTCATATCAAGAAGGTGCATCTTCTTTTCGAAAGCTCGTCACATAAGAATTCCAAAGTTAAGCGAGCTTGACTTTGGGCAATTATAGGATGGGTGACCCCCTGGGAAGTTTCTCAGGGTGCGTGTGAGTGAGGACATAAGCACGCTGAAAAGACCCGTCTTGATACAGTGGGTCGTTACAAATGGTATCAAAGCCGACCTCTCTTAGTACGGTATGGTTCGGGGACAAACCAAGCGGAAGCTGGTGGGCATGTGACGCCCGGGGCTGAGGAGGCAGGGAGTGATCGCCGGTGCCAAGAGGTTGCACGGACAATGAGCGGCTCCTGATAGGCTTCTAGGCGGAGGGAGACATGAATGAACCGATCCCGTGCCGGAATGAGAGGGGATTCTGAGACTGTGTAGGTATGGGACTACATAGTTGAGGAGGGCTTAAAAGATTTCATATGTACTGCTCATATCAAGAAGGTGCATCTTTTTTTCAGAAGCTCATCACATAAGAATTCCAAAGTTAAGCGTGCTTGACTTTGGGCAATTATAGGATGGGTGACCCCCTGAAAAGTTTCTCAGGGTGCGTGTGAGTGAGGACATAAGCACGCTGAAAAGACCCGTCTTGATACAGTGGGTCGTTACATCTCCGAACATTCATAAACAAATTCTTATCTCTTTATTTCTTGCATTTATTCATTGCTACTGTTTTGATTGCATTGTTGAAGCATTTTATGTGTTTGATAAAATACCTAAATGTTGCATTCAAAGTGTTTGATAAAATGTTTCAACTAAACTGTTTTCATCTATCAACTTGAATCCTTTTAAAATGATTTACATAATGATAAATTAGTTTCTACGAAGGATTATTTCGACTGTCTTCCGTTTTATTTGAAAACCAAACTCAATATAATTCATCGGTGCTCAATATTTCAAGAACCGAGCTATTGTAGCTTAAGAAATGTTTTAAAAGTGTGTATTCACCCTCCTCTACACTTGTAACCGATCCTATTAGTATACATTGAGTTCCGATTATGGAATATGGATCAATATTCATATATATTTTTTCTCAAATTCCTTTCGATTCTTTCTGATTTAATGTATTTAATTACATGATAATGTATGCAAGATGTTAACGACAAGAGAATATATAGGAAGATTCCCTTTTGAACATTTAAATTTCTGTATTAATCTGAATAAAATCAAGTGATGTAAATAACTTAAGACACCATATTTTTAGCGTGGTTGTGAAAACTTCCTAATGCATGGGGGCATTGGATAATTCACCATATTTTCTCAAGAGATATATACCAAACGAAGTTTATGTTGAACTCCTTGTTAAATAATTCAATGACCACCTCCACTCAATGTCAGCTTATATATCTCAATATCAATCACAAAAAGCTCACATTATAAATAAATAATTTCAATATCTGTTATGAGATTATTGCATCATATCTAATCATAATCTTTTGTAATCTGCTTCGTTGCGACCAAAACTATTATCATTTGAAAGGAATTTATCTTCTCCTAATTATCTTTATCCATAAGGCTAAGCAAGCGTATGAATCGTCTGAAACACTAACATGATTAGGTTTTTGTGAGACGATCTCACGAATTATCGGTCAACATCATGTTTACAATAAAAATAATATTTTTGACATAAAAATTGTTCTTTTTTATTGGTAGATTCAAATAAGATTTATATCCATATCATAAAATTGAATAATATCGTCTCTCAAGAGTTGAGAGTTCTTTCATGAGACATTGGAGAACAAAATTTTATAGATGTATTTTGATTAATTCAACTTTTTAAGTTATCCATTATCAAAAAATTTTAAGTTGACCCAAATATGTATTCAGAGGAAATTATATACTTGTATTATATCCGGTAAATTAAATGAAAAACTAATACAAATGAATCGGAGCATGGATGTAATCTTCGTGCTAGAAAAGACGACAATTTACGATCGATAACAAAAATGGTACTCATGTACCATCATCATCATCATGATGGTTATTAATCATATGTCTATTTTAAAATATGTGCTATGATATGGAGAATTTCGGGGTGACAACCCAATATATTATATGAATTTCGGGGTAAAAACCCATTTTGTATAAGGAGAAAATGCATTTCTAATTGAATATGTTGTGATAAATAAATATTACTCAAAGAAAATTATCTTTTTTCATAAAATACAACTAATGATTCGCTCAATCGAGAGAAGTTTAAAAAATAAAATAGAAGGAAAAAACAATTTAAACAATCGATTAACACTGAGTGAATATTGACACGAGAAGTGCTCTTTCTTGGACAACATACAAAACCAACCCTTGGTGGAAAAAAAAAAAATTCCTCTTCCATATCACTTATGTAGTGTTTGGGAGAGTTTTTTTAAAAACACTTTTCAGCTTTTTCATTAACAAAAAAATTTGAAATTTTGTTAACAAAAAGCTGAGAAGTGTTAGGTAAAACTCGTGAATACTCGTCGACAGAACATCTCAAAGTATTACATTGGATGAATTCCTGAAAAAAAAAATAAAATAAAAAATATAGATCAAGCAAGACTAAATTATTACTATTAAAAAAATACAAAATTAACTAAAGAAAAATAACAAATAGTAAAAAATTTCGATTTCTATTCCCGGCAACGGCACTAAAAACTTGATCGAGCAAATACTACCACTGAAAATCAACCTAAATATATCATCAATTAAGCTCGAATATATGGAAAATGCACGAGTCAATTAATAATATAGTGTACAAAGTACGAGTATCGTCACACGATGATTGATTTACGACAAAATTACTCAATTATAATTCTTTAGTTAATTAAGATGAGATGAGAATAAATTAATAAACTAACACAAAAGAATGAAACAAAAATAAATTAAATTTAGAAAATAAATAAACAATTGTTAATATCTCGGTTCACCTCACATTTTCTTATTTAATGTTTGAATTTCAATTCTCAAGCCATTATTTTGACGAAATTCCTTAATCTATCAATATACTCTCTCGAGATATATTAATCTAATTAACGAATTGTAGTAACCAAATATCCTTGTGTTATTTAACAATTACAATTGTATTAACGATTTGTGGAATCATCTAGGTTTCGCCCTATTGGACTATGACTATCAACATGTATCCAACCTCATATCTCCATGCAGGTGTTAGATTCATAGATTATATTACTCTATCATGTTATAAAATATCATCTCGGTATCAATTATGACACATAAAATCAATTCAAAGTTGATCAATCTCCAAAATTACAATTAATACAATAATATAATCAAGAACGCTTAAAAACCAAATTCAATCTTCAAAAAGAAATCAAAACATAATTTTGGGGGTAGGATCCCCTATATTCCAACAAATAAAAATAATCTAAGAAAAAAAGAATAAAATCGCTTTCCTTCGCTTGTTCTTCCTTGAGTTCTTCACCCTTTTGATGGTCGCCGCCTTCTCTGTGTCTGAATCTAGAACTGGAACTCTTGGAACCCATCAAATTATGTTCTCAAATCTATTTATATGGTCAAGATCCCCGAATAAAATATTTCCTTCCAACACAAAGATTTTTTGGAATATTTTGCTCACGAACTCGCACTCGAGCAGCAGCCTCGCTCAAGCGCACCATTTTAAGCACCTTTCTAGAATTTGAGTTCATGCTCGAGCGGAGATTTTTCCCGCTGGAGCGCGAAATTTTAATCAACTTTTTGGTTTATCAACCTCCGCTCAGAGCAATTTTCAACTAGGGCGTCTCAATATTTCTGTTGCGCGCAACGTTTTTCAAAAATTCATCCGGAGTTCTATCTGTCGGAATGAATTGAAATTTGAAAAGCAGTTTAAAAATATCTTGAACTATATTGTGAACGGTGAAAATCGAATTTGGATTACTTTAACATTAAAAATAATTTTTTGATCATGGCTGCTCCGTAATTCATTATTGCGGCTCATCTCTTACTCCAAATTCTTAATTTCTTCGTTGTTCTTTCATTCAAATCGAGAAAAATGAAATGTAGACAACTTGAATGAAATAAATAAATTAATTAAACAAAAACAACTCTAAAAACATAATAAATCCATGAAAATCCGACTCGAAACTAGCACTAAATAATACATAAAAACACACTTATCAGACACCTCATTTAGCAGGGCAGTTGCAGGTTTTCCAGGTTTGAGAACAAAGGTATATTTGGCAACCAAAGAGTTTTGGACTCAGTTGGTGCCAGCAAAACTAGTTATGATTGACACTCTTATGCTTTGAAATTTTCGATTGAGTTATATATTATTTTCAGTTTCAGTTATTTACCAGTTGTTTTTTGTCGGGTTAGTATTTGAATTAAGTATCCGCAGTTTTCTCTGATTATTCTTTGTTTAAGTGTTGATTGCATGTTTAAGTCTCTATTAGTATGTGATCCCGGAGTGAGTTACTATATTTTTTCATCTTTCCTCTACAAGCACACTCGATCCTCAACAGTCATAGTTGAAATTTTCATCATTTCATAAAAATGAGATTGTAGACAAAACAAACATTTAAAACTATTTATGGATTGTATTATATATCAAATTCACAGCTAATACATATTTGGGTATTAACATTCTTTAAAAAATAAAAAGACATAAATGTAAATTCATTTTAATATTTAGTGTTTTCTACGTCATATAAATGGAGTTTAAATAATACCTTTGTATTGTAGAAATTATGTTGTCCATACTAGCCCTAGAGAATATATCATATCATAAAAGGATATCAGTTAACTTTTAAAATTTTAGATTTAACATTTGATCATGAACTTCAATAAAATTTCAAGATTAATTTGTTTTACCAATATTTTATTTATTTTGTGAAAAGTTTACCAAGACTATAAAGATATTTTTGAAAATAAATATTTGTTACTTATTTAATTCCTTTTATCAATATTGTGACAAATTTTTTAAGAGTTTAAAATATAATTTAATGAAACTTTTAGATGCTCACATGCAAAATAAAAAATCTCGCATTAGTTATATTTATTTATCAATATGTGTGAGTTAATCAAATTTAATATTTATTTATATTTATATTGCATTATAGATAACATGTGTATTCAATCGTGTATTTTCTCCATGTACTCGAGATTCATATTCGGACATCCATGCAGTTTCTACATATACTCGAGAGATTAACCAGGGGAAAAACACAATTTCATATGGTCAATCAATAACTTGAGAGATTAACCAGGGGAAAAACACAATTTCATATGGTCAATCAATAACTTGGGGAATGAATTCTCATCTGAACAGAATCACACAAGTTCGAATTGTCAAATCAAACTTCCACCACTATGACCTACCAATTCTAGGTTATAAAACACAAAAACAAAACTGTCCATCAGCTCCTACGGGACTTACCCTTCCCCTTTGGATTCTCAACACTAGGCAAACATATAATTGGGTTGACCGTATTTGGTTGCCTTCCAGATGACAAGTCGCCCCATTGCCATATAGTATTTGCTGCAACGACAAGGGAAGATCCGTTTATCCTTGGGACTGCTAACAAAGTATTGAATTTATTGCGTCTCAACTGCTGTAGCATATCCAACAAGTCTTCATCGTCGGATAATAGCATAATATTTGCCGGCTTCTGATTCTTGGTGGGCCAGTACAGCATGTCATCCATAAGTTGTTTGCTTATTGTTTTTTTAGCACCTGACTTAAAGCAAATTAGAAATTAAACGACCTGCACCGAAATTCAGAAGACATAATTCAAATTTGATTAACATAAAATACATACCAAAAGTGATATGGGTAAATATTATCCCACATCCTCTTAATGCCTCAAGTTTCACTGTCTCAAAACTCCCAGAGTCCCCATATGCATAAATATCAACCCTGCCCACGTAACCCAAACACTCCAAAGCAGACCTAATGTTAGCTACTAAATCTGTTATCCGGTGCGGATCATTGCCTAGTGGAAGTTGGCAAACACTCAAATCCCACCAAACAGATAAAGAACCTTTCTTGTAGTTCTCCTCTGTCAACGGTAGAGACTGCTTCATTTTGTACTGCCTAAATCAAAGGTAATTTTATAGTAAAATATAGAACTTTACATGGATCATTTTTAATTAAAACACACTGTCACAGAAAAATATGCAAAGAAAAACACCACATTGACACTAATGATAATCATTCCACAAGAATCCCCTCTTGTACACAAAATGAATGCATTACAGTAATACGATGCAATTACATGGAGAAATACTGAAATAATTCAAAAACCAAACTTATTGCAAACAAAATCTTGAGATGATAGTCGCCGTTCAAGATCAAAATTATACCAAAATATAGAACCAATTTTGCTATCTTCGCATGGTTGCCAGATTTGAAAATCGAACCTACTCAGAACTCAACAACATTAGAAACCTTGTTCTACACTGCCGTTGGGTATGGAGGCAGAAAAACAGGATTATAGGGAAGAAACTAAGAATAAAAGTAACTATAAATTACCAATTTACAACTTCTGAGTACATATTATTTAAAAAACTATTCATTAACGACATTAATACAGAGAATGAAAGCACAATCTTTGTAGTGATAACATAACACTTATCAAACACTTGACATGCATTGAACCATAATTCCTCTATTATCAAGCATTTGAAGTGCAGTAAAGTCCAAGTTATAAGCTCATGCGTCTCTTCCCTTCAAATTTGCAGAAGCTTGAACCATAGTGCCTTTTATTTTCAGACTCCCACAAAACCAAAAACATGATACAATAGAAAAATGAAAGCACACGTACAAAGGAGGAGAGCTTTTAACAAGCAACGAGACACATTCAACAAATCAACACAAGCATACCGCGCCTGAATCCGCTGACAAGGATGAACAAACAAATCAACACAAGCATACCGTGCCTGAATTCGCTGACAAGGATGAACGATGCCTGAATCCGCAGACAAGGAAGAACGATGTGCACGGCCGAGATGGCGAGATCGAGTTTAAGCACCGAATCGATACGAAGTTAGAAGGCTTCAGATCTTGGGCTTTCCAATCCAAGTGTCAACGAGCAGGGAGACCCAAAATCAGCGGTTTAGGGTTTTAGAGAAAATGGGGATAGCGGAGTTTCTCTCAAGTATGAACCAATAGCGTATAATATAAAATGATAAGTGATGAGGGCTAGTTCTTTTATCCTGCTTTTTACCTATATAAATATAAGTATAAATTTTTAACCAATAGCGTATAATATAAAATGATAAGTGATGAGGGCTAGTTCTTTTATCCGGCTTTTTACCTATATAAATATAAGTATAAATTTTTATCATGCGGAAATACGAAGGTTACCAAAGTTATTAGTGAAACACGTGTTTTATTTTTTTAAAAAAAATCTGAAATATTAAATTATTTTTTTCTTCGCAAGTTTTATGAACGAAATCTATTATTATTCATTGCTTCGCAATTAATAATCGTCAAAAGTAACCAACACCAAGTAAAAAACTAAAATTCTACTAATGTGGCTTGCGTGAGCCGAGAAAAATCTCACTCATTTAAAATGGTTTGTTGCACAATTGTTTTTTCACGTTACCATGACCCAAGTCCAATAAGATCAAGCCCATAGATTAATTATTAGAAATTTGTCCAACTATTAGAAGCCCGTGCTTATCTGCATCGACGCAAAGGGTGTTATCGATCGATTCGATTTTTGGTATTTTATTTCGGTTTTAAAAATATATAATTTGATATTTGAATCGTTTTCTTTTGGTTTGGTTCGATTTCTACTAAATCGATTTGGTTATGTCGATTAGTTAATTCAATTTTAATATAATTATATTAATTAATATTATACATATATTTAAAATATAATATTTTATATCGTTTAAATGATTCTTTGTAAAATTTTAAATTCAATGTCCAAATGAATTGAATAAAAAACAATCAACTAAAAATTATTAAAAATAATTCTTTATTCACTAGATATCATCTCATAAAATATATATTATAAATAAATATATAAATAAAATTATTAATTTAATAAAATTTTGGTTTTTTTGGTTGGTTTGACTTTGAGATATATAATTCGAAATCGAACCAAATAAATTTTGGTTTCAATATTTATATCCGAATTTCAAATTTTGGTTTTCGATTCGGTTTGGTGTTTAAATTTTTCGATTTGAATTTTTGATTTTTGCATTTTTATCCAAAGTTTGAATACCCCTAATCGACGCAGACATTTTCCATCAAAATTCTTGGGGTAGAGCTCTAACTTTATCTTTATTTTGATTTGCCCCGCCTTAATTTTATCTTGACTGTGTAAGTTCAATTACATTCTTCTATCTTTTATTCTTCTTTTTTTCTTTATGAGAAAAGATATTTTATATTATCTGAAGACTATTAATTGCAATAACAGACCAGTGATCCTGTGGTGAATATAAAAAGTAGGATGTTCAAACTTTCGATTCAAAACCAAACCGACATAAAAAACAAAAATTTTATTAAATTATTAATTTAATTTAATATATATATTTATTTATATTATATGTTTTATTAGATGATATCTAGTGTAAAAAATAATTTTTAATAATTTTTAGTTGATTGTTGCCTATTTAAGTCATTTAAACTTTGAATTTAAAGATTTTTCAAAATAATCATTTAAAGATAATATATTGTATTTTAAAATATATTTATAATATTAATTAAAATAATTATATCAAAACCTAATTAATTAACCGCAATAACCGAACCGATTTAGTAGAAAATCGAATCAAATCGAAGAAAAACAGTTCGGATATCGGATTATATATTTCTAAAATCGAAAACCAGAAAAACTGAAATAAAAAAAAAACTAAAAACCAAAAACCGAACCTACCGATAAACACCTATATCAAAAAAAGACAAAATCTCAATCTCGAAAAAAATATGAGATCGAGAGACATTCTCTAACTCTGTATGAGACTCAATCCAAGTAGATGTTAAAAAATTCTTCAATTAATCTTCAACCAGACAAACCAACAAATGGTCTTTGCATCTCCCTCTCCTTTCGACACTACAGACACAAATTTGGACACAAAGCACATGCCAGTCATCTCTTTTCCATCATCTTCGAAGTTTCTAACTTTTCCAAAACCTCAATCCACGAAAATACTTTCATGGAACGAGTAAAAAAGGGGAAAATATATTGTTGCTCGAAAAAAATGACTCGAAAAAAGACTTAACTAAAAAAAGATCTGACGAATCTACACCCCACTCTGATATTATCTACCCTTCAATCAATCTGACACTATCTTATTCTCTTAACAAAGCGCTCAACTCATCTAACTCTTCCTCCCTCAAAACCCTTTGAAAATGTGCAAGTCTCCTGAAGGGAAAGAAGACGAGTTCTCAAACATAGAAAATGAAAAATAAATTTATTATGTGCCAATGAAACCTGAGATAAAGACAGATAATGATCCCAAAAAGAAAAATCCCACCACCACCTATCCTCCGAAAGATCAAAATATTACAATAAAATATATGTTGATTTGACTAAAAAATATTAGCTTTCACGCCAAAAAAATTATTTTTTATGACAAAATTATTAGTTTTTTTTGTTTGACTGATTCTAGGTTGTTATAAGACGAGTCATTGGAGCATAAATTTGTACAATCATTGTGTTTTATCTTGTTATTGATTTGAGGTCGGATGTGCTAAGCATAATGTTTGATTTCACTACAAGAAAATTGGCTATTTAGCCATGGTTTCTCAAATTCGTGGTTAAATAGCTACGGTTTAACATAATACCATGGCTAAATAACCACAATTTTAAAAACCGTGGCTAACCTTAGCCACAGTTTTAAAAAACCGTAACTAAGTACTAGTCACGATTTTAAAAATCATAGATAAAATAGCCACAGTTTTTGAAAATCATAGCTACTAACCACAATTTTTAAAAAATGTGGCTAAATTTGGCCAAGGTTGCCTAAAAACCGTGGCTTAAATAGCTACGTGCGGTTTTTAAAATCGTGGCTAACAAACCACGATTTTTTAAACCATATATATTTTAGCCACGGTTTTTTAAAAATCGTGGCTAACATAGCCTCTATGCATATTTGCGTAGACTCCATCTTCCCGATCTATTTAGCCTAGCCATGGTTTTTAACTAGCCACGGTTCTAAAACCGTGAATAACCCTAATCATGGTGCATTTAGTCATGGTTTTGGCCCTGGCTAAATCCAAAATATTTTTGTAGTGTTTCTGCACGAAAAAAACTAAATCGGAAGCCAAAATTTCAATTTAAAGAAAGAAGAAACCAAAGAACAAGAGGAAGAAGAGACAAAAGAAATGAGACAACTTGTTTTGTTATGTCAACTGTTGGTTAATTGTTATGCTAATTGTTTTAAACAATTGAACTACTTTGTTTTAGGTTGTTTTACTTGATGGTGTTAGACATATTATTTTTAATGAAATTAATATATTTTTTTACATTATTGTTTTGATCATTTCATATCAAATTATTCAAGTGGCAAAATAGATCATACTAAATGAATGTAGCGCACACCCAAAGCTTCGCATGATGCACACTTGCAATATCTTCCATAATTTTCTTGGTAGACAAAATGAAGGTCATAACGAGCAGTTTCCGGTATCTGTGGAATGTCGGAGACTCAAATGGGGATCGCGGTGTTTCTTTCTCACGTATGAACCAATACCGTATAATTTTATCCGGATTTTTTTTACAAATACATCACATCCTATATAAACTTTTTATTTTATTACTTCATCAAATTTATTATGTCGAACTAAAAGTTTAACAAAAATTATTAGTGAAACCCGTGTTTTTTAAAATCTGAAGTATTAAATTATTTTTTACATCGCCGGTGTCGAAATCGTTTGTTATATATTATTTCGCAATTAATAATCATCGAAATAACCAGTGGCGAAGTAAAAACCTATTGTAGAAGTATTTCATCTTTTTAATACCTTTGTTTTATTTTGTCATTAAGTTGAAGTAAAGTGATTATAATCAGAGTAGGTTTAATCATACTTATGATCCAGCTGAAAGTTTTATTCTACTTTGATTTCGAAAACGAAATATTTTAAGTGGAGAGAAAGTGTCAGACCTCAAAAATAATCATAAATAATAACATTGAAGAAAATTTATCACATATGTAGATGCAGACGCACACATACATGTTGGAAAAATTAGTTGTGTACTTATTTAGAGTCGATAAATAATTTGAACAAGTTGCGTAACGAACAAATTCTATATCGCGAGTAAAATTCGTAAAAAATTTATTTCTCGATTATCAAATAGGGGTGAATGAGAAATTAAGTTATTAATTCGAATTTGACCAGTTGAAATATTTAATGAAAAGCAATATATGTATATGAATATATAATATATAATATATTATATATATATATATGAGCTTTGTTATGCTGCCCAACAACTATGCCCAACTTTGTGTCCACCATGTACAATTCAACTCACTTATTGTACATGATCAACTCACTTATTGTAGATGGTGGGCACGGAGTTAGGCATAGATGTTAGGCAGCATAATAAAACTCATATATATATCACTCGGCCACAAATTGAATCACACGGCCACTGGCCGTGTGATATGAAAAAGATGTATAAGAGCTGCATCATTTCGGACGAAGAGGTGTGCGCATTTTTTTGTGAATGGACACGAATTTCCATCATAGCCTTTCAACATCTATAAATAGACCACCCTACTTGCATTCATTTAACCAATTCATTCATTCTTTTTCTCAATTCTCTCTTGCATCTCAAAGTTTCTTAAACACTTTTTTTCTAAGTTCTTCGAGTTTGTAATGGTACTACTCGAAGTTATCAGCGTTCTATCTTGGGAGACATTTTGCTTCTATCCCGTAAGCACCTAGGCGGGGTAAATTTGTCTTAAAGATAGATAGTTAAACTCTAGGCTCTTTGTGGTGAAAGTCTGCCATTGAGTGGACACTAAACTCGTCTATAACAAGTTTAAGACAAATTTTTTATTTTTTCATCAATGGCCAAAACAGTCCCAAACACTGTTCATTCCGCCCCTACTTCTCCTTTAGGACCCTCTGTTTCCTCCGCTACTGCACATGCCAAGAAACCTGAGAAGTTCTTCGATACTGACTTCAAGACTTGGCAACAAAAGATGTTGTTTTACCTCACGATGCTTCATCTTGCGAGGTACTTAAGGGAAGATGATATTGTTTCGGCAGCAGATGCAGACACGCAAACAAGGACTGCCTTCGATGCATGGTCTCACAGCAACTTCTTATGTCAAAATGACATATTGAATGGGTTGGATAATACACTTTATAGCATATACTCTGCTACAAAGACTACTAAGGAACTTTGGGAGTCCTTAGAGAAGACATACAAAACGAAGGATGCCGGAACAAAGAAATTTGTAGTCGAAAGTTTTCTCGAATTCAAGATGGTTGATACCAAGACGGTGATAAAACCAAGCGCAAGAATTTCAAATCATCCTCCATGACATAATGGCCGAAGGGATGAAGTGAATCCTTCCAAGTTGCTGCCTTGATAGAGAAGCTGTCACCTTTGTGGAAGGAATTTAAAAATTACTTGAAGCAAAAACGCAAAGAAATGGGGCTCGAAGACTTAATCGTCAAGCTTCGAATGAAGGAAGACAATCGCAAGTCGGAGATTAAAGCCCGGAAGATGCCTATGGAAGCAAAGGCAAATCTAGTGGATCCAAATGCTACCAAGAAAACAAAGCAATTAGGAAAAGGTCCGAAGCAAGGGAAAAATAAGAAATGGAAAGGAACTTGTTGGAATTGTGGAAAATCAAACCACAAAGCTAAGGACTGTCATCTACCAAAGAAGGACAATCAAAATCGGGCAAATTTCATCGAACATATATCCGTGCCTATTGAATTGTCTGAATTGGATCTTTCAGCAGTGGTTTTCGAGGATAACATGGTAGATCATCCAAGAGAATGGTGGATTGACACTGGAGCAACTCGACATGTTTGTGCTTAAAATGAGTTATTCTCGAAGTATACACCTATAAGTAGACGACAACTCTACATGGGTAAAATGCAACTTCTAACATCGTTGGCTTAGGCAATGTGATGCTCAAGATGACTTAGGCAACTCGACATGTTTCATGTATATCAGGAATTACTTCTTACTCATAAGAAAGAATCTTGTATTGGGATCTATAATTGTTAAGGCCGGATTTAGAATAGCGTTCGAAGCCGACAAAGTTGTAATCATACAAAACGGACAGTTCCTTGGGAAAGGATATATTGAAAAAGGACTGTTCAAGATGAATGTAATGAATGTACTTCGCAATGTTGAAAGTAATAAAGTTAATGATTTGAAGTATTTGGTTGAGTATTCTAATTTATGGCATACTAGATTAGGACATGTTAACTTCAACACTTTGAGAAAACTCGGGAAATTAAATCTTGTTCCAATGACTAAGATTGATTCGAAACACAAAGCCTTTTCACACAGTGGAAAGAAGTACAACACCTCTAGAACTAATTCACACTGATATTGGTGACTTAAATTTGTACAACTAGAGGTGATAAATTAAAAATATTTCATTACATTCATTGATGATTGCACTAGGTTCTACTATGTGTTTCTTTTGAGTAGCAAAGATGAAGCTCTATAAGTTTTTAAAACTTATAAAAATGAAGTTGAAAATCAACTAGGCGAACGAATCAAGAGGATTCGTATTGATAGAATAGGTGAATATGTTGCTCCATTTGAAGAATTTTGCAATGAATATGGCATTATTCATCAAACAATTGCTCCTTATTCACCACAATCTAATGGTGTCGCGGAGAGAAAAAACCGTACTCTAAAACAGATTATGAATGTCATGCTAATAAGTTCTGGATTACCCCAAAACTTGTGGGGGAAAGCAATCCTTCTGGAAAATCATATTCTCAATAAAATTCCACACAAAAATAAGAATAAAACTCTTTACAAATTGTGGAAAGGACATAAGCCTTCATACAAATACTTGAAAATGTGGGGGTGTTTGGTAAAAGTTGAAATACTTAAGCCAAAACAAGTGAAGATTGGACATAGGACAGTGGATTGTATCTTTATTGGATATGCAAACAATAGTAGTGCATATAGATTCTTAGTGCATAAGTCAGTAATTCCTGATATACATGAAAATACGATAATCGAATAAAGGAATGCTGCATTTTTTGAGAACGTCTTTCCTTGTAAGAAGGAAAAGAAAAAGAGCTCTTTCAAAAGAGTTTATGAATCCACTAAGGAGGAAACTCATGAAAGTGAAGAACCAAGGCGTAGTCAACGAGCTAAGATAGCCAAAATTTTTGGTCCTGATTTTCTTAGTTATGCTATAGAAAATGATCCAAGGACTTTCAGCGAAGCAATATCTAGTTTTGAAGCTACACTTTGGAAAGAGGCCGTAAACAGCGAAATAGATTCCATCATGTAAAATCATACTTGGAAATTAGTAAATCTCCCACCAAGAAGAAAACCTTTAGGATGCAAATGGTTCCTAAAAATAAAATACAAAGCTGATGGATCTGTTGAAAAATACAAAGCAAAGTTAGTGGCTAAAGGATTTAAACAAAAAGAAGGGTTGAATTTCTACAATACATATTCATATGTTACGAGAATAACGTCTATTCGAGTACTTATAGCAATTTCTGCTTTAAATAATATCAAAATTCATCAAATTGGGGTAAAGACAACCTTTTTAAATGATGATTTAGAATAAGAAATATATATGAAACAACCTGAAGGATTTATTGCACCTGGTCAAGAAAAAAAAGTGTGCAGACTCGTTAAATCATTGTATAGGCTAAAACAAGCTCCTAAATAATGACATAAAAAATTTGACAAAATAATGATGTCAAATGGATTCAAGATTAATAAGTGTGATAAATGTGTTTATATAAAAAGCACACGGGACTCATATGTAATTTTTTGTCTATATGTGGGCGACATGCTCATAATGGATAGTAGTCATGATATTATCATGAATACTAAGAAAATGTTGACAAAACATTTTGATATGAAAGATATGGGGAAAACAGACGTAATTTTAGGAATTAAAATTGTAAAAACATCTGAAGGAATTACCGTAACACAATCTCATTATGTTGAGAAAGTACTTAGGAAATTCAATGCATATGATATTATGCCGGTAAGATCACCCGTGGATTTAAGTTTAAATTTATCTAAAAATCGTGATGAACCCGTATCTCAACAGCAATATGCAAATATTATTGGAAGTCTAATGTATATTAAAAATTGTACTCGTCCTGATATTGCTTACACAATAAATAAATTGAGTAGATTCACAAGTAATCCTAGTGATGATCATTGGAAAGCATTAGAAAGAGTATTTAAATACTTAAAATATTCAATGGACTATGGATTATATTATGCAACATATTCTTCTGTACTTGAAGATATTGTGATGCAAATTGGATTTCAGACACAAAAGACTCTAAGTCCATAAGTGGATATGTGTTCACCATCGGTGGATGAGCTGTGTCGTGGAAATCCTCTAAGCAAACGTGTATAGATTGTTCAACTATGGAATCGAAATTCATAGATTTAGAAAAAGCAGGAGAATAAGAGGAATGACTTCGTAATTTTCTAGAAGATATTCCTTGTTAGACGAAACCAGTGCAATCAATAATGATACATTTCGATAGTAAGTCGGCTATAGATAGGGCACAAAGTAGCATGTATAATGGTAAGTCACGACAAATACGTCGAAGACATAATACCATTAGGCAGTTGATCTCAAATGGTGTTATCGCAGTTGATTATGTAAAATCAAAAGATAAATTAGCGGATCCGTTGACAAAAGGTTTAGGGAGAGATCAAGTAAATTGCTTATCAAGGGGAATGTGATTAAAACCTACAAAATTAAAGGATATTCATAGCGAAAACCCAACTTTGTAGATTGAAGATCCCAAAATATTGATTCAATGGGCAAATAAAGTTATGAATGTTTGTGTGCACTTAGAAATCCGTTCTACTCTCATTCCTAGGATAAAAGTGCACAAGCGCAAGTAGTGAGTTTAAGTTTCTAAACAAACTTTTAATGATTCCTATATTTTTTAATGAATGGGGTATGGCAGGATAATCTTATAATAGGAGATTACTTATATAAGTGTGAAGACGAGCTGCTTCAACAAAACACTTAAGAATCCAAGATGTTGTCCTGAGCCAAAATTGTCAAAATCGTGAGAACATATAAAGTGTGAAAAAAATTATTGTGTGAATACTGTTGTTGGTTTACATCAACGACTGCATAGTTCAAGACATCACGTTCACTAAGAAGCCTAGTAAATCTGATAGTATTTCACTAAGGAAGGTTTAAAGCCGCAAGCTACCTCTTCTCATTCAATAATTTTTCGCAAGAAACTCTCTTATAACATATGCATACATATTCACATAAATCACATTAATTAATTTTCATTCATGTGGGGGATTGTTGGAAAAATGAGTTGTGTACTAATTTAGAGTCGATAAATAATTCGAACAAATTGCGTAACAAACGAATTCTATATCGCGAGTAGAATTTGCAAGAAATTTATTTCTCGATTATCAAATAGGGGTGAATGAGAAATTAAGTTATTAGTTCGAATTTGACCAATTGAAATATTTAATGGAAAGCGATATATGTATATGAGTATATAATATATTATATATTCTAAAGAAAAATAATATATATTAAAATATTATATTATATTATATATATATCACTCGGCCATGTGTCCGAGTGAAGTAAATTGAATAACACGGCCACTGGTCGTTTGATATGGAAAAGATGCATAAGAGTTGCATCATTTAGGACGAAGAGGTGTGTGCATTATTTTGTGAATGGACATGACTTTTCATTATAGCCTTTCAACATCTATAAATAGATCACCCAACTTGCATTCATTTCACCAATTCATTCTTTCTTTCTATCATTTCTCTCTTGCATCTCAAAGTTTCTTAAACACTTTGTTTGAAGTTCTTCGAGTTTGTAGTGCTACTAATCTAAGTTGTCAGCGTTCTATCTTAGGAGACATTTTGCTTCTATATCGTAAGCACCTTGGCGGGGAAAATTTGTCTTAAAGATAGAGAGTTAAACTCTTGCCTTGCTGTGGTGAACGTCTGCCATTGAGTGGACACTAAACTCTTCTATAACAATACATGTATAGTATGTATTTTAAATAAGCATAATACAATCAAACTATATAATTACATAAATATATATACATATGAAATTTAATAAATCATTATCTATCCATCTATATATACACATATATATTTGTTATTAAGACAAACAAATATTGTAAGACTTATTGGGAAAGACACTTATATTGTAACGACCCACTGTATCAAGACGGGTCTTTTCAGCGTGCTTATGTCCTCACTCACACGCACCCTGAGAAACTTTCCAGGAGGTCACCCATCCTATAATTGCCTCAAGTCAAGCACGCTTAACTTTGGAGTTTTTATGTGATGAGCTTCCGAAAAGAAGATGCACCTTCTTGATATGAATAGTACATATGAAATCTTTTAAGCCCTCCTCAACCATGTAGTCCCATACCTACACAGTCTCAGAATCCCTCTCATTCCGGCACGGGATCGGTTCATTCATGTCTCACTCCGCCTAGAAGCCTACCAGGAGCCGCTCATTGTCCGTGCAACCTCTTGGCACCGGCGATCACTCCCTGCTTCTTCAGCCCCGGGTGTCACATGCCCACCAGCTTCCGCTTGGTTCGTCCCCGAACCATACCGTGCTAAGAGAGGTCGGCTCTGATACCATTTGTAACGATCCACTGTATCAAGACGGGTCTTTTCAGCGTGCTTATGTCCTCACTCACACGCAACCTGAGAAACTTCCCAGGGGGTCACCCATCCTATAATTGCCCCAAGTCAAGCACGCTTAACTTTGAAGTTTTTATGTGATGAGCTTCCGAAAAGAAGATGCACCTTCTTAATATGAATAGTACATATGAAATCTTTTAAGCCCTCCTCAACCATGTAGTCCCATACCTACACAGTCTCAGAATCCCTCTCATTCCGGCACGGGATCGGTTCATTCATGTCTCCCTCCGCCTAGAAGCCTACCAGAAGCCACTCATTGTCCGTGCAACCTCTTGGCACCGGCGATCACTCCTTGCCTCTTCAGCCCCGGGCATCACATATATAACATATTATCTCCCTATTGTCTCATGCATACATGTATCTTGTTCCCTAAGCATGTTTGGTTGTCTCCCTAGTTCAATCTTACTACATAAGCCAACAAAAACTTACACTTATAAATAGGAGGATGAGGAAAACATTTGCAAGTAGAGAACTAACTCTTTTGATCTTCTTTAATAGATGATATTGAACAAAAATCATGGGTCAAAGCGGCGATCTAAATAATTGTTATTAATGAAATCGTCAAAAAGGTATGTTAAAACATGGTAATATACAACATATACCCATAAAATTTGACAAAATTGTGTAGTAATTGTAGGATAAAATCAAGAGTCAGTGTTTTCTGTAGTGTTACAACACCAAAGACAATACAAGAAAGCGGAAAATAAATATGTAAAATAAACAAAAATAAAGGGAAAATTGCTTTTTTGGTCCTGTATGTTTGTCACTTTGCGATTTCAGTCCTTTATATTTTCAGATTTCAGTTTTAGTCTGCTATCTTTATTTTTTGGCAATTTTAGTCCTTTTTTCGACGTGGTGCTGACGTGGCATCAATTCAGTGCTGATGTGGAGCTGACGTGTACAGTGCCACGTAAGCATTTTTGAATAAAAAGGACCGAAATTGCCAAAAATGAGAACATGTAGGACTAAAACTGAAGTGTGAAAACATAAAGGACCAAAATCGTAAAGTGAAAAATATACAGGACTAAATTTGAAATTTTCCCCAAAAATAAATGTAAAGCCCCGTTTTTATCTTAATTGAATTTATTTGAGTTAATCAGAGATTACAGAGTTCCCGAGCCGGTTTGATTTTGATCAGGGTCCTTTTTGCAAATTTTGGAAATTTCAAGGACTAAAACGCAAATTTTGATTTTTATATATTATCTACACATGGATTTTAATTTGGAGAAGCCTCCATCTTCCTCTCCAACCGTGAGCCTCCATTAGAGCCGCCCCTTTAGAGTTTTGAGCTTTCAGATTTCCTTCCGAGCTCGATCCGTCCGTTGGAATTTATTTCTCAAGGCAGATTAGCGATCACTGCAGTGAGAGCTCTGTTATATCGTAAGTTCTTCTGCGATCCGATACATTCTAGTTTTTGGATGTTGCTAGAATCGTTCTAGATTCGAGTATGTTGTTCTTGACAGAGTTCTGATCGTTTATTATCTGTCGGTTTTGAAATAGAGCGACGTTCGGAATTGTTATGATTTTTGGTAGCCATTTTCGAAAATCATGGTTTTGAGATTTGTTGGGTTTGTCTTGTTGTTGTTGTATTAGCATTCAGTTGAGTTGATATCGGTATTGAACTGCTGTCTGCGTTGCCGGTTTGTTCAGTTTATAGCCGTTATGCCGTCGGTTTGAGTTTTGGGAATTTCGAACCGTATTTGAGGTGTTGAACTTGGCTTATAAGTTGATCTTGGTTATTGATCATTCATTTGTATCCGTACAGATTCGTTTGGAGGTATCAAGCCCAGAGTTAGCAGCTGTTTGATCGTTTCCGAGATTTGAACAAAGAACGGTATAGAGCATTTCCTTGAACCGTTGCCTTGTTGTTGTTAGATTGTATAGTTGTTGATACAGTCTCTTTTGTAGCGTATCCAGAGTTGGAAGCTACTGCATTGAAAGGTAAAAGCAGTCATCGTAGTGGGATAGCATACTTGGGACTGTGGTTCTCGAGTTTTCCCTTTGAAATCACATACTTGCATTTACACTTGTTCTAGCATGAGGAACTTGTGTCTTGTTTGATTGTATTGGCTTTTGTTGAATGACTTATGTGTTATATTTATGTTATGCATTCATCTTGAGCCAATCTTTTTTTCAGCGGGCAGAACCGCCCTTTTTGTTTAGACGTTTGGGAACTATGATTGAGTGGCCTAGATTGTAGTATTTTGCCTAGTGCTAGCATACTCATTATGGTTGCTCAAAGTCTAGAGGAGTGGGATACGTGGCACCACCTCGATTGGGAGAGTCGGTGAGTCGTTACGTGATCTCATCCTCGGGATCCCAAAAGCACAGCAGCAATCCCTCGTTTATCAGATTGATATCCCGGTTTAAAAGACATGCATTCATTATGTTATTATTGATTTCCTTGTTGTATTGAAAGCATGTTGATTGTTGTATTAATTGTTATGTTTCTTTTGCTGGGAATGTCGTTCTCACCGGTTATCCGGCTGTTGCTTTGTTTTGTATGTGTACTTGGCAACAGGTGGGGCAGGATCAAGTCAGAAGAGGCATGGTTAGCTCCGAGGGAAAGTTGTAGCAGTGAGACTCGGTTTAGAAGTCGTGTCAGCATGTCTACCTAGTGTTGTTAGAACATGTTTAGATAACGAACTTCATTATTATGTTGTATTGTCATGCAAGCTTTGCTGTGTTGTTATCGTGGCATGTTCTACTTTGGAGTAGTTGTTAAACACTAGCACTTCATGTATTAATTGGAGGTTTCATGTTTGTAATGCATGCTTTCGAGTTGATGCATTGGATTAGCTTTTAGCTTGAGTTGCTATGCATTTTTCTGCTATTCTGTTTCTGCTGTAGGAGGGCGCCCGAGCTACATTTTTTGGCAGCCCGAGCGCACCCCTTTCCGTGTATTCCAGTAGCGCCAAGGAGTAAGGCGCGCTCGAGCGGCAGTTTATGGCCGCCCGAGCGCGGCCCTCTTTTAAATTTTTTTTTCTCCTTTGCTTTGCTTTTAGTTCTTAGATCTCGGATGCTTAATTATTGTTTACTCCTTAATTAGATGTTTAGAACCGAGGTCTCACATTAAGTGGTATCAGAGAGTTAAGATTCTTGGTCGAACTAGAGTGAGTGGGTAGATCGAGTCTGCGTGTATTGGCTCCTCACATGTGTTTGAATTATTTTAACTATGTACTTAATTCCATGCGAGCATGCTTTATTATTGAGAATTATTGAATTACATGATTATGTGATTTAATTTATAAAGCATGATCTACTTGAAATATAACTGTTTCTGTTATCGACTGGTATCCGGTATTCCAAGCGGTTGTAAGGGCACTGATTGTAGCGATTGAGATATCTCGTGTCCTAAACTTTGATTATCAGATGGGTCCTCGTCGAGTGATAAACAGAAACACACCTCCAGTTATCCCTGCGACTGAGCAAGCTAGCACTGAGGTTGATCAGGTGGATGCTTCAGCGACTCCTATGGAAACCTTGCTGAAGAGGTTTCAGTCGTTCAATCCGCCGTTGTTGATGGGTTCAGAAAATCCAGTTCACTGTGAAAGTTGGTTGGATGATATGGATCAGTTGTTTGATTCCATTGACTACACAGATGACCGCCGAATCAGGTTAGTAATTCATCAGCTGCGTGGTGGTGCTAAGAGCTGGTGGATCATGACAAAGAAAGAATTTGAGAGTAGAGGTACAGAGGTTACTTGGACTCTTTTTAAATCTGAGTTTTATAAGCGGTTTTTCCCTATCTCGTATCGTAAGGATAAGGGAGCAGAGTTTGCAAATCTGAAGCAAGGGAATCTGAACATTGAAGAGTACGTTGCTAAGTTCAATAGTCTGTTGCATTTTGCACCGCTAATTGCCGGAGATGAAGAAGCTAAGGCAGATCAGTTAATCAATGGTTTGAACCCCGACGTCTTCACGTTGGTTAACACCAACAGGCCTAACAACTTTGCGGATGCCATGAATCACGCAAAGGGAGCAGAAGCAGGCTTGTGGAGGCAAAGAGGTAACCAGGTAGCACCTCATCAACAGAGGCAGTATCAGAACCCACCATCTCAATATCAGAATCAGCCACCGCAACATCAGAACCAGCAGCAAAGGTATGAAGGTGGAAACAGTGGGGGAAACAGAAAGGATCAGTACAAGGCAAGAGGTAAACAGTTCAAGAGGCAGGGGAACAGTTCGTCCAGTTCCAGTGGTTCGAAGTAATTCGGTTCAGGACCGAGTTCTGGGTCATCATCCTTGTACTGCAGCAAGTGTGGAGGAAGACACTCACCGGATCAGTGTGTGGGAGTCTTCGGCAATTGTAACACATGTCAGCAACCGGGACACTTCTCTAAGGTGTGCCCTCAACGTAACAGAGATAGAGCTCAGAGTGGGAGTTCGTCTAGACCTGCAGCTCAGCCTGAGAGGCAGTCTTCTGCAGTGCACTCTTTCCAGCCTCAGAAACAGAACCGACAGGGAGGTAACTCCAGTGCAAATCAGCCTCCGAGACAGCAAGCACGAGTCTTTGCATTGATAGAGGATCAGGCTCAGGCAGCACCTGACGATGTCATAGCAGGTAACTGTTCGTTTTTTGGTTATTCTGCTCATGTCTTGATAGATACGGGTGCTTCCCATTCTTTTATCTCTGGGAAATTCGTATTATTGCATGCTTTGCCAACTGAATTGTTGCCTACAGTAGTAGCTGTTACTTCACCTTTGGGTGGAGGAATTGTTTCTGTCAGATTAGTCAGGAACTGTGAACTGTGTTTTGAAGGAAATTTGTTAGAATGCGACTGTATTGTACTTGGACTGTCAGACTTTGATTGTATTGTCGGGATAGATGCTTTAACCAAGTACAGGGCGACAGTCGATTGTTTCTAGAAAGTTGTCAGGTTCAGACCGGAAAGGGCAGACGAGTGGAAATTCTTTGGTAAGGGTTCTCGATCTAGAATTCCTTTGATTTCAGTGTTATCTATGACTCGTTTGCTACAGAAAGGTGCAGAAGGATTTTTGGTGTATGCAGTTGATGTACTGAAATCTAGCCCAGCTTTGGTAGATTTACCGGTGGTTAGAGAATTTGCTGATGTGTTCCCGAAAGATGTTCCTGGTTTGCCACCTATTCGAGAAATCGAATTCAGCATTGACTTAGTGCCAGGTACTCAACCTATTTCAAAAGATCCTTATCGTATGGCACTTGTTGAATTGAGAGAGTTGAAGGAACAGCTTGAGGATTTGATTGCCAAGGGATACATCAGACCTAGTGTATCACCTTGGGGTGCTCCGGTGCTTTTTGTTCGGAAGAAGGATGGTTCTATGCGGCTCTGTATTGACTACCGCCAATTGAATCAGGCTACAGTTAAGAACAGGTATCCTTTACCCCGAATAGATGACTTGTTTGATCAGCTGCAGGGTTCTTCTGTCTACTCTAAGATTGATCTGAGGTCAGGTTATCACTAGTTGAGAGTGCGAGAGGAAGACGTTCCTAAGACTGCATTCAGGACGAGGTATGGTCATTTCGATTTTATAGTCATGCCATTCGGTTTGACTAACGCCCCAGCGGTTTTTATGGGTTTGATGAACCGTATCTTTCAGCGTTATTTAGATGAGTTCGTCATTATCTTTATCGATGATATTCTTATCTACTCGAAGAACCGTACTGACCATGCAGAGCACTTGAGAATCGTCTTGCAGATTTTGCGAGTTGAGCAGTTGTTTGCCAAGTTGTCCAAGTGTGAATTCTGGTTAGATCGAGTTGTCTTTCTCGGTCATATTATTTCTGAAGATGGGATTTCTGTCGATCCCAGCAAGATTGAAGCGGTTATGAATTGGCCTAGACCTACTTCAGTGTCGGAGATCCGAAGCTTCATGGGTTTAGCTGGTTATTACCGTCGTTTCATCGAGGGTTTCTCGTCTATTACCAAGCCAATTACCCAGCTGACTCAGAAGAATGCGCCTTTTGTTTGGACTCTAGATTGTGAGGTTAGCTTTGTTGATCTGAAGAGGAGACTGACCAGTGCTCCAATTCTTTCTATTCCGAAGGGTACTGGAGGTTTCACAGTCTATTGTGATGCTTCTAACCAAGGCTTGGGTTGTGTTCTTATGCAGCATAAGCATGTGGTGGCGTATGCATCGAGGCAGCTGAAACCGCATGAGACTCGTTATCCGGTTCATGATCTTGAACTAGCTGCGATCGTCTTTGCTTTGAAGATCTGGCGTCACTATCTTTATGGTGAGTCCTTCGAGATCTTTTCTGATCATAAGAGTCTTAAGTACTTGTTTTCTCAGGCAGAGCTGAATATGAGACAGAAAAGATGGTTAGATCTGTTGAAAGATTTCGACTGTGAGATCAAGTATTATCCGGGGAAGTCGAATGCAGTTGCAGATGCGTTGAGCCGAAAGCTTTGTTCTTTATCTCTTTCTACTATTGGTGTTTCTCAGTTGATCGATGATTGTTGCACTTCTGGTTTAGAGTTTGAAACAGATAGGGAGACTATCAGAGTGTTTGCTATTCAAGCCGAACCGGAGTTGTTTATTGCAATCAAAGAAGCACAGAAGTCTGAGCCGAGCATCCAGATTTCAGTAGAGAAAGTCAGATCTGGGCATCAGTCTGAATTCCAGGTTAGAGATGAAGTCTTGTTTGTGAATAACCGTCTTGTTGTGCCTGATGTTCCGGAGTTGAGACAGCGTATTCTCTGAGAGGCTCATTGCAGTCGGTTTAGTATTCATCCTGGAGGTCGTAAGATGTACAACGATCTGAAGAACCAGTTCTGGTGGAAGAGAATGAAGAGCGACGTAGCGAGGTTTGTATCTCGGTGTTTGAATTGTCAACAGGTGAAAGCAGAACGGAAGAGACCAGGAGGTCTGTTGCACAGTTTATCTGTTCCTGAATGGAAATGGGATCACATTTCTATGGATTTCGTCACAAAGCTACCATGATCCGTTCGAGGATGCGATGCTATTTGGGTAGTGATCGACCGATTGACGAAGTCTGCTTGTTTTATTCCGTACAAGATGACGTATCGTCATGATCAGATGGCTGAGTTGTATGTTAGCAATGTTGTGAGATTGCATGGTGTGCCGAAGTCGATCGTTTCAGACAGAGATCCTAGATTCACTTCGCACTTCTGGCATAGTCTTCAGGAGGCACTTGGTACTCGATTGCATCTGAGTACAGCCTATCACCCTCAGACAGATGGACAGTCAGAGCGGACTATCCAGACGTTAGAAGATATGCTGCGAGCGGTGGTGCTAGACTTTGGCACTAGTTGGCAGAATTCTTTGCCTCTTGTCGAGTTTTCTTACAACAACAGCTTCCAAGCGAGTATCGGTATGGCGCCTTTTGAGGCATTGTATGGTAAGAAATGCCGATCTCCGTTGTTTTGGGATGATTTGTCCGAGTCACCAGATTTGGGACCGGATATGCTTAGAGATATGACAGAGCAGGTTAAGATCATTCAGACCAGAATGAAGACAGCTCAAGATAGACAGGCAAAGTATGCGAATGTCAGACGTCGACCTCTGAGTTTTGAGCAGGGAGACCGTGTTTTCCTTAAGATTTCTCCGTTCAGAGGCACCGTCAGATTCGGTAAGAGAGGAAAGTTATCTCCGAGATTCATCGGTCCGTACGATATTCTCGAGAAGATAGGCGATCTTGCCTACAGACTTGCACTTCCTCCGTCTTTATCTGGTATTCACGACGTTTTTCACGTCTCTATGCTGCGAAAGTATCATCCAGATCCTTCTCATGTTCTTCAGCCTGACGAAGCCGAGTTAGATGAGACTCTGAGCTACTTTGAGCGACCAATTCAGATCCTTGATCGGAAGGAGAAACAACTCAGAACCAAGTCGATCCCGTTAGTGAAAGTGCAGTGGAGCCGTCACGGAGTCGAGGAAGCAACTTGGGAGACAGAATCTGACATGAGACAATGTTTTCCAGAGTTATTCAGTTGACGTGAGTTCTTCTTACTGTCATTAGTTCTTTATTCTAGCTTATGAGTTGTGGTTCTCGTTGATTTCGAGGACGAAATCTCTTCTTAGTGGGGGAGAATTGTAAAGCCCCATTTTTATCTTAATTGAATTTATTTGAGTTAATCAGAGATTACAGAGTTCCCGAGCCGGTTTGATTTTGATCAGGGTCCTTTTTGCAAATTTTGGAAATTTTAGGGACTAAAATGCAAATTTTGATTTTTTTATATTATCTACACATGGATTTTAATTTGGAGAAGCCTCCATCTTCCTCTCCAACCATGAGCCTCCATTAGAGCCGCCCCTTTGGAGTTTTGAGCTTTCAGATTTCCTCCCGAGCTCGATCCGTCCGTTGGAATTTATTTCTGAAGGCAGATTAGTGATCACTGAAGTGAGAGCTCTGTTATATCGTAAGTTCTTCTGCGATCCGATACATTCTAGTTTTTGGATGTTGTTAGAATCGTTCTAGATTCGAGTATGTTGTTCTTGACAGAGTTCTGATCGTTTATTATCTGTCGGTTTTGAAATAGAGCGACGTTCGGAATTGTTATGATTTTTGGTAGCCATTTTCGAAAATCATGGTTTTGAGATTTGTTGGGTTTGTCTTGTTGTTGTTGTATTAGCATTGAGTTGAGTTGATATCGGTATTGAACTGCTGTCTGCGTTGCCAGTTTGTTCAGTTTATAGCTGTTATGCCGTCGGTTTGAGTTTTGGGGATTTCGAACCGTATTTGAGTTGTTGAACTTGGCTTATAAGTTGATCTTGGTTATTGATCATTCATTTGTCTCCGTACAGATTCGTTTGGAGGTATCAAGCCCAGAGTTAGCAGCTGTTTGATCGTTTCCGAGATTTGAACAAAGAACGGTATAGAGCATTTCCTTGAACCGTTGCCTTGTTGTTGTTAGATTGTATAGTTGTTGATACAGTCTCTTTTGTAGCGTATCCAGAGTTGGAAGCTACTGTATTGAAAGGTAAAAGCAGTCATCGTAGCGGGATACATACTCGGGACTGTGGTTCTCGAGTTTTCCCTTTGAAATCACATACTTGCATTTACACTTGTTCTAGCATGAGGAACTTGTGTCTTGTTTGATTGTATTGGCTTTTGTTGAATGACTTATGTGTTATATTTATGTTATGCATTCATCTTGAGCCAATCTTGTTTTCAGCGGGCAGAACCGCTCTTTTTGTTTAGACGTTTGGGAACTATGATTGAGTGGCCTAGGTTGTAGTATTTCGCCTAGTGCTAGAATACTCATTATGGTTGCTCAAAGTCTAGAGGAGTGGGATACGTGGCACTACCTCGATTGGGAGAGTCGGTGAGTCGTTACGTGATCTCATCCTCGGGATCCCAAAAGCACAGCAGCAATCCCTCGTTTATCAGATTGATATCCCGGTTTAAAAGGCATGCATTCATTATGTTATTATTGATTTTCTTGTTGTATTGAAAGCATGTTGATTGTTGTATTAATTGTTATGTTGCTTTTGCTGGGAATGTCGTTCTCACCGGTTATCCGGCTGTTGCTTTGTTTTGTATGTGTACTTGGCAACAGGTGGGGCAGGATCAAGTCAGAAGAGGCATGGTTAGCTCCGAGGGAAAGTTGTAACAGTGAGACTCGGTTTAGAAGTCGTGTCAGCATGTCTACCTAGTGTTGTTAGAACATGTTTAGATAACGAACTTCATTATTATGTTTTATTGTCATGCAAGCTTTGCCGTGTTGTTATCGTGGCATGTTCTACTTTGAAGTAGTTGTTAAACACTAGCACTTCATGTATTAATTGGAGGTTTCGTGTTTGTAATGCATGCTTTCGAGTTGATGCATTGGATTAGCTTTTAGCTTGAGTTGCTATGCATTTTTCTGCTATTCTGTTTCTGCTGTAGGAGGGCGCCCGAGCTGCATTTTTTGGTAGCCCGAGCGCACCCCTTTCCGTGTATTCCAGTAGCGCCAAGGAGTAGGGCGCGCTCGAGCGGCAGTTTATGGCCGCCCGAGCACGGCCCTCTTTAAAATTTTTTTTTTCTCCTTTGCTTTGCTTTTAGTTCTTAGATCTCGGATGCTTAATTATTGTTTACTCCTTAATTAGATGTTTAGAACCGAGGTATCACAATAAATAACACAAGAAATTAATTTTGCACGAGTATAAAAACTCGTGCGGGTGCCTTAGGGATAAATATCATTAGAAAAAGTAAGATCAGTCTTACAAAGCAATACTAGTGATTTTACGAAAAATCAATAAATCATAAATTTTTCAACAAGTTGAGAAATCAAACTTGAATCCTAAATAATCAGAGTAAAACAAATCAGATGCAACTCCCGTAGCCTAAATTTGAAGAGACACAAGAAATCTTCGAGAAACACTATTCCCACAGTGTTTTCTCCAATGTCTTCAACACCAACGGCATCACGGGGACAAGCAACAACGATGGCTGCAAAACTTCTTCATAATCTTCGAATTTCTCTATGAAATTTTCTCTGAAAGCTCTCTGAATTTTTCTATGAAGTTCACCCTTGTTTGTGCGCAGGATCCTTTACTTATAGATGAGAGTCCAAGCATGAAAAAGATTTTCTTGTTGAGTCCTACATAAATAAGGAAATAAGAATTTTTTAGGAATAAGACTCTTTTAAATATATCTTGATAATATTTAATAACCATGATACTCATAAATTTCTTATCAAGATAATATTTAATCTAGGCAAATATCTATCTCAATATTTTCGATAATAGCACGTAAATATTTAACCTATCATATCAAACCATATCTTGATACTATTTTATAAACATAAATCCCATAATTTCCTAATCAAGATATAATATTCATTCTAGGTAAATATCTATCCTAGTCAATATCGAGATCATATAATATTTACACTAGATCCTATCTTTTTCTAGAAGGCAAAATTCAAATGAAATCTAATTAATCCGAAGGTAGAAATTTCAAGGAATTAAAATTATTTTCAATCTCCCCCTTTTTTTCCTTTCTGGACAAAACTAGCACAAAAAATTTCAAACATAAACTCCCCTGAGTTTAAAACATTTCTCCCATTGAATTTTAAGTCCCCCCTGAAGGTGTTGTCTCTCGTGTAGGAAACACCAAGGATAACATGAACCTTAACACTTAGGTATTCAATAATTCATATATCAAAGCATAAGTGGGGTAGAAGGAGCAGTCTAGTTAGAGAATATTTAAACAATTAAGGAACATAATTAGAGCAAAACAAAAACAGATAAAAATCAAAAAATTAAAGCTAAGATGAGATAAGGAAAAAATATGGGGTGACACCAATCAATATAAAATTGATCAGTATCAGATCCCTCCTGATCTTCAGTTCCTCATCCTCATCGTCCTTAGTCCCAGATGGACCAGCCTCATCTTGTGCATTCTCTCCCCCTTTTTGGCCAGAAATGCCAAGTCTTGTACGACAATCATCTAACAAGGCTCCATAAAGATCCAAGTTCTCCTGGGCTTGGGCAATCTTCTTTTCAGCATGAGCCATGAGAGCCTGAATGTTAGTGAGAGAGAAATCCAGAGTGGATTGTTGAGGCACAATTTCTTCAGGTTCTGTAGTGTTGTCTCCCATGTTGGCAACACCGGGAACAACAGCAGCACCAGTAGCAGCAGTAGTAGATTCAGACCAAGAAAGGTCAAGCTTACTCTTCCCTCTTATTAAAGCAGCTGCAACCTGCAGATTTTCATTCAGTTCAGAGATATCTTCACCAAAATCTCGAAGCAAACCTTGAAACTCCAAAATTCCATAGATCAAATAGGGAAAAGAAAGTTTGATGAATTTTAATCTTCCATCTGCAAACTGGAGTATAGTCTTGAAGACGAGCTTGCGAAAATTGAAAGTGCTCTCCGTCACTATAGCGAATGACACAAACGCTTGTGGTAAATTTACCAAAGTGGAGGAAGCATCCAATTGTGTACAACTGTTTTGTGTAAGATAGAGTAAAAGGATGTGAGCTGTGCAACAGAGAGTTGTCCATGAAACTTTTGAGCAAAGCACCCGTGAGTACAACAGTGACTTCATGAATATCAGGGTGGTTCCCCTCTTCAATCATCCGGTGTATCAAAAAGAGTATTGATTGTGTTAGGGTTGAATTCAAACACTTTTCTCTCAACAAAAAAAAAAAAAAATCCAACACTGGCTTCCTGCTATAGGGCACCACTGCAGTAAAAATATAAAATAGATTTTGATCCTTCAAAAATTCAACCAGATTGATCCTTCCATAGACATCCACATCAATATTCTTTTCATCAATCAACCTCTATTCACATATAACAACATCTTCTCCAGAGTAAAACTTGTAGAAAACGATAGTAGTCAAATAAAACTCAGCAGCATCCGTGTTGTCTGTGATGTTGGCAACACCAGCTTTAGCATCATCTTCCTCGGAAAACTTGATTCCTCACTAGCTTAAGTATCAAACTCATCAAGATGTGGAGGAATTATAAGATACATTGGGCCTAATTGCAACAAATTATTCCAGCATCTCTTTATCAAGCTCATCATCGGAAGGTTGAGCAAAAACAACCACAGAAATATCACACTTTCCTTGCTTTAGAATGTCTAGAACTTGAGTCAGGGAAGCTTCATTATCATCATAAAAGATAATTTCCTCTGTAGCAATGGGAGGAACAAAAACATCAAATTCAATCATCAATCGATACTCGGCCAATAAGGCTTTATAGTATACAATGTCTTCCTTCTCCTGACTTATTTCTTCACTGCATGATCCAACGAAGATTGTATAGCAGCGTGAGTGATCTGCAGAAAATCAGTTGTGGGAGCAGTGTTGCACGCAGTGTTGGTAACACGAGGCACAACATCAAATTCAGACCAAGCAGGTTTATTTTCCCTTTCAGCAAAATATGAGCAACCTTTGATTCTTCACCAACTAGAGACAAAGACTCATCAATGTCTCGGATAAAGCCATATAATTCCAGAATCACAAGGATGAGGGATGAGGAATGGAAAAGGCAAATTTGTGGAATTTATCAACCTCCATCAGCAAATTGAAATATGAACTTGAATATCAACTTCTCCAAACTTGAAAGGACATCAAGTTCCAACTGCAAAAAGTACCACAACTTGTACTTGGTTACCATAGTAGAGTTGGTTGAAGGATTCTAGTTCTTCACATCACTCATTGATATCCAGCAGAACTCCTTTCTCTTCATCATCAAAAGTGCGGTATAGAGCAGTGATAACAACTGAATCAAACATCTATTCTCTCATGCAAAGACACTATGTCAAACTTGGTAGATTGCTCAGCATCTACACTAGCAGCGAGTTTTGCCAAGAGTTCCAAACATGCTTTCGACTCTTGCAAGCATCCAGATCAATCTTCTTCTCTTCAATGAACTCATGTTTGACATATAGATGCCAATCAACAATAGAAGCTTCTGAATATAACTTGTGAGATAAGGAAAGTGACATGTCACAATCTGCATAACCCATGTTGCCTGTAGTGTTGGCAACATCATACACAACATCCTTACCGGCAGAATCTTAAATATTCGCTTTCACAAATTCATCATCCTTAGAAATGGAAGATGAACTACTAGAAATATTAGGCCTATTATCTGCAAGTTTCTATTGCATATATGCATCAAGTTCTTCCTCAATGACAGCAGAAGTAGGCACATGATTGGAAAAACCAAAACAAAAAGACAATCTGATTAGCACAGAAAGCACATAAGCTTAAATATAATCAAAGCGAGAGAATGTAGGAAGGCAATTTGATGATTGCAAAGACCAATTAAGCATAAGAATGATCAAATCAATGAGTAATATATGCTTAAAAAAAATCCATTGGACAATAAAAAGAAATTCAGAATTCAAATATTCACCTTCTAACAAACTCATCCAAAAACACTTACCAACGAAAATTATTATGGGTAAAACTTTTCAAATTGAGGAAATAAAATCCAACCCAATTATGAAAATAATCCGAGATTGAAATCAATCAAAAATTCCCATGAATAAATCCACATCGGATTAACTCCACTAAATCATTGTTAATCACAAAAATTCAATTTTATGTAGATAGAGTATTTTACCAAATTTGTTCGTTTAGAACGTCAAACCCTGAACAGAAAATATTCACAATTCTGAATGCATATGCATGTATTATTTTATGCCTAAAACAGAATGTAACATAAAAATAAAATGCAACCATATGCACATGATATGTTCACAAGTGTAGTGTTGCCTCTCGTGTTGACAACATCATCAACAACACCATATTTTTTCAAAAAGTATTTGAAACTTACACACTTGTTTACCCTTAATTTCAAAAAATTTCCAGAAGTGCTAGCCTGCACAACAAAAGAATAGTCTTTATTGGACTCAATTAGGTAGCTTTTTCAATTTTTTTTCTGATTATTGATAAAGTTTGTATGTATGACATTGGTAATCAAACTTAGTAAAAATCTAGAAACTGAATTTGCGAAACCACTTTTCACATGGGACAAGAAAATAGAATACACGTACATCTCTCAACTACTTAGTGGTTTAGTCAAAGTTCCATAAACAAGGGCCACTTTTTTTTTAAAAAAAATGTTTTGTAGAAAAACTTGGTGTCAGTCGAATCATTGTAATACAGAGTAAAACACTGCACATCAAAAGGTGTATGTAGAATGCCTAAAATCCTAAGTATGCATGCATGAAAAGAAAAACAACAGACGATAACACCAACAAAGGATTATTATGCACACATGCTGAGAGTCCATTCGGATCACACCTTTTTTTACAAAATCTCGAATAAAGTGACGTCGAATGTCAATATATTGTGTGAGAGAGTGTTGAACTGGGTTTTTTGAAATATCAATCACACTCAAATTATCGCAATAAAAAATGGGGATGGGGGTGGGGGGGGGGGGGGTGAGGTTCACTTTTAAATCCATTATCCTCTACCATTTGGTTCATCCAAAGAAGTTGTGGACAAAAACTTCTAATTCCAAGATAAAAACATCATCCCATAATGCATTTTCTATCATTCAAAACCCTAGCATAAACAACACCACAAAAACCAACAAGATTGGTATCCCTAGTATACTACAACCCAAAATCCAAGGTTTCGGAAATGTATCTTAAGATACGTTTCACTGCTTTTAAATGCATGACCTTAGAATCGGATTGGTACATCGCACATATACACATACTAAACATGATATCAGCATGAATTGCAGTTAAGTACAAAAACCTTCCAATCATGATGTGGTACATGGTGTTGGCAACACCGGCCGCAACACCATTCTTACCCAATTTTTCACTAGATCCCATTGGTGTTTTCATGCTTTTAGTATTCTCATTACAGAAATTTTTCACCAAAATTTCAACATACTTTCTTTGGGACAGAAAAATACCATCATGAATTTTCTTAAATTGAAAACCAAGAAAATAACTCAACTCAACTATCATGCTCAATTCAAATATGGAAGAAATGCATTCAAAAAAATCATCAACATGCTTTTGAGAAGAAGCACAAAAAATTATGTCATCCACGAAAACTTGTCAAACAGGTATTTCACCTTTGAAATTTTGAATAAAAAAAGTTTTATCAACCTTACCTCGTTTGAAGCAAATTTCAAGATGATATTCAATCAACCTTACCTCATTTGAGTAGATGGAACTCATGTATACTGACCCAATCACCTTGAATTAGTCCACTTTTTCCTTCATTCGAGTTTGCACTGTTCCAAAAGAATCTTCAATAATCTGTGATAATGGATGGTTCTTGTAGTGACCCGCACTCGTAATTAACGATTAATGAGTAATTAATAGTACGATCATTTTTATATTAAGTTAAACATGATTAAAGAGAATTATAATTGATTAACGGAGCCCGGGAATAGACCCAGAATGATCGGAAATGGTCCGGAGGGTCAGGCAGAACGGAAGCAACGTTCTAGGAACGGATGCAACGTTCGTGCCATCAGAAATGCGTCACTTCTTACGTACTTGATGGGACGTCGGCACCATCGGAAGCAACGAAGGAGGAACGGATGCAACGTTCATCGGTAGAACAGACGCAACGAACTCGAATGGACGCAACGTTCCGTGTCTATAAATATAGGGTCCGAGAGCTCATTTCTTGCACCTCTATTCTCTCTTATCTCTCGATTCCTAAGCCTTCTAACTCAGATCTAGGGAGATCTAGGCGTCCTTTTAGGAATCCGGAAGTGGCGTAGCAGTCTAGGAGTCGTAGCGGAGCTGTGGCCTAGTTTTGAGGCTATCGACAGCAAAGGGCTGACGACGGACGCAGGTTTAGCTTTGACCTCCTAAAAATATTTAGGAGTATGCAATAGCTTAGTTAAGACCTTTAGAGCTTATTTATTGATGCATGGGTAATTGCATTGTAGTGGCAGTAGACTGGACTAGTAGACTTGGAGTCTAGACCAGCGTTCTAGGAGTTGTCTGCAGTGTTAGAGGTACGTAAGTACTGACCAAGATAGCCGACATGTTATATGTATGCTTATATGTTGCATTGGCATGTGCATGGTTTTACCTATTTTATTGCTTTAGCGCGTGCATGACTTTTACGTAAGACTGCATCCAGTACAATGTGAGTCTAGACCGTTTCCATCGGTGATGAGTTACTCCTTATGGATTCGTGTCTGGGGAAGCTCAGCCCATGGTTTTTGCTTTAACTAGGAGCAACCACGACGGTGGAGTAGATGCTATAGTTGTAACACCCGGTATTTTTAATTACATAAATCCGCCTGCATAATTAGGATATTTAATTAATTAAATTTATGATTTATGGGTTAAATAATTATGTGAATTATTTATGCATGATTTAATTTATTTCTAAGCATTTAACCCATAATTAGTGATTTTTATGATTTTTAGTATTTTTATTATTTAATCGCGTAGACGGGACCGTGGACGGACGAGATGACAACTTTCTAGCCAAATTATTTTATGAGCCTTTTTGGAGCCTTAAAATATTATTTTGAGTTTTATTATCTCAAAATTTTAAGTATTTAATTTTATTTAAATTTTAGGGGTCATTTTTATCCAAAAATTAGTCAAAATATTGACTTTTTAGTATTTTTAAAATTCCCCTAAATTATTATTTCGAGATTTATTTTATGTTATCAGATTTCTAAAGTTTAATTAAGAGTTTAAGTTGTATATTAATTATTTAAAACCTCTTTATTTAATTATTTAACCTATATTCTATTTAACACAAAAATAAATCAACCCTAATCTACCAAACCCTTCTAGCCGATTGTTTTCTCCCCCATCAGCCGTCACTTTCATCCCACCTTCTTCTTCATCGATCTTCAACCCTAGGAACTCCATAGAAGGTCGGTTTCAAGGTTCCAAGCAACCCAAGGTCGCCCCGTCGTCCTGAAGTCCTTCCTACGCGTGTTAAATCCATATTTACGGTGAAAGGCATGATTCTTCATTCTCTTTTCTTCTCCATATTAGTATATGCATGTGTGGTCGTGTATACATCAGATTTTCCAAGAATATTTTTCAGAAAGTTTCAATTTTTAATGTTGCACCTTGTTCTTGCATTGTTTTGGGTTTCATACTCACGTTTTCTTGCATGGATGGATCATGGCTGCTGCTCCTTAGTTGGATACATGTATCAAGGTCCCTTGGGTCGAGTCAGGTCGGGGCTTGAGGCTAAGGAAGAAAGGAAACGAAGCCTTTCCTTTCTGAAGCTTCTGTCGCGCAGGTTTAGGGTTCTGGGGAAGAAGGCTGAGATCTTTTTCCTCAGGCCACTATTTTGGGTAAGGTCGGTTGGGTTAGAACCCCCTTTGAGTTTTCTAAGTTTTTGCAGAAGGTTTCATGGGCTTTCGTGGTCGGAGCTTCGAGGACGAATGGTTTTCCCGCAGCTGCTCGGGTCTGCGCGACAGTGCAAAAGGGCCGGGTTGCAGAGCTTCGTTCTCACTCCATAGTCGACGGTTTGGGCTGGTTCTTGGCTTGTTGGAAAGGTCTGAATGTGAGCTAAGTCCTAGGGGTGGCCCTCCGGCTGGTGGGTGGTCGGAGCAAGGCGGCCGCCGGGATTTTTGGTGGCTGCTCACTGTGGCCGAACAGTTTTGGGAAGGGGGGATCGGGCTAGGGTTTTGGAATGTTCCGGGTTGGGTCAGGGGCTCGGGTCGGGTCAGTAAGTTAGTGGGTCGGGTTAAGTGGGTCCGGGTCCGGGTCCGGGTTTGGTGGGCCGGGCTCGAGTCTTTTTATTTTTAAAATATTTTATGAATTAATGGGTTATTGAGTCAACTAAATTAAAATAAAATTATTTGGACTCCCAAATAATTTTATTTGAACTTTTAAAATTTTAATTAAGTTAGTCCATTAATTTTATGGGCTTTTGGGCCCATAAAAGTTAATGGGCCAATCTTTGGGTTTTTGGGCCCAATGAGCCAGTTTAAGTGTTATTGGGCTTAGTGTAATTTTAATGGGCTTAATTAATTTAATTGGGCTTAGATTAATTAATTGGGCTTAAAGTTTAAGTTACTGGGCTTAAGTATGTTAATGGGCCAGATTTAAGTTAATGGGCTTGAGTGTAGGGCCAGCAGTCCAGAACCATCCATGAAAAAATTGCATGTGTCCTGATTATATATTTAATTATTTTTATGCATTTAAGTTATTTTAATATTTATATGTTAGTAAGAAAATTAAATTAAATATATATGAAGGACACACAATTTATTTAAGTACATGCATTCATGAAATCAATTTTTATGCTATGATTTAATTTCTATGGTTGAGCAAATAAAATATTTTAGGTGGAAATTGAAGTAGTGTGGCCATTTATGTATGGGCAGTTTCTGCCATTTATGTATGGGCAGTTTTCTGCCATTTATGTATGGGTGGTTCGCCACCAGCCTCGTACGATGGTTTCTTAGACTGATCAGTCGCACTATGGGTCACACTTACGGATAGGACCATTCGATGTTAAGAAAATAAATGCTCAACAACTCAAGTATGTATGTTATGTATTATGTATTTATGTTTATTTAAGTAAGTTATGTTATGTAATTTTTAAGCATGCTCATTCATGTATATATATGTATTAGTATTAAATTGTTTTAAATTATTTTGAACCCTTGTTAGTATGCATGTTGGGCCTCTAGGCTCACTACACTGATATGGTGCAGGTGAGTACGTAGAGGAGCAGGTTACTCCTACCGGTGGTGAGGACGTATGAGCAGCGCTGCAGTAGCCCCGTGACCGTGACAGCTTCTGAGTCACCGTGCATGATGTCATGTGAAACATTTTATTATATTTTTAGTGGTTGAGGTTTATGGGAATATTTTATTAAATGTTTTAGTGCATGCACATATTTTAATTATTTTATTTATGCAGTATATTTTTAATTCTAGGGTTGACTCAGATGTTTAATTATTTTAAAGAATGCATTTTTTCTTAAGTATTTAATTGTTTATTTATTTAGTCATGTATTTATTTTAAATATTTTATCCTGTGCATATATGTATGGGCATATATGTACATATTTTATTTAGTAGTATATAAAAAAAAAAAAATAAGAAAAATTTTCCGCATATTTATTTATTATAGAGTTAGGGTCGTTTCAGTTGGTATCAGAGCACGGTCCTTGGAGGGGTCACTACTGCTTTGCGAGCTCAGAAATCCACGCTACCGGTCTGTAAGTTTTAAATGTTTATAGTATGATTTAATTTCTATAATTTAAGTTAGCCTTAAATTTTAAACACTTAGTTATGCAAGGCGATTTACGTAAATAAATATGTGGTGGTGCAGAATGCCTCCCAGACAGGTGAATCGACGTGGGAGACCTCCACATCCACCTCCACCTCCACCGCCACCTCAGCAGCACCCCATGACAGCACTGGAGTAGGCCAGTGCCACGATGATGGCGGGTATTACTGCCTTGCTGGAGCAGCAGGCTGCCCGTCCCAGACTGTCCCACGAGGAGGACGTCGCAGAGAGGTTCCAGAAGAAGGGGCCTAAGGAGTTTGTGGGGACCACCGATCCGTTGGTGGCTGAGGGATGGATTCGCTCTCTTGAGTCCATTTTCGACTATATGGGGATCACAGACGCCGACAGGGTGAGCTGTGCTACGTATATGATGCGAGGCGATGCAGCCCTTTGGTGGGAGGGTGCAGTCAGAGGAGTCCATCTACCTACACTGACGTGGGCTGAGTTCAGGCGTATCTTCTACGCCAAATATTTCACTGAGGATGTGCGCAGTCGCATGATCCGAGAGTTCATGAGTCTCCGTCAGGGGGACAGATCTGTGGTGGAGTACGTGAGCCAGTATGAGAGGGGCTGTCATTTTGTGCCCATGATTGCTGATAGTTCGCAGGAGAAGCTGCGACAGTTTGTTGAGGGCTTGAGGGCTGAGATCAGGCATGACGTACGTATGGCAGACGTCTTTACATATGAGTCTGCAGTCAGCAGGGCCTTGCGTTCCGAGGAGGGACGGAGGGAGATACAGAGAGAGCAGCAGGGTAAGAGGCAGTTTGTGCAGACAGGGTATCAGCGACCATCTTCGCAGCCACCTGCGAAGAAACAGTCTACAGGGCCATCTAAGGGCCCGAATCAGCAGAGGCCTCAGGGGAAGCCACAGCAGCAGACTAGGGGCGGGGCCCCTACTCCAGGGAGATATCCAGTGTGTCCGAAGTGCCAGAAGATGCATTCCGGGCAGTGTCTTATGGGAGCAGGAGTCTGCTATCGTTGCAAAGAGCCGGGGCATCAGATTGCCAACTGCCCGCAGAGGCAGAACGTCAGTGGGCGAGTATATGTGATGCAGGCAGAGGAGGCTGACCCAGATACCTCCTTGATCACCGGTATACCTAACCCCTAGACCTTTTTCAATTCCTTGCTTTTGTTTATTGCGATTATATTTGAATGCCTGTTACTTGAGTTTAACTATCAGCATGCTAGAATAAGAATTTTGTTTCTTTGTGATTAGAACTAAGGGTTGTAGTGTTTTAACCTTGGGAGCGTAGTGGTATGAATTGTTGGGAATCTTCTGCGTTCAGGGAGAATTATAGTTGGAGGCAACTCCACGTTTGCGTTGCTAGATTCAGGAGCCACGCATTCGTTTATCTCCCGAGATTTTATCAGACGGATAGGCATTTCACCGGAGGTTGTAGACAGTGGTTACGATGTTACCATGCCATCCGGACAGATTATCACTACCACTAGTGTCATCAGGGATCTGGCATTGGAGTTGCAGGGACACTCCATTCGAGCAGATCTAGTGGTTCTTCCATTGACTGGGTTTGACTTGATTTTGGGTATGGACTGGCTATCAGTTAATGGAGCTTCGATTGATTTCCGACGTAGGACAGTGTCAGTGAAGCCAGCAGGAGGTGAGATGTTTAATTTCTTTGCATCTCAGTATAGCAGTATTCCTCAGATGATATCACTTGTTCGTGCGAGGAAACTGTTGCGCAATGGATGTCAGGGTTTTCTTGCTAGTGTGGTCACTACCTCAGACGTTTCTAGCAGATCTTTATCAGATATAGAGGTGGTACGTGACTATCCAGATGTTTTTCCTGACGATGTTGCAGGAGTTCCACCAGTGAGGGAGGTGGAGTTCAGTATTGAGTTGTTGCCGGATACTGTGCCTATCTCTAAGGCACCGTATCGACTTGCTCCTACAGAGATGAGAGAGTTGAAGGAGCAGATTCAGGAGCTGTTGGAGAAGGGCTTTGTTCGTCCTAGCTTTTCTCCATGGGGAGCTCCAGTGTTGTTTGTGAAGAAGAAGGACGGCAGCATGAGATTGTGCATTGACTACCGAGAGCTCAACAGAGTCACAGTGAAGAATAAGTATCCGCTACCGAGGATAGAGGATTTATTCGATCAGTTGCAGGGAGCTTCGGTATTCTCCAAGATCGATCTGCGATCTGGTTACCATCAGCTGAGAGTCAGAGATTCAGACGTGTCTAAGACTGCCTTTAGGACTCGATATGGGCACTATGAGTTCTTGGTGATGCCCTTTGGGTTGACCAATGCTCCAGCAGTTTTTATGGATCTCATGCATCGTGTCTTCCAGCCGTATCTAGATCAGTTTGTCATTGTATTCATTGATGACATATTGATCTACTCGAGGAGCATTGAGGAGCATACACAGCATTTGCATACAGCCTTGCAGACTTTGAGAGAGCATCGACTGTTTGCAAAGTTCAGTAAGTGTGAGTTTTGGTTGGAGCAGGTGGCGTTTCTAGGCCACATTATTTCTAGGGATGGGATTGCAGTGGATCAGTCCAAGGTGCAGGCAGTGAGGGATTGGGGGATTCCAAAGAATGCTTCGGAGATTCGTAGCTTCTTGGGTTTAGCAGGATACTATAGGAAGTTCATCAAGGGTTTTTCCTCTATTGCAGTACCCTTGACTTCCTTGACCAAGAAGAACGCGAAGTATAGTTGGAGTCCAGATTGTCAGAGGAGCTTTGATCAGCTGAAGGATGCACTTACTTCAGCACCGGTGTTAGCTATGACAGTGCCACATGAGGAGTTAGTGGTGTACACCGACGCGTCTAAGTTTGGTTTGGGCGCAGTACTTATGCAGAGTGGCAGAGTCATCGCTTATGCGTCGCGACAGTTGAAGATTCATGAGCAGAACTATCCGACGCATGATTTGGAGCTTGCAGCAGTGGTTTTTGCGTTGAAAATCTGGAGGCACTATCTTTACGGCGAGAAGTGCAAGATTTTCACCGACCACAAGAGCCTCAAGTACTTCTTCACCCAGAAGGAGTTGAACATGAGGCAGCGCAGATGGCTTGAGCTTGTTAAGGACTATGACTGTGACATTAGCTACCATCCGGGTAAGGCTAATGTAGTGGCAGATGCTTTGAGTCGAAAGTCGTCAGTGGTATCATGTTTGACTGTACAGTTACCACTACAGACCGAGATTCAGAGGTTTGGGTTGGAGTGCTATCCGAGCGGCCATGCACCGAGCTTGTCAGTGTTGACGGTGCAGCCCGTTTTGAGAGATCGGATTAGAGAGGGACAGTCCACTAATGAGGAGCTACAGCGATGGAGACAGAGAGATGAGGCCAGAGGTAGTCTCTTGTATACAGTGGAGGATGACATCGTTCAGTACCGTGGGAGGATGTGGGTACCGAACGTTGATCAGTTGAGAGCCGAGATTCTAGCAGAGGCTCATGCATCTCCGTACTCCATTCACCCCGGAAGTACGAAGATGTACCGAGACTTGCAGTTATTGTATTGGTGGCCTGGGATGAAGAGTGACATCGGGAGAGTGGTGTCAGAGTGCTTGACTTGTCAGCAAGTCAAAGCAGAGCATCAGCGTCCAGCAGGACTTCTTAGACCTCTCCCTATTCCGGAATGGAAGTGGGAGAATATTACGATGGACTTTGTGGTTGGCTTACCGAGGAGTACCAGAGGGTGTACAGCGATTTGGGTGATTGTGGATAGACTCACCAAGTCAGCTCATTTCTTGCCGGTAAGAACTACTTACACTTTGACACAGTATGCAGAGCTTTACGTCAGAGAGATTGTTAGACTGCATGGCATACCAGTGTCTATCGTGTCAGACAGAGATCCGAGGTTCACCTCAGCGTTTTGGAAGAGTCTGCACACAGCTTTGGGGACTAGACTTTTGTTCAGTACAGCATTTCATCCCCAGACAGATGGTCAGTCCGAGAGAGTGATCCAGGTTCTCGAGGATCTTTTGAGAGCTTGTATCATCGATTTTCGAGGATCTTGGGAGACTAGACTGCCATTAGTGGAGTTTACCTATAACAACAGCTTTCAGTCGCCTATAGGTATGGCTTCATATGCAGCACTGTATGGGAGGAGATGCAGATCTCCGGTGCATTGGGATGAGGTTGGTGAGCGGATTTTGTTGGGTCCAGAGATTGTGCAGCAGACAGCTGACATTGTGACGCAGATTCGAGACAGGATGAGGACAGCGCAGAGTCGGCAGAAGAGTTATGCGGATGCCAGACGACGCGATTTGGAGTTCGCGGTAGGTGATCACGTATTCTTGAAGGTGTCACCTATGAAGGGAGTAGCGCGTTTTGGGCGGAGAGGCAAGCTTAATCCGAGATACATAGGGCCATTCGAGATCTTGGAGCGAGTTGGCACGTTGGCCTATCGTTTAGCTCTACCACCAGGGCTAGCGGCAGTGCACAACGTTTTCCATGTATCCATGCTTCGGATATATGTCTCCAATCCGTCGCATGTATTGGATTTCGAGCCCTTACAGTTACCACCAGATCTTGTTTACGAGGAGAGACCAGTGCGGATCTTGGCTAGAGAGGAGCGGAGGCTTAGGACGCGGGTCATACCGATGGTCAGAGTCCAGTGGCTGAATCACTCGGAGGAGGAAGCTACTTGGGAGACCGAGGAGGATATGAGGACTCGCTACCCGGAGTTGTTCGGGTAAGTACTTTAATTTCGAGGACGAAATTCAATTTAAGGGGGGGAGAATTGTAACACCCGGTATTTTTAATTACATAAATCCGCCTGCATAATTAGGATATTTAATTAATTAAATTTATGATTTATGGGTTAAATAATTATGTGAATTATTTATGCATGATTTAATTTATTTCTAAGCATTTAACCCATAATTAGTGATTTTTATGATTTTTAGTATTTTTATTATTTAATCGCGTAGACGGGACCGTGGACGGACGAGATGACAACTTTCTAGCCAAATTATTTTATGAGCCTTTTTGGAGCCTTAAAATATTATTTTGAGTTTTATTATCTCAAAATTTTAAGTATTTAATTTTATTTAAATTTTAGGGGTCATTTTTATCCAAAAATTAGTCAAAATATTGACTTTTTAGTATTTTTAAAATTCCCCTAAATTATTATTTCGAGATTTATTTTATGTTATCAGATTTCTAAAGTTTAATTAAGAGTTTAAGTTGTATATTAATTATTTAAAACCTCTTTATTTAATTATTTAACCTATATTCTATTTAACACAAAAATAAATCAACCCTAATCTACCAAACCCTTCTAGCCGATTGTTTTCTCCCCCATCAGCCGTCACTTTCATCCCACCTTCTTCTTCATCGATCTTCAACCCTAGGAACTCCATAGAAGGTCGGTTTCAAGGTTCCAAGCAACCCAAGGTCGCCCCGTCGTCCTGAAGTCCTTCCTACGCGTGTTAAATCCATATTTACGGTGAAAGGCATGATTCTTCATTCTATTTTCTTCTCCATATTAGTATATGCATGTGTGGTCGTGTATACATCAGATTTTCCAAGAATATTTTTCAGAAAGTTTCAATTTTTAATGTTGCACCTTGTTCTTGCATTGTTTTGGGTTTCATACTCACGTTTTCTTGCATGGATGGATCATGGCTGCTGCTCCTTAGTTGGATACATGTATCAAGGTCCCTTGGGTCGAGTCAGGTCGGGGCTTGAGGCTAAGGAAGAAAGGAAACGAAGCCTTTCCTTTCTGAAGCTTCTGTCGCGCAGGTTTAGGGTTCTGGGGAAGAAGGCTGAGATCTTTTTCCTCAGGCCACTATTTTGGGTAAGGTCGGTTGGGTTAGAACCCCCTTTGAGTTTTCTAAGTTTTTGCAGAAGGTTTCATGGGCTTTCGTGGTCGGAGCTTCGAGGACGAATGGTTTTCCCGCAGCTGCTCGGGTCTGCGCGACAGTGCAGAAGGGCCGGGTTGCAGAGCTTCGTTCTCACTCCATAGTCGACGGTTTGGGCTGGTTCTTGGCTTGTTGGAAAGGTCTAGATGTGAGCTAAGTCCTAGGGGTGGCCCTCCGGCCGGTGGGTGGTCGGAGCAAGGCGGCCGCCGGGATTTTCGGTGGCTGCTCACTGTGGCCGAACAGTTTTGGGAAGGGGGGATCGGGCTAGGGTTTTGGCATGTTCCGGGTCGGGTCAGGGGCTCGGGTCGGGTCAGTAAGTTAGTGGGTCGGGTTAAGTGGGTCCGGGTCCGGGTTTGGTGGGCCGGGCTCGAGTCTTTTTATTTTTAAAATATTTTATGAATTAATGGGTTATTGAGTCAACTAAATTAAAATAAAATTATTTGGACTCCCAAATAATTTTATTTGAACTTTTAAAATTTTAATTAAGTTAGTCCATTAATTTTATGGGCTTTTGGGCCCATAAAATTTAATGGGCCAGTCTTTGGGTTTTTGGGCCCAATGGGCCAGTTTAAGTGTTATTGGGCTTAGTGTAATTTTAATGGGCTTAATTAATTTAATTGGGCTTAGATTAATTAATTGGGCTTAAAGTTTAAGTTACTGGGCTTAAGTATGTTAATGGGCCAGATTTAAGTTAATGGGCTTGAGTGTAGGGCCAGCAGTCCAGAACCATCCATGAGAAAATTGCATGTGTCCTGATTATATATTTAATTATTTTTATGCATTTAAGTTATTTTAATATTTATATGTTAGTAAGAAAATTAAATTAAATATATATGAAGGACACACAATTTATTTAAGTACATGCATTCATGAAATCAATTTTTATGCTATGATTTAATTTCTATGGTTGAGCAAATAAAATATTTTAGGTGGAAATTGAAGTAGTGTGGCCATTTATGTATGGGCAGTTTCTGCCATTTATGTATGGGCAGTTTTCTGCCATTTATGTATGGGTGGTTCGCCACCAGCCTCGTACGATGGTTTCTTAGACTGATCAGTCGCACTATGGGTCACACTTACGGATAGGACCATTCGATGTTAAGAAAATAAATGCTCAACAACTCAAGTATGTATGTTATGTATTATGTATTTATGTTTATTTAAGTAAGTTATGTTATGTAATTTTTAAGCATGCTCATTCATGTATATGTATGTATTAGTATTAAATTGTTTTAAATTATTTTGAACCCTTGTTAGTATGCATGTTGGGCCTCTAGGCTCACTACACTGATATGGTGCAGGTGAGTACGTAGAGGAGCAGGTTACTCCTACCGGTGGTGAGGACGTATGAGCAGCGCTGCAGTAGCCCCGTGACCGTGACAGCTTCTGAGTCACCGTGCATGATGTCATGTGAAACATTTTATTATATTTTTAGTGGTTGAGGTTTATGGGAATATTTTATTAAATGTTTTAGTGCATGCACATATTTTAATTATTTTATTTATGCAGTATATTTTTAATTCTAGGGTTGACTTAGATGTTTAATTATTTTAAAGAATGCATTTTTTCTTAAGTATTTAATTGTTTATTTATTTAGTCATGTATTTATTTTAAATATTTTATCCTGTGCATATATGTATGGGCATATATGTACATATTTTATTTAGTAGTATATAAAAAAAAAAAAAAGAAAAATTTTCCGCATATTTATTTATTATAGAGTTATGGTCGTTTCAATAGTGATAGGGGAATATACGAGTACCCCACGGAGTTGCTCTCTTAGCATGATATTGTATATTTACGGCGCCCCGAGCTTATTGTTTTAAACCTTGATTTTGAATACATTTGCGTGCTGCATATTTCTTATATATATCATTGCTTATGTATTGAGCCTAGTCTCTCACGCCCCTATGATTGGGTATTGTGGTGTACCTTGTGGTGGGGCAGGTTTGAGTACTGGACGGTCCGAGCGGGGCTCAGCAGGATTGAGGATCTAGTGAGGTGTTAGAGGGTAGGGATTTAATTACCCTGAACCTTCGATTTGGTTGTATAAGAGTATTTATACGCTTTTTACCATCGGTTGTATTCTGCCGATCAGATTTGTTGTACTTAATTTAACCGCTTTTTACGCTTCAGTCATTATTATTGCATGCACTATTATTAAACTATGATTAGGTAGTGGATCCGGGTTGGGTCGCTACACTTTTTGGTATCAGAGCGCATTGATTGGGAATTTTGTAACGCGAATTAAGTTATTATCTGTTATTATGCAACAGATGGCAGATTACGATGAGAGCCACGATAACGGAGGCGGTGGTCGTTGGGGCAATCCGAATGAGCGTAGACGTCGTCGAGGTCAGCATAGGAGCATAGACGAGTGAGCATGCGCAGATTCAAGGAGGTTAGTCCGAAGCCTTTGACAGGAGGTGAGACACCTGATGAGGCGGAGGATTGTCTTGAGAGGATGGAACAGTGTTTCCAGGAGTTTCGTTGTACTGGAAATTCTTGCCTTTATGCTTGAGAGGCAAGCAAGGAAGTGGTGGAGATCTACTTTCGCACCATTCATAACAGCGAGGGGAGTATCTACGTGGGCTGAGTTCCGTACTGCTTATCAGAGACTGTATTTTCTTCCAGCTCTTCGAGAGGCAAAGGCCAACGAGTTACTGAGTCTTCGATAGGGTACGATGACGATCGAGGAGTACCAGCAGAAGTTCTTTGATCTGCTGCCTTATTGTCCTCACATCGCAGATAGTTCTATGGCGAAGTATGATCATTTCCTTTAGGGACTGAACCCTGAGATTCATCGGATGGTTGCTGTGGGCAGTGATATGACTTACGAGGGTTTGGTGGACCATTTTCGCCAGGCAGAGGACAGTATTCGGAGGAATAGGAGACTCTTCTCTTCTTCTTCCAGACCTACGAGTTCTAGTTCTTTGGGCCCGAGAGGTCAGTATTTCAAGAAGACGAGCGGCATTTCTTCTTCTTCATCTGGATCTGGTGGAGTGCATAATTTTGGTGGTCAGAAATTGAGCCGATGTCGCTAGTGTAGACGCAAGCATCTTGCAGGCCCATGTCCTTGTGTGAGTGGGGCATGTTTCCAGTGTGGTCAGGAGGGTCACATGAAGAGTGATTGTCCGATGCTGTTTGGGGCAGCGGGTGGTTCCGGAGGTTCTCAGTCATCTGTTCAGCCACCTCAGTACCAGCAGCAGTATTCTCACCAGCACCAGCAGTCACAGCAGTCTCAGCGACAGCCTACGAAGACTCCTTCCCGGGGTCATTCTTCCTTGAGGCCACGTGCTCAGGGACAGGTCTTTGCATTGAACCAGGAGCAGGAGGATGCTGAAAGTGATCGGATGATCACAAGTACCTGTAGTTTGTGTGGTTTGCCTGCATATGTTTTAATTAATACTGGTGCATCGCATTCTTTTGTTTCGGCACGATTTGCCAAGAGGCATGGTTTACCCTATGTTCCCTTAGACGTGTTGCTAGTGGTTTCTACTCCTATGGGTAGCGAGGTGTTAGCCAAGCATCTTGTAGTGGGTTGTGTGTTAGACTTTGAGGGGCATCAGCTTAGTGCTAATCTGATGGTTCTAGCTATGGAGGATTTTGATTGCATCATTGGGATATATCTCTTGACTACCTACCGTGTGATAGTGGATTGCTATCAGAGGTTTGTTCAGTTCCGTCCAGAAGATGGCGAGTCTTGGTATTTTTATGGTGAGGGAGCGCGACCCCCGATGCCAGTGGTTTATGCTCTGAAAGCCCGTCGTGCTTTAGAGTCTGGCGGGGAAGGCTACCTTATCTACGCCATTGACGCATCCATGGAGGGACCAGATATCCGGGAGATCCCAGTGGTTCGTGATTTTTCAGATGTGTTTCCGGATGAGATTTCAGGTTTGCCACCAGTAAGGGAGATCGAGTTTGGCATTGTGTTATTGCCAGGGACTGCACCGATTTCCAGATCTCCTTACCATTTGGCACCATCAGAGATGAAAGAGCTGCAGAAGCAATTACAAGATCTTCTTGATAAGGGCTATATTCGACCCAGTGTTTCGCCATGGGGAGCCCCAATACTGTTTGTCAAGAAGAAAGATGGTTCGATGCGGTTATGTATCGACTACCGTTAGTTGAATCAGGTGACAGTGAAGAATAAGTATCCTCTTCTGCGAATAGATGATCTCTTTGATCAGTTGCAGGGTACTTCTGTCTATTCGAAGATTGATCTTCGGTCTGGGTATCATCAATTGCGAGTTTGGCAGGAGGATGTTCCTAAGACAGCATTTCGTACGCCGGTATGGACATTATGGATTTCTAGTGATACCGTTTGGTCTGACGAATGCTCCAGCTGTATTTATGGATTTGATGAACAGGGTGTTCCGCGACTTTCTAGATAAGTTCGTGGTAATGTTCATTGATGATATCTTGGTCTATTCGCGCAACACAGATGAGCATGCCTACCATCTCTACACTGTACTCCAGGTTTTGAGAGAGAGACAGTTGTATGCGAAGTTGAGCAAGTGTGACTTCTGGATTGACCGAGTTGTATTTCTTGGTCATGTCATTTCTCAGGAGGATGTATCTGTTGATCCTAGCAAGACAAAGGCTATTCTGAATTGGTCGCGTCCGACTACTGCTTCTGAGATTCGTAGTTTCCTTGGTCTGGAAGGATACTACCGGTGATTTGTGAAGAACTTATCTCAGATAGCTAAGCCTTTGACACAGTTGACGAAGAAATATGCTTCTTTCTTATGGTCTGATGCTTGTTAAGACAGTTTCCATGCTTTGAGACGTTTTTTGATGACAACGCCAGTTCTTGCCTTGCCGTTTGGATCAGGTGGGTTTGTAGTTTACAGTGGTGCTTCTCTCCAGGGTTTGGGGTACGTGTTGACTCAGAATGGCCACGTGATTGCGTATGCTTCCAAACAATTGAAGACTCATGAGGAGAATTATCCTGTACATAATTTAGAGCTTGCAGCCATTGTCTTTACTCTAAAGATATGGCGTCACTATTTGTACGGAGAGCGATTCGATATCTTCACCGACCATAAAAGTTTGAAGTATTTGTTCACTTAGGCTGAGTTGAACATGCGACAGCATCGATGGATGGATCTGTTGAAAGATTGTGATTGTGAGATCAAGTACCATCCAGGTTCTTCTAACCCTGTTGCGGATGCGCTTAGTCGCAAGGTTTATGTGAGTTCCCTTCGTACCAGTTCAGTTTCGAAGGTGGTGGAAGAACGTTGTGCTTTGGGATTTACATTCCGTCATAAGAAAGAACAACAAGGGATTCGTGTTTTTTCTGTGCTTGCAAAGCCAGCTTTGTATCGACGAATCCGAGAAGCTCAGAATTCTGATCTGAAGACTCAGAAGTTAGCCCATTTGGCTGAGGGTGATAATACTTCTGGTTTCCATTTGCAAGAAGACGGTCTGTTGTGTCTTTCTGGTCGAGTAGTGGTACTCGATGATTCTGCTTTGAGGGACGAGATCTTATCGCAAGCTCACCGCAGTCGATTTTTTGTAAATCCAGGAAGCATGAAAATGTATAAAGATCTTCGCACTCGATTTTGGTGGAAAGGGATGAAGCGCAATGTTTATCAGTTTGTATCCCGATGCCTTGTGTGTCAGCAGGTCAAGACAGAGTTTAGACGACCCGGAGGACTACTTCACAGCTTAGTGATTCCTGAGTGGAAGTGGGAGCATGTGACAATGGATTTTGTCACCCACTTGCCTATGTCTTCCCGGAATTGCGATGCTATTTGGGTTGTCGTGGATCGATTGTCGAAGTCAGCGCATTTTCTTCCCTATAATCGAGATTTTACCTTTGATAGGATGGCGCAATTGTATGTGCGTGAGATCATTCGGTTTCATGGCATTCCATTGAGTATTGTCAGCGATAGAGATCCGAGATTCACTTCGAGGTTCTGAGGTAGTTTTCAGCGAGCCCTTGGTACTACTTTGAGCTTGAGTACAGCTTATCATCCAGAGACAGACGGCCAGTCCGAGCGTACTATTCGTACCTTGGAGGATATGCTTCGCGCAGCAGTTATGGATTTTGGTCCACGTGGCATGATCATTTACCGTTGGTAGAGTTCGCTTATAATAATAGCTACCACAACAGCATTGGCATGGCACCATTTGAGGCTCTTTATGGACGTTGTTGTCGTACACCTTTGTTTTGGGACGAGGTTGGCGAGCGTCAGGTTGATGGTCCTCAGATGATTCAGCTGATGACTGATGTAGTGGAATTGATCCGACACAGGATTACGGCAGCCCAGGATCGACAAGCTAGTTACGCAAACACTCACCGCAGACCACTTCATTTTGAGGTAGGAGAGCATGTATTTTTGCGTGTATCACCTTTCCGAAAGGTGATGAGGTTTGGTCGCAAGGGTAAGTTGTCACCGAGATTTATTGGTCCTTTCGAGATTCTCGAGAAGGTTGGGGACGTGGCTTATCGTCTATCTTTTCCACCAGATCTTTCAGGGATTCATGATGTGTTTCACGTGTCTTTGTTGAGACAGTACGTGGCGGATCAGTCACACATCTTACATCCGACTGAGGTGCAACTCGAGCGGGATCTGTCGTACGTGGAGAGACCTCTCAAGATTCTTGACAAGAAGGACAAAGTGCTTTGTAGCAAGCGGATACCGTTGGTGATGGTTCAGTGGCAGCACAGAGGTACAGAGGAAGCTACTTGGGAGTTGGAGAGCCGGATACGAGCCGAGCACCCCAAGTTATTTTGAGATTTTTGTTCTTCATTGTATCGAACATGTATTTGTTCAGCTATAATAAAGAACATTTGGTTGACTATTCCTGTTTTTCCTCTAGACTTAAATTTCGAGGAAGAAATTTATTAAGTGGGGGAGAATGTAGTGACCCACACTCGTAATTAATGATTAATGAGTAATTAATAGTACGATCATTTTTATATTAAGTTAAACATGATTAAAGAGAATTATAATTGATTAACGGAGCCCGGGAATAGACCCAGAATGATCGAAAATGGTCCGGAGGGTCAGGCAGAACAGAAGCAATGTTCTAGGAACGGATGCAACGTTCATGCCATCAGAAATGCGTAGCTGCTTACGTACTTGATGGGACATCGGCACCATCGAAAGAAATTAAGGAGGAACGGACGCAACGTTCGTCGGTAGAACGGACGCAACGAACTCGAATGGACGCAACGTTCCATTTCTATAAATATAGGGTCCGAGAGCTCATTTCTTGCACCTCTCTTCTCTCTTCTCTCTCGATTCATAAGCCTTCTAACTCAGATCTAGGGAGATCTAGGCGTCCTTTCAGGAATCCGGAAGTGGCGTAGCAGTCTAGGAGTCGTAGCGGAGCTGTGGCCTAGTTTTAAGGCTATCGACAGCAAAGGGCTGACGACGGACGCATGTATAGCTTTGACCTCCTAAAAATATTTAGGAGTATTCAATAGCTTAGTTAAGACTTTTAGAGCTTATTTATTGATGCATGGGTAATTGCATTGTAGTGGCAGTAGACTGGACTAGTAGACTTGTAGGAGGAGTTGTCTGCAGTGTTAGAGGTACGTAAGTACTGACCGAGATAGCCGGCATGATATATGTATGCTTATATGTTGCATTGGCATGCGCATGGTTTTACCTATTTTATTGCTTTAGCACATGCATGACTTTTACGTAAGACTGCATCCAGTACGATGTGAGTCTAGACCGTTTTCATCGGTGATGAGTTACTCCTTATGGATTCGTGTCTGGGGACGCTCAGCCCATGGTTTTTGCTATCACTAGGAGCGAACATGACGGTGGAGTAGACGCTATAGTGATAGGGGAATATACGAGTACCCCGCGGAGTCGCTCTCTTAGCACGGTACTGTATATTCACGGCGCTCTGAGCTTATTATTTTAAACCTTGATTTTGAATACATTTGCGTGCTGCATATTTGTTATATATATCATTTCTTATGTATTGAGCATAGTCGCTCACGCCCCTGTGATTGGGTATTGTGGTGTACCTTATGGCGGGGCAGGTTTGAGGCTGAACGGTCCGAGTGGGGCTCAGTAGGATTGAGGATCTAGTGAGGTGTTAGAGGGTAGGGATTTGATTACCCTGAACCTTCGATTTGGTTGTATAAGCGTATTTATGCGCTTTTTACCATCGGTTGTATTCTGCCGATCAGATTTGTTGTACTTAATTTAACCGCTTTTTATGCTTCAGTCATTATTATTGCATGCATTATTATTAAACTCTGATTAGGTAGTGGATCCGGGTTGGGTCGCTACAGTTCTTCTGTATTTGGCTTGAAATGTCCTTACCATCATTTATCAAAAGAAAAGCATCATCGCTTGGTTGATTATTCTCAGGTTCAGTCACTATTGGACCCGGTGTTGTGCTTGATGTTGCAACATCAGAGGCAACACCTGGATCTTTTATTGGACTGAAAATTTCTAGCAGATCATCCTTAGTATTTTTTTCTTTGATATCTGCAAAATCATCAAAAAATTCATTAATAGATTCCATAACTGCTCCAGTTCTCAGATTAAACATTCTACATGCATGAATATTCAAAGCATGTCCAAAAAACAAGAACTTTTCACTTTTGAAATCAAATCTGGCCAGGTGATGTCTTTCATTCAAACAAAACAAATACAACCAAAAACATGAGAGTATTTAAGGTTTGACCTCTTTCACATAAGAGTCTCATAGGAAGTCATAGTAGAACCACTCTTTAAGTATACTCGATTCAATACACGACAAGCTGTATCCACGATTTCTGCCCAAAATCATTTTGAGATATTTTTTGAGCTCAGCATCACCCTAGCCATCTCCTGCAATGTCATATTCTTTCTTTTTGCTATGCCATTTTGTTGAGGAGTCTTTGGGAAGAAAATTCATGTGATATGCCTTTCGTATCACTCAAATATGAAAATGAATAGGTTTCAAATTCCTAACCATGGTCGGTCCTGATCCATTCAACCTTCAAGTTATGCAAGTTAGTAATCTTTGTAAGTAAATTCTTAAAAACATCGAGCATATCCGACTTCTCTCTGATTAATCTTATGCATGTAAAACGTGAGAAGTCATCAACACACATAAAAGAATGCTTTGTACCTCCATAGCTTTCCAATTCAGTACGACCCATTAAATCCATGTGCAAAAGTTCAAGGCACCGTATTGTTCCCAAGTGTTGTAATACGGGGTGCAATACGTGAGTTTCTTACCTATTTTGCATGCACCACAAACATATGGAACTCCAGAAATCAAAATAGGCATACCTCGGACAGCTTCATACTTACACAGATTTTTCAATGTCTTCAAAATTACATGACACATATTTTGGTTCCATTAATCTAGATCATCTACCTTCATGTGTTTGTAGGGAAGTTCCTCTCCAATTTGATAGAAATTTGCTGATCTTGTACCTATCAAAACACATATGTTAGCATTATCAAAAACTTCACAAGTATTTTTATCAAACTTTACATGAAAATCATCATCATATAATTGACTAATCGAAATTAAATTTGCATTAAGTCCTTCAACATGTAACACCTTATGAAGCTTTGGAATCCTTTCCACATTGAGTGTTCCCTTGCCAACAATTCTTCCTTTTGAACCATCTTCATAGGTCACTCTACCACCTATTTATTTGATGTAATCCGTGAGATGATCTTTCAAACCTGTCATGTGGCGTGAGCTTCCACTATGAAAGTACCAGTGACCTGCAATGTTAGTTTTCAAAGAAGTATAAACACCAAAACATTGAAAATCAAAATTTGGCACCCAAATTTTCTCTGTTGTGGGTATGTTTTTGGTGGTGTTGCACCTGTTGTTGTGCAACACGAGGGGAAAAATGTAACGACCCACTATATCAAGATGGGTCCTTTCAGCGTGCTTATGTCCTCACTCACATGCACCCTGAGAAACTTTCCAGGGGGTCACCCATCCTATAATTTCCCCAAGTCAAGCACGCTTAACTTTGGAGTTCTTATAGGACGAGCTCCCGAAAAGAAGATGCAACTTCTTGATATGAGTAGTACATATGAAATCTTTTAAGATCTTCTCAACTATGTATTCCCATAATTACACAGTCTCAGAATCCCTCTCATTCCGGCATGATCGGTTCATTCATGTCTCCCTCCGCCTAGAAGCCTACCAGGAGCCGCTCATTGTCCGTGCAACCTCTTGGCACCGGCGATCACTCCTCGCCTCCTCAGCCCCGGGCATCACATGCCCACCAGCTTCCGCTTGGTTCATCCCCGAACCATACCATACTAAGAGAGGTCGGCTCTGATATCATTTAAATCTAGTGATCCTAGAGGCTCAGCACGTTCTATCCTTAAATAACAAAATGAAACCACACATAATAATTATACGTGCATGATCTTGAATGATGGAGCGACAGTGGGTGTGCTAGAAGTATTGCTACTTTTTTTTCACAAACACAGTTGGTTTTGATGATTCTCCAACTTAAAACACTCAGTTTTCTAACCCTAGACCAGCCTTACCATCTTTACCCATTATATAATCAAGCTTGGATGTACTTGAATTAATTAACTTATCAAGTTTTAGAGTTACCTTTTCAAGCTTCACTTTATCCTTGCAAAATTCAAGATTTTTCTTACCTAGAATCACTTCAAACTTGGCCATGGCAGACTTCAAATCAGAATTTTCTTTAGCGAGAGTTGGGTTCAAATTGTTCTGTTTGATCCGATCAACATACAACTCCTCATAAAGTTTTTGTACACACTCTAGAGTTATATCATCATTGACAGCTTCTTTTGTGAAATCGATTTGCACATTCAATTGCATAGTGTCCATATCTATTGTATTCCCTGCATTGTACATAATTAAAATTCTTGGTATTAGATTAATTATTAACAACATACCTTGGTCGAGATGTTCTCGAGTAGGTGACACCCTCAACATATTTTCAGGAGCAGGAAAAGTATGCCGCTTAGATTGTTGTTCATCTTTCTGTTTGTTTCTTCTCTTCAAATAATATTCAAACTTCTGGGTGATCAAGGAAATTAACTCTTCACATAAATCTGAATTATTTACTTCGATGGTCGGAGTGTGACGTTAGCCACAGGCACATCCATGATAAACCTACAAAACAAAAATAACCAGAATCTCTCTTAGTAAGGTCAAGAGTTGTCTTTGATGCCACTTGACAGAAATCGTATTGTAATTGTAGGATAAAATCAAGATCAGTGTTTTCTGTAGTGTTACAACACCAATGACAACACAGTGCAGCGAAAAATAAATATGTAAATAAAAAAAATAAATAACACAAGAAATTAATTTTGCACGAGTATAAAAAATCGTGCGGGTGCCTTAGGGCTAAAAATTACTAGAAAAAATAAGATCAGTATTACAAAACAATACTAGTGATTTTACGAAAAATCAATAAATCCTAAATTTTTCAACAAGTTGAGAAATCAAACTTGCATCATAAATAATCAGAGTAAAGCAAATCAGATTCAACTTCCATAGCCTAAATTTGAAGAGACACAAAAAATCTTCGAACAACACTATTCCCACAGTGTTGTCTCCGATGTCTTCAACACCAACGGCAGCACGGGGACAAGCAAAAACGATGGCTGCAAAACTTATTCAAAATCTTCGAATTTCTCTATGTAATTTTCTCTGAAAGCTCTCTGAATTCCCTCTGAAGTTCACCCTTGTTTGTGCGCAGGATCCTTTAGTTATAGATGAGAGCCAAGCATGGAAAAAATTTCCTTGTAGAGTCCTACATAAATAAGAAAATAAGACTTTGTTAGAAATAAGACTCTTTTAAATATATCTTGATAATATTTAATAACCATGATACTCATAAATTTCTTATCAAGATAATATTTAATATAGGAAAATATCTATCTCAATATTTTCGATAATAGCACGTAAATATTTAACCTATCATATCAAATCATATCTTGATAAAATTTTATAAACATAAATCTCTTAATTTTCTAATCAAGATATAATATTCATTCTAGAAAAATATCTATCCTACTCAATACCGAGATCATAGAATGTTTACCCTAGATCCTATATTTGTCTAGAAGACAAAATTCAAATGCAATCTAATTAATCCGAAGATAGAAATTTCAAGGAATTAAAATTCCGTTCAAAATTGATATATATTGAAATTTAAATCATGTGAAATTTTGTGTACCTATGTGACATGTTGTGATATTTAATGATATTGATGAATGAAAAAAATAAAATATATTTTACACACACATAATTCAATTATATATGTAGCATCGATGCATGACAATCTATAATATAAATCAGATTTATGATTATATAATATAAATCATTGATTACAATCTATAGCTTTCTAATGTCTACATATAATGTAATGTAATGTAATCTAGCTATATTGTATATACTGTTTGAACGATATTAGATAAAATAGTTATAATATTTAGAATGAAAAAAGTAACTCTTTTTTTATCCCCCAATTGTTTTCCATGAAAATCAGGTAAAATATATAACTTCATAAATCTAAAAAAAAAAAGAAATTGAAAATAGGTTAATTTTTAATATTCAATTTAAATCTAATATATTTTTAACAAGAGTAATTATAACAAAAATCGACTGAACATGCGTGTAACGCGTCCACATCGGCCTAGTGTCCATAACAATTGACACGAAGATCGAAGGACAAATAATGTTCGAAGATTAATTGACCATATGTAGTTTTCAAATATAATTGCATGAGGGTTTTAAAAGGATAGAGTCCAATGACCATCTCTAAGGCGCATGCAAGTAAAGCTATAGCCAAGTCTAGTTCCATGCTTTTGCCCACTTTGAATGAAAAGGATGTCATATGAACTTTATGGGCTCCGATCACTGGGATGAGCATCAGCCTCTCTATATAAGGCAACCAACGGACAGATCTCGTCTTAAAAATAGGTGAACCCTTGCCTGAGCACCACGATAACCAAGCAGCACATCGAGGGGGCAGACATTGATCAAGTCCTTTAAATTTTAGACCCGGCATCAGAAGTACAAACATTTACAAGTTTAAATACTAGCATATGATGATATGAAATTCGTGGAAGCATGGAAAACAATCGAGCATTGTAAAGGATCGAAACACCTTTAAATTTTTAGACCACGCCCTTAGCTCGGTGCTTTACTTAATCTCATCTTCTTGTACATGGAACATGGAAACGTAAATGTACTTTCTTTTATTTAGTTCTTCATCTTGTGTAGTACTTTATGTTTACCAAGTATTTTTGTAGTAACTCGTATCCAATTTTATAAGATTTAGGCCCCGTTTGGATTTGGTAGACATTTTTTAAAAAAAAACACTTTTTAAACTATAATTTTTGGCTTTTGAAAAAGCTCTAATTTTGACTTAAAAAAGTGCTTCTAATTTTTAATTCTATAGGGTTGAATAAAAATCCGATTCATCTTTTGATATAATTGCTATGCTTAGTGTGTGACAAAACACTTTATTAAATAAAAAGCACTTAAAAATGTGCTTTTTTGGCCTGACTTTTGAAACTAAACGGGGCCTTAATGGTCTAAGCATGTTTAAATGGGTAAGACATGATTAAGAGATTTTAATATAATCAAACTGACCAAAAAATCGAATCCGAAATGTCCAAAAATGGTTAATGGGCCAAAGTTGACTCGAGGAATTCGAAAAGTTCGAACTCAAGACAGCCAAAATCAGAAGACCCAAACATATCGGATGCAACGAGGCAGTTTGGAAGCTCTGAAGAGTTCGTAATGACCTAACCAGAGATTGAAGCATCCAATCATAGTTATGCCATGTAAATTGTGAGGTGTCAAGAGTGTTAGGACATGAAAAAGATCGGAGAGTCTGAAGGTGAGATTGAAACGTCCGAACTGTGAATTGCTGCAACATGTCCTGCATGCGAGATTGGAACGTTCGAAGTAGGGATCGAAGCATTCGATCTCAACCTATAAATAGGGCATCCGAGGCTCATTTCATATTTTCCAATTCACATGCTCTCTCTCTCTTTCTCTCTCTCTCTCGTCTCTTGAGTAGTTTGAGGGGTTTTCTAGTCAATAGTCGAGGGCCAGGTGATAGAGAGGCACTGCCAGGGTTGTAGCGAAGTTGTGCCCAAGAGTTGGGGCTTTCGACATCCATGGGCTGATGACAGATGCAGTGATGAAATGTAGATGTCAGGACATCTAGGATTATTTTTTAGGTATGTAAGTATTGACAGAGATAGTCAGCGGATTTGCATGCTTATGTGTTGCATATTATATGACATGATGCATGTTACTGCATGCTTTGAGATAATATGTTGCATGTGGATATTATATTGAGCTTCATGTATCTCCTTTGAGATAAGCAAGAGATGTAGGGAGCTCAGCCCATTTTTGCTTGTTTTGATAGTGAGAGTCACAGTGACCGAAGGGTCAAGCGGACTCTAGTAATCTAAGTGATATTTTGATTCACGTCCAGTTAAGAGAGAGTAGATCTGAAGATTCAGTTTTTTTTAGTAACATTACAAGGAATTGAAAGGCCAACATCAATGTAGAAATTGAAGAGTCATGATCAAGGTTTGTAACAGCCCAATTCATGGTTGATAATGACATTAAAGTGGGATTTAATGGCCTTTAACCATGACCATTCAGCTGATCTAAGTTGCCTATAAATACTCCCAAAGGTTGAGTGAAAAATCACAACCAAGAAGCATTTCAAAGTCCATTGTACTGATTTTTTTCGTCACCCCATATGAATTTGAAATCCAATCTCCACCGTTCACAATATACCTTTATATGTTATACATATTCTGTCCGCGTTTCAACTCAATCCAACGGTTAGATTTACGTAAAATGCCTTCGCAATAATAAGTGGCAGATTCTAGGCGAGAAGGGAGCGACTCTAGTTCGTCGACCAGAAACGGTATAAATTGACCTTCAAAGCCGATCTTCACCATTCATAATATTTTTCACATCCTTATGAACGCGCTGACCAAATGTGAGGTAAATCCGATGGTTCAAAATTCCAAAAATACTTCTGCAAATTGACTGAATTTTGTTGCATACAAATCCAAAAATAAGGTAAGTGGGTTTTTGTTTCTTTAAGCCATATTTGTTTCAATTCGATGGAAATCACTGAGTTTTATTTATATTGGACTCTTTATGTTCATTTTGATTCTCTAAGCATTTTTCTAAGAAACCATCGAAATCTTTGTTTGGGCTTATTCTTGTTTGAAATCACCAAGTATCCGTTTCAAGTTTTGATCGTAAAATTTTTGTTTTATGTCCTTTGATTCCTTATATTTTTCGTTCCACATGAATTCTTTGTTATGCTTCATTTTGAAATACCTTATGATTCGTTATGCATTCCTTTGTTAAGCCTTTGTTCAGAGTCATTATGTCTTTTTCGTTCCAATTGATACCCATGTGATATGTTCGTTTGTGATGATTCTGATTTGAATAATGGCGCATTGGAAAAATCCTGTGAGGGAAAAAGCCCCAGAGGGAGCCTGTCTATGGGAAAAGGCCCCAGAGGGAGCCCATGCATGGGAAAAGGCCCCAGAGGGAGCCCGTTTACAGGAAAAGGCCCCTGAGGGAGCCCAAAACCAGTAAAAGCTCATGGTCATTATGATAAGAGATGAATAAATATATTTTTAAAAGAATGATGTTCCTGTTTTGAAAACTCGATCGTACATTCCTCGTTTCATGTCCTTTGATTTCGTTTCATGTTTCGTTCTGTACGATTCCTTTATTATGCAATGAGATCTTGAAATGCACTGTTAGGATTTAAATTAAGAATTGGTAAGGAAATTCCGAAAACATGATATGATAAGGCCCTGATGCGGTGGGTTATAATAACCGTTTAAGGCCTCGTCCCCTTATAGGAGTAACAATTAGGGATTGATCAGTAGCCATGATTAACGAGATGAATAACAGTGCCATGTATAAGTTATGATTCGGTTATGATATGTCTTGATTCTTTGTTTCGTATTCTGTTTGTCTCCTGTCTTGAATCCTATTGAATTCGTATCATGTATATATTTCGATATTTGTGTGTACGATTGGCCCCCACTTGCTGAGTGTTTCCTAAAACACTCACCCCCTTACTTCCCTCCCAAAATACGGGCGAAGATGAGTTGGAAGATGATGAACAACACGCATTTTGGGGTTGGTGATCAAGTTCCAGATATGAAAATTCAAGAATTTATTTCAGTCTTATTTCTTACTACGTTAATTGCTTCCGCACTTGTGTTTTTCACTGTAAAAAAACAGTTATGGTTTATGAAATAGACTATTTTTTGGAAATATTTGTACTACGAGGCTTGTTGTTTCAATGTTAAATTGTTAAACAACGCCGATGTCAACTAGGCCCGGTTCTGGGGCGTGACAGTAGATGTACCAAATGGTTCAACTCCTTGATGATACTCCTGTTAGAGTAGGTGCCTGTCGAGCCAAGTGCTGGCTGATGGTTCTTGAGAGAACTCTTGTATGAAAATCTTTATTTTATAATATTTGACATTATTAATTGGCACACCTTTATCTGTATACCCATGCAAGCTGCATAGATAAAGCCCTTGAATATAGAAATAGAAGAAAAAATATGAGATGGTCATGTGATGACTATCATGAATCTCATATTTGAGATATTGTATATTCTAAACTGTTCTTAGTCGATTCAGCCGCCACAAAGAAGGATAAAGGCTGCTCGAGCTTGAGACTAGTATTCGCGATGTGAGTACCACGTTTCATTGGTAGGGAACATGGTGATGTCCAAGCATGCAAATAGGTGCTCCTTGTAGAGTGCACTGAACAACCCTCCCTAAAGGACTTTTCAAGTGGTTCTCACTTATCGAGTGAAATAGTCCTAGTTTATGGTTGTACACCATTAGTCCTTATGACTCGGGACAACATGAAGACTATATATTCTAGAGCTTCACTTTGACTTGATTACCGACTCAACTGGGGTCATCAGGTGGCAATGTTGGGTGTTGTGTCGAAACATATAGAAGTCAATGCATTGTAGTCGGGGATTCACCGTTTACCTATGGGTATGGATATCCTATGTGATCTCATGCATATGTAGCTTGAAATCTCTCGTCAGAGTAGGTGGTAATTAAGAAATGAGTTTTTTGAATTACACCTTCGATGCAACTATGGCATGACACATAATTATCGATTCAATGACAACTCTCGATAAGCCAATGTTTGTTGAATCGATCGGGATATATAAGTTGAAGGGACCGTACTATACGCTAACCATAATTGAATGGTTCTTGCAAACACTATCATTTGATACGTAAGGAGTCATGTAAGCGATGCTGCTAGACGTTTAACATGAATGGTTGGGTACTATCAGACTTGAGTTTTCTAACGTTCTTATTATCAATGAGTTGATAAATAAGAATGGAGCTATATAGGGTATGCTCATATAAGGGATTTGTTGATCCCGAATCACATGGAGATGTGAATCCACTACTAGTTGTATCAATGAACCATTGATGATTACACAAGTACTAGCTTTCTAGATCCCGTTGAGAATAAAATTAGTTCAATGTGTTGAACAACTTATAAAGGAGTTTATAAATGAAATAAACTAGAAGTGTGACTTATAGTGGAGAATAAATGGAAATTAACTTTTAATTTGTGAATGTGTTCCAAGATTAAAATTTGACTTGAATAAAATAATTATATTTTGAAAATTATGATTTTCAATAATTATTATAATGAACTTAATTAAATTAATTAAAGTGTTGAATTAATTAAACACTAGTGATCCTTGTAGAGTCCAAATAATTAAATTAATTCAAGTGTTGAATTAATTGAACACTATTGGGTCTTGTAGAGCCCAAATAGAAATAATGTTGAATAATTATTATACTAGTGGGCTTGAATGAGTTCAAGCTGGATTTAATTAATTTATTAAACTTAAATCGGGTTTGAGTTTGATAATTAATTAAATATTATGTTCATGAGGCCATGTAAATATATATATGTTTGACATATAATACGTACAATACATGAGAGAGAATGAATATGAAGGGTTAAAGACAAAGTGCACACTTTTCTATGCATGCTTATAACACACTTTTTTAAGTACCAAGACAAGCAATATTTACTCTCCAATTTTATCAAGTGGCCGTCCCCTTCACAAAATTATTCTCCAATTTTTGTTTTTCAGCTTGGGAGAAAAGCCAAAGAAAATTTCAATGAAAAATGCTCTAAATATTCTAGTGCATGTTTAGAGTAGATTTAGTTTGACTAGTCGTAGACCTAATTTGAAGAAATGAGTCAATTTCGAACAAAGAGTGTTCTTAGATGCTTGAATCATTTTGAGCAAGGTGTGCTCTTGGAAGCTTGTAGATAATGTCTACCATTTCAAGAGCTAAGTTCACAACTTGGTTGGAGCCATAAATCAATATTTTGAGATTGATAGGTAAAAATATCTTAAACACCCTATGGATGTTTAATATTTTGAATGCTACACATGTGCTTGGTTTTTACATAAAATTTTAAACTTCTGTTGCGCTTCTGGGCACAAGAAAACCGATCCAACAAGTGGTATCAGAGACTAGGTTTCTCTTTATTGTGTAGCATTTGTAGAATATTATGTTGAATTCAATTTCTAACCGCATGAGAAAATAATTTCATCAACTTTGGGGGCTGTTTTGAAAATATTATGCATGAAGGATGATCAAAATCCCAAGCCCAATTTGCCAGGTGTATGCTAGGATATTTTATGTTGAATGAGTTGTAATAATTATCAAATTTCAAGTGGGCTTAATTTATAGCCCGTTGTTCCCACCCCATGAGATGTATCTCTATTTGCCATGGATATTTTATTGTAAAATATTTGATAGTGGAAGATCAAGATTGGAAGATAGTGGGCCATGATGAATTATGAAGATCCAAGACATATAAATATTGGAAGCTTATTTAATTGTTGCATTTGCATCCCGTGCATTCCCTTGGATTGGACCTAGGCCCGTGTTTGGCTCACACGAGCCAAATAGTATTGGGGCGATTGATTATCCTTGTTTATTAAATGTTTATAATATATACATGATATATTATAAATAATGAGTATGTGCGTTATTATTTTATAATAACAAAGTTTCATGAATTCGGCAAACATATAAACAAACATGGCGAGCTTTTTAAAATTAATGATGAGACCTTTTATAAAATAAAAACCCTCATTTTCATAAGATTCAAAATTTATGTCAAGCCCAAAAAAGGATAATTGTAAAGTTGTTTATAATTTTCATGTCTTCCATCGACAATGGATGCATGATGAACGCTACCCGCGATCAATACTCGTCTCATATTATTGGGGGGGCTTGGAAACCCGCGGAAAATTGTGACTTCCATTGACATGGTGATGTGAACTATGTGGAACTCCCATGATTTTGGCTCATATTATTGGAGAAATTCATGGTGACCGTTCATTAAGGTTCAATATCGAATGGGTAAGGCTTGACACGTAAAGATGAACGCCGTCATATTATTGGGTCCTAATCAAGAGTGAGACAAAAGTTTACGTAAGGGTTGAATGGAGATGCAACTGGAAACTACCTTTTAGGAATTGTGATTGACTGATATTATTCGGGATCATGATTGGCTAATTGGACCTTACGTTCCTACTGAGGAAAGGAGTTTCCCATTTTTCACTAGAGGGTGGTGAAAATGTCAAAACAATGGGAGAATAAAATTTATAAATAAAAGTCCATACTTTATATCTTATTAAATATTTTAAAATAGTCATTAACATTTATTTGTTATTAATTTTTAGTGCAAAGTTTTTGACATGTCATCAATTCACAATCCGTTATCTGCAATACTCGACAAACATGTCAATTGGCTAAGAAATCTGAAAATCATCTTGAATTCGGAGGGGATTGCATATACACTTGAGAATTCGCCCCCTGTTGAGGCTCCGACTGGATGTAGCCCTGAGGAGCTACAGACTTACAAGGATTGGTGTGACCAAGACTTGAGATCCAAGTTTTATATGCAAGCTTCTATGAATGATGAGCTACAGAGGTGTTTTGAGGGTGCAAAGCATGCTGTTGACATTCATTTTCATCTCAAAGAGCTCTTTGGTGAGCAAAAATGCCCTATTATACATGCGTCGGTCAAGGAGCTGATCACTTTGCGCTTGCAAGATGGGGATTCGGTCCATGAGCATGGTGCGAGGATGATTGGGCTTGTGGAAAAGCTCGTTGACATGGATCTTGTGTTGCCAGTGGAGTTGACCATAGACGTGTTGCTCTTGTCACTGCCGAGCTCGTTTGATTTTTTTGTGGTGAACTTCAACATGAACAAGATAGAACCGACCTTTGAGGAGTTGTGAACATGCTTGTCACGTATGAGTCCACAATCAAGAAAGAGAAGCCGGTTCTTTCTGTGGGTTCTTCATCTGGTGCAAAGAAAAGACCACGTTGGAAGGGAAAAAAGCGTTCTATTCCTCCTCCCAAGAAGAACGTGCCCTTGAAGAGGCAAGCTCTGAGTCCCGTTGTGGTAGTCACACCAGTTAAGGTTGACAAGACTAGTGACGTCTGTCATTACTGCAAGAAGCCTGGACATTGGAGGCATAATTTCAAAGAATATCTTGACGAGAATGGTTCTGAAAAGGGTATGTTTTACATTGAAGTAAACGTTTCAATTATCTCTTCTTCTTGAGTATTGGATACCGGCTGTGGCTTACATATCTATAAAGATTTGTAGGTGATGGCAAGAAGTAAGAGGCTTAGGGAAGGTGGGTGACCGGCTAAATCGGTGTGATATAAATCTACTGGCAAGCGTACCAGTTCAAGTAATACTAAAGTGGACAGAGAGTCCAAGTATCGATCCCACAGGGACTGCAGTCAATTCTCAAGAATTAATTATTTTACTTAATCTAGACAAAATAATAGAAGGATTTAGAATAAAATAAAATAAGAATATAAAATAAAAACTGATTAAGAAATAAGAATAAAAATAATTGAAGATAAAAATAATTAAGACAAAGACAACCAAGACACACGTAGGTACCGAACAAATCACGTAACATGTAGTCGATTCAGGACTTAGATTTAATATTAATTCACGGGAATTCTCCTAATTTGTTCAAAGGTCTATTTCTAGAACAATCAAACCTATTCAAATATTGATGAACTAATCTTTCGTAATTCTAATCAAATTTGAATGCATTAAATATTTGTGAAATTCAGTTTACACCCAAACCGCACACTGAAACCGAATTCTATTTCTAGTCGATTTTACAATATGTTAATTATCAGAGTGATCAAAATCAATACCTCCTCTGTTGACTTGGAATCGATTAATATGTAAGCAAACAGTTGATCAGACTATTCACAAGATAAATATAAATCTAACAATCAATAAAATAAAATCAACTCTGAAAAATCCCAAACAAACATCCAAGTTTTCTACATGAATTTGTTCGACCCAATCACGCCGTCTTGGTTGAAAATAAACTACTCAATAATTAAAAACAATAATTCAAAAATAAAAATAAAAAGAAGAAAATAAAGAAGAAATCTTCTCTCCCAAGCCTTGTAGCCGCCTCCTCTTGCGCTCTGGAGCTTCCGAAACCCTCAAAAATATGTTATATCTTGTATATATATGGTCCGGAATGCCTACCAGTTAATTTCCTCTCAAAACAAGGATTTTTCGGAACACATATGACCTCCGAACACGCGCGCGCACGCGGCATAGGCCTCGCGCGCGTGCAACACATAAAAACAGAAGGCTGGACACGAAACTCGCGCGCGCGCGAGCTTGATTCTCGCGCGCGCGCATTACAAAAATTCTGCACCGAGCGACGATTTTCAAAAATTCATATCTTGATATCTAGCCGTCGGATTGAGCTGAAATTTGGACAGCAGCTTCCAAACATCTTGAAATTTAATCGGAATGGTAAAGATCGGATTTTGAGCTTTCTAAAATTAAATATGATTTTTTGATAAAGGCTGCTCCGTAATTCACTCTTCAAAAAACTATTTTCCTGCAAAATCAACCCGAGGAGTGAAATACACACACATGCACTAAAACACATAAAAATACATAAAAATAATATGAATGCACACAAAATAGACATAAAAATAACATGAAATAATGCATACAAAATGCACTTATCAACACCCCCATACTTAACTCTTGCTCGCCCTCGAGCAAGACATGCAAAAATAAAATGCAAACAAAAACATAAGTAAGGACGATTCATAAATGTGCAAAGCCTCCGAGAAGTTCAATCACAAAATAAAAAACACAGACATTATTGTGAAATTTCCTCGCAAGTGTACGAGTGTCAAGTTTTAATATAGTGAAAAATTCAGATATGGATCCCACAGGGAGTAAAATGAAAATAATAGTTCTTGTAATTAGAATAGTCCAAACTTTATCTAGAAAATCAATAATCAAGAATTTTGCAATTAAAATAAATAATCAGTTGATTTTAGATAGCACGCAAACAACTTTCAGGAATAATCAATCAGAGAATAATGGTCTAGAGGTATAGATTTCACCTGGTTTCAACAACAATCAATCCTAATTAATTAATCTTCATGAATTTCAAAGAATTAATAGCCAAGAACACTTACGTGTATTATTCCCTCTCCCGAGTGCCGAATAAAGTATATCAACTACAATTCAATTCCAATATTTCTATTAAGAATCTACTTGCAGTGATCAATTCAAAACTATGTTCTCTTTAAAAACTCTGTTAAAATTATAAGCTCTCCCGAGTCAGATAAACAATTAACAGTGTATTTTCCAATGGTCCTATTCAAAATCTCTTCTCCCGAGTGCCAGATTTCAAATAAATATTACAAATCAATTATTGATCAGATAATTGAAAAGACAATCAATTCTAGAAAAAACAATTAATCTATAAGAAATTCAATTCAATAAAATTAATAATTCAAGAAAGTGTCTACACCAGGTTCCATCCGACCTCTAGACTCTAAAAATTTAGTTCATAATAAAATTCTGAATAAAACAATAATTAATAAATCCAAACATATTCAGAATACAATAAAAGATAAAAGAAACAAATCCGTCGTCGACGCCGTGTCCGGTCTATCAAACTCCGTCTTCGTTCTTCAAGTTAAGCTTCCAGAAATCCTTCCAGAAAAATCTCTCGATCAAACCTCTGATTTTTATGTAATTGTTGCGGCGGCTCTCTCTCTCTCAGATTCTAATGTATTCCTTTTATATCGCATCTCAAAAGCCCACTCAAAAGCCCACAAAATATAAAAGTTTCCTTCCGATTAAGATTTCCAAACTCAGACTTCGCGACAAGCGCCCGCTCCAGAAATCACACGCGCGCGTATAACTCTCTGTCGAGGTTTCTCAATCTTCTCCTCTGAAGCGCGATAGCGCTTGCTTTCTTCCCCATTAGTGCTTAAAGAAGCGCTAATCATTTAAGGCCCAATAAAGAAGCCCATCACTATTCCTCTTCATTCCTCTTCTTCTTAGTCTGTACGTTTTTTTTCTTTTCTTTTATTATTTTCTTTTCTCCACAATATTCCATAATTCACAAAATCTCAAGAATTTCCTACAATCACAAAAACAACAAAATACCCACATAAATCTGCTCGAAACAAACAATTAATAATTAAAATTATATATAAATTAAGTGTATAAAATACACTTATCAAATACCCCCAAACTTAGACTTTTGCTAGTCCCGAGCAAAACTATTAAATTTCAAAAACTAATTCTATCAAAAAACCAACAAGAATAGTCAAGAAATATTATGGAACAATGGCCTCAACAATGATTTCAAAAATATCAAATCCAATCATGTCACACCTAGTAACACTTGAAAGTTTCAATTATAACAAAATAACCGCATAAACTCACAATCTCCGCAACTCATGTTTCAAAACACTCTTATCCAAATTCAATTCACACATTAATAGATCATGAGGTCTTTTCAAGGTAGCTATGGATCAAAAAATAAGATACTAATAAAAAACACTCACAATTAGGTAATTGCAACGAATAATAGTGTGTGCGTGTTTCGATCAAAATTCATAATCATTAAAAGCATCAATCAACAGTCCATATGCTAAATTCTCGCAACTCTTCTCCACTAGTATATTGAGCAACTGAGACTTGGTCAATAGGACTTATTCAGCTTATAATGTAAGGCCTGGCTCATGGCTACAAATGAAGGATAAGAATTCAAAATAAGGAGTAATTTATCATTATCAAACTCAATTACGACTCCTTTTTCATTCACAATTTCACATTCTTTCTTCCTTCATTTCATTTCTCAACTTTTTCACAACTCTTCTTTTAAGAACTTTTTCAACTCTCTACCACATTTTTCAACTCTTTTTTTTTTCTACTACCTTTTTTTCATCTTTTCAATTCATCCACCACACCAATCCTTTTTCTCACAAATAAAACTAGGAGTATAAAACATTTTAGCATTCAAATTACTCCCTTAAAGATAGGAAATAGTGTATAGGCTATTCAGGTAGTCAATATAGGACCTTGAAATAATTACGAATGGGGGTTTAATCATACGTTTACACGCATGCCATTCGATTTTCAATAAAGCTCAAACAAGGCACTAGGGATAAAATAGTAATAGGTAGCTTGAAAGGCTCAAACGAATACAGAAAAATCGCCTAAATCATTCCTAATCTCAGTTTTGCCCGTATTTCGCCTCGAAGAGTGTTCGAACTAGTTCTATACAAGTCTCAATCCACAATTAAATCATACAAATTCAATCAGTGCAGAAAAAGAATAATCATCAGCAGTTAAAGATGATTTTCACAACAAATTCAGAATTTTGTACCTCAAAGTACTAATATACGAGTGTAGCTCAAATGGGCAACTAAGGATAAATTCAATGAAAATTAGGCCCAAAAATTTCAAACAATGCCTCAATCATATCTATGTCTGTATGTCTCAAAAATCAGATTCAAGTATTAATCACAGAGTATATAGGAAATTGTTCATCTAATTGGTTCCATTTTTTCAAAAATATTTGTCAGATAAGTAGACAATCATGGATTTCAGTTATAGCACAAAAATATTTTCATCAGCCATGCATCCATTTCTTTCTCAACTCAACTTCAACTCAACTCAACAAAAACAACAATTAAAAATTTTATCTATAAAGCACACAATAAAATTCAACTACTCAAATATCAACCAAACAACTAAATCACTAAATCAAAAACTAATTCTCCCCCCCCAAACTTAATGTAATCATTGTCCCTAATGATTAAAAATCAATAAAAAGAACAAGGGACTCATACCTTCGACACCGAGCATCAGGACTCGGCGTCATCATCATCATCTCCATGGAACGAAGGTGCAGCAGCAGCAGTATCATCAGAAGACCACTGCGGAGGAGCTGGATAAGGCACAACAGTGGGCGGATAATTCTGGGCAAGAGCGGCAGTGAAGTCATGCATGTATGTCATATGTGCTCGCATCATCTTCCACTGCTTCTTCATCTGAGTAAGCACGGCCGTAGAATCATCACGAGTAGAATACTCAGTGGCCGGATGCATCGGTAGTGACATAGGTTCTTCCAAATAGGAAGGTGCTGGCTCAAAGTGTGGTAGTGGCTCCGAGGGTTGCAGTGGTTCAGCTGCCTGTTCAGAAATACTGGCTGCTTTCTTCTTCTTGTCCCGTCTCAATGCACCAGTAATTCTTATAGGACCTCGAATTGGAAGAATCTGCTCCGTATCATCCCACACAACACCAGCTAACCGGCAAAGTTGAGTAATCAAAGACGAGAGGGGTAAACTGATAGTCGAGGAACCCCTAACTGCAGCAATAATAGACTCCTGAATCACCCTCCCAGCATCAACGGATTTCCCTGTCACAATGCAGTACACCAGTCCAGCTCTAACCTTAGTCACATCGGATGTATGCCCAGATGGAAACATCCTGGCAGCCACAAACTCATGCCAATTATTCGCTTCTCGTCGAAGAAATATGGATGGAAATGTAACAACTTCATCCTTCGCATTCCTCTTCCATTCCGCCCCATCCTCACACAAGGTCTGAAGTACAATGTTATCTGGATATGACTGATTCTTAAATACCTCATACTCATCATCTGCAATGTCCAAATCTGGCATTTCATAAAGGCTATTAATTGTACTCTTATCAAAAGGCACCAATTTTCCTTGAACTCGAACTTTCAGATTTACGTCTTTGACCATCAAATTTGCATAAAACTCATGAATCAATGATATAACAGCATCTGGTGGACTCCTAACAAATGTCTCCCAACCTCTTCTCTTAGCTTCAATTAATGCCGGCGCACTATGCTCTCTCAAACTCATTCCTCTTTCTTTGTGCATCCCTCGTTCCATTACATCAAAACAATACTCCTCTGCTGTGGCATTCCAAAATCTGTGTCTATCATATGAAGCAGCAGAGGATGAAGAAATTGCTCCTTTCCCTTTGGTTTTCGGTGGCATTGTAACTCAATAATTCAACTCAATTCAAATCAAATGCCTCAAATAATGCACTAAACTCCAAACAATTCCAGCAACCAACTTTCAAATATAACCCAAGCAATTCAACAAACACTTGGTAGGCACAAATAAAATGATATAGAATTTCACTGCATCAAACGTATTCCACCCCACAGCTCAAACAACCCAATAGCCTCAAATCACAACATTTATCACGAATCAAATGTAAAAGATAAAATTTCAGCTTTTGTACCGTTCACGAATAACATTTTCAAAATTCTTCAAATTCCCAGAAACAAGCGTAGATGCAGCAAGACCAATTCTGAGAATCTCTGCCTTGTAATCAAGATCAAAATTCTTGAGATGATGATATGTTGTTGAGTGGAAGATTTACGATGATCGTGCCAGTGCGTGAGAATTAAAGATGGACTCGAACGAGGGATCGTGATTTAAGTCTGGGAGGAGTAGACTCTGGAGTGGGCCTTTAAACTCCTGAAGTAATGCGTGCGCGATAGCGCTGTTCAATCGCGCGTTAGCGCTTGATGTTGCGGTGTAAAGTAGCGCGATAGCGCTTGATGATGTGGTATTACGGAGCGCGATAGCGCCTGATTTGGAGGGGTGAAGGAGCGCGTTAGCGCTTGGTGAAGCGCCCTTAGATTGCGCGATAGCGCTTAATTCTTGCGCTGTTGGAGTGCGCAATAGCGCATGCTTCTTGCGCTGGTATAGGGGGCGATAGCGCTTGGTCTTGTGCTGTTAGGGAGTGCAATAGCACATAAGTGTGCGCGGACTAGCAAGAGTTGATGAGCGAGCGCGCATAAAGATCTGCCCAGACTGTTAAAATCCTGAAAAATTTTCAAAGCATTTATAAATTTAGGCCTCCAAAATTCCCAACAATAATTCAAGAATCATAAAATTAACTAATGAACAAGAATGAAAATTAAAGCAGAAATTAAAAATAAAAAATAAATAAATAAATAAATCTAAATAAATAAATAATGAAAAATTTGGGTTGCCTCCCAAAAAGCGCTTGGTTTATAGTCGTCAGCCCGACTTTCACCGGATTAATTCTTCCCTTTCTCTTTCACTCGCCAAATAAATTCCACGAACCGTCTTTTAAATTTTGCTTTCTTGTTCTTCGTGGCTTTCTTTGGTAGTAAATTTGGCGGTTTCTCCTTCGATGAATCAACTGTTAAATAGGCTCTTTGACAACACTCCAACTTCATAACTGGTTCAATTGAGCACAAATCTTCGATGGGTGGATTAGGTGATTTCGTAAATAAGTTGAAGATTACCCGTTCACACTCCACACCCATTGACAACTCCCCTTTCATCACTTCAATTTTTGCATCTGCCGTGGCCAAGAATGGTCTCCCAAAAATGAGCGGAGCACCATGATCTACTTCTATATCCAATACCACAAAATCCGCTGGGAAGATGAATTTATCCACCTTGACTAGAACATCTTCAACAATTCCTAGTGGATATTTAATGCTCCGATCCGCCAATTGCAATGAAATCTTAGTCGATTTCATGTCTCCCAACTCCAAGGCTCTGTAAATAGATAATGACATTAAATTAATACTGGCCCCTAAATCACAAAGTGCATTATTAAAATAAGAAGAGCCAATAGAACAAGAAATAGTAAAACTCCCTGGATCCTTAAGCTTTTGTGGCATCTTCTTTTGCAGCACCGCACTGCACTCTTCAGTCAAATTGACCACCTCGTTCTCTTGCAGTTTCCTTTTCTTTTTCATCATCTCCTTGATGAATTTTGAGTAGTTCGGCATTTGCTCCAAAGCATCAGCAAAAGGGATGTTGATGTGAATTTTCTTGAAAATCTCCAAGAATTTGGAGAACTGCTCGTCCAATACTTTCTTTTTGAACCTCTGCGGGTAGGGAAGTGGAGGTTTGTACATCGGTTTCGGCTCCAGTTTTGGCTCCTTCTCTTTTGACTCGACTTTCTCCTCTTTCATAGCAGGTTCTTGGACTCCAATTTCTTTTCTACTCCTCAACTCTATGGCATTGCACTGCTCCTTGGGATTTACCTCAATATTGCTAGGGAACTGGCCGCGATTGTTGTCCTTCAGTGCGTTCGCCAACTGCCCAATACTAGTCTCCATGGATTGCAACACTGCGCCCATGTTGGCCATGTGCGTCTCCAAGCTGTCAAGGCGAGACTCAGTTCTTGCCATCCTCTTACCTGATTCCTGCACAAAGGTACTAACCACATCCTCCAAAGACAACTTACCATCACCCTTATTAGTATTGTTAGCATAAGAAAAATCTTCATGATTTCAAAAATTAGGGTGAAAAGTATTGGAAATAGGATTACCTCTGTACGCTCCATAACCTCGGTATCCATTTGGATTTATATAATTGACTTGCTCTATAGCCGGTGATCCTTCAACTCCAGTTGAATCTGCAACATTAATTTTATTCAAAGAAGCTACCTGTGTAGTCAGTGCAGATAATTGAGCAGTGATGGACGTGAGAGGATCCACTGCATACACTCCAGTCGGCTTCTTGACTCCTATACGCTCAGATGGCCATTGGAAACTATTGACCGTCATCTCCTCCAACATATCATAAGCCTGAACATGATCCTTCGCAAATATAGTACCTCCAGCCGCTGAGTCCACATTCATTCTCGTAGGCGCATTCAGTCCGTTGTAAAACCACTCAATCTATTCCCAATCTGCAAAATTGTGGTTAGGACAACGTCTAAGTAATTCTTTATTCCTTTCCCACGCCTCGTAAAGCTGTTCAGAGTCCATCTGCCTAAAAGTACTGATCTCAATCTTCAGTTGGGTGGTTTTGGCAGGTGGAAAATATTTCGCAAGAAATTTTTCTGCCATCCCCTCCCAAGTAGTGATGCTTCCAAGCGGCAGTGATTGCAACCAACTTCTGGCTTGATCCCTGAGAGAAAACGGAAACAAGCGTAAGCGAATAATATCCTCAGACACACCATTTATTTTTACCGTATCGGTTATCTCCAAAAAGGTGCGTAGGTGTAGATAAGGATCGGCAGTGGCGCTCCCATTAAATTGGTTCTGTTGAACCATGTTGATCAATGCAGGTTTCAGCTCAAAATTGTTTGCATTGATAGTTCCTCGAGCGATTCCAGAATAGTGAGCCTGGATCGTTGGTCTGAAGTGATCTTTAATAGGCACTAGGGGAGCTTGGTTTGCTTCTTGTTCAGCCATTCTTTCAAGTTCTTCTCTTCTAGCTCGTCTTAAAGCACGTGCAGTACGCTCGATCTCCGGATCAAACAGTAGAGAATTAGCACTTTGAGATCGTTGCATAGACTGCAATTAAAAGATAAGAAAAAAAATTAATTAGTAACTTAAAATAAAAAAAAAACTCTAAATTAAAATCTAGACTAATTGGTAACAAGACTAAAAAATAATCAAAATTTACTCCCCGGCAACGGCGCCAAAAACTTATTGTGAAATTTCCTCGCAAGTGTACGAGTGTCAAGTTTTAATATAGTGAAAAATTCAGATATCGATCCCACAGGGAGTAAAATGAAAATAATAGTGCTTGTAATTAGAATAGTCCAAACTTTATCTAGAAAATCAATAATCAAGAATTTTGCAATTAAAATAAATAATCAGTTGATTTTAGATAGCACACAAACAACTTTCAGGAATAATCAATCAGAGAATAATGGTCTAGAGGTATAGATTTCACCTGGTTTCAACAACAATCAATCCTAATTAATTAATCTTCATGAATTTCAAAGAATTAATAGCCAAGAACACTTACGTGTATTATTCCCTCTCCTGAGTACCGAATAAAGTATATCAACTACAATTCAATTCCAATATCCCTATTAAGAATCTACTTGCAGTGATCAATTCAAAACTATGTTCTCTTTAAAAACTCTGTTAAAATTATAAGCTCTCCCGAGTCAGATAAACAATTAACAGTGTATTTTCCAATGGTCCTATTCAAAATCTCCTCTCCCGAGTGCCAGATTTCAAATAAATATTACAAATCAATTATTGATCAGATAATTGAAAAGACAATCAATTCTAGAAAAAACAATTAATCTATAAGAAATTCAATTCAATAAAATTAATAATTCAAGAAAGTGTCTACACCAGGTTCCATCCGACCTCTAGACTCTAAAAATTTAGTTCATAATAAAATTCTGAATAAAACAATAATTAATAAATCCAAACATATTCAGAATACAATAAAAGATAAAAGAAACAAATCCGTCGTCGACGCCGTGTCCGGTCTATCAAACTCCGTCTTCGTTCTTCAAGTTAAGCTTCCAGAAATCCTTCCAGGAAAATCTCTCGATCAAACCTCTGATTTTTATGTAATTGTTGCGGCGGCTCTCTCTCTCTCAGATTCTAATGTATTCCTTTTATATCGCATCTCAAAAGCCCACTCAAAAGCCCACAAAATATAAAAGTTTCCTTCCGATTAAGATTTCCAAACTCAGATTTCGCGACAAGCGCCCGCTCCAGAAATCACACGCGCGCGTATAACTCTCTGTCGAGGTTTCTCAATCTTCTCCTGTGAAGCGGGATAGCGCTTGCTTTCTTCCCCATTAGCGCTTAAAGAAGCGCTAATCATTTAAGGCCCAATAAAGAAGCCCATCACTATTCCTCTTCATTCCTCTTCTTCTTAGTCTGTACGTTTCTTTTCTTTTCTTTTATTATTTTCTTTTCTCCACAATATTCCATAATTCACAAAATCTCAAGAATTTCCTACAATCACAAAAACAACAAAATACCCACATAAATCTGCTCGAAACAAACAATTAATAATTAAAATCATATATAAATTAAGTGTATAAAATACACTTATCATACATGCTCTCAACTTTTCATAATACACCTTCGGTTTAACGTGAACGTGTGTGCGTGAAATGTCATTCCAGTTTCATACAACTTAGACCGAATTCATCTCAAAATTGCTTAGCGACCTATGACAAATTAGTGCAAGTTTTACTCTTCAAGTGATCATTCCTTCCAACGACCTCTAGACTAAACCCACCTCCCTTGAGATAATGAATTACACACCTCCGGATTTTGCACCCGGTATTGCATTAGCCCCAATAATTACCCGCTGACTTAGCTATAACTGGCTAGGATACGAAAAATCATTCTATTTTTTCTTTCTAATCCCCTCGTCTATAGCCCGGATGGAGCATCAATCCCATTGAATCCGCATACTTAGCCTTAAATTTAATTTTTTTTTTAGGATTTTAATCCTTTCAAGGCCCGGATGGAATTGTATATAAATTTTTTCTAGGTGCGCCCAAGATCATAAGTGTAAACTAGAGCCTCATCAAAATTTATAGAACACAATCAAGATCCACAAACCACCTATTGCCGTGCAATGGTCAAACAGATAGAAACTTCATCAAATCTTTTGCTACAATTCACTGGTCTAACATTAGTGCTTAAAAATATTCACGGTTTAACCTACAGTTTCTCATGTCCAATCAAGAGCAAAATTTTTTCAAAAATCCATTTTTTTCAAATAAACTTCATCATCATTGGCTATCATGACTCATCCAACTCATGCCAATGCAAACAAAAACAAAAATAAACTGTATGCAAAGAAATACGAAACACGACAGATGCAACACAAACACATAGACAATGCAATACTAGTCTACCCCTCCATACTTATCCAAATCATTGTCCTCAATGCTTCAGAAAAATGAACAGAATGCATAACAAACCCACAAATGCAAAGACAAACAAAAACACAATGAGAACAAAAATAACTCTCCCCTGATTTTCGATGCATCCTCTTTCTTCTTGATAGTATCAGCTGGGACAACAGCAGTAGATTGTGTATATCGGCAGGCTCGGCAAACTGGAATGGAAAAGAAGTAAAAATTAAATATAAAAAAAAACCAAGAATAAAATAAAAAACAAGGGAAAGAACTCTAGGTTGCCTCCCAGTAAGCACTAAGTTTATAGTCTACAGCCCAACTATGCAGAAGCAACCATCAAAGAGCGGCTGCCGCCCATAGTAAGAATTATACGACTCTACGTATGAGTCTTGATTTCCTTCGCCCTCAAGCTTGGCGTGATATATGCATGGGTAGCTCGTCGGTCCAATAACACTCAGTCGGAACTGATCAGTTCGGAAGGAGACTCGGATTGCAGGCTGAAGCTCATGGAGGATGGAATATTTTGGAGGTGGCGTCAATGGCAAGAAATAATCTTCTAACGGTGTACATGGAATGACCATTGACGAGGTAAAATCTGTAGCCTTGTATGTTTCTTCCTCCTCCAAGCCCACTAAAAGATCTTCTTCACAAGAAAATTCCTCAAAAATTATTTCTTCATGCGCTGGCTCAGTTAGTTCACTCTATTGGCAGATCTCCAAAATTGGTTCTCTAAGAAGCGCAATCTGTTCATCCAAAAGACTCCAAGACTTGATACGGCTTTCTAAGAATTGATTTGTCTCTGTCTGTTGCCACAAAATATTCTCCAACTGAGCCATATGATCCTCAAAATACCCTACACACTCTTCTTGACGCTCCGGTGGTTGGTTCGAAAAATTTTCAGAGTCGATATCTGGAGGATATTGGTGACTCCAACCCTGCAGTGAAGGATCACAATGCCAATGGTAGTCAAAATCTGCCATATCGTTCAACAAGTGTATCACACTGTCTTCATCTCTTCTAAACAATTGACTGCCAGTGGCCAGAGCTCCAGAATCTACCCAACTTCTTGTAATCTCATCCAAACCACCATAAACAATTTTAGTGAGGGTGTAAGTTGAAAATTGATGGCATTGAAATCTGTTCGCCAAATCATTGAATCTCCCCCAAGCAGCATAGAAAGGCTCCAAGTATTGTTGGCCAAATCTTGTGAACACCTGTCGATGGTCCATCTCCAAGTACCTCACAAGCAAAAGAGAATAAAATTAAAATTAAAATAAATAATTAAACAAATGCAAAAAAAAAAAAATCTAGTCTCAAGCAAATAATCTATCCCTCAAAAATATGTTATATCTTGTATATATATGGTCCGAAACGCCTACCAGTTAATTTTCTCTCAAAACAAGGATTTTTTGGAACACATATGACCTCCAAACACGCGCGCGCGTGCGGCATAGGACTCGCGCGCGCGCAACACATAAAAACAGAAGGCTGGACACGAAACTCGCGCGCGCGCGAGCTTGATTCTCGCGCGCGCGCAGTAAAAAATTCTGCACCGAGCGACGATTTTCAAAAATTCATATCTTGATATCTAGCCGTCGGATTGAGCTGAAAGTTGGACAGAAGCTTCCAAACATCTTGAAATTTAATATGAACGGTGGAGATCTGATTTGAATTTTTCTAAAATTAAATTTGATTTTTTGATAAAGGCTGCTCCGTAATTCACTCTTCAAAAAACTATTTTCCTACAAAATCAACCCGAGGAGTGAAATACACACACATGCACTAAAACACATAAAAATACATAAAAATAATATGAATGCACACAAAATAGACATAAAAATAACATGAAATAATGTATACAAAATGCACTTATCAGTGGGACCTTCTTGAGGATGGGTAATGGAGAAAGAGTTGCTGTCAAAGCCGTTGGAAATGTTTACTTATTGTTGAACAATGATTTTAATTAATATTGAGAGATGTTTGTTTGTACCAGATTTGGTGAAAAACATTGTTTCCATTTCTATGCTTGATAAATATGAATATTCTTGTTTATTTGGCAAAGGTGTTTGCAATATTTACAAGAATGAATGTTTAATTGGTACAGGCGAATTGGAAAATGATCTCTATAATTTAAAATTGAAAGATATTCCATTGAATAATGTCCAAGAAATATCGACAAAACACAAGCAAAAACAAGATACTCTGAATCCGGCACACTTGTGGCATGCTCGATTAGGTCATATATCCCTAAGAAGGATGAACAAGCTAGTGGGAGAAGACATGTTTGATATGCCTGATATTAATTCTCTTACTACTTGTGAACCCTATCTAATAAGAAATATGACCAAAATTCCCTTTAAGGTCCAGGTGGAGCGAGCCAAAGAACTATTGGATTTGATCCATACTGATGTGTGTGGTCTACTTAGCATCACCACTAAGCATGGAAATTCTTGCTTCATCACCTTTACCAATGACTTCTCTAGATATTAGTATGTGTATTTGATAAAATACAAATATGAAGATTTTGAAAGGTTCAAAGAATTCAGAAATGAAGTAGAGAAATAATTGGGACAAAGAATCAAGACAATTCGACCGGATCGAGGTGGTGAGTACTTGAGTGCTGAATTCAAAGAGTATCTTAGGGAGTATGAGATTCTCTCGTAGTGAACTCCGCCTGCTACACCTCAGTTGAATGGTGTTTTAGAACGTCGTAACCGAACTTTGATGGATATGGTTTGGTCTATGATGGGGTTCACAGAGTTGCCGCCATCATTTTGGGGATATGCGCTTGAAACAGCGGCACTGTTGTTGAACAATGTCCATTCAAAGGCAGTTGATAAGACACCATATGAGATATGGATGGGAAAACCTCCTAAGTATTCTTATCTTAGAATATGGGGGTGCCCTGCTTATGTGAAGTAGATAGTGGTAGATAAATTGGATGATCGATCCATTTTATGCTACTTCGTGGGATATCCAAGGAATTTGATTGGATATTATTTCTATCATCCCAAAGAAACAAAAGTGTTTATTTATTGGAATGCAACCTTCTTGGAGAAGAAATTTCTATTGGATATAAAATGGGAGATGATAGAACTCGAAGAGGTTCGAGAAACACCCACGGTTGTAGAGCCCATATCCAAAAAACCAAGAGAGGATATACAAGCTCCTAGGAGATCCGATAGGGTCTCGAGACCACCTATAAGGTATTTTCTGCTTCTTGAAGAAGGCCAAGATGAGCCTGACCATGGATGCGATCCAAGAACCTTCAAGAAAGCGTAATCTGATGCCGATTCATCCAAGTGTCTTGAAGCTATGAGATCTGAGATGAATTCCATGCATTCGAACCAAGTGTGGAATCTTGTAGATACACCTGAGGGAATTGTTCCTATAGGGTGTAAATGGATTTACAAGAGGAAACTTGGGGTGGATGGGAAGGTAGTGACCTACAAAGCACGATTGGTAGCAAAAGGTTATACTCAAAGATAAGGAGTCGACTTTGAGAAAAAAATTTCTTCTGTCGCAATGCTCAAGTCTATAAGGATAATGCTAGCATAACAGTATGATATGACTATGAAATATGGCTGATGGATGTGAAGAAGATTTTTCTTAATGGGGATGTTAAGGAAGAGATTACATGTCTCAGCCAAAGGGTTCATATCTATCGGAAGTGAGCATAAGGTATGCAAACTTCAGAGATCTATCTATGGTCTCAAACAGGAATCTAGGAGCTGGAACCTAATAATTGATGGTACAATCAAAGAGTTTGGTTTTACTAAGAATCTTGAGGATCCTTGTGTGTATAAGAAGGTCAGTGGGAGTGCTTTGACATTCCTGGTATTTTATCTTGATGACATTCTAATCATTGGGAATGATGTAGAAATGTTGCAGTCAACTAAAGTATGGTTAGCGAGCAAGTTCTCGATGCAAGACTTGGATGAAACATCTTTTGTGTTGGGAATACAGTTCTATCGGGATAGATCGAAAATATTGCTTAGTCTCACCCAGTCTACATACATTGATACCATCGTGAAGAGGTTCTCGATGGAAGAGTCCAAGAGAGGACATCTACCAATGTGTCATGGCGTGTCCCTATCCAAGTCCATGTCTCCCAATACTGTGCAGATATAAAGGCGATGACACGCATTACATATGCATCTGCTATTGGTAGTATCATGTATGCGATAATATCTACACGTCCTGACGTGGAATTTTCACTGAGTATTGCAAGTAGATATCAATCAAACCCCGGTCTTTTACAATGGAAAGCTATGAAAGAAATCCTCAAGTACTTGAGAATGACTAAGAATTTGTCCTTGGTCTATGGGGATGGAGAACTGAAATTGGAAAACTCTACTGAATCTAGCTTCCAGAGAGATATTGATGATTCAAAGTCAACTTACGGTTTTGTATTCATGCTCAATGGTGCTGCTGTCTCTTGGAAGAGTTCCAAGCAAAATAGCACTGCGGATTTCATCATCGAGGCAGAATACATTTGTGGTGACCCCGGGCTCGTCTACATTAATCCATTGACTAAACACTAAGCATTAGATCTAAGCACAAGTAATACAAAAGAAATAAATTTTTTTTTAAAATGGACCTCCGCTCGATCGGTTAAACTTGACCGATCGAGCGGCCAAGAAATCCCAAACTCTCGGGTTTGGCATTTCACTTGCACCGCTCGATCGGTCGATTTGCACCGATCGAGCGGCCCCCCTTCAGTGCAGGAATCGGCAGATTTTTCTCATGCTCTTGTGCTGTCCTATTCTAGTGTCTTGCTATCTAACATCATATAATTCAATGTAAACAAGGCTACACATACAAGAACAACATGTACAATAACTTTATTCAAAAGCCAAGCATAAAAGATACTACAAGTATTCAAGTTAACTCCAAGTTTACATACATTAAGTTGTACAAACACAACCAACACATGCCATAACATTAACTCAAGTTCTTGACATCAATTATACATTCCTAGCCCGGAACGCCTCTTATCTACACTTTCAATCAGTCAAGACCTTCTACGACTCGGCCCTGTTCATCTGTTGCAATGTACACACAAAACAAAGCAACAGCCGGACAAACCGGTAAGTATAAAACTTAGTATGAAACAACGGAAACATATATTGAAACATAGATAGTAAATTCCATGCATTTCAAAGTAAAAGACCAATAGGAATTGCAAGACAATTAGCTACAAAATAGAGGTTCAAGATTTAATATACAACACGATTTATATGCTAAAACGCATCACTCATCATCAGGTTCAACTCACCACTGATGCTATCACCGAAGTTGAAATATCAATGTTACAGCTCGTCATTGATACTTGATATCAAAGTTTGTAACTCATCAAAGATATTGTGGCAGGGCTAGTAAGAACATGAATTATAAGACAATAAAATACACCACCATCTTACTACAAAGCATGCTAATATACTCAAGCAATGCATAACAAAAATATAAACATATAATGCCAAGTAATGTCTGATTTAAAGGAATTGAGAGGTTGAACTCGTCTCGACTAAACATCCCCAGCTTGATCATCGTCGTATCATACCTTAGTCGTGATAAGGAACGGGCTAGATCCACAAGCTACAAAATACACAATTGCAATCACAATTCTGCTAAAGTTAAACTCAAGTATCAAAGTCTAAAGCTCACCAACTTTGATCAAATCTCTTTCGGTTCGACACCGAAACTCCCGAAGTCGATTTCCTTTGATTAAATCTGAAATGAATGGTATTCATGGCCATAACATCAACAAAAACTCATTTATACCACAGCTCAATCATAAGGATTCAAAATCTATCAATTTCGCGAACCGACGACGTAACGCTTGAATATCGGTAATCGTAACTTATAGCCATCAATTCTAACCATCATAAAAGTATCATATACATAACATCCCAGCCAAATATCATCAAAACAAACCAAATAAGATAGCATACTTTTCGAATAAAAGCTGGAAATTAATATCAACTTCAAACGGTACCCGTTCTTCGTTCCGACCTTGAATATACAAGATACATAACACCAAGAACACATATTCATGATTCAAATCTGATTCCCACCAACATAATTTCGAAACTAACTGAATAAAAGAGATTCTTACATCAAAATGAAGCCCCGTTTGCAAGGATTCCAAAACCGTATCCGAATTTGAAATCAGTTGGACGGATCTTGAGATACACAAGATTGAAGATGAAGAATAACTTGCAATCTGAAATGAAGAAGGAATCGAGGTGTTGCTGCTGAATTCTGATCCAAGAAAATGATATACACGTACAAAGCCAAATAAAAGACATGTGTCCTCCACTAATCCAAGAAATTGCATTTTGGCCCCTCAAAACTTCACTATTTGAAATCAATCCTTATGAAATCTTTTAATTCAATTTCAATCCTAAGTTATTTAAGAATATTAGAATTTAAACTCAAACTCCAAAATTCTCAAATTAAATATACTCGGATTAAAATTAAATAATCTCGGGCCTTACAATTCTCCCCTACTAAGATATGATTTCGTCCTCGAAATCGCATGTAATCTGAACACACATAAGATAATAGAGTAGTAGAAATACTGAAATAAACTCAGATCAGTGAAATAGCTTCGGATAGTGTTGTCTCATATCTTGTTCTGTTTCCCAAGTAGCTTTTTCAATTCCGTGTCTACTCCATTGCACCTTAACAAGTGGAATTGATTTGTTTTGAAGCTGCCTTTCCTTGTGATCAAGGATTTGAATAGGACGTTCGAAATAGCTCAATGTTTCATCCAACTCAGCTTCATCTGGACGAAGAATATGGGAAGCATCGGGCTCGTACTTCCTCAACATAGACACGTGAAATACATCGTGAATACTTGACAGTGCTGGCGATAATGCTAATCGGTACGCAAGATCACCAACTTTGTCAAGAATTTCGTAAGGTCCAATAAACCTTGGTGATAGCTTTCCTTTCTTTCCAAATCGAAATGTTCCACGAAAAGGAGAGATTTTCAAAAATACTCGATCACCTTGTACAAAACTCAAAGGTCTACGCCTCACGTTTGTATACTTTGCTTGTCGAACTTGCGCTGTTCTCATTCTGATCTGTATCAATTTCACTTTATCAGACATCTCTCTGATCATGTCTGGCCCTGTAACCGGTGTTTCAGAAAGATCATCCCAAAACAATGACGATCGGCATTTTCTACCATACAAAGCTTCAAATGGAGCCATCTGAATGCTTGACTGATAGCTGTTATTATAAGAAAATTCAACAAGTGACAAAGATTCTTGCCAACTCGTACCAAAATCAAGTATCATAGCTCTCAACATATCTTCCAGAATCTGTATAGTATGCTCTGACTGCCCGTTAGTCTGAGGATGATACGCTGTACTCAAATGCAGATGAGTACCCAGAGATTCCTATAGACTATGCCAGAAATATGAAGTGAATCGAGGATCTCGATCCGATACAATAGATTTAGGTACATCGTGCAATCGTATCGCATCTCTGATATAAATATTTGCTATCTGGTCATTACAATACGTCATCTGATAAGGAATAAAACATGCAGACTTAGTCAGTCTATCAATCACGACCCAAACTGCATCACATCCACTCGAAGATCTCGGTAATCTTGTGACAAAATCCATGGTAATATGATCCCATTTCCATTCAGGAACTGCTAAACTGTGCAATAAACCACTTGATCTTTTCCTTTCAGCCTTTACCTGTTGACAGTTTAAACATCTAGATACAAACCTTTTCACATCAGCTTTCTTTCCTTTCCACCAAAACTGCTGTTTCAAATCATTATACATTTTTCTGCCCCCTGGATGGATACTAAACTTGCTGCAATGAGCTTCATTCAGAATTTTTTGTCTCAATTCTGCAATATCAGATACAACAATACGTCGATTAACCAACAAAATTCCATCCATACTGACCTGAAACTCTTACTCATGTCTCGTTCTAACTTTTTCAATTGATTTATGAATGTTCTGATCAGCTTTCTGAGCTTCTTTAATTCAAACAAACATCTCTGGCTCAGCTTGGAGTAAATAAACTCGTACAGGCTGGACATCAGTCTCAAAATCCAAGCCAGAAACACAACAATCTTCAATCAATTTAGAGACACACATAGTAGATAAGGATAAAGCGCATACCTTTCTACTCAGTGCATCCGCCGCTGCATTAGACTTCCCTGGATAATACTTAATTTCATAGTCCAAATCTTTCAGTAAGTCTAACCAACGTCTTTGTCTCATATTGAATTCATCTTGAGAAAATAGATACTTTAAGCTTTTATGATCAGAGAATATCTCAAAGGTCTCACCATATAAATAATGTCTCCAAATCTTCAACGCGAAGACAATAGCTGCAAGCTCATGATCGTGTACTGGGTATCTGATCTCGTGAGGTTTCAATTTCCTGGAAGCATATGCTATCACATGACCTCGTTGCATCAAAATACAACCCAAACCTTTGTGAGAAGCGTCAGAATAAACAGTAAAACCACCTGTACCTGATGGAATAGATAATATAGGTGCACTAGTAAGCCGTTTCTTCAATTCCACAAAACTAGCTTCACATTCACGTGTCCAAACACACGGAGTATTCTTTTGTGTTAACTGGGTAATCGGCTTTGCAATGCTAGAAAATCCTGCAATAAATCGGCGATAATACCCGGCTAAACCCATGAAACTACGAATCTCAGGTACGGACGTAGGTCTAGGCCAGTTAATAACTGCCTCTACCTTGCTAGGATCAACAGATATACCGTCTCCTAAAATAACATGGCCAAGAAAAATAACTCTGTCCAACCAAAACTCGCATTTGGATAGCTTAGCATACAAGTGCTCAGTTCTCAAAATCTGCAAAACAATCCTCAAATGCTCTGCATGCTCAGTCTTAGTCTTAGAATATATCAGAATATCATCAATAAAAATGATAACAAACTCATCTAAGTACTTCTGAAATATTCTATTCATTAAACCCATAAAGACAGCAGGAGCATTTGTTAAACTAAATGGCATTACTATAAACTCATAGTGGCCATACCTCGTTCGAAAAGCAGTTTTAGACACATCTGCTTCTCTTACACTCAACTGATGATAACCCAACCTCAAATCGATCTTTGAATAGACGGAAGAACCCTGCAATTGGTCAAACAAGTCATCTATTTGAGGTAATGGATATCTATTCTTTACTGTGACCTGATTTAATTGGCGGTATTCGATACATAATCTCATTGACCCGTCCTTCTTTCTAAAAAATAAAACCGAAGCGCCCCAGGGTGACACACTTGGCCTAATGTAACCTTTGTTCAACAAATCTTCAAGTTGATCCTTCAACTCTTTCAGTTCAAGTGGTGCCATTCTATAATCTTTTGAGATAGGTAATGTACCTGGTACCAACTCGATAATGAAATCAATCTCACGCATTGGAGGCAATCCCGGGATTTCATATGGAAAAATATCTGCAAACTCACATACAACAAGAATATCTGCCAGTTCAGGACTAGCTTTCAACACATCCAACGCATAAACTAGAAATCCTTCAGCACCAGTCTGCAATAACTGTTCCATAGCTAAACTAGAAATCAAAGGAATCTTAGCACGAGAACCCTTACCGAAGAATTTCCAATCATCCGCCATGTCTGGTCTAAATCTGAAAATCTTATGAAAACAATCAACCGTGGCCATGTACTTGGTTAGTGCATCGATGCCAATAATGCAATGAAAATCAGACATACCAAGTACTATGAAATCAAGCTCAATTGCATTACTGTCAAACTGTAATTCACAACCCCTGACTATACTTACAGATGTCTTATCTTTTCCCATGGGTGATGATATAGCAAATACAGAAGACAAACGTTCAATAGGCAAGCATGTAATTCAACAAATTTTTCAGCTATAAAAGTATGTGATGCTCCAGTGTCAATCAACCCATAGGCAGGATAACCAGAGAGAACACAATTACCTGCAATCACATTGTCCGATGCTGCCTGTGCCTGATCTTCTGTCAATGCAAGAACTCTAGCTGGCTGTCGTGAAGGTTGGCTTACACTCTGAATCTCTCCCTATCTACTCTGAGATGGTCTACCTGAATATTGAAAGGAATGCACAGCAGGAGCTTGTCTGTCAGCTTGAGTTGCTCCCTGTGATGTTTCACGTGTAGGACACACTCTGGCATAATGTCCTGGCCGGTTGGAGAGATTAAAAGTTCCAGAAACTCCTTTGCAAGAATCACTAGAATGTCTTCCCCCACACTTACTACAAAACCAACCTGTAAACCCTGAACCCTGACTTGATCCAAACTGCTTTGAACCACCAGAACTAGAGGCACTACTTCCTTGCTTCTTGAACTGTTTACCTTTTGGCCTAAAATGATCTCTTTTGTTGCTACTACTGCCACCTCCTTCATACATGCTTTGCTGCTGAGGAAAGGATGATTGAGGTTGCATTGGTGGTGGCTGTGGCTATTGAGAAGACCGAGGCCTGTACGAAGTCCCTTTCTGTCACATAATACCAGCTTCTGCACCTTTGGCTTTATCGAGAGCATCAGCAAGATTATTAGGTCGCCCCGCATTGACCAAGGTGAAGACCTCAGAATTAAGACCGTTGATAAATTGATCAGCCTTTGCTTCCTCATTATCCGCAATATGAGGTGCAAAACGGAGTAAAATGGAAAACTTTGCAACATAATCTTCAATGCACATATTACCCTGTTGCAAATTAGCGAACTCCGCTCCCTTGTCCTTTCTACATGACTGAGTAAAGAAAGGCTTGAAAAACTCAGCTTTAAACACATTCCAGGTAATAACAGTACCTCAATTTTCAAATTCTTTCTTGGTCATGATCCACCAACTTTTAGCCATATCATGCAACTGATGGATAACCAGCCGAACTCATCGGTCATCGGTGTAATCAATAGATTCAAACAGTTACTCAATATCATCAAGTCAGCTTTCGCATGCTACAGAATCCTCAGTACCATGCAGACTCTGTGGTTTAATTGACTGAAATTGTTTCAACAACACCTCCATCGGATTAGCAGTCGTATCCATTGGAGTCACCGTAGTACTGCCTTGCTCAGTTGTAGGTACCTATGGAATATTAGGAACTAACAGAGGAACTTGTTCAGTCGGAGGTACTTGCTCATTCGGTGTTGCTTGCTCATTTGATGGTGCTTGTGGAACAATACTTCCATGTCGGAGAGGCATAGCTCGAGGAGGCATAACTGATAAACTGAGTAGAAAAAAATTCAGCACATAACAATATCATATCTCATTTCTAGTATCTCATACTCTTTAATCTCATGAGTATGCCTTATTCCCATCACACAATACTTCCTTTACATGTTTAGAAATTAACTCATATAAACACATACTTGCAAGAAATAAATATGCTAGCATATAACATGTGATTACAAAGAGTATAATATACACAATTACACAATGCATTGAACTCATGCATCACAAATTTATGCGACACAATCTACCCCGCTCCGCCTCTAATTTCGACACAAGACAACTTATTCTCTGATACCAAATAATGTGGCGACCTCGGGCTCGTATACGTTAATCCAATGACTAAACTGTTGGAAAACTGGCGAGTTCCCAGACCAATTACGATTGATACCCGGTGCAGCGGAAGTTTAAAAATTTTTCTCATGGAACGATTCCATGGTATGGGTATCAACCGTTCAACGATTGAATTATTGTGTGTGTAAAATTTAAATAACTATTAATTAAATTTTACCTCCAATCTCGCAACGAGATTAATGGACACCAACAGATTTGATCTGCTCTTGTTGTCTCTCCCTGGAACCGATGAACTCCTTCAATCAGGTCCACGAACAGAGGTTTAATCCCTCTGATAGATTGCACTAGAAAATCTATCAGAAGTTTTCTGCGAAGAGAATAAACGAATCTGATTCGTTATTCCTTACTGCGATTCAAAATCACAGACCGGAAAATCTCGGGCAGAGTATGGGGAGGGTTCGGCCGAAACAACCTTTGAGAGGAACTAGGGTTTTCGATTTTGCTCTCAAAAATTATGACCTGTTGTGTTTAATTTCTGTACTGAAATAACTTATTTATAATGCAGGCCACTAACACCTTAGGGCCCATTAATCATAAGCTGGGGCCCGACAAGCAAAGCCCACTCGTTCAGAAATTAATATAAAATTTATCGTGACTCCGATTGATGAACCGATTTCACCAATGTGTACAGAAACCATTTCTGCACGTTTTAAAGTCAAAATAAATTTTCCTGAATCCGAATTCAGTGGTTTCCAAAAATGTCCATCCCTATGTCATTTTAGGAAACCCTACTCCCTTACTCTTAATTAAGAAGTCCAACTCCTTAGTTCATTAAATTTAACTCTTTAAATTTAACTATCTCAACGGGGATTAAAACTCCATTACACTGTGTGACCCTCAATGGTTCAGGGATACAGCTAGCCGTGGGCTCACAACTCCTTGTGACTCGGAACAACACTTTCCGACTTGCCCAACGAATCATGGTAAAGCGCCTAGCAACATCGCCCCATGATTCCCTAGGTATCACTGATAGTGCCTACAAGAACCAGTAGATTTTGGTTAGCGTACAGTACGGTCCCTTCATCCATATATCCCGATCGAATCAACAACCATTGGTATATCGAGAGTCGCTCAAGATTCGATAACTATGCAATACATCTTGAAGATCAAATTAGTGACATCGCATGTGCTACTAAGAAACCATTTCTTAAATCACATCAAGTACTCTGGCCAGAGATTTGTCACACTAATATCTCCTCAGATCGCATAGGATATCCACACTCGCAAGTATGTGGTGAATCCTTGACAACAATGCATTGACTCCTATATGTGTCGTAACTGTACCCAATCTCGACACCTGATGACCCCCATAGAGTCGGTAAACGAGTCAAAGCACAGCACTAGCATATAGAGTCTCCATGATGTTTCAAGTCGTAAGGACTAATGGTGTACAACCAAAACCGCGGACTTTATCCACTCGATAAGTGATAACCACTTGGAAAGTCCGGATAGGGTAGTTCGATTATTCATCCTATGAATATCCATTTGCATGCTTCGAACATCTCCATGTTCCCTACCAATGAAACGTGGTACTCAGCATCGCAAATGCTAGTCTCAAACTCGAGCGATCCTTATCCTTATTATCGGACGGCTCAATCGACTAGGAACGGTTTTAGAATATACAGTGACTATAAGATGTATTTCATGATAGACATCTCCATGTTCTACCACATCTTACATACACTATAGTATATTCAAGGTCTTTATCAAAACAACAATAGTATATCACAATATAACAATATGAAGTAATATAAAGTCATTGCCATAAAAGTGTAAATAATATTAAACAAAAGATTGTTTATACAAAGAGTCAACAAAGCCCATAGCCACACAGTTGGCTCACTGGGCACCCACTCTTACAATCTCCCACTTGCCCTATAGCCAACTAGTCATACTACGTAGACCCATTGCTTCGCGATGTTTGTCAAACAATGGTCCTGGCAAAGGCTTAGTAAGTGGATCAGCGATATTGTCTGCAGAGGCCACTCGTTCGACACTGATGTCTCCTCTTTCCACAATCTCCCGGATTATGTGGTATTTCCTCAGTACGTGTTTGGATCTTTGATGAGACCTTGGTTCCTTTGCTTGAGCAACGGCACCCGTGTTGTCACAGTACACCGGGACTGGACCAACAAATTCAGGAATGACGCCCAACTCTTGGACGAAATTCCTCATCCAAACGGCCTCTTTAGCAGCAGCTGATGCTGCAATGTATTCAGCCTCAGTGGTGGAATCCGCTGTGGTGTCCTGCTTGGAACTCTTCCAAGAGACAGCACCGCCATTGAGCATGAACACAAATCCAGAGGTAGACTTCGAGTCATCCACATCACTTTGGAAGCTAGAGTCGGTATAGCCTTCCAGTTTGAGTTCTCGTCCTCCATAAACTATGAACATATTCTTAGTCCTTCGCAAGTACTTAAGAATGTCCTTCACGGCTTTCCAATGCATCTGACCAGGATTAGACTGATATCTGCTCGTGACACTCAGAGCAAATGCTACATCCGGTCTGGTAGATATCATCCCATACATGATACTACCTATAGCTGACGCATATGGTACATGTGTCATATTCTCTATCTCTGCATCAGTCTTGGGACACATAGACTTGGATAGAGAAACTCCATGACACATGGGTAGATGTCCTCTCTTGGACCCATCCATTGAAAACCGTTTCAATATGGTATCGATGTAGGTTGATTGAGTGAGTCCTATCATTCTCTTAGATCTATCCCTATAGATCTGTATCCCAAGAATGTAGGATGCCTCACCCAAATCCTTCATCGAAAATCTACCTGATAACCATATCTTTGTTGACTGCAACATCCCTACATCATTCCCAATGAGTAGGATGTCATCAACATAAAGTACTAAGAATGTCACCGCATCCTTAACTACTTTCTTGTACACGCAAGGTTCCTCCGGGTTCTTGATGAAACCAAAATCTTTAATTGTTTCATCAAATTTCTGGTTCCAACTTCTTGATGCTTGTTTTAGACCATAAATTGATCTCTGAAGCTTGCATACCTTATGCTCGCTTCCCATGGATGTGTACCCCTCAGGCTGCTTCATATAGATTTCTTCCTTAATGTCTCCATTAAGAAAAGCAGTCTTCACATCCATTTGCCATATCTCATAGTCATACCATGCAGCTATGGCAATCAGGATTCTTATGGACTTGAACATTGCAACTGGTGAAAAGGTTTCATCATAGTCAACTCCTTGCCTTTGAGTATAACCTTTTGCCACCAATCGCGCCTTGTAAGTCAATATCTTACCATCAGGCCCAAGCTTTCTTTTGTAGATCCATTTACACCCTATTGGAACAATTCCATCAGGAGGATCCACTAAAGACCAGACTTGGTTAGTATGCATCGAATCCAATTCAGACTGCATAGCTTCAAGCCATAAATTCGAATCCGCATCAGAAATTGCTTCCTTGAAGCTTCTTGGATCACATCCAATGTCGGGTTCATCTTGACCCTCTTCAAGAAGAAGACCATATCGAACTGGAGGTCTAGAAGTCCTCTCGGATCTTCTAGGTGCAGGCGTGTCCAGCAATGGTTCCTGAGGTGTGGGATCGTTATTTTGTATTTCGGGTTCTTCTCGAACTTCTTCGAGTTCCATCATCTCGCCTTTCTTATCCAATAAGAACTCCTTCTCCAAGAAGGTGGCATTCCGTGAAACAAACACCTTTGTTTCAGCAGGATAATAGAAATAATATCCGATTGAATTCTTCGGATACCCCACAAAATAACACAAGCTGGATCGACTATCCAACTTATCTCCCACTGTCCGCTTCACGTAAGCAGGACATCCCCAAATCCTCAAGTACGAATACTTAGGAGCTTTGCCATTCCATAACTCGTATGGTGTTTTGTCCACTGCTTTAGTGTGGACGTTGTTCAACAACAATACCGCCGTTTCAAGCGCATAGCCCCAAAACGAAGGTGGAAGCTCAGTGAAGCTCATCATAGATCGAACCATGTCCAACAAAGTTCGATTACGACGCTCCGATACACCATTAAGCTGTGGTGTCATAGGAGGAGTCCACTAAGAGAGAATCCCATTCTCTTTCAGATAGTCCAAAAACTCGGTACTCAAGTATTCTCCACCTCGATCCGATCGAAGTGCTTTAATACTTTTACCTAGCTTGTTTTCTACTTCAGCCCTGAATTCTTTGAACTTTTCAAATGCTTCAGACTTATATTTCATTAAATATAAATACCCATACCTTGAATAATCATCAGTAAAGGTAATGAAGTAGGTGTGGCCATGTTGAGTCCCTACTCTAAATGGACCACAAACATCTGTATGGATCAAATCCAACAGATTCTGACTACGCTCAGGTTTCCCCTTAAAAGGAGATTTAGTCATTTTTCCTTTTAGGCAGGATTCACAAGTAGGTAGAGAATTAATATCAGACATATCAAACATGCCCTCTCCCACTAGCTTGTTCATCCTCCTTGAGGAAATATGACCTAGTCTTGCGTGCCAAAGGTTTGCCGGGTTTTGACTATCGATTTTCCTTTTGTTTGTTGTCGCCGGTTTGTCAATACAATTCACTGGAACGTCTTTTAGTTTTAAATTGTATAGATCGTTTTCAAGTTGTCCATTTCCAATTAAACATTCATTCTTGTAAATATTGCAAATCCCATTCACAAAATTACAAGAATAACCATCTCTATCAAGCATAGAAATAGAAATAATGTTTTTAATTAAATCTGGCACAAATAAAACATCTCTCAACAATAATTTAAAACCATTCTGCAAAATCAAACAAACATCTCCAATGGCCGTAGCTTCAACTCTGGAACCATTCCCGAGCCTCAGCTGGGTCTCACCCATTCTAAGCCTGCGACTTCTTGTCATCACCTGCAAATCATTGCAAATGTGAGATCCACATCCGGTATCCAATACCCAAGAAGTTGTATTAAGTGACATGTTTATTTCGATATAGAACATACCCTTTGCAGTTCCTAACTGCTCAAGATACTCCTTGCAGTTGCGCTTCCAATGACCCGGCTTCTTGCAGTAATGGCAAACATCCTTGGATTTTCCATTGTTTGAAGCCTTTGTCTTTTGCTTCTTCTCGGGTTCCACTTTCTTGGGTGGGGCAGAACGTTTCTTGCCCTTCATACTTGGCCCCTTCTTAGCAGAAGATGAGGAGCCCACCAAGAAAGCTGGCTTATCCTTCTTAAGTGTGGATTCATATGTAACGAGCATATTGACCATCTCTTCAAGGGTGGCCTCTATCTTGTTCATATTAAAATTTATCACGAATCCATCAAATGAGGAAGGAAGAGATAGAAGCAACAAGTCCACATTGAGTTCATGCTCCAACACCAAATCAAGGGTCGCTAACTTCTGTATGAGCCAAATCACTCGTACCCCATGATCACGGACCGAAGTCCCTTCACGCATGCGGCACGTCATCAACTCCTTAACAGTAGAGAACCTTTCAGCCCTCGACTGAGCCCCAAAAAGTTCCTTGAGTTGCGCGTGAATGTCAGCAGCATTCACCGTGTCCTCAAATCGCCTCTGGAGTTCATCAGACATCGAGGCTTGCATATAGCATTTGGTCTTGATGTCATGGTCACACCATGCATCAAGTTTGGCCAATTCCTCTGGACTTATGTCAGCTGGTGCTTCCTTCGGAGGTGCTTTCTCTAACACGTAGAGCATTTTCTCCGAAGTTAAGACAATCTTCAACTTCCGGAACCATTCCGTATAGTTGGCGCCAGTCAGCTTGTTTTGTTCGAGGATCGAGAATAAAGGATTTCGCGAATTCATTGTATGAAATACTGAAAAGGAAAACAGACATATATCAATGATTGTTTAACAATTTACTAAGACATAAAATAGGCGAATTTAATTTTATGAATCTCACTCCCACTATTTTAACGATTTCACCACCCTCTAGTGAAAACGGGAAACCTTTTCCTTAGTGAGAACATGGAGTCCAATTGACAAACTTATGGTCCTGAATAATATCAGCCAACCATAATTCTCAAAAGGTAGAGCCCAATTGCTTCCTAAGCAACCCCCATGTGTTTACCTCATGTCCAATAAGGGCCCAATAATATGACGCCGTTTAAAGTGACATGTCAAGATGACCCATCAATATTAAGTTGTGATGGACGGTCGCCATGTGGATCCCCCAATAATATGAGCCGATCCCATGGGAGTTCCACCCAACTTACAACATTTGTCGATCCAATGTACAGCTTTCCGACGGACGGGCCCCCCCAATAATATGAGCCGGACCGTATCCGCGGGTAGCATCACATACATTGACCGTTGATGGAAGGTGGGAACATTTAAACAAATTTAAATTTCCTTTATTTATCTTGATATAAATTTTAAATCATATTTAAAATGAGGGATTTTTAATTATAAAATATTTGTCTCATCATATTTATTTTATTGCATGCTTGCCGGATTCACGCAATTTATGTCTAAAACATGCATACAATCATAATATCAAATATTATATAGGATGATCGATTCCATTTCTAATTGACCCGTGGTTGCCAATCACGGGTCTTAGTCCAATCCTAGGTAATATGCAGTATGCAATGCAATCCTATTACATATGCTTCCAATTTACATTTCTTCAGTCTTTATTGTCTGCTGGGCCCACCATCTTCAAATCTTGATCTCCCACTAAATCTAATGCATTTACAATAAATAACAATGACAAGTAGGGGATACATTTTTAGGGGTGGGAACGGGCTATAAACCAAGCCCACTTTTATTACATATGACATTCATATCGGGCCATAAACCAGGCCCATTAATAAAACCAACAACAATAAAGACAAAATGTAAATTCCTAACATACACCTACAAAATTGGTCATGGCAATCGATCATCCTTATCCAATAACATTTAATTCAAAATTAATTTATTGGATAACATGCTGTGGCAATTCAAATTTAAACAAGATAAAATCATATTTTATATATAAAATCACATTTCACATATAAAATCATATTTTATCTCCATATCAAATAAAATCATATTTTATCTATAAAATCCAATTTTACAAATAAAATCATATTTTACTCAATATATCATAAGATCATATCTTATCATCAATTGTACCAAAATAATTGATTTCAAAATTCAATTTAAGGATAAAATATTAAAATTTTCCAAAAATTCAAATTTATCCAAAAATCAATTTTAAAATTTACGGACTCGAACAATTCGATCCGAAATCTCGTGAACCAATCAAAAACAATTTTTGACCGGACCAAAAATAAAATTTTAACATATTAAAATTAATTTTTAATAAAAATATAATTTTTCCCGCGGGCCGCCCGGGACACTCCCGGGCCGGCCCGCACCCGGGGCGCGGGCCGGGGGCAGCTCGGCTGCCCCCTTAGGGCAGCGACTATTGCTGCCCTGGCGGCGCCTGGTGCCGCCGCTGGGCGGCGCCGTGCGTCGCCCTGGGCGGCGCCGAACGCCGCCCCTGGGCGGCGCTGTGCGCCGCCCTGGGCGGCGCCGAGCGCTGCCCTGCGCAGCGCCCAGCGCTGCCCTGGGCGGCGACGGTCGCCGTCCTGGGCGGCGCCGTGCGCCGCCCGGGGCAGCAACAATTGCTGCCCAACCGGGCAGCGATCCAATCGCTGCCCGGGTTTTGCCCCGAAATTTTTTTTTTTTTTTTTTATTTAAAAATATTTATTTTGTTTTCCAAAAACCGAGATTCAAAAATTTTGTACAATTGATTAATTCAATCGTTTGATCTGAGCAACCTGGCTCTGATACCACTGTTGGAAAACTGGCGAGTTCCCAGACCAATTACGATTGATACCCGGTGCAGCGGAAGTTTAAAAATTTTTCTCATGGAACGATTCCATGGTATGGGTATCAACCGTTCAACGATTGAATTATTGTGTGTGTAAAATTTAAATAACTATTAATTAAATTTTACCTCCAATCTCGCAACGAGATTAATGGACACCAACAGATTTGATCTGCTCTTGTTGTCTCTCCCTGGAACCGATGAACTCCTTCAATCAGGTCCACGAACAGAGGTTTAATCCCTCTGATAGATTGCACTAGAAAATCTATCAGAAGTTTTCTGCGAAGAGAATAAACGAATCTGATTCGTTATTCCTTACTGCGATTCAAAATCACAGACCGGAAAATCTCGGGCAGAGTATGGGGAGGGTTCGGCCGAAACAACCTTTGAGAGGAACTAGGGTTTTCGATTTTGCTCTCAAAAATTATGACCTGTTGTGTTTAATTTCTGTACTGAAATAACTTATTTATAATGCAGGCCACTAACACCTTAGGGCCCATTAATCATAAGCTGGGGCCCGACAAGCAAAGCCCACTCGTTCAGAAATTAATATAAAATTTATCGTGACTCCGATTGATGAACCGATTTCACCAATGTGTACAGAAACCATTTCTGCACGTTTTAAAGTCAAAATAAATTTTCCTGAATCCGAATTCAGTGGTTTCCAAAAATGTCCATCCCTATGTCATTTTAGGAAACCCTACTCCCTTACTCTTAATTAAGAAGTCCAACTCCTTAGTTCATTAAATTTAACTCTTTAAATTTAACTATCTCAACGGGGATTAAAACTCCATTACACTGTGTGACCCTCAATGGTTCAGGGATACAGCTAGCCGTGGGCTCACAACTCCTTGTGACTCGGAACAACACTTTCCGACTTGCCCAACGAATCATGGTAAAGCGCCTAGCAACATCGCCCCATGATTCCCTAGGTATCACTGATAGTGCCTACAAGAACCAGTAGATTTTGGTTAGCGTACAGTACGGTCCCTTCATCCATATATCCCGATCGAATCAACAACCATTGGTATATCGAGAGTCGCTCAAGATTCGATAACTATGCAATACATCTTGAAGATCAAATTAGTGACATCGCATGTGCTACTAAGAAACCATTTCTTAAATCACATCAAGTACTCTGGCCAGAGATTTGTCACACTAATATCTCCTCAGATCGCATAGGATATCCACACTCGCAAGTATGTGGTGAATCCTTGACAACAATGCATTGACTCCTATATGTGTCGTAACTGTACCCAATCTCGACACCTGATGACCCCCATAGAGTCGGTAAACGAGTCAAAGCACAGCACTAGCATATAGAGTCTCCATGATGTTTCAAGTCGTAAGGACTAATGGTGTACAACCAAAACCGCGGACTTTATCCACTCGATAAGTGATAACCACTTGGAAAGTCCGGATAGGGTAGTTCGATTATTCATCCTATGAATATCCATTTGCATGCTTTGAACATCTCCATGTTCCCTACCAATGAAACGTGGTACTCAGCATCGCAAATGCTAGTCTCAAACTCGAGCGATCCTTATCCTTATTATCGGACGGCTCAATCGACTAGGAACGGTTTTAGAATATACAGTGACTATAAGATGTATTTCATGATAGACATCTCCATGTTCTACCACATCTTACATACACTATAGTATATTCAAGGTCTTTATCAAAACAACAATAGTATATCACAATATAACAATATGAAGTAATATAAAGTCATTGCCATAAAAGTGTAAATAATATTAAACAAAAGATTGTTTATACAAAGAGTCAACAAAGCCCATAGCCACACAGTTGGCTCACTGGGCACCCACTCTTACATAAACACTAAGAATTAGATCTAAGCACAAGTAATACAAAAGAAATAATTTTTTTTTAAAAAATGGACCTCCGCTCGATCGGTTAAACTTGACCGATCGAGCGGCTAAAAAATCCCAAACTCTCGGGTTTGGCATTTCACTTGCACCGCTCGATCGGTCGATTTGCACCGATCGAGCGGCCCCCCTTCAGTGCAGGAATCTGTAGATTTTTCTCATGCTCTTGTGCTGTCCTATGCTAGTGTCTTGCTATCTAACATCATATAATTCAATGTAAACAAGGCTACACATACAAGAACAACATGTACAATAACTTTATTCAAAAGCCAAGCATAAAAGATACTACAATTATTCAAGTTAACTCCAAGTTTACATACATTAAGTTTTACAAACACAACCAACACATGCCATAACATTAACTCAAGTTCTTGACAGCACTTATACATTCCTAGCCCAGAACGCCTCTTCTCTACACTTTCAATCACTCAATACCTTCTACGACTCGGCCCTGTATCATCTGTTGCAATGCACACACAAAACAAAACAACAGCCGGACAAACCGGTAAGTATAAAACTTAGTATGAAACAATGGAAACATATATTGAAACATAGATAGAAAATTCCATGCATTTCAAAGTAAAAGACCAATAGGAATTGCAAGGAAATTAGCTACAAAATAGAGGTTCAAGATTTAATATACAACACGGTTTAGATGCTAAAACACATCACTCATTATCAGGTTCAACTCACCACTAATGCTATCACCGAAGTTGAAATATCAATTTTACAGCTCGTCATTGATACTTGATATCGAAGTTTGTAACTCATCAACGATATTGTGGCAAGGCTAGTAAGAACATGCATTATAAGACAATACAATACACCACCATTTTAATGCCCCGGTTTTATTATAATTGGGTTTAATCAAGATAATCAGAGTTTTCAGTAATTGAGGATTATTTTGATATTTTGCAGGGGGTCACTTTGCAATTTTGGAAAAATAAAGGACTGAAATGCAAAATTTGGATTTTATTATTATTATCAAGCAAGTTGACCCATCTCTCCCCATCACTTCACCCATCACTCTCCTTCTCCTTCCCCTCCCATTCGTACGTACTGAAACCGAGAAGCCATGGATGGCTTTTGAGCTTTTTCTTCTTCGATCGATTCGCCCGATCCGACCGTTAGATTTTCATTCCGAGTTGAGTTTCACGATCACCGCAATAAGGGCTTTGTTTTGACGTAAGTTTTGCTACGATCCTCGAACTTTGATTTTTGTTGGGTTGTCAGAATTTGATAATCTTGGAGTATATTGTTCTTGAGCTAGCATAGATCGTGTATTCGAAGTCATTTTGGAAACAGAACGAAGTTTGGATTTTATATGAATTTTGGAGCCTATTTTTGAAAATGGAGTTGTTGGTTTTGTTGGATTTTGGTTGGATTTTGATTGTTTTGTTGGTTAAGAAGTTGATATGGATGGTTTGGAATTGTTTGTTGTTATTCGAGATATTTGGTTTGACCGGTTATAGCCGTTATGCCGTCGAAATCGAGTTTTGGATTATCGTTTGTTTGTTCAGTTCAATTTCGGGTTTGTCTGAGTTGTTGGATTGACACCGAATCCGTATATTCTTCATTTTCAGATTTGGATTGGAGTTTCGGGTTTGGATCGAACTTGGAAGTTGAATCGGATTGAGAGTTGAAGACGGTATATTGATTGAGTTTCTTTGTTTTGAAATTGTTGTGATTCGATTGATTATTTATTTGAGTTCGTTGTTATTTTTAGATTTGAATCCTCGACGGACTCGAAAGGTAAAAGACGACATTGATTCAAATGGGGATGAATACTCGAGTTTGATTGTTCTCGAGCCCCAAAAATCACATACTGCATGTTATTTGCTTGTGTGAATTTGATTGATATTTTATTTACACTTGCATTCATATTGAGACGATTATTCGATTCGTTTTGCATTTAGACAATTTAGAGAGCTATATTGAAGTGGTCTTGGATTTCGAGATTTTTCAAGTGCCAGAATACTTCTTATAGTTATTCTGAAGTCTAGGGGTTGAGTTGAGCAACATCCACCCCGAATGGGTGTGTTAGTGAGTTGTTGTGAAGACATAGCCCCGGGACCCCAACCGAGTACCGATTGATATTTCGATTATCTGATTTGATAGTCCCGAGTTTTGAAGTCATGCATACATCCATTCTCTTTTGAATTATTGATGTTTGCCGCATTTCGATATGAGATGTTTATTTGATTAGTATGCTTGTCTCTTTTACTTATAAATTATATTTTTAACCGGTTTATCTGGCTGCTGTCTTTGTTTATATATGTACTTGGCAACAGGAGGATCAGGAGCTGGACCGAGTCGTCTGGGTTAGCTCGGGGTGAGATTGATAGTAGTGAGACTCCGCGTAGTAGGGTCGAGTCTATTGAACTTGTATTAGTTTTTTTGAGTCGTTGGAACTCTTTTATATAACTCGACTTGTTTTGTATTCTGGGCAGGACTTAGAACTTGTGGCATGTTCTAATTATTGTATTGAATGTATGTTGTAGCTTGGATTTGATTTGATTTGTGTTTGGGCTTGATTTTCTAGGTTCCCTCCATTTTCTAACTGTTTGACCTGCGCGCGGGCGAGGCATAACCTCGCGCGCGCGCGAGCAGCCTAGGTGTGCTTGGGAATTTTGGCCCACGCGCGCGCGAGGTGATGACCTCACGTGGGCGCGAGGCTCTTTAAAAAAAAATAATTTTGATTCATTTTTCGTGGCTTATCGTGTTTGATTATGATTAATTATTCGAGTTTAGAGGATTAGAAATGGGGTTTCACATTAAGTGGTATCAAAGCGATAAGATTCTTGGAGTTGAACTAGAGTGAGCAGGGTAGAGCGAGTCCGCATGAATTGAACTCTCGCATGTGATTGATTCATTTAAATGATTATTTTAAATACGTGCGAGCATGCTTTATCGATTCTTGAATTAATGGAATTACATGAGTTGTGATTTAATTTATAAAACATGAATTACGTGATATATAATTGTCCTTGTGTTATTATCTGTTCTCGTATATCATTGAGATTCATGAGTACTTAGAGCAGAGTTTTGGACATCGAGGTTATGGAATTGAGATTGTGATTGAGATATTGTGTCCTAACCCTTGATATCAGATGGCACCTCGACGATCTTTGAGAGGGAATCCACCACCTTTGACTCCTCTTTCTACTGAGAATCCGCCGCCAGTGATAACCCCTCATAATGATCAGGGTAGTACTGGAGTGGATCAGTTTGATGCAACCGCGACCCCGATGGAGACTCTACTGAAGAGATTTAGATCGTTCCGACCGCCTACTTTGACGGGTACTGAGAACTCCGTTGATTGTGAAAGTTGGCAAGATGACATGGATGAGCTCTTCGATTCCCTTGACTATACCGATGACCGCATAATCAGGTTAGTCAGTCATCAGTTGCAGGGCGTTGCTAAGAATTGGTGGACCAGAACCAGAAGAGCGAATGAGAATCGAGGCACCGCTATCACTTGGAATTTGTTTAAGACTGAGTTCTTCAAGTGATTCTTTCCTGTATCGTACCGAAAGGAAAAGGGTGCCGTATTTGCGAATTTGAAGCAAGGGAACTTGAGCCTTGAGGACTATGTGAGCAAGTTCGACAGCCTCTTGAGGTTCGCACCTCATGTCGCCGACAACGAAGAAGCCAAAGCCGACCATTTCATCAATGTCTTGAACCCGGAGATTTTCACTTTGGTCAATACCGGGAGACCCAACAACTTTGCACATGCCATGGATCAGGCAAAAGGAGCCGAAGCTGGGATTTTGATGCAACGAGGAAATCAGTTAGCTCCTCAGCAGCAGCAGAGATCTTTCCAAAACCAGCCTGTTCACTTTCAGCCTCAATAGTCTCAGTATCAATACCAACCTTCTTAGCAGTCGAGTCAGTCTCAGAGGGTTGAGGGAGGCAACAGTGGCAGAAACAGGCGAGATCAGTATAGGCCGAAGGGAAAGAATTTTAAGAAGTCTGGGAACAGTTCCTCGAGTTCCAGTGTCTCTAGAAAGTTTAGCTCTGGACAGAATTCTGGGTTTTCTAGAGCTTCGTGCAGCAAGTGTGGAGGCCGTCACCCTAGTGTTCAGTGTCGAGGCGTGTTTGGTAGTTGAAACATCTGCCAGCAGCCGGGTCACTTTGCTAGAGTCTGTCCTCAATGAGGATCCGATAGAGTCCAGAGCGGCAGTTCTTCTCGACTGCCAGCTCAGCCCAAGAGATCAGCTTCTGCAGTCCATTCCTTTCAGCCCCAGCAGCAGACTCATCAGGGAGGTAACCAGAATCAGAACCAACCTCCTTAACAGCAGGCGAGGGTGTTTGCATTGACAGAGGATCAAGCATGCTACCCCGAATGACGTGATAGCAGGTAACTGTTCAATTTTTGGTTATCCTGCGTTTGTGTTGATTGATACGGGTGCTTCTCACTGTTTTATTTCTGAAAGATTTGTCGTGATGCATAAATTATTTGCTGAGCCTTTATCTGATGTTGTTTCGATTACTTCACCGTTGGGTGGGGAAACTGTTTCGGTGAGATTGGTCCGTAACTGCGTGCTAGAATCCGAGGGGAATTTGATTGAGATCGACTGCATTGTACTTGGATTATCTGATTTTGACGGTATTTTCGGGATTGATGCTCTGACCAAGTATAGGGCGATAGTAGATTACTTTCAGAAAGTGGTTCGATTCAGACCGGATATGGCAGACGATTGGAAGTTTTTTGGTAAGGGTTCTCGATCCAGAATTCCTTTGATTTCTGTGTTATCTATGTCTCGTTTGCTACAGAGAGGAGCAGAAGGATTCTTGATTTATGCAATGGATGTTCAGAGGTTTAGCCCTGAGTTGACGGAGATACCAGTGGTTAGCGAGTTTCTTGATGTTTTTCCAGACGAGATCCCTGGTTTGCCGCCTATTCGAGACATCGAATTTAGCATTGAGCTTGCATCAGGTACTCAGCCTATTTCAAAAAAGCCTTACCGAATGGCTCCATTAGAATTGAAAGAGTTGAAGGAGCAATTAGAAGATTTGATTGCCAAGGGATACATTCGACCTAGCGTATCGCCTTGGGGTGCACCAGTGCTTTTTGTGAGGAAGAAAGACGGTTCTATGCGACTCTGCATCGACTATCGCCAGTTGAATCAAGCGACGGTAAAGAATGAAAGAGTGGGTGCCCGGTGAGCCAACTTGTGGCTAAGGGCTTTGATGACTCTATGTATAAACAATCTTTTGTTTAATATAATTTACACTTTTATAATGGCGTTTACTTTATCTTTTATCATATTATTATGTTGTGACATACTATAAGATGTTTAGATGAAGACCTTGAATATAATATAGTGTATGTAAGATGTGGTGGCACATGGGGATGGGTATCATGAAACACATCTTATAGTCACTGTATATTCTAAACAGTTCCTAGTCGATTGAGCCGTCTATTAATAGGGATAAGGATCACTCGAGATTGAGACTAGCATTTGCGATGCCGAGTACCACGTTTCATTGGTATGGAACATAGAGATGTTCAAAGCATGCAAATGGATATTCATACGATGAATGATCGAACTATACTATCCGGACTTTTCAAGTGGTTATCACTTATCGAGTGGATGAAGTCCGCGGTTTTGGTTGTACACCATTAGTCCTTACTACTTAAAACATCATTGAGACTCTATATGCTAGTACTGTACTTTGACTCGTTTACTGACTCTATTGGGGTCATCAGGTGTCGGGATTGGGTACAGTTATGACACATATAGGAGTCGATGATTTGTTGTCAAGGATTCACCACATACTTGCTAGTGTGGATATCCTATGCAATCTGAGGAGATATTAGTGTGACGAATCTCTGGCCAGAGTACATGATGTGTTTTAAGAAATGATTTCTTAGTAGCACATGCGATGTCACTATTTGATCTTCAAGATGTATTGCATAGTTATCGAATCTCGAACAACTCTCGATTTACCAATGGTTGTTGATTCGATCGGGATATATGGATGAAGGGACCGTACTGTACGCTAACCAAAATCTATTGGTTCTTGCAGGAACTATCAGTGATACCTAGGGAATCATGGGGCGATGTTGCTAGGCGCTCTTACCATGATTCGATGGGCAAGTCGGAAATTGTTGTTCCGAGTCACAAGGAGTTGTGAGCCCACGGCTAGCTGTATCCCTGAACCATTGAGGGTCACACAAGTAATGGATTTTTAATCCCCGTTGAGATAGTTAAATTTAAAGAGTTAAATTTAATGAACAAAGAAGTAGGACTTCTTATATCAGAGTAGAGGAGTAAGATTTCCTAAAATGACATAGGGATGGGCATTTTTGGAAATCACTGAATTCGGATTCAGAAAATTTATCTTGACTTTAAAAGGTGCAGAAATGGTTTCTGTGCACATTGGTGAAATTGGTTCGTCAATCGGAGTCATGATGAATTTTATATTAATTTCTGAACATGCGGGCTTTGCTTGTCGGGCTTGAACTTATGACTAATGGGCCCTAAGCTGTTAGCAGCCCACATTATAAATAAGTTATTGCAGTACAGAAATTACACAACAGAGACATAATTTCCGAAATTCACTAGGGTTTTTGAGACCTAGTGGCCGCCGCCCCCTCTTCCCTCTCTGCTCGAAAAATTCCAGCCTGTGAATTTTGAATTTGCAGTCTGGTTTAACGGATCAAATTCGTTAATTCTCTTCGTAGAAACTTCTGATAGATTTTCTAGTGCAATCTATCAGAGGGATTAAACTTCTGTTCGTGGACCTGATTGAAGAATTGTTCGTCCATCAGTTCCTGGGATATACAACAAGAGCAGAGTAATCTGTTGGTGTCCATAATCTCGTTTCGAGATTCAAGGTAAAAATTTATAATTGTTATTTAATTTTTACACGCACAATTTAATCGTAAAGTTTTGATACCCATGATATGGAATTGTTCCATATAAAATTTTTAAACTTCCGCTGCACCGGGTATCAATTCTGATTGATCTGATCACCGTTTTCCAATAGTGGTATTAGAGCCAGGTTGCTCAGATCAAGCGATTAAATTAATCAATTGTACAAAAATTTTTTAAGCCTCGGTTTTTGAAACAAAATAAAAATTTAAAATTTTTGACGGGCAAAACCCGGGGCAGCGATGGTCTCTGCCCGGCGCAGCGATGGGCTCCCGGCCCGAGCCCCTTTTGGGGCGAGGGCTGCCCGGGATTGTCCCGGGCGACCCGGAAAAATTTATTTTTATTTTTTAATTAAAATTTTAATATGTTAAAATTCTAATTTTGGTCCGATCGAAAATTGTTTTTGATTGGTCCACGAGGCTTCGGATCGAATTGTTCGAGTCCGAAAATTTTAAAATTGATTTTTGGATAAATTTGAATTTTTGGAAAATTTATAGATTTTATCCGTTAAATCAGATTTTATGAAATTAATTATTTTTTGTACAATTGATGATAAGATATGATCTTATGGAAATATTGAGTAAAATATGATTTTATGTATAAAATTGGATTTTATATGAAAAATATGATTTTATTTAATAAAAAGATAAAATATGATTTTGTATGTAAAATAAGATTTTATATATGGAATATGATTTTATCCTTTTAAATTTAATTGACATTGCATGTTATCCAATAAATTAATTTTGAATTAAATATTATTGAATAAGGATGATCGATTGCCATGACCATTTTTGTAGGTGTATGTTAGAGAATTTACATTTGTTTTTATTGTTGTTGGATTTATTAATGGGCCTGGTTTATGGCCCAATATGAGTTGTCATATGTAATAAAAGTGGGCCTGGTTTATGGCCCGTTCCCACCCCTTAAAATGTATCCCCTACTTGTCATAGTTATTTATTGTAAATACATTATACTTAGTGGAAGATGAAGATTTGAAGACGGAGGTGGGCCCAGCAGACAATAAAGACTGAAGAAATGTAAATTGGAAGCACAATGTAATAGGATTGCATTGCATACCTGCATATTACCTAGGATTGGACTTAGACTCGTGATTGGCAACCACGGGTCGATTAGTAATGGAATCGATCATCCTAAAATATAATATATGATATTATCGTTGTATGCATGTTTAAGACTAAATTGTATGAATCCCGCAAGCATACAAATTTTAAATGATGAGACAAATTTTCAAAATTAAAATCCCTTATTTTAAATATGATTTAAAATTGATATCAAGATAAATAAAGGGAATTTAAATATTGTTTAAATGTTCCTACCTTCCATCAACGATCAATGTATGAGATGCTACATGCGGATACGGTCCGGCTCATATTATTGGGGGGGGCCCGTTCGTCGAAAAGCTGTACATTGGATCGACACATATTGTAAGTTGGGTGGAACTCCCATGGGATTTGCTCATATTATTGGGGATCCACATGGCGACCGTCCATCACAACTTAATATTGATGGGTCATCTTGACATGTCACAATAAACGGCGTCATATTATTGGGCCCTTATTGGACATGAGGTAAAAACATGGAGGTTGCTTTGGAAGCAATTGGGCTCTACCTTTTGAAAATTATGGTTGGCTGATATTATTCGGGACCATAGTTTGTCAATTGGACTCCATGTTCCCACTAAGGAAAACAGTTTCCCGTTTTCACTAGAGGGTAGTGAAATCGTTAAAATAGTGGGAGTGAGATTCATAAAATAAATTTCGCCTATTTTATGTCTTAGTAAATTAATTAAACAATCACTGATTATTATCTGTTTCTTTTCAGTATTTCATTAAGATGAATTCGCGCAATCCACTATTCTCTATTCTCGAACAAAATAAACTGACTGGCGCAAACTATACGGAATGGTTCCGTAAGTTGAAGATTGTCTTGACCTCGGAGAAGATGCTCTACGTGTTAGAAAAATCTCCTCCGAAGGAAGAACCAGCTGATATAAGTCAGAAGAGTTGGCCAAACTTGATATATGGTGGGACCATGATATCAAGGCCAAATGCTATATGCAAGCTTCGATGTCTGATGAACTCCAGAGGCGATTTGAGGATACCGTGAATGCTGCTGACATTCACGTACAACTCAAGGAACTTTTTGGGGCTCAATCGAGAGCTGAAAGGTTCGCTACTGTAAAAGAGCTAATGAAGTGTCGCATGCGTGAAGGGACTTCGGTCCGTGATCATGGGGTACGAGTGATTTGGCTCATTCAGAAGTTGGTAACGCTTGATTTGGTGTTGGAGCATGAACTCAATGTGAACTTATTACTTCTCTCTCTTCCTTCATCGTTTGACGGTTTTGTGGTGAATTTCAATATGAACAAGATAGAGGCCTCCCTTGAAGAGATGGTCAATATGCTTGTAACATATGAAGCCACTTTAAAGAAGGATAAACCAGTTCTCTTGGTGGGCTCCTCTTCTTCAGCTAAGAAGGGGCAAAGTACAAAGGGTAAGAAACGTTCTGCCCCACCCAAGAAAACCGGACCCGAGAAGAAGAACAAGACAAAGGCTTCAAACATGGAAAAGTCCAAGGATGTTTGCCATCACTGCAAGAAACCCGGTCATTGGAAACGTAACTGCAAGGAATATCTAGAGCAGTTGCGAACTGCGAAGGGTATGTTCTATATTGAAATAAATGTTTCACTTAATACTACTTCTTGGGTATTGGATACCGGATGTGGATCTCACATTTGCAATGATTTGCAGGTGATGACAAGAAGTCGCAAGCTTAGAATGGGTGAGACCCAGCTGAGACTCGGAAATGGTTCTAGAGTTGAAGCCAAAGCTGTGGGAGACGTTTCTTTAATTTTGCAAAACGATTTTAAGTTACTTTTGAGAGATGTTTTATTTGTTCTAGATTTGATTAAAAACATTATTTCTGTTTCTATGCTTGATAGAGATGGTTTTTCTTGCAATTTTGTGAATGGGATTTGCAATATTTACAAGAATGAATGTTTGATTGGAAATGGACAACTTGAAAACGATCTATATAACTTAAAATTAAAAGACGTTCCAATAAATTATGTTGATAAACCGATAACAACGAACAAAAGGAAAATCGATAGTCAAAATCCGGCAAACCTTTGGCATGCTAGGCTAGGTCATATTTCCTCAAGGAGGATGAACAAGCTAGTGGGAGAGGGCATGTTTGATATGTCTGATATTAACTCTCTGCCTACTTGTGAGTCCTGTCTGAAAGGAAAAATGACTAAATCTCCTTTTAAGGGGAAACCTGAGCGTAGTCAAAATCTGTTGGATTTGATCCATACAAATGTTTGTGGTCCATTTAGAATTGGTACTCAATTTGGCCACACCTACTTCATTACCTTTACTGATGATTATTCAAGGTATGGGTATTTATATTTAATGAAATATAAGTCTGAAGCATTTGAAAAGTTCCAAGAATTCAAGGCTGAAATAGAAAACAAGCTAGGTAAAAGTATTAAAGCACTTCGATCGGATCGAGGTGGAGAATACTTAAGTACCGAGTTTTTGGACTATCTGAAAGAGAATGGGATTCTCTCTCAGTGGACTCCTCCTATGACACCTCAGCTGAATGGTGTATCGGAGCGTCGTAATCGAACTTTGTTGGACATGGTTCGATCCATGATGAGCTTCACTGAGCTTCCACCTTCGTTTTGGGGCTACGCGCTTGAAACGGCGGTGTTGTTGTTGAACAACGTCCACACCAAAGCAGTGGATAAAACACCATACGAGTTATGGAATGGCAAAGCTCCTAAGTATTCGTACTTGAGGATTTGGGGATGTCCTGCTTACGTGAAGCAGACAGTGGGAGATAAGTTAGATAGTCGATCCACCTTATGTTATTTTGTAGGGTATCCGAAGAATTCAATCGGATATTATTTCTATCATCCTACTGAAACAAAAGTGTTTGTTTCAAGGAATGCCACCTTCTTGGAGAAGGAGTTCTTATTGGATAAGAAAGGCGAGATGATGGAACTCAAAGAAATTCGAGAAGAACCCGAAATACAAAATAATGATCCCATACCTCAAGAATCTTCAGAGGACACGCCTATACTTAGAAGATCCGAGAGGACTTCAAGACCTCCTATTCGATATGGTCTTCTTCTTGAAGGGGATCAAGATGAACCCGACGTTGGATGTGATCCAAGAAACTTCAAGGAAGCAATTTCTGATGCGGATTCAAATTTATGGCTTGAAGCTATGCAGTCGGAAATAGATTCGATGCATACAAACCAAGTTTGGTCTTTAGTAGATCCTCCCGATGGAATTGTTCCAATAGGGTGTAAATGGATCTACAAGAGAAAGCTTGGGACTGATGGTAAGGTATTGACCTACAAGACACGATTGGTGGCGAAAGGTTATACTCAAAGACAAGGAGTTGACTATGATGAAACCTTTTCACTAGTTGCAATGTTCAAGTCCATAAGAATCCTTATTGCCATAGCTGCTTGGTATGACTATGAGATATGGCAAATGGATGTGAAGACTGCATTTCTTAATGGAAACATTAAGGAAGAGATCTATATGACGCAGCCTGAGGGATACACATCCATGGGAAGCGAGCATAAGGTATGCAAGCTTCAGAGATCAATCTATGGTCTCAAACTGTTGGAAAACTGGCGAGTTCCCAGACCAATTACGATTGATACCCGGTGCAGCGGAAGTTTAAAATTTTCTCATGGAACGATTCCATGGTGTGGGTATCAACCATACAACGATTGAATTATTGTGTGTGTAAAATTTAAATAACAATTAAATAAATTTTACCTCAAATCTCGCAACGAGATTAATGGACACCAACAGAACAATTCTGCTCTTGTTGTCTCTCCCTGGAACCGATGAACGCCTTCAATCAGGTCCACAAACAGAGGTTTAATCCCTCTGATAGATTGCACTAGAAAATCTATCAGAAGTTTTCTGCGAAGAGAATACACGAATTTGATTCGTTATTCCTTACTGCGATTCAAAATCACAGACCGGAATTTTCTCGGGCAGAGGGAGGGAGGGGCGGCCAAAAACGATTTTGAGAGGGGCTAGGGTTTCGAAAATCCTGTCTCAAAAATTATGACCTGTTGTGTCTAATTTCTGTACTGAAATAACTTATTTATAATGCAGGCCACTAACACCTTAGGGCCCATTAATCATAAGCTGGGGCCCGACAAGCAAAGCCCGCTCGTTCAGAAATTAATATAAAATTCATCGTGACTCCGATTGATGAAACGATTTCACCAATGTGTACAGAAACCATTTCTGCACGTTTTAAAGTCAAAATAAATTTTCCTGAATCCGAATTCAGTGGTTTCCAAAAATGTCCATCCCTATGTCATTTTAGGAAACCCTACTCCCTTACTCTTAATTAAGAAGTCCAACTCCTTAGTTCATTAAATTTAACTCTTTAAATTTAACTATCTCAACGGGGATTAAAACTCCATTACACTGTGTGACCCTCAATGGTTCAGGGATACAGCTAGCCGTGGGCTCACAACTCCTTGTGACTCGGAACAACACTTTCCGACTTGCCCAACGAATCATGGTAAAGCGCCTAGCAACATCGCCCCATGATTCCCTAGGTATCACTGATAGTGCCTACAAGAACCAGTAGATTTTGGTTAGCGTACAGTACGGTCCCTTCATCCATATATCCCGATCGAATCAACAACCATTGGTATATCGAGAGTCGCTCAAGATTCGATAACTATGCAATACATCTTGAAGATCCAATTAGTGACATCGCATGTGCTACTAAGAAACCATTTCTTAAATCACATCAAGTACTCTGGCCAGAGATTCGTCACACTAATATCTCCTCAGATCGCATAGGATATTCACACTCGCAAGTATGTGGTGAATCCTTGACAACAATACATTGACTCCTATATGTGTTGTAACTGTACCCAATCCCGACACCTGATGACCCCATAGAGTCGGTAAACGAGTCAAAGCACAGTACTAGCATATAGAGTCTCCATGATGTTTCAAGTAGTAAGGACTAATGGTGTACAACCAAAACCGCGGACTTTATCCACTCGATAAGTGATAACCACTTGGAAAGTCCGGATAGGGTAGTTCGATTATTCATCCTATGAATCTCCATTCATCCTATGAATATCCATTTGCATGCTTCGAACATCTCCATGTTCCCTACCAATGAAACGTGGTACTCCGCATCGCAAATGCTAGTCTCAAACTCGAGCGATCCTTATCCTTATTATCGGACGGCTCAATCGACTAGGAACAGTTTAGAATATACAGTGACTATAAGATGTATTTCATGATAGACATCCCCATGTTCTACCACATCTTACATACACTATAGTATATTCAAGGTCTTTATCAAAACAACAATAGTATATCACAATATAACAATATGAAGTAATATAAAGTCATTGCCATAAAAGTGTAAATAATATTAAACAAAAGATTGTTTATACAAAGAGTCAACAAAGCCCATAGCCACACAGTTGGCTCACTGGGCACCCACTCTTACAATCTCCCACTTGCCCTATAGCCAACTAGTCATACTACGTAGACCCATTGCTTCGCGATGTTTGTCAAACAATGGTCCTGGCAAGGGCTTAGTAAGCGGATCAGCGATATTGTCTGCAGAGGCCACTCGTTCGACAATGATGTCTCCTCTTTCCACAATCTCCCGGATTATGTGGTATTTCCTCAGTACGTGTTTGGATCTTTGATGAGACCTTGGTTCCTTTGCTTGAGCAACGGCACCCGTGTTGTCACAGTACACCGGGACTGGACCAACAAATTCAGGAATAACGCCCAACTCTTGGACGAAATTCCTCATCCAAACGGCCTCTTTAGCAGCAGCTGATGCTGCAATGTATTCAGCCTCAGTGGTGGAATCCGCTGTGGTGTCCTGCTTGGAACTCTTCCAAGAGACAGCACCGCCATTGAGCATGAACACAAATCCAGAGGTAGACTTCGAGTCATCCACATCACTTTGGAAGCTAGAGTCGGTATAGCCTTCCAGTTTGAGTTCTCGTCCTCCATAAACCATGAACATATTCTTAGTCCTTCGCAAGTACTTAAGAATGTCCTTCACGGCTTTCCAATGCATTTGACCAGGATTAGACTGATATCTGCTCGTGACACTCAGAGCAAATGCTACATCCGGTCTGGTAGATATCATCCCATACATGATACTACCTATAGCTGACGCATATGGTACATGTGTCATATTCTCTATCTCTGCATCAGTCTTGGGACACATAGACTTGGATAGAGAAACTCCATGACACATGGGTAGATGTCCTCTCTTGGACCCATCCATTGAAAACCGTTTCAATATGGTATCGATGTAGGTTGATTGAGTGAGTCCTATCATTCTCTTAGATCTATCTCTATAGATCTAAATCCCTAGAATGTAGGATGCCTCACCCAAATCCTTCATCGAAAATCTACCTGATAACCATATCTTCGTTGACTGCAACATCCCTACATCATTCCCAATGAGTAGGATGTCATCAACATAAAGTACTAAGAATGTCACCGCATCCTTAACTACTTTCTTGTACACGCAAGGTTCCTCCGGGTTCTTGATGAAACCAAAATCTTTTATTGTTTCATCAAATTTCTGGTTCCAACTTCTTGATGCTTGTTTTAGACCATAAATTGATCTCTGAAGCTTGCATACCTTATGCTCGCTTCCCATGGATGTGAACCCCTCAGGCTGCTTCATATAGATTTCTTCCTTAATGTCTCCATTAAGAAAAGCAGTCTTCACATCCATCTGCCATATCTCATAGTCATACCATGCAGCTATGGCAATTAGGATTCTTATGGACTTGAACATTGCAACTGGTGAAAAGGTTTCATCATAGTCAACTCCTTGCCTTTGAGTATAACCTTTCGCCACCAATCGCGCCTTGTAGGTCAATACCTTACCATCAGGCCCAAGCTTTCTCTTGTAGATCCATTTACACCCTATTGGAACAATTCCATCAGGAGGATCTACTAAAGACCAGACTTGGTTTGTATGCATCGAATCTAATTCAGACTGCATAGCTTCAAGCCATAAATTCGAATCCGCATCAAAAATTGCTTCCTTGAAGCTTCTTGGATCACATCCAATGTCGGGTTCATCATGACCCTCTTCAAGAAGAAGACCATATCGAACTGGAGGTCTAGAAGTCCTTTCGGATCTTCTAGGTGCAGGCGTGTCCAGCAATGGTTCCTGAGGTGTAGGATCGTTATTTTGTATTTGGGGTTCTTCTCGAACTTCTTCGAGTTCCATCATCTCGCCTTTCTTATCCAATAAGAACTCCTTCTCCAAGAAGGTGGCATTCCGTGAAACAAACACCTTTGTTTCAGCAGGATAATAGAAATAATATCCGATTGAATTCTTCGGATACCCCACAAAATAACATAAGCTGGATCTACTATCCAACTTATCTCCCACTGTCCGCTTCACGTAAGCAGGACATCCCCAAATCCTCAAGTACGAATACTTAGGAGCTTTGCCATTCCATAACTCGTATGGTGTTTTGTCCACTGCTTTAGTGTGGACGTTGTTCAACAACAATACCGCCGTTTCAAGCGCATAGCCCCAAAACGAAGGTGGAAGCTCAGTGAAGCTCATCATAGATCGAACCATGTCCAACAAAGTTCGATTACGACGCTCCGATACACCATTAAGCTGTGGTGTCATAGGAGGAGTCCACTGAGAGAGAATCCCATTCTCTTTTAGATAGTCCAAAAACTCGGTACTTAAGTATTCTCCACCTCGATCCGATCGAAGTGCTTTAATACTTTTACCTAGCTTGTTTTCTACTTCAGCCTTGAATTCTTTGAACTTTTCAAATGCTTCAGACTTATATTTCATTAAATATAAATACCCATACCTTGAATAATCATCAGTAAAGGTAATGAAGTAGGTGTGGCCATGTTGAGTCCCTACTCTAAATGGACCACAAACATCTGTGTGGATCAAATCCAACAGATTCTGACTACGCTCAGGTTTTCCCTTAAAAGGAGATTTAGTCATTTTTCCTTTTAGGCAGGATTCACAATTAGGTAGAGAGTTAATATCAGACATATCAAACATGCCCTCTCCCACTAGCTTGTTCATCCTCCTTGAGGAAATATGACCTAGCCTAGCGTGTCATAGGTTTGCCGGGTTTTGACTATCGATTTTCCTTTTGTTTGTTGTTGCCGGTTTGTCAATACAATTCACTGGAACGTCTTTTAGTTTTAAATTATATAGATCATTTTCAAGTTGTCCATTTCCAATTAAACATTCATTCTTGTAAATACTGCAAATCCCATTCACAAAATTACAAGAATAACCATCTCTATCAAGCATAGAAATAGAAATAATGTTTTTAATTAAATCTGGCACAAATAAAACATCTCTCAACAATAATTTAAAACCATTCTGCAAAATCAAACAAACATCTCCAATGGCCGTAGCTTCAACTCTGGAACCATTCCTGAGCCTTAGCTGGGTCTCACCCATTCTAAGCCTATTACTTCTTGTCATCATTTGCAACTCATTGCAAATATGAGATCTACATCTGGTATCCAATACCCAAGAAGTAGTATTAAGAAAAACATTTTAATGTAAAACATACCCTTTGCAGTTCGCAACTGCTTGAGGTATTCCTTGCAGTTACGTTTCCAATGACCGGGTTTCTTGCAGTGATGGCAAACTTGTTTAGACTTGTCCAATTTTGCATGTAACATTTGGCCATGAGATCATGGTCCAACCATTTCTCTAGTTCGGCCAACCTTTCGGCAGTTACATCAGCCGGGGCTGTTTTCGGAGAAGCCTTTTCTAACACTTTAGAAAATCTTTTCCGAACTTAGGACAATCTTAACTTATGGAATCATTCTGTATTGTTTGCGCCAGTAAGTTTGTTTTGTTGGAGAATAGAAACATGTGGATTACTGAGATGAAACAGACAATTATCGATGATTGTTTAAGCAATTTACTAAGACATAAAATAGGCGAATTTAATTTTATGAATCTCACTCCCACTATTTTAACGATTTCACCACCCTCTAGTGAAAACGGGAAACTTTTTCCTTAGTGAGAACATGGAGTCCAATTGACAAACTTATGGTCCCGAATAATATCAGCCAACCATAATTCTCAAAAGGTAGAGCCCAATTGCTTCCAAAGCAACCCCCATGTGTTTACCTCATGTCCAATAAGGGCCCAATAATATGACGCCGTTTAAAGTGACATGTCAAGATGACCCATCAATATTAAGTTGTGATGGACGGTCGCCATGTGGATCCCCCAATAATATGAGCCGATCCCATGGGAGTTCCACCCAACTTACAACATTTGTCGATCCAATGTACAGCTTTCCGACGGACGGGCCCCCCCAATAATATGAGCCGGACCGTATCCGCGGGTAGCATCACATACATTGACCGTTGATGGAAGGTGGGAACATTTAAACAAATTTAAATTTCCTTTATTTATCTTGATATAAATTTTAAATCATATTTAAAATGAGGGATTTTTAATTATAAAAATATTTGTCTCATCATATTCATTTTATTGCATGCTTGCCGGATTCACGCAATTTATGTCTAAACATGCATACAATCATAATATCACATATTATATAGGATGATCGATTCCATTTCTAATTGACCCGTGGTTGCCAATCACGAGTCTTAGTCCAATCCTAGGTAATATGTAGTATGCAATGCAATCCTATTACATATGCTTCCAATTTACATTTCTTCAGTCTTTATTGTCTGCTGGGCCCACCATCTTCAAATCTTGATCTCCCACTAAATCTAATGCATTTACAATAAATAACAATGACAAGTAGGGGATACATTTTTAGGGGGTGGGAACGGGCTATAAACCAAGCCCACTTTTATTACATATGACATTCATATCGGGCCATAAACCAGGCCCATTAATAAAACCAACAACAATAAAAACAAAATGTAAATTCCTAACATACACCTACAAAATTGGTCATGGCAATCGATCATCCTTATCCAATAACATTTAATTCAAAATTAATTTATTGGATAACATGCAGTGGCATTTCAAATTTAAACTAGATAAAATCATATTTTATATATAAAATCTCATTTTACATATAAAATCATATTTTATCTCTATATCAAATAAAATCATATTTTATCTATAAAATCCAATTTTACAAATAAAATCATATTTTACTCAATATATCATAAGATCATATCTTATCATCAATTGTACCAAAATAATTGATTTCAAAATTCAATTTACGGATAAAATATTAAAATTTTCCAAAAATTCAAATTTATCCAAAAATCAATTTTAAAGTTTACGGACTCGAACAATTCGATCCGAAATCTCGTGAACCAATCAAAACAATTTTTGACCGGACCAAAAATAAAATTTTAACATATTAAAATTAATTTTTAATAAAAAATAATTTTCCCCGCGGGCCGCCCGGGACACTCCCGGGTCGGCCCGCACCCGGGGCGCGGGCCGGGGCAGCCCGGCTGCCCCCTTAGGGCAGCAACGCTTGCTGCCCTGGCGGCGCCTGGCGCCGCCGCTGGGCGGCGCACACAGCGCCGAGCGCTGCCCTGCGCAGCGCCCAGCGCTGCGCTGGGCAGCGCACAGCGCTGCCCTGGGCAGCGCCGTGCGCCGCCCAGGGCAGCGCCGTGCGCCGCCCGGGGCGGCGACGGTCGCCGCCCTGGGCGGCGCCGTGCGCCCCCTTTGGGCGGCGCCGTGCGCCGCCCCTGGGGGCAGCGACCATCGCTGCCCCCTCCGGGCAGCGATCCAATCGCTGCCCGGGTTTCGCCCCCGAAAAAAAAATTTTTATTAAAAATATTTATTTTGTTTCAAAAACCGAGACTCAAAAATTTTGTACAATTGATTAATTCAATCGATTGATCTGAGCAACCTGGCTCTGATACCACTGTTGGAAAACTGGCGAGTTCCCAGACCAATTACGATTGATACCCGGTGCAGCGGAAGTTTAAAATTTTCTCATGGAACGATTCCATGGTGTGGGTATCAACCATACAACGATTGAATTATTGTGTGTGTAAAATTTAAATAACAATTAAATAAATTTTACCTCAAATCTCGCAACGAGATTAATGGACACCAACAGAACAATTCTGCTCTTGTTGTCTCTCCCTGGAACCGATGAACGCCTTCAATCAGGTCCACGAACAGAGGTTTAATCCCTCTGATAGATTGCACTAGAAAATCTATCAGAAGTTTTCTGCGAAGAGAATACACGAATTTGATTCGTTATTCCTTACTGCGATTCAAAATCACAGACCGGAATTTTCTCGGGCAGAGGGAGGGAGGGGCGGCCAAAAACGATTTTGAGAGGGGCTAGGGTTTCGAAAATCCTGTCTCAAAAATTATGACCTGTTGTGTCTAATTTCTGTACTGAAATAACTTATTTATAATGCAGGCCACTAACACCTTAGGGCCCATTAATCATAAGCTGGGGCCCGACAAGCAAAGCCCGCTCGTTCAAAAATTAATATAAAATTCATCGTGACTCCGATTGATGAAACGATTTCACCAATGTGTACAGAAACCATTTCTGCACGTTTTAAAGTCAAAATAAATTTTCCTGAATCCGAATTCAGTGGTTTCCAAAAATGTCCATCCCTATGTCATTTTAGGAAACCCTACTCCCTTACTCTTAATTAAGAAGTCCAACTCCTTAGTTCATTAAATTTAACTCTTTAAATTTAACTATCTCAACGGGGATTAAAACTCCATTACACTGTGTGACCCTCAATGGTTCAGGGATACAGCTAGCCGTGGGCTCACAACTCCTTGTGACTCGGAACAACACTTTCCGACTTGCCCAACGAATCATGGTAAAGCGCCTAGCAACATCGCCCCATGATTCCCTAGGTATCACTGATAGTGCCTACAAGAACCAGTAGATTTTGGTTAGCGTACAGTACGGTCCCTTCATCCATATATCCCGATCGAATCAACAACCATTGGTATATCGAGAGTCGCTCAAGATTCGATAACTATGCAATACATCTTGAAGATCCAATTAGTGACATCGCATGTGCTACTAAGAAACCATTTCTTAAATCACATCAAGTACTCTGGCCAGAGATTCGTCACACTAATATCTCCTCAGATCGCATAGGATATCCACACTCGCAAGTATGTGGTGAATCCTTGACAACAATACATTGACTCCTATATGTGTTGTAACTGTACCCAATCCCGACACCTGATGACCCCATAGAGTCGGTAAACGAGTCAAAGCACAGTACTAGCATATAGAGTCTCCATGATGTTTCAAGTAGTAAGGACTAATGGTGTACAACCAAAACCGCGGACTTTATCCACTCGATAAGTGATAACCACTTGGAAAGTCCGGATAGGGTAGTTCGATTATTCATCCTATGAATCTCCATTCATCCTATGAATATCCATTTGCATGCTTCGAACATCTCCATGTTCCCTACCAATGAAACGTGGTACTCCGCATCGCAAATGCTAGTCTCAAACTCGAGCGATCCTTATCCTTATTATCGGACGGCTCAATCGACTAGGAACAGTTTAGAATATACAGTGACTATAAGATGTATTTCATGATAGACATCCCCATGTTCTACCACATCTTACATACACTATAGTATATTCAAGGTCTTTATCAAAACAACAATAGTATATCACAATATAACAATATGAAGTAATATAAAGTCATTGCCATAAAAGTGTAAATAATATTAAACAAAAGATTGTTTATACAAAGAGTCAACAAAGCCCATAGCCACACAGTTGGCTCACTGGGCACCCACTCTTACACAAACAAGCATCAAGAAGTTGGAACCAGAAATTTGATGAAACAATAAAGGATTTTTGTTTCATCAAGAACCCGGAGGAACCGTGCGTGTACAAGAAAGTAGTTAAGGATGCTGTGACATTCTTAGTACTTTATGTTGATGACATCCTACTCATTGGAAATGATGTAGGGATGTTGCAGTCAACAAAGATATGGTTATCAGGTAGATTCTCGATGAAGGATTTGGGTGAGGCATCCTATATTCTAGGGATACAGATCTATAGAGATAGATCTAAGAGAATGATAGGACTTACTCAAGCTACTTACATCGAAACCATATTGAAAAGGTTTTCAATGGATGGGTCCAAGAGAGGACATCTACCTATGTGTCATGGAGTTTCTCTATCCAAGTCCATGTGTCCCAAGACTGATGAAGAGATAGAGAAAATGACACATGTACCATATGCGTCAGCCATAGGTAGTATCATGTATGGGATGATATCTACCGGACCGGATGTAGCATTTGCTCTGAGTGTCACGAGCAGATATCAAGCTAATCCCGGTCAAATGCATTGGAAAGCCGTGAAGGACATTCTTAAGTACTTACGAAGGACTAAGAATATGTTCATGGTATATGGAGGAAGATAACTGAAATTTGAAGGCTATACCGACTCTAGCTTCCAAAGTGACGTGGATGACTCGAAGTCAACCTCTGGATTTGTGTTCATGCTCAATGGCGGTGCTGTCTCTTGGAAGAGTTCCAAGCAGGACACCATAGCGGATTCCACCACTGAGGCAGAATACATTGTGGCATCAGCTGCTGCTAAAGAGGCCGTTTGGATGAGGAATTTCGTCCAAGAGTTGGGCGTCATTCCTGAAGTTGTTGGTCCAGTCCCGGTGTACTGTGACAACACGGGTGCCATTGCTCAGGCAAAGGAACCAAGGTCTCATCAAAAAGATCCAAACACGTACTGAGGAAATACCACATCATCCGGGAGATCGTGGAAAGAGGAGACATCACTGTCGAGAGAGTGGCCTCTGCAGACAATATCGCTGATCCACTTACTAAGCCCTTGCTAGGACCATTATTTGACAAAAATCGCGAAGCAATGGGTCTACGTAGTATGACTAGTTGGCTTTAGGGCAAATGGGAGATTGAAAGAGTGGGTGCCCGGTGAGCCAACTTGTGGCTAAGGGCTTTGATGACTCTATGTATAAACAATCTTTTGTTTAATATAATTTACACTTTTATAATGGCGTTTACTTTATCTTTTATCATATTATTATGTTGTGACATACTATAAGATGTTTAGATGAAGACCTTGAATATACTATAGTGTATGTAAGATGTGGTGGCACATGGGGATGTCTATCATGAAACACATCTTATAGTAACTGTATATTCTAAACAGTTCCTAGTCGATTGAGCCGTCCGTTAATATGGATAATGATCGCTCGAGATTGAGACTAGCATTTGCGATGCCGAGTACCACGTTTCATTGGTATGGAACATAGAGATGTTCAAAGCATGCAAATGGATATTCATACGATGAATGATCGAACTACCCTATCCGGACTTTCCAAGTGGTTATCACTTATCGAGTGGATAAAGTCCACGGTTTTGATTGTACACCATTAGTCCTTACTACTTGAAACATCATTGAGACTTTATATGCTAGTACTATACTTTGACTCGTTTATCGACTCTATTGGGGTCATCAGGTATCGGGATTGGGTACAGTTACGACACATATAGGAGTCGATGCTTTGTTGTCAAGGATTCCCACATACTTGCTAGTGTGGATATCCTATGCAGTCTGAGGAGATATTAGTGTGACGAATCTCTGGCCAGAGTGCATGATGTGTTTTAAGAAATGGTTTCTTAGTAGCACATGCGATGTCACTATTTGATCTTCAAGATGTATTGCATAGTTATCGAATCTCGAACAACTCTCGATTTACCAATGGTTGTTGATTCGATCGGGATATATGGATGAAGGGACCGTACTGTACGCTAACCAAAATCTATTGGTTCTTGCAGGCACTATCAGTGATACCTAGGGAATCATGGGGGGATGTTTCTAGGCGCTCTTACCATGATTCGATGGGCAAGTCGGAAATTGTTGTTCCGAGTCACAAGGAGTTGTGAGCCCACGGCTAGCTGTATCCCTGAACCATTGAGGGTCACACAAGTAATGGATTTTTAATCCCCGTTGAGATAGTTAAATTTAAAGAGTTAAATTTAATGAACAAAGAATTAGGACTTCTTATATCAGAGTAGAGGAGTAAGATTTCCTAAAATGACATAGGGATGGGCATTTTTGGAAATCACTGAATTCGGATTCAGAAAATTTATCTTGACTTTAAAAGGTGCAGAAATGGTTTCTGTGCACATTGGTGAAATTGGTTCATCAATCGGAGTCATGATGAATTTTATATTAATTTCTGAACATGCGGGCTTTGCTTGTCGGGCTTGAACTTATGACTAATGGGCCCTAAGCTGTTAGCAGCCCACATTATAAATAAGTTATTGCAGTACAGAAATTACACAACAGAGGCATAATTTTCGAAATTCACTAGGGTTTTTGAGACCTAGTGGCCGCCGCCCCCTCTTCCCTCTCTGCTCGAAAAATTCCAGCCTGTGAATTTTGAATTTGCAGTCTGGTTTAACGGATCAAATTCGTTAATTCTCTTCGTAGAAACTTCTGATAGATTTTCTAGTGCAATCTATCAAAGGGATTAAACTTCTGTTCATGGACCTGATTGAAGAATTGTTCGTCCATCAGTTCCTGGGATATACAACAAAAGCAGAGTAATCTGTTGGTGTCCATAATCTCATTTCGAGATTCAAGGTAAAAATTTATAATTGTTATTTAATTTTTACACGCACAATTTAATCGTAAAGTTTTGATACCCATGATATGGAATTGTTCCATATAAAATTTTTAAACTTCCGCTGCACCGGGTATCAATTCTGATTGATCTGATCACCGTTTTCCAACAGTGTGGATATCCTTGACAACAAAGCATTGAGACTCTATATGCTAGTACTGTACTTTGAATCGTTTACCGACTCTATTGGGGTCATCAGGTGTCGGGATTGGGTACAGTTACGACACATATAGGAGTCGATGCTTTGTTGTCAAGCAAATATCCTCTACCGAGAATTGATGACCTATTTGATCAACTGCAAGGTTCTTCAGTGTATTCGAAGATAGATCTGCAATCAGGGTATCATCAGCTAAGAGTTCGCGACGAGGATGTGCCTAAGACAGCTTTCAGAACCAGATATGGACATTTCGAGTTCATAGAAATGCCGTTTGGTTTGACCAATGCTCCAGCAGTTTTTATGGATCTGATGAATCGTATCTTCCAGCGGTATCTAGATGAGTTCGTCATCATCTTCATTGACGACATTCTGAAGCTTCATGGGTTTAGTAGGGTATTATGAATTGGCCGAGACCGACATCAGTGCCAGAAATCCGAAGCTTCATGGGTTTAGCAGGGTATTATCGCTGATTTATAGAGGGCTTCTCTTCCATTGCAAAGCCGATTACCCAGTTGACCCAGAAGAATGCACCGTTTGTTTGGTCCGAGGAGTGTGAGGCCAGTTTCCTTGAGCTGAAGAAGAGATTGACCAGTGCTCCGATCTTTTCTATTCCATCACGCATGGGAGGTTTCTCCATATACTTTGATGCTTCTCATCGTGGGCTTGGATGCATTCTTATGCAAAGGAAGCACGTCATAGCTTATGCTTCGAGGCAGCTGAAGCCGCACGAGACTCGTTATCCGATCCATGATCTCGAGCTAGCTGCAATCGTGTTTTCTTTGAAGACTTGGCGCCATTACCTTTATGGTGAGTCATTTGAGATATTTTCTGACCGCAAGAGCCTGAAATACTTGTTTTCCCAGTCCGAGCTGAACATGAGACATAGGTGATGGATGGATTTGCTTAAGGACTTCGACTGCGAGATCAAGTATTATCCTGGAAAGTCGAATGCTGCTGCAGACGCTCTTAGTCGGAAGCTTTGTTCATTGTCTCTTACTACGATGGGTGTCTCTCAATTGATTGAAGAATGTTGTACTTCTGGTTTGGAGTCTGAGACCGATAGGAGATCCATCAGAGTTTTTGCAATTCAGGCCGAGCCGAAGTTGTTTCAGTCAATCAAAAAGGCACAGAGATCAGATCCGAGTATTCAGAGTTCGATAGAGAGAGTTCGATCAGGTCACCAGTCAGAGTTTCAGGTCAAGGATGACGTTCTATTCGTGAATAGCCGTATTGTTGTGCCCGATGTTTCTGAGTTGAGGCAGCGTGTTCTACGAGAGGCGCATTGTAGTCGGTTCAGTGTTCATCCTGGAGGCCGGAAGATGTATAATGACTTGAAAACTCAGTTCTGGTGGAAACAACTGAAGGGAGACGTCACGAGGTTTGTATCCCGTTGTCTGAATTGTCAACAGGTGAAAGCCGAGAGGAAGAAGCCCGGTGGATTATTGCACAATTTACCTGTCCCAGAATGGAAATGGGATCATATCTCTATGGACTTCGTCACCAAGTTACCGCGTTCAGTCAGAGGTTGTGATGCGATTTGGGTAGTGATTGACCGGTTGACGAAATCTGCTTGTTTCATTCCGTACCGTATGGCATACCGTCATGATCAGATGGCTGAGTTGTATGTCAGAGAGGTTGTGAGATTTCACGGCGTGCCGAAGTCGATAGTATCAGACAGAGATCCGAGGTTCACTTCTCACTTTTGGCACAGTCTACAGGAGGCTTTGGGTACTCGTTTGCACTTGAGCACAGCATATCACCCTCAGACCGATGGTCAATCCGAGCGTACGATCCAGACTTTGGAGGATATGCTTCGAGCTGTAGTACTTGACTTTGGCTCAGGTTGGCAAGATTCTTTGCCTCTAGTGGAGTTTTCGTACAATAACAGCTTCCAAGCAAGTATTGGCATGGCACCTTTCGAATCTTTGTACGGGAAGAAGTGCAGATATCCGTTGTTCTGGGATGATATTTCAGAATCACCTGAGTTGGGTCCAGATATGATTCGTGATATGGCAGAGCAGGTGAAGTTGATTAGAGTCAGAATGAAGACAACCCAGGATCGACAAGCCAAGTATGAGAATATCAGAAGCAGACCACTGTGTTTTGATCAAGGAGACCGAGTATTTCTGAAGATTTCTACGTTCCGAGGTACTGTCAGATTCGGGAAGAGAGGGAAATTGTCACCAAGGTTCATTGGTTCGTATGAAATTCTGGAGAAGATAGGCGATCTTGCCTATAGGATTGCTCTTCCTCCGTCTCTTTCAGGCATCCACAATGTGTTTCATGTTTCGATGCTACGGAAATACCATCTGGATCCGTCCCACGTTCTTCAGCCAGACGAGGCCGAACTCGATGAGACTCTGAGTTACTTCGAGCGACCGATCCAGATTCTCGACAGAAAAGAGAAGCAGCTCAGAAACAAGTCGATTCCATTAGTGAAGATTCAGTGGATTCGTCACGGAGTGGAAGAAGCAACTTGGGAGACCGAATCCGATATGAGGCAGCGATTTCCAGAATTATTCGAATGAGGTGAGTTCGTCTTCAGTATGATTCTTTCTTATTCAGTCTGTGATCTGTCAGATTTCGAGGACGAAATCGAATCTTAGAGGGGGAGAATTGTAATGCCCCGATTTTATTATAATTGGGTTCAATCGAGATAATCAGAGTTTTTAGTAATTGAGGATTACTTTGATATTTTGCAGGGGGTCACTTTGCAATTTTGGAAAAATAAAGGACTAAAATGCAAAATTTGGATTTTATTATTATTATCAAGCAAGTTGACCCATCTCTCCCCATCACTTCACCCATCACTCTCCTTCTCCTTCCCCTCCCATTCATACGTACTGAAACCGAGAAGCCATGGATGGCTTTTGAGCTTTTTCTTCTTCGACCGATTCGCCCGATCCGACCGTTAGATTTTCATTCCGAGTTGAGTTTCACGATCACCGCAATGAGGGCTTCGTTTTGACGTAAGTTTTGCTAAGATCCTCGAACTTTGATTTTTGTTGGTTTGTCAGAATTTGATAATCTTGGACTATATTGTTCTTGAGCTAGCATAGATCGTGTATTTGAAGTCGGTTTGGAAAAAGAACGAAGTTTGGATTTTATATGAATTTTGGAGCCTATTTTTGAAAATGGAGTTGTTGGATTTTGTTGGATTTTTGTTGGATTTTGAGTGTTTTTTTTGTTGAGAAGTTGATATGGACAGTTTTGAATTGTTTGTTGTTAATGGAGATTTTTGGTTTGCCCGGTTATAGCCGTTATGCCGTCGAAATCGAGTTTTGGATTATCGTTTGTTTGTTCGGTTCAATTTTGGGTTTGTCTGAGTTGTTGGATTGACACCGAATCCGTATATTTTTCATTTTCAGATTTGGATTGGAGTTTCGGGTTTGGTCGAACTTGGAAGTTGAATCGGATCGAGAGTTGAAGATGGTATATTGATTGAGTTTCTTTGTTTTGAAATTGTTGTGATTCGATCGATTATTTATTTTAGTTCGTTGTTATTTTCAGATTTGAATCATCGACGGACTCGAAAGGTAAAAGACGACATTGATTCGAATGGGGTTGAATACTCGAGTTTGATTGATTCTCGAGCCCCGAAAATCACATACTGCATGTTATTTGCTTGTGTGAATTTGATTGATATTTTATTTACACTTGCATTTATATTGAGCCGATTATTCGATTCGTTTTGAATTTAGACGATTTAGAGAGCTATATTGAAGTGGTCTTGGATTTCGAGATTTTCCAAGTGCCAGAATACTTCTTATAGTTGCTCTGAAGTCTAGGGGTTGAGTTGAGCGACATCCACCCCGAATGGGTGTGTCGGTGAGTTGTTGTGAAGACTTAGCCCCGGGATCCCAACCGAGTACCGATTGATATTTCGATTATCTGATTTGATAGTCCCGAGTTTTGAAGTCATGCATACATCCATTCTCTTTTGAATTATTGATGTTTGCCGCATTTCGATATGAGATGTTTATTTGATTTGTATGTCTGTCTCTTTTACTTAGAAATTATATTTCTAACCGGTTTATCCGGCTGTTGTCTTTATTTGTATGTGTACTTAGCAACAGGAGGATCAGGAGCTGGACCGAGTCGTCTGGGTTAGCTCGGGGTGAGATTGATAGTAGTGAGACTCCGCGTAGTAGGGTCGAGTCTATTGAACTTGTATTAGTTTTTTTTAATCGTTGGAACTCTTTTATAGAACTCGACTTGTTTTGTATTCTGGGCAGGACTTAGAACTTGTGGCATGTTCTAATTATTGTATTGAATGTATGTTGGAGCTTGGATTTGATTTGATTTGTGTTTGGGCTTGATTTTCCAGGTTCCCTCCATTTTCTGTCCGTTTAGCCTGCGCGCGGGCGAGGCATAACCTCGCGCGTGCGCGAAAAGCCTGGGAGGGCTCGGGAATTTTGGCCCGCGCGCGCGCGAGAACTCTCCTCACGCGGGCGCGAGCCCTCTGCCCGCGTAGCCTGCGCGCGCGAGAGGTGATGACCTCGCGCGGGCGCGAGGCTCTTTAAAAAAAAAAAAAATTGATTCGTTTTCCGTGGCTTATCGTGTTCAATTATGATTAATTATTCTAGTTTAGAGGATTAAAAATGGGGTTTCACAACCATCTTACTACAAAGCATGCTAATATACTCAAGCATTGCATAACCAAAATATAAACATATAATGCCAAGTAATGTGTGATTTAAGGGAATCGAGAGGTTGAACTCGTATCGACTAAACATCCCCAGCTTGATCATCATTGTATCATACCTTAGTCGTGATAAGGAACGAGCTAGATCCACAAGCTACAAAATACACAATTGCAATCACAATTCTGCTCAAGTTAAACTCAAGTATCAATGTCTAAAGCTCACCAACTTTGATCAAATCTCTTCCGGTTCGACACCGAAACTCCCGAAGTCGATGTCATTTGATTAAATCTGAAATGAATGGTATTCATGGCCATAACATCAACAAAAACTCATTTATACCACATCTCAATCATAAGGATTCAAAATCTATCAATTTCGCGAATCGGCGGTGTAACGACTGAATATCGGTAACCGTAACTTATAGCCATCAATTCTAACCATCATAAAAGTCTCATATACATAACATCCCAGCCAAATATCATCAAAACCAACCAAATCAGATAGCATACTTTTCGAATAAAAGCTGGAAATTAATATCAACTTCAAACGGTACCTGTTCTTCGTTCCGACCTCGAATATACAAGATACATAACACCAAGAACACATATTCATGATTCAAATCTGATTCCCACCAACATAATTTCGAAACTAACTGAAGCAAAGAGATTCTTACATCAAAATGATCCCCGTTTGCAAGGATTCCAAAACCGTATCCGAATTTGAAATCAGTTGGACGGATCTTGAGATACACAAGATTGAAGATGAAGAATAACTTGCAATCTGAAATTAAGAAGGAATCGAGGTGTTGCTGCTGGATTCTGATCCAAGAAAATGATATATATGTACAAAGCCAAATAAAAGACATGTGTCCTCCACTAATCCAAGAAATTGCATTTTGGCCCCTCAAAACTTCAATATTTGAAATTCAGTCCTTATGAAATCTTTTAATTCAATTTCAATCCTAAATAATCTAAGAATATTAGAATTTAAACTCAAACTCCAAAATTCTCAAATTAAATATACTCGGATTAAAATTGTAGTGACCCTTACCCCGATCACCTACTAACAGACATCTCGAAAGAGATACAGCAAGATGCAAATGAATGCAGCATAAATCAATGACATATAAATCATGCAGTCACATAATACATGCATACTCAGTCAGGATATCTCGAACAGTACTTCCGTACCTCAAAACAGTGCAAGCTCTACCAACTCTAGGTCCACGCCTATAGTCTGCTCTACACTGCCAAATGATACTACTATCATTAAAGCGCTCTAAAAGCCTTAACTAAGCTATTGCATACTCATAAATATTTATAGGAAGCAAAAGTTATACCTTCGTCCGTCGTTAGCCCTTTGATGTCGATCCCTCCAGAACTTGGGCACAACTCCGCTACGACTCCCGAATGTCTCGCCGACCTCAGGGCCAAGCCTAAGAAGACTAGAACAGCTCCAAAAGGACTAGAATGGAAAGGAAAAACTCGGAATTGGCAAATGAAAGTGAAGCCTCGGCCTTCTATTTATAGACAACGATCGGAACTTCCGATCCTTGATCGAAACGTCCGAACCCCGATCGGAACGTCCGATCCTGCCATCGGAGCTTCCGAAGATCCTGATCTGCCACATGTCAAAATATCACTTGTTGACTCCGGATAGGGGTGATCGGAGCTTCCGGTCCTGATCGGAGCTTCCGATCTAGCCAATCGTCATGCCTGACGTAATATGATCGGAGCTTTCGATCCAGCATCGGAGCTTCCGATCCTGTTCGGAACTTCCGAACCTACCTTCGGAGCTTCCGAACTCTATTCAAGTAATTATGATTAATCCCTTAATTACTGATTTCAGGTACAGGGTACTACATTCTCCCCCACTTAAGATATTTCGTCCTCGAAATAAGATCTTAAGTACCGAATGCAATACAGAAATCAGAAACATTCTTTATTCAAATCAAACGTTTACAGAGTTTGAAACTGAATACAACTTAAAGAATGAAATCAAAAAAACTCAGGATGGTCTTCACGCATCCTGTCCTCAAGCTCCCAAGTAGCTTCCTCAGTGCCTCGGCGCTGCCACTAAACTAAAACCAAAGGAATGACTTTGTTCCGTAAAACCTTATCCTTATAATCCAGGATACGAATAGGTTTTTCAACATAGGTCAAATATTTGTTCACCTGAACCTCAGACCGCTGCAGAATATGAGATTCATCCGCCACATACCGATGCAACAGAGATATGTGGAACACATCGTGAATACTGGATAGATGCGGTGGCAAAGCAAGTCGATAAGCCAAATCGCCATTGCTCTCCAAGATCTCAAACGGACCGATAAACCTGGGAGACAACTTGCCCTTAAGGCCGAATCTGAGAATCTTGCGGAAAGGTGACACTCTCAGAAACACTTTCTCCCCGACATCGAACTGCAAAGGCCTACGCTTGATATTAGCATAGCTGGCCTGACGATCCTATGCAGTCTTAATCCGTTTCTTGATCTGATCAACAATGTCTATAGCCTGCTGGATAAACTCCGGTCCCTCAGCCTTTCTCTCCCCCACTTCTTCCCAAAAGAGTGGAGTACGACAACGTCGCCCGTACAACGCCTCAAAAGGTGCCATCCCAATACTAGTATGATAGCTGTTGTTGTACGCGAACTCGATCAACGGCAAATGATCCTGCCAGGCTGCACCAAAATCCATGACGCACGCTCTAAGCATATCCTCCAAAGTACGGATAGTGCGCTCCGACTGACCATCAGTCTCTGAATGATAGGCAGTACTCAAACTGATAGTAGTACCCATCGCACGCTGAACACTCCCCCAGAATCTAGAAGTAAACCTGGGTTCCTGATCGCTGACAATGCTCACAAGCACTCCATGAAGTCGAACGATCTCCTAAATGTATAACCGAGCCATACAATCCACATTTTACTCCCGGCTATAGGAAATGAAATGCGCTGACTTGGTGAGTCGGTCCACCACAACCCAGATAGCATCACAGTTCCTCGGGGATACCGGCAAATGGGTCACAAAGTCCATTGTGATAAACTCCCATTTCCATTCAGGAATAGGCAGACTGTGAAGTAATCCTCCAGGTCGTCGGTGCTCTGCCTTGACCTGTTGACACACCAAACATCTCGAAACAAACTGATAAACATTGCGTTTCATTCCTTTCCACCAGAAACGAGTACGTAGATCCTTGTACATCTTGTTGCTCCCAGGATGAATACTCAACTTAGTGCGATGTGCCTGAGACAAAATCTCCTCTCGCAACTCTTCATCCTGTGGAATCACAAGCCTACCAGACAAACACAGAAAGCCATATGACTGATAATGAAATCTAGACGAGCTACCCTCGTTAGCTAGACGTGCTAAATGCTGGGTCTTCGAATCAGACATCTGAGCATCTCGGATCCGTGAATACAAAGCTGGCTCAGATAATATCGCAAACATCTGGATACTCTGCATACCTTTCTTATGCTTGAAGGTATAACCTGAAGTACAACAGTCACTGATCGCACTAGACATCAAACAAGTCTGAAGTGCGGATAGTCGCACCTTGCGACTCAAAGCATCAGCGGTGAGATTAGCAGCTCCCGGATGGTACTTTATCTCGCAATCATAGTCCTTAAGCAAGTCCATCCAACGTCTCTGCCTCATGTTCAACTCCGCCTGAGTGAACAAATACTTGAGACTCTTATGGTCGGTGAAGATCTCAAATTTCTCGCCATACAGATAATGACGCCAGATCTTCAAAGAGAACACAATGGCTACCAATTCCAAATCATGGACTGGATAGTTGTCCTCGTGAAGCTTCACCTGTCTAGAAGCATATGCGATCACATGCCCATTCTGAGTCAGGACACAACCTAACCCCTGAAGAGAAGCATCCGTGTATACCACATACCCTCCAGATCCTGACGGTAATGCCAACACCGGCACAGAAGTCAACCGCCGTCGAAGCTCACAGAAATTCTCCTCACACTCGGAGGACCACTCGAAATCCACACCCTTGCGGGTAAGCTGCGTCAACGGTCGAGCTAACTGAGAGAAGTTCAGAATGAAGCGACGATAATACCCTGCTAGACCCAAAAAACTACGGATCTCAGCAACTGTCGTCGGACGCGACCAATTAAGTACCGCTTCAATCTTGCTTGGATCAACAGAAATCCCCTCCCTGGATATGATATGGCCAAGAAAGACCACTCTATCCATCCAAAACTCACACTTGCTCAGCTTGGCGTACAACTGCTCATCTCGAAGAGTCTGCAGTACCAACCGCAAGTGAGAAACATGCTCTTCTGTATTACGCGAATACACCAAGATGTCGTCAATGAAGACCACGACAAACTTGTCCAAATACTCCCTGAAGACACGGTTCATCAGATCCATGAATATAGCCGGCGCATTAGTCAAACCAAATGGCATTACTAGAAACTTGTAATGCCCATAGCGAGTACGGAATGCAGTCTTAGCTACGTCCTGATCACGGACTCTCAACTGATGATACCCAGATCTCAAGTCAATCTTGGAGTAAACTGACTTGCCCTGCAGCTGATCAAACAAGTCATCAATACGAGGCAACGGATACTTGTTCTTCACAGTGACTCGATTCAGCTGCCGATAGTCAATGCACAGCCGCATCGACCCATCCTTCTTCTTTACAAAAAGAACAGGAGCTCCCCAAGGAGATACACTAGGACGAATGTACCCCTTGTCCAAAAGATCCTGTAGCTGATTCTTCAATTCACGCATCTCTGACGGAGCTGATTCACCAGATGATACGGTTCTCGAGAAATAGGTGAAGTACCCGGCATCAACTCTATGCCAAACTCGACTTCCCTAGCAGGAGGAAAACCCGGAATCTCATCAGGGAATACATCTGGAAATTCATCCACAACAGGAATGCTCTCTATCCCAATGCTCTCAGCGGACAAATCAACTGCATAGATAAGGTAGCCTTCCCCGACAAACTATAGAGCTCGACAGGCTCTCAAAGCTGATACCAAAGGCATCGGAGGTCGCGCTCCCTCACCATAGAAAAACCAGCTCTCACTCCCCTCCGGATGAAAGCGTACTAATCTCTGAAAGCAGTCCACTGAATCTCGATAGGTAGTCAACATATCTATTCCCAAAATGCAATCAAAGTCGTACATCACCAGGACCATGAGATTCGCTAACAGAATGTTCCCTTCGAACTCTAAAGGGCAACCCATCACTATACGCTTAGCCAAAGCAGATTGGCCCGTCGGAGTAGAAACAGACATCACTACGTTTAGTGCAATGCATGGTAACTTATGCCTCTTAACAAAACGTGCAGAAATGAAGGAATGAGATGCACCAGTGTCAATAAGTACAAGAGCATGTATACCATAAAGTAGAAATGTACCTGCGATGACTTTCTCATTCTCCTCCACAGCCTGATCATGCCTCAAGGCAAACACCTGGCCAGAAGCTCGTGGCCTCAAATGAGAACTCCCAGCAGGCTGTTCCTGCGACCTCTGCTGAACGGTGGCCTGAGAACCCGATCCTGAACCAAAACCAAAACCGCCTCCCCCAGACAGTGGACAATCCCTCCGGATATGACCAGTCTCTCCACAATGGAAACAAGCTCCAGAAGCTCTATGGCACTTGTCGGATGGATGGTTCTTCCCACAGTGATCACACTTGTCCTTCTTACCGAAATGGACAACACCTCCAGAACCAGAGGAAGAAGAAGTAGATCCAGACTTCTTGAAAGATTGGGCACGGGGACCCAAAGAACTAGCAGGCCTCGATTGAGAGAAAGACCTGTTCCGCCGAAAGCTGTCCTCCGCCTAGTGACAACGGCTCACAAAATCCTCGTAGGACATGTCGTCGCCAACCGCCACACGGTCATGGATCTCAGGGTTAAGGCCCTGAAGGAATAGATTATACTTCATCTCTGAGCTATCAGCAATCTCGGGGCAATAGGATAGCAGATCAAAGAACCTCTGCTGATACTCATCAATAGACATGGCTCCCTGTCACAGACTCAGTAGCTCGCCTACCTTCGACTGACGGAGTGCAGGAGGAAATTACCGCTTTTGGAAAGCTGTGCGGAACTCGGCTCAGGTGGCTACTCCTCTCGCCGCAACAAAAGGTGCAGAAGTAAACCTCCACCACCTACGCGCACGTCCATCCAGAAGATAACCAAGGGTCTCCATCTTCTGCTCCTCGGTGCATTGGAAAGTTTGAAAAGTCGTCTCCATGCGGTCTAACCAGTTCTCCGCATCCTCCGGAGACTCACCTCCAACTAAGGGCTTAGGACCCATAGCTAAGAATCAACGCACAGTGAAACGCTCGTCGTCATGATGAAGATGACGCCGTTCTTGACGAGTCTCCCGGTCGGCATCACCCCAACGCCCACCAACACTACCATGAGAACTCTGATCGTCACGATTTGCCATCTACAAAAATACCTCATGATGAGACTAAATCCCAAGAATTCTTTTGCATGCTCTGATACCATAAATGTAGTGACCCTTACCGGGATCACCTACTAACAGACATCTCGAAAGAGATACAGCAAGATTCAAATGAATGCAGCATAAATCAATGACATATAAATCATGCAGTCATATAATACATGCATACTCAGTCAGGATATCTCGAACAGTACTTCCGTACCTCAAAACAGTGCAAGCTCTACCAACTCTAGGTTCACGCCTATAGTCTGCTCTACACTGCCAAATGATACTACTATCATTAAAGCGCTCTAAAAGCCTTAACTAAGCTATTGCATACTCATAAATATTTATAGGAAGCAAAAGCTATACCTTCGTCCGTCATTAGCCCTTTGATGTCGATCCCTCCAGAACTTGGGCACAACTCCGCTACGACTCCCGAATGTCTCGCCGACCTCCGGGCCAAGCCTAAGAAGACTAGAACAGCTCCAAAAGGACTAGAATGGAAAGGAAAAACTCGGAATTGGCAAATGAAAGTGAAGCCTCGGCCTTTTATTTATAGACAACGATCGGAACTTCCGATCCTTGATCGGAACGTCCGAACCCCGATCGGAACGTCCGATCCTGCCATCGGAGCTTCCGAAGATCCTGATCTGCCACGTGTCAAAATATCACTTGTTGACTTCGAATAGGGGTGATCGGAGCTTCCGGTCCTGATCGGAGCTTCCGATCTAGCCAATCGTCATGCCTGAAGTAATATGATCGGAGCTTCCGATCCTGCATCGGAGCTTCCGATCCTGTTTGGAACTTCCGAACCTACCTTCGGAGCTTCCGAACTCTATTCAAGTAATTATGATTAATCCCTTAATTACTGATTTCAGGTACGGGTTACTACAAAAATTAAATAATCTCGGGCCTTACAACATTGCTGCATCAGATGCGTCAAAGGAAGCTGTTTGGATAAGGAATTTCGTGCAAGAGTTGTGCGTTATTTCAAATGGAGTTGATCTAGTCCCGGTGTACTGCAACAACATAGGCGCCTTTGCGCAGGCGAAGGAACCAAGTCTCATGAAAAAAACCAAACATGTACTGAGAAAATACCACATCATTCGGGAGATTGTGGAAAGAGGAGATGTCTTGTTAGACAGAGTCGCCTCCGCAGATAATGTTGATGATCCACTAACTAAGCCTTTAATAGGACCATTGTTTGAAAAGCATCGAGAATCAATTGGTTTGAAGCATATGGGTAGTTGGATCTAGTGCAAGTGGGGGATTGTTATAGTAGGTGCCCGTCGACCCAAGTGTTGGCCGATGGTTCTTGTGAGAACTCTTGTTTGACAATCTTTATTTATAATATTTTACATTATTTAATTTGGAACATCTTTATGTGTATACCCATGCAAGATGCATAGATAAAGCACTTAAATATATAAATAATAGAAAGAATATGAGATGGTCATGTGATTACTATCATGAAACTCATATTTGGAAAACTTTATATTCTAAACTGTTCTTAGTCGATTCAGCCGCCACAAAGAAGGATAAAGGCCGCTCGAGCTTGAGACTAGTATTTGCGATTTGAGTACCAAGTTTCATTGGTAGGGGACATGGTGATGTCCAAGCATTCAAATATGTGCTCCTTGTAGAGTGCACTGAACAAATTTCCCTAAAGAAATTTCCAAGTGGTTTTCACTTATCGAGTGGAATAGTCCTAGTTTCTAGTTGTACACCATTAGTCTTTATGACCTGGGACAACATGGAGAGTCTATATGCTAGAGCTTCACTTTGACTTGTTTACCGACTCAAATGGGGTCATCAGGTGGAAATGTTGGGTGTTGTGTCGAAACATATAGGAGTCAATGCATTTTAATCGGGGATTCACCGTTTACCTACGGGTATGGATATCCTATGTGATCTCATGCATATGTAGCTTGAAATTTTTGATCAGAGTAGGTGGTAATTCAGAAAGGGGTTTCTTGAATTACACCTTCGATGCAACTACGACATGACACATAGTTATCGATTCAATGACAACTCTCGATAAACCAATGGTTTTCGAATCGATCTGGATATATGAGTTGAAGGGACCGTACTGTACGCTAACCATAATTGAATGGTTTTTGCAGGCACTATCATTTGATACCTAGAGAGTCATTTAAGTGATGCTGCTAGACGTTTAACATGATTGATTGGGTACTATCAGACTTGAGTTTTATGATGTTCTTATTATCAATGAGTTGATAAATAAGAATGGAGCTATATAGGGTATGCTCATATAAGGTATTTGTTGATCCCGAATCACATGGAGATATGAACTCACTGCTAGTTGTATCAATGAACCATTGAGGGTCACACAAGTACTAGTTTTTTAGATCCCGCCGAGAATAAAATTAGTTCAACGTGTTGAACAACTTATAAAAGAGTTTATAAGTGAAATAAATTAGAAGTATGACTTCAAAAGAAGAATAAATGAAAAGTAACTTTTAATTTATGAATGTGTTTCAAGATTAAAAGTTGACTTGAATAAAATAATTATTTTTTTGAAAATTGTGATTTTCACAAATTATTATAATGAACTTAATTAAATTAATTCAAGTGTTGAATTAATTAAACACTAGTGAGCCTTGTATAGTCCAAATAATTAAATTAATCCAAGTGTTGAATTAATTGAACACTATTGGGTCTTGTAGAGCCCAAATAGAAATAGTGTTGAATAATCATTATACTAGTGGGCTTGAATGAGTTGAAGTTGGATTTAATTAATTGAATAAACGTAAATGAGTTTGAGTTTGATAATTAATTAAATATTAAGTTCATGGGTCATGTAAATATATATATTTTTGACATATAATATATACAATACATGAGAGAGAATAAATATGAACGGTTAAAGACAAAGTGCACATTTTCTAAGCATGCTTTTACTTTTTCCATGCATACTTTGTCTTTTGTCATAACACACTTTATAAGTACCAAGACAAGCAATATTCACTCTCCAATTTTATCTAGTGTTCGTCCCCATCACAAAATTATTCTCCAATTTTTTTCTTTCAACTTGGGAGAAAAGACAAAAAAAATCTCAATGAAAAATGCTCTAAATATTCTAGTGCATATTTAGAGTGGATTTAGTTTGATTAGTCGTGGAAATAATTTGAAGAAATGAGTCAATTTCAAACAAGGAGTGTTCTTGGAGGCTTGAATCCTTTTGAGCAAGGTGTGCTCTTGGAAGCTTGTAGATAGTGTCTACTATTTCGAAATCTAAGTTGTTTACAACTTGGAGCCATAAATCAATCTTTTGAGATTGATAGGTAAAAATATCTTAAACACCCTATGGATGTTTAATATTTTGAATGTTACACATGTGATTGGTTTTTACATAAAATTTTAAACTTCCATTGCGCTTCCGGGCACAAGAGAACCGATCCAACAACTCCTCATATCCTAGGTGCTAGTCTGAGCAGATTTTGATTCAGTTATCCCATATATGGATAACCATATATTACATTGCATGCATCATATTTACTCGTAATATCGTACTGATCTTTAGCACTCATGACCATATTTATGTTTTTTGAACACCCATTCGATGGGGCAGTTGCAGGTAGTTCTCCCGGGGAATTGGAGATTAGATGGCGACCAAGGAAAGATTGCACTGTTAGCCACTATGTTTTACATCATTTGTATTAATTTAATTCGATAGTTGTATTATTTAGATTATCGATTGTATTTTACCAGTTCAGGATTTTGAATATTATTCCGTAGTTACTCTGGTTATGTTAATTTTACAGTTTTATTGAATGTTTTTTTCTAATTAGTGGGTGATTACGGTGCAGGTTACTATATTTAGAGAATGCAAAAAAGGAATCTTTGGGACATAGTATTGATATTTTGATTATCCTTGTAGATTACGAATTGGATTCGATGACGAATATAGCAGTGACAGGAGTCAAAATAGCAAGATACTTAGGTTTTTCCAAGATCGTCATCATCAAGATTTTCATCAGAGACACGTCTTATGTGGATCCCAGGAAGATTGAGCTGGAAAAGATGATCCAGTTTTGAACTCCAGGCACTTCTCGGGTTTGGTTGGAGCTCATGAGACGTTGTGGTCCTGTAATGACCTAATCTGAATCACCTACTAATCAGAAACTTAGGCATCAAATTAAACAATAAATAATCATAATCAGAGTAAATGCGGAAACTTAAATAACTTAATACCAGTAATGTAAATCCTAGTGGTTAATCCTACAATCCTGTCTTTGTTATCACCTAATCTCCAAAACCCCAATAGAACTACCTGCAACTGCACCATCAAATGGGGTGTCCATAAAACAAAAAATAACTAGACGTGAGCGCTAAAGCTCATTACGAGAGTATGAGTATACAATACTATATGTGAATGTATGCAACTATATGAGGTACCAAGCCCCGAGGTCAAGAATATCTTATCAAGAACAAACATGGGCCCTAGGTATGTAGCACTCTGCGTCATCGCACCAAGAGTTGTCTTCCATAACTGACACTGGAATAATGGTGAAATGAAACGAATCCACGTGTCCAACCATCCACAAGATAGGGTCAATACCCAACTACCGGATATCACAAGGATATAGCTCAAGATTCTCATGCAATGCAGCATAATAACATGTCGTAATACATGCAAATAAGGTCATGCCATATAATTAATGAAACACATAATACATGCATACTCAGTCTAGATATCTCAAGCAGTACTATCATACTTTACTAATGGAAGTTCCAAGAAGCCCCCATCTAGGTTCCAAGCCTACCATACAACACTACAATTCATAATAACCATCATCATCATCTAACATGCTCTAAAAACCATAAACAAACTACAACATACTCCCTAACTATTTATAGGGAACTTTTTTACCCTTAAACGCATACAAATTTTGTGTTGTGAGATTAATGTTTTTAATGCATTAACATATCTCAAAAATTATGTTTTGATGATTACAAAACTAGGTTAATTATTTCCAATGTTTTCAAGTGAGAAATTTGCAGAGAAAAGGAAATAAAATCGCAAGTTTAAAAGATTGAAGAAAATATTGTGGAAACTTTTGGAAATAATTTTGGAAGCACGTTGGAAGTTGTACGGAAGCTCCGGTTTGGAAGCTCCGATCATTATTTGCCATTATTTAAAGCTTCTGAAGAAAGTTTGGAACCTACGAAGGACAGATAAGAAGCTTCGATTGCATATCAGAAGCTCCGATCTATTTCCAGCATTTTTTTATTCTTTGGAAGCTGCAAAGAGCAGCAGATCGAAAGCTCTATTCTAATATCGGAAGTTCCGATCTCCAACGGCGAAGACAAGATCTTGTCCGGAGACTTTTGCCTTTAATTTTATTTAATGTAGCCCATCGGAACCTTCGAAGTATTGATCGGAAGTTCCAATCTCCACTCAGTGCCGAAAATTTGAATTTGAATTTGAAGACTATCGGAAGCTCCGAAGCCTGGATCAGAAGTTCTGATCTCACCCGAGTTCAACACTATAAATAGAGTCATTCCGAGGCCATTTCAAAAACAACTCAGCCATCAAATCTTCTCTTCATTTGAAGCTTTATTTGAGCGATTTTTCAAGAATTCTAAGCCTATTTCAAGTTTCTCAAATATATTTGTGTAATCGAGTTGGATAAGCGCTTGAAAATCATAGTTGTGTATACTCGAGTATGAAGCCGAGTTATTGAGTTGTTGTGAGGATATTTTTGGAACCCTTAAGACCAAGTGTTTCAAATTTTTGTGTGGCTATCCTTGGATCCCTCAAGGCCAAGAGATGCGGTGATCATGTTGTTGTTGTATCGGCTAACTTAGAGCCATCAAGGCCAAGATAAAGTGCTAGTGATACATTGGTTAATCGACATTAACCAAGAAGAGGAGACGTAGAAGATTTATCGTGAAACTTCCATAAAAATATTCTCTCTTATTTACCGTTTTATTTACTTTCCGTCATTTAATTTATTTACTTATTGCGTTTATAATTGACTTACCTAAGTCTTCCGCTTGTGTTTTTGCAAAATCATTTTAAATTGTTAAAGTTGTAAATAGAACCTAATTCTCCCCTCCCCCCATTAGGTTCTAACAAGTAGTATCAGAGCCACATTTTTAAAATATTTTTCAAAAGTCTCTATGGCGAATCTAGTTACTGATTATGCTCAAGGACAATCAGCCAATCATCATCCTTTTTTAAACGACATAAATTACAGGTATTGGAAAAATAAAATGTCTCTAAATATCCAATTTTTAGATTATGACCTTTGGAAAGTGACGGTGAAAGGTCCCCTACGTCCCTATGAAAATAGTGTATGGTATCGAAATTCCGAAATGAATGGAGACTTTTAAAAATAGGATATGCGATGAATTTCTCAAAATGCTAAAGCTATAAATATTTTGCATCGTTTTCTACATATGAACGAGTACAACTGGATCTCTATGTGGTCTTTTGCAAAAGAGATTTGAGACAAATTGGAGATTTGCCACGATGAACAAATCAAGTGAAGGAGACAAAGATTGATCTTCTACAACTAAAATATGAGACCTTTGAAATGGATGCCAATGAAGATATTGATACCGTGTTCCGAAGGCTCGCTCAAATCATCAATGAGCTTGCCCAACTAGATGAAAACTATACAACCAAGCAAGTATGGAGAAGAGAACTTCGAGCACTACCCAAAGAGTGGGATGCAAAGAGAATGACGGTCACTAAATCCAACAAAGGTGACACTGCCTCCTATGATCTTGATCAACTTCATGGAACACTAAAAACCCATGAACTAGAGTTATCCATAAGAAAGGAGATAAATAAGGAAGATTAAAAGATCAAAGAAAATGGGATAGCCTTATCAAGCCAAGTTGAAGAAGAAGATGATGATGATATGACACTAATTGCAAGGAAATTCAAAAAATTTATACGAGGAAATAAATTCAAAAAGAAGAAGACGGAGAAGGAAGTGACTTGCTACAACTGTCAACAACAGGGGAACTATGAAAATGAATGTCCTCTCAATAAGAAAGTTGACAAAAGGAAAAAGAAGAAACTCATAGCAACGTGGAGCGATAGTGACGACTACATACAAGGAACCAACATTTTTCTCATGGCTAAGGATGAGGAATCAACTCCGATGACGATGATGAGGGACAAAAACTAAGTATGCCAACAATAATATGATATCCTGATAGTGGTTACTCCAGACACATTACCGAAAACAAGGAGCTGCTTCAATCAATCAAACTAAAAAAGGGACGGTTCCCTTTGGAGACAACAGTAAAGGAATCATTGAGGGCATCAGATCACTAGGTATATCTAACTCTACTATGATTGATGATGTTTTTCTTGTAAAAGGACATAAGCATAACCTACTAAGTATAATTCAATTATGCGATAGAGGTTATGAAGTCAAATTCACTTCTCAACACTGAACCGTATCTATGTGGTCCCTCGAGGAATGATAATTTAGGAGAAAAGTTTTATGTTTTTGTCATTGTGGATGATTTCTCACGTTTCACATGGATATTGTTTTTAACCCAAAAAATTATTTTTTACTATTTCAAAGCTTTTGTCAAAATAGTTGAAAATGAAAAAAAATCTTTCTATCAAACAGATCTATAGTGATCACGGAACTGAATTTCAAAATGAAAATTTTACAAACTTTTGTGTAGACAAAGACATTGGTCATAATTTTTATTGCCCTAGGACTCCTCAACAAAATGGTGTTGATCAGAGGAAAAATAGGACACTAGCAAAGATTGCGAGGACCATATTATGTGAGCATTCTCTACCAAAATATTTTTGGACTGAAGCAATGAGCACTTCTTGTTACATCATCAATCGTGTATCAGTAAGACCAATTCTCAAGAAAAATCCATAAGAGTTATGGAGGGGGAAAAAGCCTCACATGTCATATTTTCGAGCATTCGGATCTAAGTGATTCATTCACAATAATGGTAAGGATAACCTTGTAAGTTTGATGCTAAGTCCGACATAGGTATTTTTCTTGGATATTCTACTACAAGTAAGATATATAGAGTTTTTAATAAACACACTTTACTTGTAGAAGAATCAATACATGTTGTATTTGATGAATCTTTATCTAGTTCTTCTTGTACTAAAAATGATGATGTAGATACTCAAAGAAGAAATGGTCTCCTCAAGCTTGAAAGATAACAATAATACGATTGAGAACACATCCCTTTCAAAAGAATGGACTCTTCACAAAGTGTTGGACTAATTTAGATTGGACTATGGGTTTTTTCATTCATGTGAATGTAAACTGGGCAAATGTATAAATGGCCTTGTTAAAGTAGATGTTTAATTGTGGAAAAAATGAGTATCCCACATTGGAAAATAAACATGGCATGGGTGAGCTTATATAATGTTACACTTCATGAAGGTGTAAGAATGGTTGGTCAAAAAGCTCTCTCTCACGTGCGCGTGCGCAGGGGGTGCAAATCAAGGGCCCAATTTGCATTGGAAAAAGGCTTAACTTGTGTGCAAGTATACGAGCGCGACCTGAGTGCATCGAATGTCGGATCGATCAAGGAAAAAGTGTCTAACCATTGTTGGCCACGTTTTTGCTATTTTATTTGAATAATTGAATGCTTTGATGGCTAATGGCCCTCCACATTAATTCTCCATCTTCCCAGCTGCTTGATGGCCATCCACTTGTCTGGCTGCTGACATGAAATGTCGATAACAGCATGTTCTTATGCCTATATCATGGAAGCCTGCAGTCCTTCTTTAAATTTAACACCATTTGCATGAAATCAAGACACGGTTCTGAGCATTCGTTACCCTCTGCATAAAATCAATTTCTTTTGCTGCTTCTGCTCATGCATGCTACTGAAGTTAGTGGATGTTCACCTTGATTTCTGATATTTCTCGTGCATTCTCTAGCTTGAGTCTTAGAGATCATGTGTTTGCTTTTCTCATGCTCTTCTCCTCTGCTCGTGCATGTTGCAGCTCGCTCAACCTCTTGAGCTGCTAGTTTCCTGCCATTGCTTGATTTTGAGCTTCTACGTGATATCTTTACGGTACATTATCAGTTCTCTGGTGTCGTACCTTCGTGCTAGGTGACACAAGGTTCTGCCTTTGTATCTTGGAAAGCAGTTTTCTGTTGTGATCCTCGAAGCACACCAGAGGAGACAAATCTGTTTTAAGCAAATTGTAACTATTATAGGCATTGGTTACATTTATATGTTAACAGTGTTTTTTTTGGTTTCATGAAAAGTTCAAGTGATTAGTTTGGATAATACAAAGACCATCCTATGGATATCATCATTGAAAGTCCATCAAATGAAGTATCTACTCGTTCATGTCTTAATAATTTGTGTAATCATCTTACATTTGTTTCTCATGTTGAGTCTAAATCTATAGATGATGCATTGTTTGATGATTCGTGGATTATTGCTATGCAAGATGTATTGAATGAATTTAAATGGAATAACGTTTGGTAGCTTATTCCTAGACCTAATGATATAATTGTTATAGGTACTAAATGGTATTTAGAAATAAACTTGTTGAGAATGGTACTATCACTAGAAAAAAAATGCTAGATTTGTAGCTAAAAAATATAGTCAAGAAGAAGGCATAGATTATGATGAGACTTATGCGCCTCTTGCTAGACTAGAATTCATTCGGATGCTAGTTTCTGCTTGCTCTAGAAATTTTAGATTATTTCAAATGTATGTTAAAAGTGCATTTTTGAATGGTGATTTGAAAGAAGAATTTTATGTTGATCAACCATCTGGCTTTGTCGATCCACATTTTCTCGATCATGTTTACAAACTTGTAAAGCCTTGTATGGATTGAAACAAGCCTGTCGAGCTTGGTATGAAAAACTTTCCTTTTTTCTTATCTCTAATGGATTTTGAAGAGGAATTGTTGATATTAATTTGTTTACCTTATCTAGAAATGATGAGTTATTGATTGTGAAAATTTATGTGGATGATATCATTTTTGGTTCTACTAATGAAACTCTTTACCAAGAATTCTCTAAGAATATGTAGGACCACTTTGAGATGAGCATGATGAGGAACTTAAATATTTCCCCAGATTGCAAATCAAGCAATGTAAAGATGAGTTCTTTATCAACCAAGGAAAATATATTAAGGAGATTCTCAAGATGTTTTTCATGGAGAACTAAAAAGAATCATGTACACCTATGAGACCATAAGTAAAACTCGACAAAGATGAAACTGTAAAAACTGTAGATCAACAATCTTTTCGTAGCATGATAGGCTTCATACCTTATGAAACTGCTAGTAGACCTGACATTATTTTTAGTGTTTGCTTGTGTGCACGATTTCAATCTTGTCCAAAGGAATCATATTTATTCGCCTTAAAAAGCAGTTTCAAATACTCCAAATTATGGTACTCCAAAAATTTCTTTTTCGATTTAAAAAAACTTACTGTAATGTCGAATTTGGTGGATATAAGATTGATAGAAAAAGCACTAGCGGAACTTATTTCTTTTTGGAAAACTTTTTAGTATCTTGGTTTTCAAAGAAACAAAATTGTGTTGCGTTGTCAACAACCAAAACCGAATACTTGGCTGCCAGTAGTTTTTGTGCGCAAATTATTTGGATGAAGCATCAATTGCTTAAATATGGTGTATTTTTTTTTTCAAAAATTCCTATTTTCTGTGATAACACTAGCGCCATATATCTTAGAAAGAAAACGATTCAACACTCTCACACAAAAATATTGATATTCGACATCATTTTATTCGTGATCACACTGAACGAATTGAAGTTGAAGTTCAATATGTTGATGTTGGAGAACGCGGCGATCAGATCAATTAGGATTGATACCCGGTGCAGCGAAAGTTTAAAAATTTTTGTATGGAACGATTCCATAATAGGTATCAACCTTACGATTAAATTGTGTGTGTAAAAATTAAATAACAATTATAAAATTTTTACCTTTAATCTCGAATCGAGATTTTGGACACCAACAGATTTCTCTGCTCTCGTTGTATATCCCTGGAACTGATGGACGAACTGTTCTTCAATCAGGTCCACGAATGGATATTCAATCCCTCTGATAGATTGCACTAGAAAATCTATCAGAAGTTTCTACGAAGAGATTAACGAATTTGATCCGTTAAACCAGACTGTAATTCAAAATCACAGGCTGGATTTTTCTCGAGCAAAGGGAGAGGGGCCGGCCACCTTTTAGAAAATTAACTAGGGTTTTCGAAAATTCTTGTGACCTGTTGTGTGTAATTTCTGTACTGCAATAACTTATTTATAATGTAGGCCGCTAACAGCTTAGGGCCCATTAGTCATAAGTTCAAGCCCGACAAGCAAAGCCCGCATGTTCAGAAATTAATATAAAATTCATCGTGACTCCGATTGATAAACCGATTTCACCAATGTGCACAGAAACCATTTCTGCACCTTTTAAAGTCAAGATAAATTTTTTTTGAATCCGAATTCAGTGATTTCCAAAAATGGCCATCCCTATGTCATTTTAGGAAATCTTACTCCTCTACTCTTAAATAAGAAGTCCAACTTCTTTGTTCATTAAATTTAACTCTTTAAATTTAACTATCTCAACGGGGATTAAAAATCCATTACACTGTGTGACCCTCAATGGTTCAGGGATACAGCTAGCCGTGGGCTCACAACTCCTTGTGACTCGGAACAACAATTTCCGACTTGCCCATCGAATCATGGTAAGAGCGCCTAGCAACATTGCCCCATGATTCCCTAGGTATCACTGATAGTGCCTACAAGAACCAATAGATTTTGGTTAGCGTACAGTACGGTCCCTTCATCCATATATCCCGATCGAATCAGCAACCATTGGTATATCGAGAGTCGTTCGAGATTCGATAACTATGCAATACATCTTGAAGATCAAATAGTGACATCGCATGTGCTACTAAGAAACCATTTCTTAAACCACATCATGTACTCTGGCCAGAGATTCGTCACACTAATATCTCCTCAGATCGCATAGGATATCCACACTCGCAAGTATGTGGTGAATCCTTGACAACAAAGCATCGACTCCTATATGTGTTGTAACTGTACCCAATCCCGACACCTGATGACCCCAATAGAGTTGGTAAACGAGTCAAAGCACAGTACTAGCATATATAGTCTCAATGATGTTTCAAGTAATAAGGACTAATGGTGTACAACCAAAACCGCGGACTATATCCACTCGATAAGTGATAACCACTTGGAAAGTCCGGATAGGGTAGTTCGATCATTCATCGTATGAATATCCATTTGCATGCTTCAAACATCTCCATGTTCCTTACCAATGAAACGTGGTACTCTGCATCGCAAATGCTAGTCTCAAACTCGAGCGATCCTTATCCTTATTATCGGACGGCTCAATCGACTAGGAACAGTTTAGAATATACAGTGACTATAAGATGTGTTTCATGATAGACATCCCCATGTTCTACCACATCTTACATACACTATAGTATATTCAAGGTCTTTATCAAAACAACAATAGTATATCACAATATAACAATATGAAGAAAGATAAAGTCATTGTCATTAATAAAAGTGTAAATAATATTAAACAAAAGATTGTTTATACAAAGAGTCATCAAAGCCCTTAGCCACAAGTTGGCTCACCGGGCACCCACTCTTTCAATCTCTCACTTGCCCTAAAGCCAACTAGTCATACTACGTAGACCCATTGTTTCGCGATGTTTGTCAAATAATGGTCCTGGCAAGGGCTTAGTAAGTGGATCAGCAATATTGTCTGCAGAGGTCACTCTTTCGACAGTGATGTCTCCTCTTTCCACAATCTCCCGAATGATGTCGTATTTCCTCAGTACGTGTTTGGATCTTTGATGAGACCTTGGTTCCTTTTCCTGAGCAACGGCACCCGTGTTGTCACAGTACACCGGGACTGGACCAACAACTTCAGGAATGACGCCCAACTCTTGGACGAAATTCCTCATCCAAACGGCCTCTTTAGCAGCAGCTGATGCTGCAATGTATTCAGCCTCACTGGTGGAATTCGCTGTGGTGTCCTGCTTGGAACTCTTCCAAGAGACAGCACCGCCATTGAGCATGAACACAAATCCAAAGGTTGACTTTGAGTCATCCACGTCACTTTGGAAGCTAGAGTCGGTATAGCCTTCCAATTTTAGTTCTCTTCCTCCATATACCATGAACATATTCTTAGTCCTTCGTAAGTACTTAAGAATGTCCTTCACGGCTTTCCAATGCATTTGACCGGGATTAGCTTGATATCTGCTCGTGACACTCAGAGCAAATGCTACATCCGGTCTGGTAGATATCATCTCATACATGATACTACCTATGGCTGACGCATATGGTACATGTGTCATTTTCTCTATCTCTTCATCAGTCTTGGGACACATAGACTTGGATAGAAAAACTCCATGACACATGGGTAGATGTCCTCTCTTGGACCCATCCATTGAAAACCTTTTCAATATGGTGTCGATGTAGGTTGATTGAGTGAGTCCTATCATTCTCTTAGATCTATCTCTATAGATCTGTATCCCTAGAATATAGGATGCCTCACCCAAATCCTTCATCGAGAATCTACCTGATAACCATATCTTTGTTGAGTGCAACATCCCTACATCATTCCCAATGAGTAGGATGTCATCAACATAAAGTACTAAGAATGTCACAGCATCCTTAACTACTTTCTTGTACACGCATGGTTCCTCCGGATTCTTGATGAAACCAAAATCTTTTATTGTTTCATCAAATTTTTGGTTCCAACTTCTTGATGCTTGTTTTAGACCATAAATTGATCTCTGAAGCTTGCATACCTTATGCTCGCTTTCCATGGATGTGTACCCCTCAGGCTGCTTCATATAGATTTCTTCCTTAATGTCTCCATTAAGAAAAGCAGTCTTCACATCCATTTGCCATATCTCATAGTCATACCAAGCAGCTATGGCAATAAGGATTCTGATGGACTTGAACATTGCAACTGGTGAAAAGGTTTCATCATAGTCAACTCCTTGTCTTTGAGTATAACCTTTCGCCACCAATCGCGCCTTGTAGGTCAATACCTTACCATCAGGCCCAAGCTTTCTCTTGTAGATCCATTTACACCCTATTGGAACAATTCCATCGGGAGGATCTACTAGAGACCAAACTTGGTTTGTATGCATCGAATCTATTTCCGACTGCATAGCTTCAAGCCATAAATTTGAATCCGCATCAGAAATTGCTTCCTTGAAGTTTCTTGGATCACATCCAACATCGGGTTCATCTTGATCCCCTTCAAGAAGAAGACCATATCGAATAGGAGGTCTAGAAGTCCTCTCGGATCTTCTAGGTATAGGCGTGTCCAGCAATGGTTCCTGAGGTGTAGGATCGTTATTTTGTATTTCGGGTTCTTCTCGAATTTCTTCGAGTTCCATCATCTCGCCTTTCTTATCCAATAAGAACTCCTTCTCCAAGAAGGTGGCATTCCTTGAAACAAACACCTTTGTTTCAGCAGGATAATAGAAATAATATCCGATTGAATTCTTCGGATACCCTACAAAATAACATAAGCTGGATCGACTATCCAACTTATCTCCCACTGTCCGCTTCACGTAAGCAGGACATCCCCAAATCCTCAAGTACGAATACTTAGGAGCTTTGCCATTCCATAACTCGTATGGTGTTTTGTCCACTGCTTTAGTATGGACGTTGTTCAACAACAATACCGCCGTTTCAAGCGCATAGCCCCAAAACGAAGGTGGAAGCTCAGTGAAGCTCATCATGGACCGAACCATGTCCAACAAAGTTCGATTACGACGCTCCGATACACCATTAAGCTGTGGTGTCATAGGAGGAGTCCACTGAGAGAGAATCCCATTCTCTTTTAGATAGTCCAAAAACTCGGTACTTAAGTATTCTCCACCTCGATCCGATCGAAGTGCTTTAATACTTTTACCTAGCTTGTTTTCTACTTCAGCCTTGAATTCTTTGAACTTTTCAAATGCTTCAGACTTATATTTCATTAAATATAAATACCCATACCTTGAATAATCATCAGTAAAGGTAATGAAGTAGGTGTGGCCATATTGAGTCCCAACTCTAAATGGACCACAAACATCTGTATGGATCAAATCCAACAGATTTTGACTACGCTCAGGTTTCCCCTTAAAAGGAGATTTAGTCATTTTTCCTTTTAGGCAGGATTCACAAGTAGGTAGAGAGTTAATATCAGACATATCAAACATGCCCTCTCCCACTAGCTTGTTCATCCTCCTTGAGGAAATATGACCTAGCCTAGCGTGCCAAAGGTTTGCCGGGTTTTGGCTATCGATTTTCCTTTTGTTTGTTGTTGCCGGTTTATCAACATAATTTATTGGAACGTCTTTTAGTTTTAAGTTGTATAGATCGTTTTCAAGTTGTCCATTTCCAATTAAACATTCATTCTTGTAAATATTGCAAATCCCATTCACAAAATTGCAAGAATAACCATCTCTATCAAGCATAGAAACAGAAATAATGTTTTTAATCAAATCCGGAACAAATAAAATATCTCTTAAAAGTAACTTAAAACCATTCTGCAAAAATAAATAAACATCTCCCACGGCTTTAGCTTCAACTCTGGAACCATTTCCGAGCCTCAGCTGGGTCTCACCCATTCTAAGCCTGCGACTTCTTGTCATCACCTGCAAATCATTGCAAATGTGAGATCCACATCCGATATCCAATACCCAAGAAGTAGTATTAAGTGAAACATTTATTTCAATATAGAACATACCCTTCGCAGTTCGCAACTGCTCTAGATATTCCTTGAAGTTACGCTTCCAATGACCGGGCTTCTTGCAGTAATGGCAAACATCCTTGGATTTTTCCATGTTTGAAGCCTTTGTCTTGTACTTCTTCTCGGGTTCGATTTTCTTGGGTGGGGCAGAACGTTTCTTGCCCTTTGTACTTGGCCCCTTCTTAGCAGAAGAAGAGGAGCCCACCAAGAAAGCCGGTTTATCCTTCTTTAATGTGGATTCATATGTCACAAGCATATTGACCATCTCTTCAAGGGAGGCCTCTATTTTGTTCATATTGAAATTCACCACAAATCCGTCAAACGAAGAAGGAAGAGACAGAAGTAGTAAGTCCACGTTGAGTTCATGCTCCAACACCAAATCAAGGGTTACCAACTTCTGTATGAGCCAAATCACTCGTACCCCATGATCACGGACCGAAGTCCCTTCACGCATGCGACACGTCATTAGCTCCTTTACAGTAGCGAACCTTTCAGCCCTCGATTGAGCCCCAAAAAGTTCCTTGAGTTGAACGTGAATGTCAGCAGCATTCACGGTGTCCTCAAATCGCCTCTGGAGTTCATCAGACATCGAGGCTTTCATATAGCATTTGGTCTTGATATCATGGTCCCACCATGTATCAATTTTGGCTAACTCCTCTGGACTTACGTCAGCTGGTGCTTCCTTCGGAGGAGATTTTTCTAACACGTAGAGCATCTTCTCCGAAGTCAAGACAATCTTCAACTTACGGAACCATTCCGTATAGTTTGCGCCAGTCAACTTATTTTGTTCGAGCATCGAGAAAAGTGGATTACGTGAATTCATCTTATGAAATACTGAAAAGAAACAGACAAATATCAGTGATTGTTTAAGCAATTTACTAAGACATAAAATAGGCGAAATTTATTTTATGAATCTCACTCCCACTATTTTAACGATTTCACTACCCTCTAGTGAAAACGGGAAACTGTTTTCCTTAGTGAGAACATGGAGTCCAATTGACAATCTATGGTCCCGAATAATATCAGCCAACCATAATTTCAAAAGGTAGAGCCCAATTGCTTCCAAAGCAACCTCCATGTTTTTACCTCATGTCCAATAAGGGCCCAATAATATGACGCCGTTTATTGTGACATGTCAAGATGACCCATCAATATTAAGTTGTGATGGACGGTCGCCATGTGGATCCCCCAATAATATGAGCCGATCCCATGGGAGTTCCACCCAACTTACAACATGTGTCGATCCAATGTACAGCTTTTCGACGAACGGGCCCCCCCAATAATATGAGTCGGACCGTATCCGCGGGTAGCATCTCATACATTGATCGTTGATGGAAGGTAGGAACATTTAAACAAATTTAAATTTCCTTTATTTATCTTGATATCAATTTTAAATCATATTTAAAATGAGGGATTTTAATTACAAAAATTTGTCTCATCATTTTTAAAATTTTTGTATGCTTGCCGGATTCACACAATTATGTCTAAAACATGCATACAACTATAATATCACATATTATATAGGATGATCGATTCCATTTCTAATCGACCCGTGGTTGCCAATCACGAATCTTAGTCCAATCCTAGGTAATATGCAGTATGCAATGCAATCCTATTACATTTGCTTCCAATTTACATTTCTTCTGTCTTTATTGTCTGCTGGGCCCACCTCCATCTTCAAATCTTGATCTCCCACTAAATCTAATGTATTTACAATAAATAACAATGACAAGTAGGGGATACATTTTTAAGGGGTGGGAACGGGCCATAAACCAAGCCCACTTTTATTACATATGACATTCATATTGGGCCATAAACCAGGCCCATTAATAAAACCAACAACAATAAAACAAATGTAAATTCCTAACATACACCTACAAAATTGGTCATGGCAATCGATCATCTTTATCCAATAACATTTAATTCAAAATTAATTTATTGGATAACATGCAATGGAAATTTAAACTTAAAAGGATAAAATCATATTTCATACATAAAATCTTATTTTATATACAAAATCATATTTTATCTTTTTATCAAATAAATTCATATTTTATCTATAAAATCCAATTTTATACATAAAATCATATTTTACTTAATATATCCATAAGATCATATCTTATCATCAATTGTACCAAAAATAATTAATTTCAAAATTCAATTTAAGGATAAAATATTAAAATTTTTCAAAAATTCAAATTTATCCAAAAATCAATTTTAAAATTTTTGGACTCGAACAATTCGATCCGATACCTCGTGGACCAATCAAAACAATTTTCGATCGGATCAAAAATAGAATTTTAACATATTAAAATTTAATTTAACAATTAAAAAATAATTTTTCTCCCGCGGGCCGCCCGGGACATTCCCGGGCTGCCCGCGCCCTAATGGGGTCGGGCCGGGCAGCCCGGCTACCCCTAGGGCAGCGACGATCGCTGCCCTGGGCAGCGCCGTGCGCTGCCCGGGGCAGCGAAGATTGCTGCCCCTGCCCCGGGCAGCGATCCAATCGCTGCCCGGGTTTTTGCCCGAAAAAAAAATTTTATTTTTAAAATATTTATTTTGTTTCAAAAACCGACGCCTAAAAAATTTTTGTACAATCGATTAAATTTAATCGCTTGATCTGAGCAACCTGGCTCTGATACCAATGTTGGAGAACGCGGCGATCAGATCAATTAGGATTGATACCCGGTGCAGCGGAAGTTTAAAAATTTTTGTATGGAACGATTCCATAATAGGTATCAACCTTACGATTAAATTGTGTGTGTAAAAATTAAATAACAATTATAAAATTTCCTTTAATCTCGAATCGAGATTTTGGACACCAACAGATTTCTCTGCTCTCGTTGTATATCCCTGGAACTGATGGACGAACTATTCTTCAATCAGGTCCACGAACGGATATTCAATCCCTCTGATAGATTGCACTAGAAAATCTATCAGAAGTTTCTACGAAGAGATTAACGAATTTGATCCGTTAAACCAGACTGTAATTCAAAATCACAGGCTGGATTTTTCTCGAGCAAAGGGAGAGGGGCCGGCCACCTTTTAGAAAATTAACTAGGGTTTTTGAAAATTCTTGTGACCTGTTGTGTGTAATTTCTGTACTGCAATAACTTATTTATAATGTAGGACGCTAACAGCTTAGGGCCCATTAGTCATAAGTTCAAGCCCGACAAGCAAAGCCCGCATGTTCATAAATTAATATAAAATTCATCGTGACTCCGATTGATAAACCGATTTCACCAATGTGCACAGAAACCATTTCTGCACCTTTTAAAGTCAAGATAAATTTTTTTTGAATCCGAATTCAGTGATTTCCAAAAATGGCCATCCCTATGTCATTTTAGGAAATCTTACTCCTCTACTCTTAAATAAGAAGTCCAACTTCTTTGTTCATTAAATTTAACTCTTTAAATTTAACTATCTCAACGGGGATTAAAAATCCATTACACTGTGTGACCCTCAATGGTTCAGGGATACAGCTAGCCGTGGGCTCACAACTCCTTGTGACTCGGAACAACAATTTCCGACTTGCCCATCGAATCATGGTAAGAGCGCCTAGCAACATTGCCCCATGATTCCCTAGGTATCACTGATAGTGCCTACAAGAACCAATAGATTTTGGTTAGCGTACAGTACGGTCCCTTCATCCATATATCCCGATCGAATCAACAACCATTGGTATATCGAGAGTCGTTCGATATTCGATAACTATGCAATACATCTTGAAGATCAAATAGTGACATCGCATGTGCTACTAAGAAACCATTTCTTAAACCACATCATGTACTCTGGCCAGAGATTCGTCACACTAATATCTCCTCAGATCGCATAGGATATCCACACTCGCAAGTATGTGGTGAATCCTTGACAACAAAGCATCGACTCCTATATGTGTTGTAACTGTACCCAATCCCGACACCTGATGACCCCAATAGAGTCGGTAAACGAGTCAAAGCACAGTACTAGCATATAGAGTCTCAATGATGTTTCAAGTAATAAGGACTAATGGTGTACAACCAAAACCGCGGACTATATCCACTCGATAAGTGATAACCACTTGAAAAGTCCGGATAGGGTAGTTCGATCATTCATCGTATGAATATCCATTTGCATGCTTCGAACATCTCCATGTTCCTTACCAATGAAACGTGGTACTCTGCATCGCAAATGCTAGTCTCAAACTCGAGCGATCCTTATCCTTATTATCGGACGGCTCAATCGACTAGGAACAGTTTAGAATATACAGTGACTATAAGATGTGTTTCATGATAGACATCCCCATGTTCTACCACATCTTACATACACTATAGTATATTCAAGGTCTTTATCAAAACAACAATAGTATATCACAATATAACAATATGAAGAAAGATAAAGTCATTGCCATTAATAAAAGTGTAAATAATATTAAACAAAAGATTGTTTATACAAAGAGTCATCAAAGCCCTTAGCCACAAGTTGGCTCACCGGGCACCCACTCTTTCAGTTGACACTAAAAATCAGCTTGCTGATATTTTTATAAAACCATAAGATGAAAATACTTTTATTCCTTTGCGTGCTGAACTTCGAATGATTGAGCTGTAAATCGCATTTAGACATAAAATAAATTTAATGTCATATTAAGGGGAAGCTTAATAATAATTTTGAGCAATTTAATTTTTGATAATGCAAATTAATTATATTTATTCAAAATTATGAGCTCACATTATATATGAATTAAATGTTTAGGACTTAAAATTTAAGAGTCAAATTTTAAAAATTTTGATATCGTCCAGATCAGAACCTCCAAACTCGTTTCGGAGCCTCCGATCATCCTCCCACATTTTGAAATTCAAACTTTTAAATTTCCCTCCAAAATCACGGTTCGGAACCTACGAACACGTTCGGAGCTTTTGATCTGGAATAACATCCTTCAGAATTAATTAATTACCGCCTTGGAATTTTTGCTGACCGCCCAAAGAGTGGAACCTCTTAACTAGGAACGGAGCCTCCGTTCTCCTATCTTTAGACAACTTGTCACCATCGCAGAGGCTGTTGAGATCGGAGCTTCCGATCTCTCATGCCTATAAATACTTGATCGAACATTCAATTTTCCTTGCACCTCAAAAACTATTCTTTCATTCTTTTAGCCAAAATTCTAAGCCAAAAATGTCTCCTAGGCGCAATGATGCTGAGGCGGGCTCGAGTCGTCGAAACCAATGCTGTCTCGATGCCCAACCTCATGATCCCAATCTACCAGCTATTTCTCGTCCTATACCTGATGATTACCATACCCAACCTATCCTACCAGGTAGTATTTTGCACACCACTTCCGTAGCCCAATCTCATCTCCTATTGTCGAATTTTATCACGTTTCAACAATGGGAATCTTTTTTTCCAACCCTCTATTCCCAAATTTATTTTTCATACACTCATTCACGAGTTCAATTCCAACCTTGAACTTATACTCACAGCGACGATATTTATGTTGCCACAATTGTTCAAATCCAAAAAATTCTTTTTTCATCTGCTGATCTCTCCGCTTGGTTCAATCTTCCTTGGAATGGACCGGGTAATTTCTTTTCTCAGAGTTGGCCTCAAAACGATCCTATTTTTGATCACGTAGAGTTGCTAAATGCTATTCTCGGCGATAAATGTATTTTATACACTTAATTTATATATAATTTTAATAGTTAATTATTTGTTTAGAGAAGATTTATGTGTAGGTTTTGTTGTTTTTGTGCTTTTAGGGAATTATGGAGCTTTACGGAGAAAAAAAGAAATTAATAGAAGAATGAGAAAAGAAAATAAAAAGGAAAAAGAAAAGAAGACAAGGAAGAAAAAGAAAAGAAGAGGAAGAGATAATGGACTTTTCATAATGGGCCTACTGTTAGCGCTAACATTAAGCGCTAAAGAGAACAAATCAAGAGCAAACGCGCTGGTGAAATTAGAGTTGAGCAGCGAACTTCAAGCGCGCTCGCGCCGATATTTGGAGCGCCCGCTTCGTAGCTGCCATCTCAGATTTTAATTATTTCGGGCAATTTTATGGGCTTTTTGCTGGGATTTTATTGTGACGATATAAAAAGGATTTCTGAGCGTGAATTTGGGGGGAGCCGCCAGAACATATCATACGTACATATCAGAGAAGAAATCAGAGAGTTTGATCATGTGATTTTTTGGAAGAATTCTGGGTGTAATAGAAGAACGAAGACGGAGATCGATAGACCGGACACGGCATCGCAACGACGAATTTGATTTCTATCGTTTATTTATTAAATTATGAATATGTTTGAATTTTTGAACATGATTTGTTTTATTCAGGATTTTATTATGAACTAATTTTTTAGAGTCTAGAGGTCGGATGGAACCTGGTGTAGACGCTTTCATGAATTTTTGATTTTATTGAATTGAGTTTCTTCTAGATTAATTGTGTTTTTAGAATTGATTGTATTTTCAATTATCTGATAAATAATTGAATTGTAATACTTATTTGAAATCTGGCACTCGGGAGAGGGGATTTTGAATAGGACCAATAGGATATAGACTGTTAATTATTTATATAGCTCGGGAGAGTATATAATTTTAACAGAGCTTTTAAAAAGAACATTATTTTAAATTGATCACTGCAGGTAGATTTTTAATAGGGATATTGAAATTGAATTGTGGTTGATAAAAATTATTTGCTGCTCGGGAGAGGAAAATAATAAACTTAACTGTTCTTGGCTATTAATCACTGAATTTCATGAAGATAAATTAATTAAGATTGATTTTTGTTGAAATCGGGTGAAATCTATATCTCTAGACCATTTTTCCTCTGATTGATATTTATATGAGTATTGTGTGTGTGCTTTTAAATTCATTGATTATTTTATGTTCCTGCAAAATTCTTGATAATTGATTTTCTAGATAAAATTAAGACTATTTTAATTACAAGAACTGAATATTTTCATTTTACTCCCTGTGGGAACGATACTTGATTTTATCACTATATTAAAACTTGACACTCGTACGCTTGCGAGCAATTTTTCACAACAAGTTTTTGGCGCCATTGTCGAGGAGTAAATTTTGATTAATTTTTTTAGTCTTGTTACCAATTAGTCTAAGTTTTAATTTAGCGTTTTTTTTTGTTTTATTTTAAAGTCACTAATTAATTTTTCTTATTTTTAATTGCAGTTTATGCTACGATCTCATAGTGCGAATTCTCTGCTTTTTGATCCGGAGATCGAGCGAACTACACGTTCTTTAAGACGACTGAGAAGAGAATAATTACGGAACATGGCGGAAGAAGAAGTACAACAACCTCCCGCGGTGCCAATTAGAGATCACTTTCGGCCGACGATCCAGACACACTATTCTGGAATCGCTCGAGGAACCATTAATGCCAACAACTTCGAGTTAAAGCCGTCACTAATCAACATGGTTCAGCAGAACCAATTCAATTGAAGCGCTACAGCTGATCCTCACTTACACTTACGTACTTTCTTGGAGATAACCGATACGGTAAAAATTAATGGTGTGTCTGAGGATATTATACGTTTACGCTTGTTTTATTTTTCTCTTCGGGATCAGGAGAGGAGTTGGCTACAATCACTGCCTTTAGGGAGCATTATTACATGGGAGGATATGGCAGTCAAATTTCTTGCAAAATATTTTTCACCTTCCAAGTCCACCCAACTGAATATTAAAATCAGCACCTTCCGGCAGATGGATATTGAACAGCTATACGAGGCATGGGAAAGGTATAAAGAGTTATTAAGACGTTGTCCTAACCAAAATTTTGCAGATTGAGAACAGATTGAGTGGTTTTACAATGGGTTGGATATGCCCACGAGAATGTTTATGGACTCTGCTGCTGGAGGTACTATATTGCAAAGGACCCCATTCAGACCTATGATATGCTGGAACAGATGACTATCAATAGTTATCAATGGTCATCTGAGCGTATGGGAGTCAAGAAGTCAATTGGAGTGTATGTAGTGGATCCTTTCACATCTATCACTGCCCAATTATCTGCACTGACTACACAGGTAGCTGCGTTGAATAAAATGAGTGTTACAAAACCATCAGGTGTACCGGGTGCTATGGACGAATCTCACTATCCTAAAAAAGTGCAGTACATAAATCAGAGAGGTTAAGAAGCTTACAAAGGTAATCCTGTACCCAATACTTATCACCCCAGTATGCGTAATCATGAAAATTTTTCTTATGCTAACAATAAAAATGTGTTGAATCCTCCTCCGGGATACAACACAATTAAGGGTGAGGGTAAGACATCTTGGAGGATGTTGTTAGTAATTTTGTGCAGGAATCTGGTAAGAGGATGGTGATGATAGAGACTCGCCTTGACAGTTTAGAGACACATGTTGCCAACATGGGTGCTGTATTGCAATCCATGGAGACTAGCATTGGGCAGCTGGCAAATGCCTTGAAGGATAACAACAGAGGCCAATTTTCGAGAAACACTGAGGTAAATCCAAAGGAGCAGTGTAATGCCATAGAGTTGAGGAGTGGGAAAGAAGTAGGAGTCCAAGAACTTACTGTTGAAGAGAAGAAAATTGAGGAAGCGGTCGAAGAGAAGGAGCCTAAATCTGAGCCGAAACCGATGTACAAGCCTCAACTCCCATACCCGCAGAGATTCAAGAAGAAAACATTGGATGAGCAGTTCTCCAAGTTCTTGGAAATTTTCAAGAAGATTCATATCAACATCCCCTTTTGGAGCAAATGCCAAATTATGCGAAGTTCATCAAGGAGGTGATGTCCAAAAAAAAGAGGCTGCTAGAGAACGAGGTAGTAAATCTAACTGAAGAATGCAGTGCTGTGCTACAAAAGAAAATGCCACAAAAGCTTAAATATCCAGGGAGTTTTACTATTCCTTGTTCTATTGATGGATCTCATTTTACTACTACACTATGTGATTTAGGAGCCAGTATTAATTTAATGTCGTTGTCTATTTATAGGGCCTTGGAGTTAGGAGAGATGAAATCGACCATGATTTCCTTGTAGTTGGCGGATAGAAGCATCACATATCCACTTGGAATTATTGAAGATGTACTAGTTAAGGTGGACAAATTTATATTTACGGTGAATTTTGCGATCTTGGACATAGAAGCGGATCATGGTGCTCCATTGATTTTTGTGAGACCATTCTTGGCCACTGCGGATGCAAAAATTTAAGTGAAGAAGGGTGAAATGTCTATGGGTGTGTAGTGCGAACGGGTGATTTATAACTTATTCATGAAGACACCTAATACATCCGTTGAAGAATTGTGCTTAATTGAGCCGGTTGTGAAGTTGGAGAGCTGTCAAAGAGCTGATTTTGCGGTTGATTCATTGAAGGAGAGAGCGCCAAATTTAACAAAGAATAAGTTCACGAAAAAGAGAGCAAAATTTAAAAGGCGGTTCGTGGAATTTATTTGGCGTGTGAAAGAAAAGGGGAAGACTTAATACCGGTGAAAGTCGGGCTGACGACTATAAACCAAGCGCTACTTGGGAGGCAACCCAAGCATTTTCTTTTATTTTATTTGGTTTTATTTTCATTTTAGTTAATTTTTGTTATATATTTTTTTAGTTTTTTATTATCAATTTTTGAAGCCTAATTCTTGTCATTTTTCAAATTTTTTAGGCTTAAAAATCTCAAATTCGAGCAAGAGGGGCGCCTACCCCATTAAGCTGAACGCCCGCGCAAACACCTGGAAGAAATTGGCGTTGAAATTTGAACAAAAGGCGCACCAGCGTCACTCCTCTCGAGCGCCCACGCCTCATCTACGCATTGAAGCATACCTCTTCCGTGCATAAAAGAGAGAAATCGTGCCTCCTCCTTCCTCATTAGCGCAACCTAATCTGTGCAACGTCTAGCGCAAATGCGCATTTCCATAACCACATCAATGCGCAAAAAATCCCATCCGCCCCAATTTATGTGCAAATGCGCATCTCTTTTGCACCAACCACGGCGCAATTGCGCTCTTCATCCGCGCTATACTAAGCTCTAACGAGCTTCCCAAGAGCGCAACACCCAGCGCAAACATCTCTTTTGCACCAACCCCAGTGCAAACGCGCAATCCCCTGCTAGCTAAAACCAGAGAAAACAGCTCATCATCTGCGCGATTGCTCCCTCATCAGCAGCCCTCTCATTACTTGCACTAATAACCTCCTCAGTGCATCAACCATGAGCTATCGTGTTCTTGAAGTGAACCCCGAACTAAGCACCATACAACACACATTTAATGATAGCACCCCCAAGCTGCAAATCACCATTCGAGATCGACCATTTGCTATGCCTCGCACTCAATTTTTTTTCCCATACATTAAGCGAGATATATTGTCTTGATTGCTTCGGGATTCACTTTTGTGTATTATCTTATCATGTGCCTAAATTATTTTCAGGTTCATTTGGATGTTCATGTTGTGCTTTCTAAATTTCCTCCCATGGTCGGATTATAAGGGTGATATAGATGCTTCAAGAATTTTCATCTTTCCATAGAGGTGTCGAAAGGTATGCGTCCCTTGTTCTTTTTCTTGTTTTTAATCATTAGGGACAATGATAATATTAAGTTTGGGGGATGAATCATTTTGTCAATGATTTAGTTGTTAGTTGTATTTGATGGTTTGAGTTGATTGGTTTGATTATGATTGTGCTGTATAGTTAAAAAAATTTGTTTGAGATTAGTTGTTGTGTTGAAAAGAGTTTAAAAGAAGACGAGAAATAATTGGATGCATGGCCAATGATGAAAAATTTTTATTTTGTGCTATAACTAAAATTCATGACTGTTTACCTATTTGACAAATATTTTTGAATTAATGGAACCAATTAGATGAACAATTTCCTATACCCTCTGTGATTAATACTTGAATCTGATTTTTGAAACATACAAACATAGAGATGATTGAGGCATTGTTTGAAATTTTTGGGCCTGAATTTTACTGAATTTTTATTGAATAATTTTATCCTTAGTTTCTCATTTGAGCCTACACGTATATGAGTGCATGAGGTACAAACTCTGAATTTTTTTGTGAAAATCATCGTTTACTGCTGATGATTATTTATTCTGCACTGATTTAAATTTGTTAGTGGATTGAGACTTGTCTAGAACTAGTTCGGACACTCTTCGAGGCGAAATATGGGCATAATTGTAATTAGAAATGATTTAGGCAATTTTTCTGAAATCGTTTAAGCCTTTCAAGCTACCCAATTAATGTATGTATCCCTAGTAACTTGTTTGAGCTTTGTTGAAAATCGAATGACATGCATGTAAACGTGTGATAAACCCCCATTCATCATTATTTAAATGTCCTACATTGACTACCTGAATAGCCTAAACACTAATTCCTACCTTTAAGGGAGTAATTTGAATGCTAAAATGTTATATGCTCTTAGTTGATTTTTGTGAATATGGAATGGTGTAGTGGAAGATTTGAAAAGAAAAGAAAAAAAAATCAAGAATGTGGTAGTTAAAAAGAGAAAAAAAAAAGTTGTGAAAAAATTGTTGGTGTAAAAAGAAAAGATGAAAAATCAATGGAAAAAAAAAAGAGAAGTGTGGAATTGTGAATGAAAAGGAGTGGAAATTACTTATTGAGCATAAATTACTCCTTATTTTGAATTCTTATCCTTTGTTTGTAGCCATGAGTCAGGCCTGACATTATAAGCCGATTAAGTCTTATTGACCGAGTCTCAGTTGCCCAATATACTAGTGGAGAAGAGTTGCGAGAATTTAGCATATGGACTGTTGATTGATACTTTTAATGATTATGAGTTTTTGATCGAAACACGCACACACTATTATTCTTTGAATTAACCTGAATGTGAGGGTTTTTGTTTTTGATATCCTTATATTTGATACCTTTCTACCTTGAAAAGTCCTCATGATCTATGAATGTGTGAATTGAACTTGGATAAGGATGTTTTGAACCGTGAGTTGCGGAGATTGTAAGTTTATGCGGTATTTAGTTATGATTGAAATTTTCAAGTGTTAGTAGGTTGGATGTGATTGGATTTGAATTTTTAAAATTACTGTTGAGGCCATTGCTCAATAATATTTCTTGGATATTCTTGTTGGTTTTTGGTGATTTGAGTTTTTATAATTTATGAGTTGTTTTGATAGTTTTGCTCGGGACTAGCAAAAGTATAAGTTTGGTGGTATTTGATAAGTGTATTTTATACACTTATTTTATATATGATTTTAATTGTTAATTATTGGTTTCGAGAAAATTTATGTGTATGTTTAGTTGTTTTTGTGCTTGTAGGGAATTATGGAGATTTTACCGAGAAAAAAAGAAATTAATAAAAGAATGAGAAAGAAAATAAAAAAGGAAAAGAAAATAAGACAAGGAAGAAAAAGAAAAGAAGATGAAGAGATAACGGGATTTTCATAATGGGCCTAATGTTAGCGCTAACATTAAGCGCTAAAGAGAACAAATCAAGAGCAAACGCGATGGTGAAATTAGAGTTGAGCAGCGAACTTAAAGAGCGCTCGCGCCGATATTTGGAGCGCCCGCCCCGTAGCTTCCATCTCAGATTTTAATTATTTCGGAAAATTTTATGGGCTTTTTGCTGGGCTTTTATTGTGACGATATAAAAAAGAATTCTGAGCGTGAAATTTGGGGGGAGCCGCCACAACACATCATACGTACATATCATAGAAGAGATCAGAGAGTTTGATCGTGTGATTTTCTGGAAGAATTCTGGGTGTAATCGAAGAACGAAGACGGAGATCGATAGACCGGACATGACATCGCATCGACAGATTTGATTTCTATCTTTTTATTTATTAAATTCTGAATATGTTTGAATTTTTTAACATGATTTGTTTTATTCAGGATTTTATTATGAACTAATTTGTTAGAGTCTAGAGGTCGGATGGAACCTGGTGTAGACGCTTTCATAAATTTTTGATTTTATTGAATTAAGTTTATTCTAGATTAATTTTGTTTCTGGAATTGATTGTCTTTTCAATTATCTGATCAATAATTTAATTGTAATATTTATTTGAAATCTGGCACTCGGAAGAGAGAATTTTGAATAGGACCAATAGGATATACACTGTTAATTATTTATATAGCTCGAGAAAGTATATAATTTTAACACAGCTTTTAAAAAGAACATTATATTAAATAGATCACTGCAGGTAGATTCTTAATAGGAATATTGAAATTGAATTGTAGTTGATAAAAATTATTTGTTGCTCTGGAGAGGAAAATAATAAACTTAAGTGTTCTTGGTTATTAATCACTGAATTTCATGAAGATAAATTAATTAGGATTGATTGTTGTTTAAACCAAATGAAATCTATACCTCTAGAACATTTTTTTTCTGATTGATATTTATCTGAGTATTGTGTGCGTGCTTTTAAATTCATTGATTATTTTATTTTCCTGAAAAATTCTTGATAATTGATTTTGTAGATAAAATTAAGACTATTTTAATTACAAGATATAGATATTTTAATTTTACTCCCTGTGAGAACGATACATGATTTTATCACTGTATTAAAACTTGACACTTGTACGCTTGCGAGCATTTTTTCACAACACTCGGTCATCCACCCACTGCTACTGACGACCGACTTCTTCTCAAACATTTTGGTCCTGATTTTCAAATCATTCAAAACTCATCACTACTTCCATAGTTTCTCGTAGTAGAGACCTCTCCACTTGAAAATATCTTGATCTCTACAAAAATTTTCACATCATTTCCTCCCGAAATTTCAACCTTCCACGCTTAATTATGCAGGTTATGCATAACATAGCTAAAATCCTAAACGAGCAAGCCTTCCTTTCACTCACTTTATTAATCTTATTTTAAATCACTTTGATGTTGACTTTGCGAATTTGGTCCAGGAACCAATTGCATATAGTCATACTTTTGATCACGCTTCTACACCAGGATGAACTTATCTTGGCATCCTTTCTTTTCTTGTTGGTTTGACGACCCTAGTTGTGTCTTTTCCAAATTCCACCTAGTTACTAATTTTTTCATTCCTTTTTCATCTCTTCCTAATTCTGTCCAAATTAAGGGATTTTCTACTAGGCATCCTAACGAAGATATTCCATCTTCTTTTTTTGGACCTCATTTGTCCTCCGTCTATTATAAATATGGCGGATCTTCCTTTTTTTTCACCAAACATTCATAATACTCCTCAACAATTTTCTTTTTATCATTTCTCTGAGTACCTCATCCATCTCAAAAACACCATTGCAAGGAACCATGCCCAGTCAATTGCTACTTTGACCGAGATGAGTTCTCGGGCAACTACTTCTTTAAACGAGTTGACGTCTCATATTGCTTCTTTGCAGACTCGTTTTAACCACTATCTGTCTCATCCTCTGCCACAGAATGAAGACTCTTAGATTTTATTTTTGCATTTAAGTTGTAATTTTAAATTTATATGTAATTTCTGGTTATTAATGAAATTAGTTTATGTTTTATATTCTCTCTTGTTTTATAATTATATTTTTGTTTATCGCAAAAAGGAGAGAATAAATTTAGTTGAATAAATAAATTTGGTTAAAACTTAATGTACTAAAAACTTAATTTCTTAATTAAAGGGGAGGTTTACTTGATTAATTTATGTTAATTATTTATATCCCTTTAATGTATATTTATTTATTCTATTTAACCAAGTGATCGTAAAAAGGGAGAGATTGTGACGCCTTAAAAGCATATAAATCTCGTGTTGTGAAATTAATGTTTTAATGCATTAACATATATAAAAAATTATATTTTGATGATTACAAAACTAGGTTAATTATTACTTATGTTTTCAAGTGAGAAATTTGAAGAGAAAAGGAAATAAAATCACAAGTTCAAAAGATTGAATAAAATATTGTGTACACTTTGTAAACCATTTTGGAAACACATTAGAAGTTGTATGGAAGCTTCGATCACCGGTTCGGAAGCTCCGATTATTATTTACCATTATTTAAATCTTCAGAAGCAAGTTCGAATCCAGCAAAGTACATATCGGAAGCTTCAATTTATTTCCAGTATTTGTTATTCTTCGAAAGCTGTGATGACTACCAGATCGAAGGCTCCGTTCTCAGATTGGAAGTTCCGATCTCCAACGGCAAATACAGGATCTTGTCCGAATACTTTTACCCGACATTATATTTAATGCAACCGATCGGAATCTCCGAAGTATTGATAGGAAGTCCCGATCTCAACTCAGCGCCAAATGTTTGAATTTTAATTTGATGACGATCGGAAGCTCCGAAGCCTGGTCAGAGGTTCCGATCTCACCCTTGTTCAAAACTATAAATAGAGCCATTCTGAGGTCATTTCAAATACAACTCAACCATAAAGTCTTATCTTCATTTCAAGTTTCATTTGAGTGATTCTTCAAGCATTCTAATCCTATTTTAAGTTTCTCAAATATATTGTTTAATCGAGTTGTATAAGAACTTGAAAATCATAGTTTTGTTTACTCGAGTTGTATAAGAACTTGAAAATCATAGTTTTGTTTACTCGAGTGTGAAGCTAAATTTTTGAGTTGTTGCGAGGCTATCTTTGGAGCCCTTAAGACCAAGCGTTTCGAATTTTTGTGAGGCTATCATTGGAGCCCTCAAGGCCAAGAGAACCGGTGATCATGTTATTTTTGTATCGGCTAACTTGGAGCCACCAAGGCCAAGACGAATGCTAGTGATACCTTGGTTAATATGCCTAACCAAGAATGTTAAACGTAGATGATTTATCGTCGAACTTTCATAAACATATCCTCTCTTATTTATCGTTTTATTTACTTTTCGTCATTTACTCTATTTACTTACTGCATTTATACTTGGCTGCCCTAAGTCTTCCGCCTGAGTTTTTGAAAAATCATTTTAAATTTCTAATGTAACGCTCCAAATTTATCTTAATTGAGTTTATTTGAGATAACCGGATATTTTATTATTCGAGGGCTGATATGATTTTTATCAGGGACCATTTTAAAATTTTTGGAAATTTCAGGGACTTAAATGCAAATATGGAGTTTTTAGATACTTATACATGAGTTTAAATTTTCCAACTCATTTCCTTATCCTCCATCTAGCCTCCCTCCATTGTTGAGATTCCAATGCCATCTTCAAGCTTTTTTCTTCGGTTTTCGGTCGATCCGTCCGGTAAAATTTTATTCCGAAGTTAGTTTGGCGATCCCGGCATCGAGAGCTTCGTTCTATAATAAGTTTTTCTCCGATCAGTTATATTTCTATTTTTGGATGTTTTTAGAATCGATTGAGTTTCAGCTATGTTGTTCTTGAGCAAGTTTTATCGTTTATTCTCATTCGGTTTTGAAAAAGAGCGTCGTTCGGATTTGTTATGATTTTTGGAAGCATGGATTTTGAGATGTGTTGGATTTGGATTGTATTGATGTTTTAGCATTGGTTTGAGTTGTTTGTGATGCTATACTTCTATCTGTGTTTCCGGTTTGATCAGAATATAACCGTTATGTCGCCGGTTTAAGTTTATGTTATCGTTTCGTTTGAATCAATCGAACCATGTATTGATTGGAGTTCGAATGTCGATATTGATCCTTATGTCTTATTTTCAGATTTTTTGAGGGCCGTTGGGCTCAAAGTCGACAAAATTCTTACCGTAGAATAAGGGACATAGTTGGTAATGAGTTTTACCTAGTTTGTTTGTGAGATAGAATGGATCATTGTTGATTATCGTTGTTGTTTTCCAGATTGGAGCTTCAAATGAATCGAGAAAGGTATAAGATGACATTGGATGGAATAGGATGTTTAACTCGAATCCGGATTGATTCGAGTATCCTAGAGAAATCACATACTTGCATGTTTATGTGAATTACTTGAATTATATAATTGAATGTTTTAGTTTTCATATGCATTAATATTGAGCCGAACGATTCGTTGCATTTTTAATTAGATGATCTGGAGATTATAGTAGAGTGGCACTGGTAGGCGATTTACTACAGTGGCCGATAAACTCTCTATTGAATGCCCCAGAGTCTAAAGGTTTGTAGTATACATCGTCCACCTCGAAAGGGAAAGTAGGTATGATTGTTTTGATATTTCATTCTCGGGATCCCAACCAAGGAATTAAGGAACCGATTTATCTTTTGATTATCCGGATTGATAATCTAGACTTTTGAAGTCATGCATTCATTTACTCTCTTTTTGAATATCTGAAAGTTGATGTATTTAATTTTGAGATGCCTTTTCGATATAGCATGTTTTTCTTTTTTACTGGGAATATTATTTTCATCGGATTTATCCTGTTGTTGTCTTGTCTTTGTATGTGTGCTTGGCAACAGGTGGGGCAGGACCGAGTTAGAGATCGCATGGCTAGGTGGTTGAGTTGATAGAAGTGGGGACTTGGTGTGTTGAGAAGTCGATTATGTAATCGAACTTATATTGTATTCGAACTCGTTATGTATTGTATTGAATAAACTAGACTGAAGCATGCTCAATTAGTTTGAGATTGTATATCTCTAGAACTTTCTTGCATTGGATTATGCATCTTGATTGGAGTTAGTTGTGCATGTTGAATTGTTATAGTATTGGAGTTTGAGCTAGGGCAATTTCTGTTTTTTTTTCAGAGCTGCCTTTGCTCGATCGGTATAGATTGACCGATCGAGCGAGGGAGTTGTGGCCGTTCTCTGTTTTTTTAAAAGCTTGCCCGCTCGATCGGTTGAGTTTTATCGATCGAGCGGAGAAGGTTATGAGGCGGGCAGCAGAGTGTGAAACTTTGCTCGCTCGATCGGTTGAGTTTTGTCGATCGAGCGAGGCACTGTTCACTTTAAAAAAAATTATTGGCTTTTTAATCTTGGATCTTGTAAGTTAGTCTTGATTAACCCGAGATTAGATGATTAGAACCTAGGTCCTCACATTAAGTGGTATCAAAACATTAAGATCTTGGACTTAACTAGAAGTGAGCGGGGTAGATCGAGTTCGCTTGCATTGTCTTCTCGCATGTGTTATGAGTTATTTCATTGATTTATTAAACACTATGCGAGGATGCTTTATTAATTGAGAATTATTTGAGTTACATGATTATGTGATTTGAATTTATAAAGCATGATTTACTTGAGATATCAATTGCTTGGATTCCTAGATCGAATTTGAATCTTATCGAAATGGTTGAATTATTCGTGTAAGAGATTTTGGGCACCATTGGAATTGTTGGAATTGGATTATCTGTATCCTAACTCTTGATTATCAGATTATGGGTCCTCAAAGAATGTTGAATAGAAACCTACCACCAGTTATTCCTCCGCATGAGAATCCGCCTGTAGTCACTCCTCCGAATGAACAAGAAAGTACAGTGACATATCATATGGATGCCACAACTATGCCGATGGAAAATTTATTGAAGAGGTTCCAATCTTTTAAGCCGCCGACTTTGAAGGGTACATAGAATCCGGTTGATTGTGAGAGCTGGTTAGATGATATAGATCAGATTTTTTACTCTCTCAACTATTTTGATGACCGCCGGACCAGGTTAGGCATTCACCAGCTGCGGGGTGTTGCAAAGAATTGGTGGATCATGACAAAGAGGACTATTGAGAATAGAGGTACGGCCATCACCTGGAATCTTTTCAAATCTAAGTTTTATAAGAGGTTTTCCCCATTTTCCTACATAAAAGATAAGGGTGCAGAGTTTGCGCGAATCTAAGACAGGGGAACATGAATATTGAAGATTATGTGACCAAGTTTGATAGTATGTTGAGGTTTGCACCGCACATTGCTGACAACGAAGAAGCAAAAGCCAATCAGTTCATCAACGGCTTGAATCCTGATATCTTTACTCTTGTGAATACTGGGAGGCCTAATAATTTTGCGGATGCAATGGATCAGGCTAAGGGTGCTGAGGCAGGACTGATGAGACAGAGGGGGAATCAATTTTCACCTCAGCAACAACAGAGACAGTTTCAGGCCCAACCGTCTTATTATCAGAATCAACCTCAGAGATCAGAGGGTGGTAGTAGTGGAGGCAATAGGAAAGACTAATTTCCTCCCAAGGGAAAACATTTTAAGAAATCTGGGAGCAGTTCTTCGAGTTCAGGTGGCTCAAAGAAGTTTAGTTCAGGACAGAGTTCAGGATCCTCTGGAGCAACTTGTAACAAGTATGGAGGTCGCCACTCTAGTGATCAGTGCAGAGGTGTGTCTGGGAGTTGTTCAACGTGTTCCTGAAAGATCACATAGTGGGAGTTTGTCGAGACAATTAGCTCAGCCCGAGAGGCAAGCATCTGTTGTACATTCCTTTTATCCACCACAGCAGAGTTGTGAGGGAGGTGGACAGAACGCGAATCAGCCTCCTAAACAGCAGGCTAGAGTTTTTTCTTTGAATGAGGATCAGGCTCAGGTAGCACCTGATGACGTTATTGCAGGTAACTGTTCAATATTTGGTTATCCTGCTCATGTTTTGATTGATACGGGTGAGTCTCACTCTTTTATTTCTGAGAAATTTGTTTTGATGCATGCCTTGCCTTGCAAGCCTTTGACTGCTGTAGTTTCTGTTACTTCACCTTTTGGTGGAGGAATTGTTTCTGTGAAGTTAGTCAAGAACTGTGAACTACAATTTGATGAGATATGATTGAATTTTATTGTATTGTACTTGGGTTATCCGATTTTGATTGCATTGTTGGTATATATTCCTTGACCAAGTACAGGGATACAGTCGATTCTTTTTAGAAGGTAGTCAGATTCAGACCGGAGATGGCTGATGAGTGGAAATTCTTTGGTAAGGGTTCCCGATCTAGAATTACTTTGATATCTGTTTTGTCTATGACTCGACTGTTACAGAGAGGAGCCGAGGGATTTCTTATTTATGCAATGGATGTTTTGAATTCTAGCCCTGGGTTGACTGATAAACCAGTGGTTAGAGAGTTTTCTGATGTATTCCCGGGTGAGATTCCTGGATTACCGCCCATGCGTGAGGTAAAATTCAGTATAGAACAGTTGTCAGGTAATCAGCCGATTTCCAAGGCTCCATATCGAATGGCTCCGATCGAAATGAAGGAATTGAAGGAGAAATTGGAGAAATGCATTGTCATGTCGTTTGGTTTGACAAATGCTCCAACAGTCTTTATGGGTTTGATGAACCGTATTTTTCAGCGTTAATTGGATGAGTTTGTTATTATTTTCATTGATGATATACTTATCTATTCAAAGAGCCGTACTGACCATGCAGAGCACTTGAAGATCGTTTTACAAGTTTTGTGGACTGAGCAGTTGTATGCCAAGTTATCAAAGTGTGAGTTCTGGTTGGACCGAGTCATTTTTCTCGGTCACATTTTCTTTGGAGATGGGATTTATGTCGATCCCAGCAAGATCGAAGCAGTTATAAATTGGCCCATACCGACATCAGTGCCTGAGATCCGAAGCTTTTTGGGTTTAGCTGGTTAATATCATAGATTCATCAAGGGATTCTCATCTATTGCAAAACCGATTACTCAGCTAACTCAGAAGTATGCACATTTTGTCTGGACTAAAGATTGTGAGGCCAGTTTTATTGATCTAAAGAAGAGACTGACCAGTGCTCCGATTTTATCTATTCCATCAGGTATTGGAGGTTTTACCATTTATTGCAATACTTCTCTTCTAGTTCTTGGATGTGATCTTATGCAGAGGAAGCATGTGATAGCGTATGCATCGAGGCAGCTGAAGCCAAACGAGACTCGATATCCAATTCATGATCTTGAGCTAGCTGCGATTGTGTTTGCGTTGAAGATATGGTGTCAATATCTTTATGGTGAGTCTTTCGAGATCTTTTCTGACCATAAGAGCCTGAAATATTTGTTTTCACAGTCCTAACTGAATATGATATAGAGGAGATGGCTGGATTTGTTGAAGGACTTTGACTGCGAAATAAAGTATTATCCGGGTAAGTCGAATGCAGCTGCAGATGCTTTGAGCCGAAAGCTTTGTTCCTTCTCTTTCTACTATCGGTGTTTCTCTGTTGATCGAGGACTGTTGCACTTTTGGTTTAGAGTTTGAAACAGATAGGAGTTCTATCAGAGTTTTTTCTATTCAGGCCAAACCAGAGTTTTTTGTGAGGATCAGAGAGGCATAGAGATCGGATCCGAGTATTTAGAGTTCGATGAAGAAAGTCTGATCGGGACATCAGTATGAGTTTTAGGTCAGGGATGATGTTTTGTTTGTGAATAACTGCATTATTGTGCCTAATATTTTTGAGTTGAGACAGCGTATTCTTCGAGAGGCGCACTGCAGTCGGTTCAGTGTTCATCCAGGTGACCGGAAGTTCTGGTGGAAGAATATGAAAAGCGATGTTACGAAGTTTGTATCCCGATGTTTGAACTGTCAACAGGTGAAAGAAGAGAGGAAGCGACCGGGTGGTATGTTGCACAGTTTATCTGTTCCTGAATGGAAGTGGAATCACATTTCGATGGATTTCATCACGAAGCTACCGCGATCAGCCTGTGGATGTGATGTTATCTGGGTAGTGATTGACCGACTTACAAAATCTATATGTTTTATTCCTTACAAGATGACGTATCGTCACGATCAGATGGTTGAGTTGTACGTCAGGGAGGTTGTTAGATTGCACGGTGTGCCAAGGTCGATTGTTTTTGACCGAGATCCTCGGTTTACTTCTCACTTTTGGAACAGTTTATAGGAGGCACATGGTACTCGTTTGCACTTGAGTACAGCATATCACCCTCAGACCGACGGTCAGTCTGAGCGAACAATTCAGACTTTGAAGGATATGCTCTGAGCGGTGGTGCTTGATTTTGGCACCAGTTGGCAGGATCATTGCCTTTGTTCGATTTTTCGTACAACAACAGTTATCAGACGAGTATTGGTATGACACATTTTGAAGTGTTGTACGGAAATAAGTACAGATCTTCTTTGTATTGGGATGAGATTTCTGAGTCGCCTGAGTTGGGACCAGATTTGATCCGCGACATGTCTGGACAGGTAAAGATTATTAGAGTGAGAATGAAGATGGCACAAGACATACAGGCAAAGTATGCAAATATCAGACGCAGACCCCTGGATTTTAATGAGAGAGACCGAGTGTTTCTGAAGATTTCTCCTTTCAGAGGCACTGTTAGATTCGGGAAGAGAGGGAAGTTGTCTCCGAGGATCATTGGACCATATGAGATTGATAGTCGTGTTTTGTTTGCATATTTTGTTGTTATTTTGTTAGTAGTTTGCATGCATTTATTTGTTTTTGTTCATTTTTTATCTTATTTTTGTCTTTTGCATGCATTTACGTTCATAACATACTCCTGGGTTTAATGTGTAGGAAGTTTCGAGTTTGAAAATATAAGGCAGAATGTTGGCTAAAGTTCACGCGCTCAATCCCACGTACTCATAGGATCGAGCGCAGCATCTGGATTTTGAAGTCAGTGGGCACGACATTTTCCTCATGGGAACGATCCCTACTCGCACTACTACATTTTTCATTGTTTAATCTGAGTTGGGTTAATTTGGGCGTGACACGAATAAGTGCTACCAGAGATTCTAGAGAAGATAGGCAATCTTGCAAATAGATTATCACTTCCTCTTTCTTTATTTGGTATTCACGACGTCTTTCACGTCTCGATGTTGCGGAAATATTATCCAATTCCTTCTCATATTCTTCAGCTTGACGAAGCCGAGCTTGACGAGACTCTGAGCTATTTTGAGAGACCGATTCAGATCCTTGATCGAAAGGAGAAGCATCTCAGAACCAAGTAGGTTCCTTTGGTGAAAGTTCAGTGGAGCTATCATGGAATCGAGGAAGCGAGTTGGGAGATAGAATCTGATATGAGACAGCGGTTTCCAGAGTTATTCGGATGACATGAGTTCTTCTTAGTGTCAAAGGTTATTTATTCTATCTTATGTGATTGATTCTTATTGATTTCAAGGATGAAATCTCTTCTTAGAGGGGGAGAATTGTAATGCCCCAAATTTATCTTAATTTAGTTTATTTGAGATAACCGGAGATTTTATTATTCGAGGGCTGATTTGATTTTTATCAGGGACCATTTTGCAATTTTCAGAAATTTCAGGGACTTAAACGCAAATATGGAGTTTGTTAGATATTTATACATGAGTTTGACTTTTCCAACTCATTTCCTTCTCATCCATCTTGCCTCCCTCTATTTTTGAGCTTCCAAACGCCATCTTCAAGCTTTCTTCTTTGGTTTCCGGTTGATCCGTCCGGTAGAATTTTATTCCGAAGTTAGTTTAGGGATCCCGGCAGCGAGAACTTCGTTCTATAGAAAGTTTTTCTCCGATCAGTTATACTTCTATATTTGGATTTTGTTAGAATCTATTGAGTTTCGGCTATGTTGTTCTTGAGCTAGTTGTTATCGTTTATTCTCAGTCGGTTTTGAAAAAGAGCGTCGTTCGGATTTGTTATAATTTTTGGAAGCATATTTCAAAAAAATGGATTTTGATATGTGTTGGATTTGGATTGTTATTGATTTTTTAGCATTGATTTGAGTTGTTTGCGATGCTATACTGCTATCTGTGTTTCCGGTTTGATCAAAATATAGCCGTTATGCCGCCGGTTTAAGTTTATGTTATCGTTTCGTTTGAATCGATCGAACCGTGTATTGATTAGAGTTTGAATGTCATTATTGATCCTTATGGATTCTTTTTCAGATTGTTTGAAGGCCGTTGGATTCAGAGTCGACAGAATTCTAACCGTAGAAGAAGAGACAGAGTTGGTAATGAGTTTTACTGAGTTTGTTTGTGTAACGCCCCAAAATTATCTTAATGGACTTTATTTGAGATAATCAGAGATTTTAAAAGTCGAGGGCCGATTCGATTATGATCAGAGACTAGAATGAAATTTTTGGAATTTTTAGGGACTAAAATGCAATAAATGGATTTATTAGATATTTAATTATGTATTTGACTCATTCTTCACTTCATCCCATTCCTCCATCTCGCCTCCCACCATGAAAATCGCCCCTTTCTTTTTCCAGGCTTTGGGATTTCCATTTTTGATCGATCTGTCCGATAGAATTGATTTCTGACTGGATATCTACGATCACAGCGACGAGTGCTCCGTTTGGAAGTAAGTTTATCTTATTTCTGAGAGGTTTGAATTTTTGGATGTCTTTAGAATTGATTTATATTCGAAGAGGATGATTATGAGATTACTGTGATAGTATATCTAAGACGGTGTGAAGATCTAACGACGATCGGAATTGTTATGATTTTCTTAGTGATTTTTGAAATCTTTGTATTTGAGATGTGTTGGGATTAAATTGGAAATGATATTTATTGATTGAAATGAGTTTATTGGATTGTTGAATTGCTGTCTGCGTTTCCGATTTGATCAGTTTATAGCCGTTATGCCGTTAGTTTGAGTTTGGATATCGTTTCGATGTTTTGATCGTATCGAGTTTGATTGAGCTTTTGATGTCGATATTGATCCTTATTGACTTCTTCTGATAGATTGAATTGAAGTAAGCAGAGTTGCGATATAGCAGCTTTGGACAGTTTGGAAGATTGAAGTCGGTACAGTATCGATTTTCTTATTTATCGATCGAAGAAGTTTGATTGAGTTTTGAATCAATTGATTGGATATTGATTATTATCCTTATTATTGATTTTCAGATTGAAGTACCTTCGAAGCGAATAAGGTAAAAGATGACTTAGACTTGAATGGAACGATTAACTCAAATTAGACTTGAATCGAGTGTTCCGAATAATTCACATCCTTGCATGATTGAATGCTTATTTGAAATCATGATTGAATGATTATTTGAATTGATGATTGAAATGATATATGAATTCATGAGATGACATATGCATTCATATTGATCCGATTGATTATTCATTTTGAATTAGACGTTATGGTGATTATAGTTGAGTGGCCTTGTAGGCGAATTACTACATGTGCGGAAATAGCTCTCTATAATGCTCCGGAGTCTAGAGGATTAAAATATTCCTCGTCCACCTCGAGAGGAGTTTCAGTGCGATTGTAGGATGTTTTAACCTCGGGATCCCAAACCGAAGAAAGAAAGAATAGAATAATTCCATTTGATTATCTGAGTCTGATAATTCAGAAGTTTTAAAGACATGCATATCATTTTAATTCAGTACTTAGATGAATTACTTGATTTGATATTGATGTGATAGATATTTGGAAGTTGATACATGTCATGACATGATGTGTTTATTTGATATGCATGATAGTCTCTTTTACTGGGAATATCAATTCTCACCGGATTATCCGGCTGTTGTCTTTGTTTTTATGAGTACTTGGCAACAGGTGGGGCAAGATCGAGTCAGAGACGACATGGATAGAACGAGAATGAAGATTAGAAGTGAGACTTCGAATTAGAATTGGAAATGCATGTCAATCTAGTTTATGTTTTGAAATCATGTTAGAATTCGAATGTGTTGTATTTGATTTTGAAGTATTGAATATTAGAATCGATTATGAATGATGAATATTGAAGTTTGTATGTTGATTGCATGTTGTTGAATTCAGAATTGAGCACGTTAGATTGATATTAGATTGAGTTGAATTGTTGATTTTGAGATTGGAAGCATGTTCAGTTTTCGGGAAAAATTCTGATCCCAGGGTGCGCTCGATCCCATGATTTTCTGAGATCGAGCGCGGCCCCTTCAATTTTGAGGCAGTAACATTCAAAGACTGGTGCGCTCGATCCTGGATTATTGTAGGATCGAGCGCGGTACCTCTGTTTTTCAGGGCAGAGAGTTTGGAATTATGGTGCGCTAGATCCTGGAATTTTATAGGATCTAGCGCAGTACTGTTCACTAGAAAAATAATTTTTTTTTATTTTCATTTGATGTCTTATCTTTTGTACTTTGAATGGTTCTCGATAGGATTAACTCTTGATTAGATGATTAGAATCGGGGTCTCACATTAAGTGGTATCAGAGAGATAAGTTTCTGGATTTTATTTCTAGAAGTGAGCAGGGTAGATTGAGTCTGCTTGAACTTAATTTCTCGCATGTGATTGATTAATTCTATGTTTGAAGAATATGTGAGCATGCTTTATGATTGAGAATTATTTGAATTACTTGGATATGTAATTTAAATTTTAAAGCATGAATTAATTGAGATACGAACTGTTTCGGGTTACTGGTTGCATTGAATACTCTTGAGATCGAATGAGTATGTTGAACTGAGGTTGTTGGACACCGGATAGAGGTATTTGAGATGTTTTGTCCCAATCCTCTTCAATAAGATTTTCTACTCGGCAAGTTTTGAACAGGATTCAATTAGAAGCGAACTTGATTGCACAGAATTGTTCTGTGACGGAACTGATGGAAGCATTACTGATGAGATTTCAGTCATTTAACCCTTCAACTCTAAGGAGTTCTGAGAATGAGTTTGGGTGTGAAAGCTGATTAGAAGGGATTGGTCCGTTGTTTTATTCATTAAACTACAACGACAAACGACGGATTCAGTTAGTTGGTTACCAACTGCAAGGTATTGCGAAAATTTGGTGGATATCGAAGAAGAAAGCCTTAGAGAAACAAGGTTTGGTCGTTTCGTAGAGTTGTTTAAATCCGAGTTTCTGCGACAGGCTTTAGTACTTGCTCTTAGCGAGGATTCACAGAATCTAACTGCTTTTGTCTATGACGAAGCAGGTAACTGTTTGATTTTAGTCTTTCGAATCTTTTGCTGTTAGATATTGATGCAAATTTTCTTCTTGTGGAGAAGTTAGATTGATGCTTCCTCTACTTTTGAATATCTGAATTAGTTGCGGTGAATTTAGTTTGAAATTTTTGAATTTTGTTTCGATGGGAGTTGATTGTACTGAACAGTACTACATTTCGGTTATCAGTTTTTGATTATATTATCGATGTAGTATATTAACCGAGTGCAGGGCAACCGAGGTTGATTTCATATTGTTGCCAGATTCGGATCCGAGATGATAGACGAGTGGATTTTTCCTCCGGTAAGAATTCCTGAGTTAAGAATTCCTTTCTTATTAATTGTCGATTACCGTTTGTTACAGAAAGGTGCGGAGGAATGTTTGAGGTATGCAGATGATGTCTTCAATCAGCCGTGTTGGTTGATTTAACAGAGTTGTTGAGTTTGCTGATGTTGTTCTAGTTGAGATTCCAGATTTGCCTCCGAGTCAAGAGGATCAGTTCAACATTAATTTTAGATCAGACATCATCGACTGATAATCTGAAGGGAAGAGGTTTCAGAGATTGAATTCGGAATGAGGTACGACCGATTTGAATTTTAATCGTACAGATTGAATTGGAATTGCATCTGCAATGTTTATGAGTCCTTTGAACCGAATCTTTGAGAGATTTGTAGATGAGTTCTTAAGTATTCTTATCGATGAATCTCTTATCCTTCGAAGATCTGTATTGATATTTCAGATTCTTTAAGTATTGTTCGCAGATTTTCATGTCGATCAATTATGCTATTCTTTTGACGTCTGAATCTTGTGAGACCGAGTTGTATTTTCCTCGATCTTTTATCTAGAAAGATGGAATTTTATTGAATACCTCAAGATTAGAGCTGTTATGAATTGATCTGGATCGACGCCCTTATCTGAATTTGAAGATTTTTGGATTTAGCGAATTCTATCGCGAATCCTTTGAAGAATTCTTATTGTTGAGAAGACGATTACTCAGCAGATTATGTTATTCTGTTTAGTTTGTATCTTTGAGACCAGTTCTTATTGAATTGAAGGAGAGATTGATCAGCACCTCAGTATTATTGACTTCTTCGGTATTGATGACCTTTCGGTTCTTTGTACTCCTTCTTATTGAGAGTTGAGACTTATTTTTGTTCAGAAGAACTCCTTGTTATCTTGAGCATCGAAGAAGTTGAAGACGCTCGAGATGCAATGTTAGTTTCTGATTTGAGTCTCACAGAGATCTTCTTGCTTGGAAGATCTAGCATCTTTTTCTTGCTTGGAAGATTTCAGTAATCTGTTTTGATCTTGGAAGATAGAAGTTTTGATTGTCGCAGTCCGAACTGATTATGAGTTGGGAAAGAGAGTTATAGAGGACGATTAATCTGACTAAGAATTCTATTGTTATCCAGAGAACTGATTGTAACAGCTAAGATTTTAAGCTGAATGATCTGATCTTATTATATCTACTTCAGTTGTCCTCATTGACAGATGATTGCTGCACTTCTGATAGAGTCTGGAACATATGGAACATTTATCTTGACTCCTTCATTCGACTTCGAACTAGAGTTGATTGAGAAGATTGAGAACGCTTTGTAATCTGATTCGACCTTTCAGAATCCGATGAAGATAGATCAGATCTGAGTATAATCTGAGTTTCAGGTTTATATTGATGCCTTATTAGCGAATAAATTTTTTTGTGCCAGATGTTTCGGTTTGAGACAGAGTATCAGGAGATTGGCACTTTGAAGTTTATTCAGAGTTCTTCCAGATGATCGGAAGATATTTGATGAATTGAGGAATCAGATCGAATAGAGGATGAGGAAGCATGAAGTTCGAAGTATGGCTTCTGATGTTTTGAACTGTCAACAGTCAGAGAGAGAGCAATCCGAATTTCCGTTGTACAGTATATTCTGATTCAAAAGGGAATTGGGATCACATTTTGATGATTTTCGTAGCAAGGCAACTTTGTTGAGTCTAAGATGAGTTGTCATCTGAGTATCGTTGATCGAGTGATGTAATCTTCCGTTAAGAATTCTGTAGAATGACTGTTGTTACAGAATAGTATGAACGAACTCTCGAAGCTTTACAGTTGATGTATTGGATTGTAACCTGAACTGGTTGATGTGCCAGTGGTTATTGAACGACTGAAGTTGTTCGGAATGAACTTCTAGATTGGTCCCGATTTTCAAAACGAGTTCGACACTGAATGGGGTTCCAAATTTTATTTTCAGGAAGTTCGTGAAGAGAACTTTCTCAGAATCATTTCCGAATTGAGGTATGGCCGTTTTGAACTTTTGACAGACCGTTTGATTTGACGAATACTCCTGTATTGTTGAAGAATTTTCTGTTGACCGAATCTCTCAGAAGTATTAGTTGAAATTAGGAATACTTATTGATGAATTTCTTGCTTTCTGGTTATGAGAATTGTATTGATCGTACAGAGCTTTCTACAATCTTTTTAGAATTGTACGCCGATCAGTTGTTTGCTAAATTCAATGTTTGAATTATGATTGGACCGAATGAATTTCTTTGATCTTATTATCTGATGATGGAATTTCTGATTATCCGCTCTCATGTATTCTGATTTTCAGTGCTGATGATCTTTCAGTGCTGGGATTTCTTCTTATTGAGATTTTGGAATTATTCTTATTTCATCTACTGTCTGATTTTGATTGATTGATTGATAGAATCCGTTACAATTTTCTGTACAGGATGATTTTGATGAAGAACGGAGAATTGATATCTTGTCAGAGGTTGTCAGATGTCATGAATTGCCGATGTCTGTCGGTCTAGACAGAGATCCTTGATGTAATTGTTCTTTCGGCATAGACTTAGAAGAGACTTTTTATTGTTGATTCAACTATTTTTGATTCGATACCCTCAGAACGACGTACATCCAGATCAGTTGAATCGAACTTTAGAGGAATTTCCATGAGTTGTAGTGCTCGACTTAGCACTAGTTGGCAGAATTCTTGATTCTTGTGGAAACTTCGTACAACGATAGCGATCATATGATTATTGAAAGCACTTTCTAGAAGTTGTACGAGGAGAGATGAAGATCTCCTTCCTTTTGATATGTAATTTCTGTGTCACATGAGTTAGAACGAAAGATGATTCGAATTATGACTGAAATTAGATGGATTTTCTAACAAGGATGAGATGACTTTTGATAGACAGACGGAGTGTTGATGAAGTAATCGACTAGAGTTTTTGACTTTCTCTATTTGTTGAGATACCGAATTGATTGAGATGAACGATTCAGAGTTAGATTGGAAACAGATTCTGGACATAGTTCCAAGATGTAAATTCTTATTGCAGTCCTTTGATTCAAGCCTCGACCTTGTGATAGAATCATGTTTGATTTCGAGGACGAAATCGATTCTTAGAGGGGGAGAATTGTAACGCACCAAAATTATCTTAATGGAATTTATTTGAGATAATCAGAGATTTTAGAAGTCGAGGGCCGATTCGATTATGATCAGGGACTAGAATGCAATTTTTGGAATTTTCAGGGACTAAAACGCAATAAATGGATTTATTAGATTTTTAAGCATGTATTTGACTCATTCTTCACTTCATCCCCTTCCTCCATCTCACCTCCCACAATGGAAATCTCCCCTTTCTTTTTCCAAGATTTGGGATTTCCATTTTTTATCGATCCGTCCGATAGAATTGATTTCTGACTGGATATCTACGATCACAGCGACGAGTGCTCCGTTTGAAATTAATTTTATCTTATTTCTGAGAGGTTTGAATTTTTGAATGTTTTTAGAATTGATTTATATTCGGAGAGGATGATTATGAGATAGCTGTGATAGTATATCTAAGACGGTGTGAAGATCTAACGACGATCGGAATTGTTATGATTTTCTTAGTGATTTTCAAAATCTTTGTATTTGAGATGTGTTGGGATTAGATTGGAAATGATATTTATTGATTGAAATGAGTTCATTGGATTGTTGAATTGCTGTCTGCGTTTTCGGTTTGATCAGTTTATAGTCGTTATGCCATCAGTTTGAGTTTGGATATCGTTTCAATGTTTTGATCGTATCGAGTTTGATTGAGCTTTTGATGTCGATATTTATCCTTATTAACTTCTTCTCATAGATTGAATTGAAGTCAGCAGAGTTGCAATATAGCAGCTTTGGACAGTTTGGAAGATTGAAGTCGGTACAGTATCGATTTTCTTATTTATCGATCGGAGAAGTTTGATTGAGTTTTGAATGAATTGATTGGATATTGATTATTATCCTTATTATTGATTTTCAGATTAAAGTACCTTCGAAGAGAATAAGGTAAAAGACAACTTAGACTTGAATGGAATGATTAACTCGAATTAGATTTGAATAGAGTGTTCCGAATAATTCACATTCTTGCATGATTGAATGCTTATTTGAAATCATGATTGAATGATTATTTGAATTGATTATTGAAATGATATTTTAATGCATGAGATGACATATGCATTCATATTGAGCCGATTGATTATTCATTTTGAATTAGACGTTCTGGTGATTATATTTGAGTGGCCTTGTAGGCGAATTACTACATGTGCTGAAATAGCTCTCTATAATGCTCCGGAGTCTAAAGGATTAAAATATTCCTCGTCCACCTGAAGAGGAGTGTCGGTGCAATTGTAGGATGTTTTAACCTCGGGATCCCAAACCGAAGAAAGAAAGAATAGAAAAATTCCATTTGATTATCTGAGTCTGATAATCCAGAAGTTTTAAAGACATGCATATCATTTTAATTCAGTACTTAGATGAATTACTTGATTTGATCTTGATGTGATAGATATTTGGAAGTTGATACATGTCATGACATGATGTTTTTATTTGATATGCATGATAGTCTCTTTTACTGGGAATATCAATTCTCACCTGATTATCCGGTTGTTGTCTTTGTTTGTATGTGTACTTGGCAACAGGTGGGGCATGATCGAGTCAGAGACGACAGGGATAGAACGAGATGAATATTAGAAGTGAGACTTCGAAGTAGAATTGGAAATGCATGTCAATCTAGTTTATGTTTTGTAATCATGTTAGAATTCGAATGTGTTGTATTTGATTTTGAAGTATTGAATATTAGAATCGATTATGAATGATGAATATTGAAGTTTGTATGTTGATTGCATGTTGTTGAATTCAGAATTGAGCACATTAGATTGATATTAGATTGAGTTGAATTGTTGATTTTGAGATTGGAAGCATGTTCAGTTTTTTGGAAAAATTCTGATCCCAGGGTGCGCTCGATCCCATGATTTTCTGAGATCGGGCGCGGCCCCTTCAATTTTGAGGCAGTAACATTCAAAGACTGGTGCGCTCGATCCTGGATTATTGTAGGATCGAGCACGGTACCTCTGTTTTTCTGGGCAGAGAGTTTGGAATTATGGTGCGCTAGATCCTGAAATTTTATAGGATCTAGCGCAGTATTGTTCACTAGAAAAATAATTTTTTTTATTTTCATTTGATGTCTTATCTTTTGTACTTTGAATGGTTCTCGATAGGATTAACTCTTGATTAGATGATTAGAATCGGGGTCTCACAGTTTAAGATATTGATTTGATCATTGTTGATTATCTTTGTTGTTTTTAGATTGGAGCTTCAAATGAATCGAGAAAGGTATAAGACGACATTGGATGGAATAGGACAATTAATTCGAATCTGGATTGATTCAAGTGTCCTAGAGAAATCACACACTTGCATGTTTATGTGAATTACTTGAATTATATAATTGAATGTTTTAGTTTTCATATGCATTCATATTGAGACGAACGATTCGTTTCATTTTGAATTAGATGATCTGGAGATTATAGTTGAGTGGCGCTGGTAGACGATTTACTATAGTGGCCGATCAACTCTCTATTGAATGCCCCATAGTCTAGAGGTTTGAAGTATACATCGTCCACCTCAAAAGGGGAAGTAGGTGTGATTGTTGTGATATTTCATCCTCAGGATCCAAACCAAGGAATTAATGAACCTATTTATCTTTTGATTATCCGGATTGATAATCTAGACTTTTGAAGTCATGCATTCATTTACTCTTTTTTTGAATATCTGAAAGTTGATGTATTTCATTTTGAGATGTCTTTTTGATATAGCATGTTTGTCTCTTTTACTGGAAATATTATTCTCATCGGATTTATCCGGCTATTTTCTTGTCTTTGTATGTGTGATTGGCAACATGTGAGGCAGGGCCGAGTCAGAGATCGCATGGCTAGGTGGTTGAGTTGATAGAAGTGGGGACTTAGTGTGTTGAGAAGTCGATTATGTAATCGAATTTAGATTGTATTTGAACTCTTTATGTATTGTATTGAATAAACTATACTGAAACATGTTCTACTAGTTTGAGATTGTATAACTCTAGAACTTTCTTGCATTGGATTATGCATGTTGATTGGAGTGAGATGTGCATGTTGAATTGTTATAGTATTGGATTTTGAGCTAGGGCAATTTTTGGTTTTTGTTCAGAGTTGCCTTCGCTCGATCGGTAGAGATTGATCGATGGATCGAGGGAGTTGTGGTTGTTCTCTTTTTTTTAAAAAGCTTGCCCGCTTGATCGGTTGATTTTTACCGATCGAGCGGAGCAGGTTATGAGGCGGGCAGAGGAGTGTGAAACTTTTCTCGCTCGATCAGTTGAGTTTTGACGATCGAGCGAGACACTGTTCACTTTGAAAAAAAATAATTGGCTTTTTAATCTTGGATCTTGTAAGTTATTCTTGTTTAACCCAAGATTAGATGATTAGAACCGAGGTCCTCACAACTAAAGTTACTAATAGAATCTAATTCCCCTCCCCCCACCATTAGGTTCTAAAACACTTAAGAATACCTCCATCTGTCATCATCCCGCTGATGTCTAACTCTCTAAAGGTTGGACACAGCTCCACTACGTCCTCTGGACACCTATCCAAGGCTCCGCTGCTTGGCTACTATTACGGACACAGTCCGTTATCTATAAAAATATAACTTTCTACTCTAACAATTTATAAAAAAAAGTCTCAAAGCCCTTAATATTGAGCGATTATTGGATCTTCCAAAACCGTCCTGGCCCAATTAAGCCTATTTACCTCTTTTGGACATTTTGGCTCAAATTTCTTGGTCCGTTTGATCATATAAAAAATTATTTAATCATGTTTTATTTAATCTAAACATTTTTAACCATTTAATCTTGAAAAATGATATCGTGTTACTACAAGTCTATTCGGCTTTGACCAAGGAAGACAACCCAGAAGATTCTCCACTAGTTAGTTGGAGAGATTATCATGAGGATCTTGTCTCATCTACGAGATAAGAGCCCAACAATATTGGAAGGATCCAGTAGATTAGTAAGATATTTTAAGATTTTTTGAGAAAAAGGGTCCGAAAACATTCTATGGAAACCTTTGACTGAAGACGAATGGAAATCTCATGTTCAAGATCAGTAGACAAAATGTAATATTTCCACATTTATTGGATTTAAATAATGTAATGAGTTTGGTTGTAAATAGTATTTCAGTTGTAAGAATTTGAATCATATGTATGAATGATTCCAAATATTTTGATGTACCGGTTATTGTTTTAAATTGTGCATCTTTTCGTGTAATCATTTGGTTAAGTTGTTTATTAAATGGTATTGTAATGAACATTATTCAAAATCGGATTTTTTAGTTCTCGTATTTTACTGTTGGGTATTTTGTTTATTTCCAGTGTTTAGCTAACCAGTATTCAACTACAATGATTGGACGATGTATGCATAATCGGGTTTTAGTTATGCATGTCTTCAGTTGATTTAAATGTTTTTCCTATAATGATCTAATGAGTTGATTGACTTTGAATTAGTTCCAGGGATGATGTGTTTTATCAGAGGCCTTAGTCATACCACTTTTTTTAATATGATTTTCTGGGCGGTTTTCCTATACCAGTTTATGTTGATTAACCTTGTTAAGATTGTTGCCAAGTGATGACATATTTCATCAAGGCACGGTGGTGATATAACGAATGATGTGGATTTTGACGATATGTGTCTATTGTTTAGACGTTGAGGATGCGCGATCTATGCCAGTGTGTATTCTGGAAACCTTTCGTGTTTTAGAGATGACTTACAGGAAAGGTAAAACTCAGACTTAATGCTTTATACAGTCACAAAAGGATATAGCTAACATGAATATTTTAGTGATAGTTGAATTCTCTTGATAAGAATTAGTTTGGTACCGGGTTTAGTGCCAATACAATCGTATGTATTTATTGTCTGACTTCGTCATAGAACAAGTCCTTTATAAGATTTCCTTGAGTCCAGTATTCTTTGTATAAGATGACTCATCATGGAAACCATTACGTATTGATCAAAAGGTAAAAACTTTAAGTTTAGAGTATATAGATCAAGTGGTGTTAGATTATAGTAAGAATTAGGAACTTGAAATGGTTGCCTAAATTGATTAATCTTTTAAGCCTAAGGGTAAGACATAGTGAGTTGTTGCTAGTAAATGATTTAGTTATATCTGGTAAGTAACGATCTATAGTTCTATCTTAAAGGAATGTGGACCCTAATGTTATGGTAGTTGTTTTGTAAGTCTGTCGTTGTAGTAGCACGACTCCATTTTACCGGATTAATTAAATTTATTAAGCATGGATTAAGGGCTTAATTCAAAATTAATTGGACAATTTTTTGAATTTTTATCAAGGTGATTTCGGAGCGTCCGAACTAAGTTCGGAGGATCCAAACTCTTTGGAGGCATGAACCCTTGGATCTGAGGCTACGGAGAGATCGGACGGTCCGAACCCAGATCGGACCGTCCGAAATCATTTAGGCCATGCAACCAATGAGTTTACAAGGTGGAACGGACACGAGGCAGTTCGAAGTGTCCAAAGAGTTGATTGGACCGTCCGAAGTGTGCATGCAATGACGTGTCTTGCATGCAGAGATCGAACCGTCCGAAGTCCCCGATCAGACCATCCAAAGTTTTCCTATAAATAGGCCATCCAAGGCTCACATTTTGGCACACAATTCACATCCTCTCTCTCGGTTATTAGGCTTGTCTAGGTGTTTCATGTAGTTTCCAGCCTTCCTAGGCTTGGTTTGGAGGTTGGCAAGGCGCTCCGGGGTTGCTGCGTAGCGTTGCCCAAGTTCTGGGACAGTCGTCATCAGCGGGCTGACGACGGATGCAGGTATAGATTTGTATCTTTATAGTAAATAGAAAGTATGATATAGTATAGTTAAGGCTTTTAGAATAAGATTATAATGCATGAGTACTTTGTATTGTAGTACAGACGATAGGCTTGGGCATAGAGCTGTTCTATCTTGCCTAGTTTATGAGGTACGGAAGTATTATTCGAGATATCCAGATTGAGTACGCATGTATTATGTGATTGCATGTTTATATGCCTTTATATACAGCATGTCATGGCTGTATGTTGCATACATGAGCATATTGAGCCTTTAACTTAGAGGTATTCAATAGTAGGGTGCTCACTCTACGAGTTTGTGGATGGTTGGATACATAAGTTTTGTGTCAGGTCACCTTGATGGTTGGACACATGTTTAAGTATCAGGTCACCATTATCCACTGTGTATATGAGCCACCTCCTGAGGTGACGGCGCAGCGTGCTATATACCCTGGGCCCGGTCTATGAACTTATTTCTTGACCTGAGTGTCTTGGTACCCAATTCAGTTGCATACATGCACATATAATACCGTATACTCATACTATCGTACTGAGCTTTTCATTCTCACATCCCGTACTTTTTTATATTCTGGACACCCTATTCCATGGGGCAGGTGTGCGGCTAGATGGGGCGGGTGGTTCCAGGAAAGCTTAGGCAGTGGATGGCCAGCAGGATTTTTGTGTAGGCTTATGTTTTGATGTATTTGGGTTAATACATTTGGAGTTATTCGATATGGTTTTATAACAATATTTAATCGTTGTTTATGCTTTTTTGCTGATTATTCTGATGATTTATTTAATTAAGTTAAATACATGCTTAAGTTTTTGATTAGTAGATGATCACGACGCGGGTCACTACATTTATGGAATCAGAGCATGCGTAGTAATCTTGGGATTTAGATTGTTGGATTTGGGATTAATCTTTAATCATTGTGTAGATGGTGGGTTATGGTGAAGAAAGTAGTCACGATAGCGTAGGTGGACGCTGAAGTGATCATGATGATCGAGACCATCGTCGGGGCCATCATCACCATCACCATGATGATCATAGACGCTTCAGTATGAACAGATTTCTACAGATGGGTCCGAAACCATTAGTCGGAGATGAGTCACCGGAGGATGCAGAGACATGGTTGCGGTGTATGGAAGTCTGTTTTCAGGAGTTCCGAGGCACGGAGGAGCAGAATATGGAGACTCTGGATTTCCTCATGGATGGACGATATCAGAGATGGTGGCGTTTTGCATCCGCACCATTTATTGCAGCTCGGAGAGTTGCTACCTGGGAAGAATTCCGCATAGCTTTCCATAAGCTATAATTTCCTCCTGCTCTCCGATAGGCGATCGAAGACAAGCGAGTTGCTGAGTTTGCGGAAGGGATCGATGTCGATCGACGAGTACCAGCTGAAGTTCTTTGAGTTGCTGCCCTATTGTCCCCAGATTGCTGATATCACGGAGGTGCAGTATAATTGGTTGCTCTTAGTCGTGTCGCGCCCAAATTAACCCAACTCAGATTAACTAAATAAACATGTAGTAGCGAGAGTAGGGATCGTTCCCATGAGGAAAGTAAAATTTATTTGTGTTCTTAAAAATACTGAAAATAAATAAAAAAGGAATTGGGAATTTTATCAACTACGATGCAATAATTAAAATAAAAAAATTAATAAACTAACGAGACTTGGTATCGGTCGACTACACCCTTAAAATTAATCAATCGATCATCGATTCCGTAAAAATAATTAATTTACATTGAATATTCATCATTAAAAATCAAATTCCTGTTCCACCTTAATCTTAGTTAATTAGACACCAGCGTTCTAGATTAACCCTTACCAATAAATCAACCCAAATACCAGCGATCTAGATTTAAATCTAAGGTAGCATTCATATGAGTGAAACTGATGAATCTAGGCAACACATGCACCAGCGGATGTATTTAGCCTAGTCAATTGTTGTTCCTACAATTTAACAAATTAAACAACTGAAAATATTAAATGCAGTTGCTTCACAAATTTGATGATTCAAACAATTACGAATTTGAATTCTAATTTAGCAGTAGATTGTACGAAATAATTATCAGGTGATCAATCTAATAATCAAACACATGAAATAAATCAGAACAACTCTTGATACTCGATAAAAATCAAACATTGAAAATCAAAATCTCACAAAGTGAATAAAATCAAGGGTTTCGTATTCCTTAACAAAGAATAAAAACTAGAAGAATTAAAACCTAAGAACAAAAAAGATAAAACCTAGCCGCCAGAGTGTTCTTCGCGTTCCAAGCCGTCCAAAGATCTTCAGAATTGATCAAAATATAGTAATTTTCAGTTATATGATGTATTTAAAGACTAGAGTCCTTCCCAAGAAAGTTTCCTAATTAAATTCTAATTCCCAAAATTCACGTCTCGCACGCTTGATCTAACGAGTTGCTAGGATCGAGCGCGCAAAAAAAAATTTCCAACATACTGCCTTGCACTTTCTTGTAGGCGCGCTAGGGCGCACGAGTTTGCAGGATTGAGCACGCCTTTTTTCCAACGAGCAGCGATTTTGAAAAATTTATATCCGGAGATATAGCCGTCGGATTGAGCTGAAATTTGGACAGCTTCTTCAAAACATCTTGAACTTCATTCTGAAAGGTGGAGATTGAATTTTCTCTTTTCTAAAATTAAATATGATTTTCTGATCATTGCTGCTTCGTAATTATTCTCTTATCTCGGCTCTTTCTTCCATCTTTAGTTCCATTTCTTCTCTTTTCCTATATAAAATCACATACAATGATTAGGAACTAAAACATGAATTTAATCAATCAAAATGCATCTAATCATCAAAATTTAATCCAAGTAAACATAGGAAAATATCATCACATCAAACTCCCCCATACTTAAACTTTTGCTCGCCCTCGAGCAACACAAAACAAAAAATAAGCTCGAACTCATAATCCATAACAAAAATAACCATGATCTTCACATTTGTGCCTCAGCAATTAACTCAATGCATGATCAAGAAATGCGCTAAAATGCTAACAACAGAACAAGTTCAATATCCAGACATTTCAACTTGAGATATAGCCCCGAACATGTGTGTATTTCATGTTACCCCAGCTACATGCAACTTCAAAAGACAAAGTTTCAAGACTGCTTGCCGACCTAAAACAAATTAGTACAAGTCTCACAATCAAGAACTCTCATCCCAACAATCCATCAACACAACACAATTCTCTTGAGATATACTTACGCACCGTCGGATTTTTTCACCCGACATTTTTAAAGTCCCAATAATTATCCGCAAACTTAGCTATAACTAGATAGGATTCGAATTTCAATCCCCTCGTCTATAGACCGGATGGAACTACAACCACATTGTACCCGCATACTTAGCCACAAACAAGACGAGTAGGATTTCAAACATCTTGCTTGCAACCCATATGGAGCTAATTTTTTTCATCAATTCTTCATAAAACCAAAAATTTAACGGTTGCGCCCAAGAGTGTATATGTCATATCAAATAGATCAACAAGATTCAAGTCCTATAAAGTTCCACAAACACCTATTGTCGTGCAATGGTCCAACAGACATCCACAATATCTAATATATCACTACACTTCACCAGTTAAACATGTGTACTTAAAATATTCAAAAATTATATCAAAGTCTAATTTGCATTGGAGATCAAAGTGTTCCATGGTTAGCAAATCATCTATTTTAAAAAAACATGCATGTCATCATCAATTAGATATAATCATGGGCTAGTGCTTTTCAACAGTCAAATTCATCACAAACTATGAGCTCTAAAATTTTTTTTTTTAATAAAAACGGCTAAATTCTCTCAATGACTGGCTAAGTCCTCTCCCCCATACTTAAAATCTTACATTGTCCCCAATGTAAGTAAAAACAAAAAAATAAAAACAAAAATAAAAATAAAAACTGAAATAAAAAAAACTAAGAATGAAAGAAAATACTCCCCTTGGGTTGCCTCCCAAGCAGCGCTTGATTTTCAGTCTTCAGCTTGACCATCAGAAGCACTCCTCAAAGAACGGCTGCCGCCCAAAGTAAGTGTCATATGACACAACAAATGGGTCTTTGTTCCATGTGCCCTCAAGCTTGGCCAGATATATACAGATTAAGCTCGTCACCTCAACAACACTCCAAAGTATCTGGTAAACATGGGAAGAGAACATCTCTGTTGGCTCTCGGACGCCAACATCTTTTGAAATTGGTACTAATGGAAAGGAAGGATCTTGGGGATGTGTGTATAATAATACTATCGATGAGCTCAAATCGATAGACTCTTGAACTCCGTCATCCTCAAACTCAAGTGGTAACATATTTCCATCATACGAAATTTCTTCCAGAACATCTTTCGACTGAGGTCCAATAAGAAGAGAAGACTTGAGCAACTCTAAATCTTCAGTAGGAATTGATCCGCACTCCCAATCCTGGTTCTCTGAGTCATCATCATTAAACCAAATTGGGTTGGTCACTACTTGAGTATCTTGCTGCACTTCCTGTTCTCGGTGTTCATGGCAGATTGATCTCTTGATATTCTCCATTTTCTCCACAAGGTGACATCTAGAATTTTTTAGATATTCTAAAGTTTCCACAGTCGATGCCACAAGCTTTCTCATAATATCCTCCAGCGGATGTAAGATCAACTTCAAACAACTTCCCTCCTCCTTGTGAAGTTCGAATGGTTCCACCTTAATCTTAGTTAATTAGACATCAGCGTTCTAGATTAACCCTTACCAATAAATCAACCCAAATATCAGCGATCTAGATTTAAATTTAAGGTAGCATTCATATGAGTGAAACTGATGAATCTAGGCAACACATGCACCAGCGGATGTATTTAGCCTAGTCAATTGTTGTTCCTACAATTTAACAAATTAAACAGCAGAAAATATTAAATGCAGTTGCTTCACAAATTTGATGATTCAAACAATTACGGATTTAAATTCTAATTTAGCAGTATATTGTACAAAAGAATTATCAGGTGATCAATCTAATAATCAAACACAAAAGCATGAAATAAATCAGAGCCACTCTTGATACTCGATAAAAATCAAACATTGAAAATCAAAATCTCATAAAGTGAATAAAATCAAGGGTTTCGTCTTCCTTAACCAAGAATTAAAACTAGAAGAATTAAAACCTAAGAACAAGAAAGATAAAACCTAGCCGCCAGAGCGTTCTTCGCATTCCAAGCCGTCCAAAGATCTTTAGAATTGATCAAAAGATAGTAATTTTCGAGTTATATGATGTATTTAAAGACTAGAGTCCTTCCCAAGAAAGTTTCCTAATTAAATTCTAATTCCCAAAATTCACGTCTCGCGTGCTCAATCTGACGAGTTGCTAGGATCGAGCGTGTAAAAAAATCCAACTTACTGCCTTGCACTTTCTTGTAGGCGCGCTAGGGCGCACGAGTTCGCAGGATCGAGCACGCCTTTTTTCAGCAAGCAGAGATTTTGAAAAATTCATATCGGGAGATCTAGCCGTCGGATGGAGTTGAAAGTTGGACAGATGCTTCAAAACATCTTGTACTTCATTTTGAATGGTGGATATTGGATTTGGACTTTTCTAAAATTAAATATGATTTTCTGATCATTGCTGCTTCGTAATTATTCTCTTATCTCGGCTCTTTCTTCCATCTTTAGTTCCATTTCTTCTATTTTCCTATATAAAATAACATACAATGATTAGGAACTAAAACATGAATTTAATCAATCAAAATGCACCTAATCATCACAATTTAATCCAAGTAAACATAGGAAAATATCATCACATCAATAATATGTTCCTCCGGGGCCTTAATCCAGAGATACACGACCGAGTTGCTGTGAGGAATGACATGAATTATGAGGGACTTGTGAGTCGGTGTCACCAAGCTGAGGAGAGTATTTGTCGTAACAGATCTTTCCTTTCCTCTAGACCCGCAAGTTCTTTGGTTCCCCGTGCTCAATATTTCAAGAAGTCTGGTTCTACTTCTTCATCCTCAGGATCTGGAGAGGTGATGTGTTTCGAAAGGAAGAATTAGGGTCCATGCAAACATTGTGGTGGGAATCATCCTGCCAATAGGTGCCGAAAGGTTTCATGGGCGTGTTTTCGATGCGGAGTGATTGGCCACCTAAAGAAGGATTGTCCACATGCCGGGGAGTTGGTTCTGGCTTAGGTTCAGGTTATCAGGCATCAGTGCAGCAGCGACCACATGGACAGTCAACAAGGGGTTTTAATCTAAAACCTCGTGCTTCCCGCCAAGTGTTTCCCCTGAGGCATGATCAGTCAGTGGATGAGAATGAGAAAGTTATAGCGGGTATGTTCTTTTTATTTGATATACCTATTTTTGCAATCATTGATACTGGCGCATCTCATTATTTCACTTCACATTACGTTAAGAAGTATAAGTTTCCATACATCTAGCTAGACATAGTGGTTATTGTCTCTACTCCAACGGGCCAGTATGCGTCGGCTAAGCATCTAGTGTTGGGCTGCTCTTTAGAGTTTGAAAGGAATGTCTTGATGATGAATCTTATGATATTAGAAATGGTGGATTTCGATTGAATTTTGGGAGTCGATGTGTTGACTACATACCGAGCTTCAGTGGATTGTTACCAGAGATGGGTAAGATTTCATCCAGTTGGTGATGATAGCTGGTTCTTCTACATTGAGGGAGCACGACCTCAGATGCCTTTTGTATTAGCTTTGAAATCTTATCGAGCTTTGGATTTTGGCGCGGAAGGCTACCTCATCTAAGCAGTTGATACATCCACTGGAAGTGTTGGTATTGAGAGTATTCCAGTTGTGAATGAATTCCCATATGTATTTATAGATGGGATTCTAGGATTTCCTCCAGTGCGTGAAGTTGAGTTTGGCATAGATTTGATGCCAAGGACTTCTCCTATTTCTCGAGCACCATATCGTCTGGCTTCATCAAAGATGCGTGAGCTGAAGAAGCAGCTTCAGGATTTTTTGAACAAAGGGTACATTCATCCCAGTGTTTCTCCTTGGGGAGCACCTGTTCTGTTCGTGAAGAATAAGGATGGGTCTATGTGGTTGTGCATTGTCTGTAGCCAGTTGAACAGGGTAACAATCAAGAATAAGTATTCGTTGTCTCGTATAGATGATCTGTTTGATCAGTTTCAAGGTACTTCGGTTTACTCGAAGATTGATTTGAGATCGGGATATCATAAAATTCGAGTCCGAGATCAGGATATAGCCAAGACTGCATTTCGGACCAGGTATGGGCATTATGAGTTCCTAGTAATGCCATTTGGGTTGACTAATGCACCGGCTGCATTTATGGAATTGATGAATCGAGTACTCCGGGATTTTTTTGGAAAAGTTTGTCGTTGTGTTCATTGACGATATCTTGGTATATTCACATGATCTGAATGAACACACATATCATTTGAGGCTTGTGTTGCAAACTCTGAGGGATAGACAATTGTACTCCAAGTTGAGTAAGTGTGAGTTCTGGCTGGATCGGATGGTGTTTCTTTGCCACATTATATCCAGGAACGGAGTTTCTGTGGATCCGAGCAAGATTGAGGCTATAATGAACTGGTCGCGTCTGACGACGGTAGCTGAGATCCGTAGTTTTCTGGGTCTAGCAGGATATTATCGTCGCTTTATCGCGAATTTCTCGTAGCTGACTCGACCTCTGATACAACTTACTCAGAAGGGCGTAAATTTTGAATTGTCTTCAGAATATGAAGAGAATTTTTGTGAGCTTCATTGACAGTCAAGTTATGCGCTTTTGTTAGCTTTACCGTATGGATCTGAAGGGTATGTGGTGTCCTGGGATGTGTCCTGACTCAGAATGGGCATATGATTGCATACGACTCTAGACAGCTGAAAGTTCACGAGAATAATTTTTCAGTACATGATCTTGAGTTAGCAGCTATTGTATTTGCGTTGAAGATCTTGCATCATTATCTCTACTGCAAGAGATTTGAGATCTTCACATACCACAAGGGTCTCAATTATTTGTTCACTCAGGTGGAGTTGAACATGAGACAGAGACGTTGGATGGATTTGTTAAAAGACTATGACTACGAAATCAAGTACCATCCAGGAGCTGCTAATTTAACTGTTGATGCCTTGAGTCGCAAGGTAAGAGTGTCCGCACTTCAAACCTGTTCTGTGGCAAGTGCAATTGAAGATTGTTGTTCTACAGGATATTGTTGGAAAACTGGCGTTCAGATCAATCACGATTAATATCCGGTGCAGCGGAAGTTTAAAAATTTTATTATGGAACAATTCCATAGTGTGGGTATCAACCGTTTAACGATTAAATTATAAGTGTGTGTAAAATTAAATAACAATTATTAAATTTTACCTTCAATCTCGAAGCGAGATTATTGGACTCCAACAGATTTCTCTGCTCTTGTTGTCTCTCCCAGGACCTGATGAACTCCTTCAATCAGGTCCACGAATGGAGGTTTAATCCCTCTGATAGATTGCACTAGAAAATCTATCAGAAGTTTTCTGCGAAGAGAATAAACGAATTTGATTCGCTATTCCAGACTGCAATTCAAAATCACAGACCGGAATTTCTCAGACAGAGAAGGGAGGGGGGCGGCCGAATTTCTTTTGAGAGAGAGCTAGGGTTTTCGATTTTCTGTCTCTCAAATTATGACCAGTTGTGTGTAATTTCTGTACTGCAATAACTTATTTATAATGCAGGCCACTAACACCTTAGGGCCCATTAGTCATAAGTTGAGGCCCGACAAGCAAAGCCCGCATGTTCAGAAATTAATATAAAATTCATCGTGACTCCGATTGATGAACCGATTTCACCAATGTGCACAGAAACCATTTTTGCACATTTTAAAGTCAAGATAAATTTTCCTGAATCCGAATTCAGTGATTTCCAAAAAAATGTCCATCCCTATGTCATTTTAGGAAATCCTACTCCCTTACTCTTATTTAAGAAGTCCAACTTCTTTATTCATTAAATTTAACTCTTTAAATTTAACTATCTCAACGGGGATTAAAACTCCATTACACTGTGTGACCCTCAATGGTTCAGGGATACAGCTAGCCGTGGGCTCACAACTCCTTGTGACTCGGAACAACGATTTCCGACTTGCCCAACGAATCATGGTAAAGCGCCTAGCAACATCGCCCCATGATTCCCTAGGTATCACTGATAGTGCCTACAAGAACCAGTAGATTTTGGTTAGCGTACAGTACGGTCCCTTCATCCATATATCCCGATCGAATCAACAACCATTGGTATATCGAGAGTCGCTCAAGATTCGATAACTATGCAATACATCTTGAAGATCAAATTAGTGACATCGCATGTGCTACTAAGAAACCATTTCTTAAATCACATCAAGTACTCTGGCCAGAGATTCGTCACACTAATATCTCCTCAGATCGCATAGGATATCCACACTCGCAAGTATGTGGTGAATCCTTGACAACAATGCATCGACTCCTATATGTGTTGTAACTGTACCCAATCCCGACACCTGATGACCCCCATAGAGTCGGTAAACGAGTCAAAGCACAGTACTAGCATATAGAGTCTCCATGATGTTTCAAGTAGTAAGGACTAATGGTGTACAACCAAAACCGCGGACTTTATCCACTCGATAAGTGATAACCACTTGGAAAGTCCGGATAGGGTAGTTCGATTATTCATCCTATGAATATCCATTTGCATGCTTCGAACATCTCCATGTTCCCTACCAATGAAACGTGGTACTCCGCATCGCAAATGCTAGTCTCAAACTCGAGCGATCCTTATCCTTATTTTCGGACGGCTCAATCGACTAGGAACATTTTAGAATATACAGTGACTATAAGATGTATTTCATGATAGACATCCCCATGTTCTACCACATCTTACATACACTATAGTATATTCAAGGTCTTTATCAAAACAACAATAGTATATCATAATATAACAATATGAAGAAAGATAAAGTCATTGCCATTAATAAAAGTGTAAATTATATTAAACAAAAGATTATTTTTTACAAAGAGTCATCAAAGCCCATAGCCACAAGTTGGCTCACTGGGCACCCACTCTTTCAGATATACCTTCAAGCATAAGAAAGATATGCAGAGTATCCAAATGTTTGCGATCTTATATGAGCCAGCCTTGTATTCTTGGATTAGAGATGCCCATCGTTTGGCTCATTTAGCCAGGGATGATAGTACGTCTAGATTCCATTATCAGTCAGATGGTTTTATTTGTTTATCTGGTCGTATTGTGTTCCTGAGGACGATACTCTAAGGGAGGATATTTTATCCCAAGCTCATCGTTCTAAGTTGATTATTAATCCGGGGAGCAATAAGATGTACAAGGATTTGCGTACTAGGTTCTGGTGCAAAGGAATGAAGAGGAATGTATATTAGTTTTTTTCTAGGTGTCAGCAGGTTAAGGCAGAGCATCGACGACCTGGAGGGTTGCTTCACAGTTTACCAATTCCTGAGTGGAAATGGGAGTTGATAGCGATGGACTTCGTGACCCATTTACCAGTGAGCTCTAGGAATTATGATGCTATCTGGGTTGTGGTGGACCGACTCACCAAGTCTGTACATTTCATTCCTGATAACCGAGACTATAGTTTTGGCAGGATGACACATTTGTACATCCAGGAGATTGTTCGATTACACGGAGTGCCTGTGAGTATAGTCAGTGATTGAGATCCCAGGTTTACTTCCAGGTTCTGGGGGAGTCTTCAGCGTGCTATGGATACTGCTCTCAGTTTGAGTACAACTTATCACCCAAAGATTGACGGGCAGTCAGAGTGCACGATTCGTACTCTTGAAGACATTTTGCAAGCATGTTCTATGGATTTTTGTCCAGCATGGCAAGATCAGTTGCCTTTAATTGAGTTCGCGTACAATAATAGTTAACATCGCAGTATTGGAATGGCACCGTTTGAGGCATTGTACGGGCGAAGGTGTCGTACTCCACTGTTTTGGTTGGAAGTGGGGGAGCGACATGTATAGAGACCAGAGTTAGTCCATCAGGCTATTGATATTGTTGGACATATCAAAAAAATAATTAAGACTACACAGGATCGGCATGCTAGTTATGCAAATGTCAAGCGCAGACCTTTGCAGTTTGAGGTGGGCGAGAAAGTGTTCCTTAAAGTCTCACCATTTCGCAAGATTTTGAGATTTGGTCTCAAGGGTAAGCTATCTCTTAGGTTCATTGGTCCATTTTAAATATTGAAAAATGTTGGAGATCTGGCTTACAGGTTGGCGTTACCGCCATATTTGTCAAGCATCCACGACATTTTTCATGTTTCACTGTTACGACGGTATATGGCAGATGAGTCTTATATCCTACAGCCGTCTGAGATATAGTTGGATACGGATTTGACATATGTGGAGAGACCTTTGCACATCATATGTCATAAGGATAAGGTGTTACGCAACAAGATCATTCCTTTTGTTCAGTTCAGTGGCAGCACCGAGGCACTAAGGATGCCACTTGGGAACTTGAGATTCGTATACGTACATATTATCCAGAGTTGTTTTGAATTGTAATTCCACTTGTATCTTTTAAAATTTTCATTTGAATAAAAGATGTTTATTCAGTATTTTACTACATTCAGTAATTAAGATTGTTCAAGGACGAAATATCTTAAGTAGGGGGAGAATGTAGTATCCCGACTCCATTTTACAAGATTAATTAATTAAATTGATTAATCATGGATTAAGGGCTTAATTTGGAATTTGGACAATTTTTGAAATTTTGATCAAGGTGAGTTCGGAGCGTCCAAACTAAGTTCGGAGGATCTGAACTCTTCGGAGGCATGAACCCTTGGATCGGAGCTAAGTTCGGACCGTCCGAACTTAATTAGGCCATGCAACCGATGAGGTGTCAAGGTGGAATGGACACGAGGCAGTTTGGAGCATTCGAAGAGTTGATTGGACCATCCGAAGTGTGAATGCAGTGACGTGTCTTGCATTACAGAGATCGGACCATCCAAAGTCCCCGATCGGACCGTCCGAAGTCCGCCTATAAATAGGCCATCCGAGGCTCACATTTTTGCACACAATTCACATCCTCTCTCTTGGTTTTTAGGCTTTTCTAGTTGTTTTAGGGAGATTCTAGTCTTCTTAAGCTTAGTCCGGAGGTTGGCGAGGCGTTCCGGGTTGCTGCGGAGCGGTGCCCAAGTTCTAGGGCAGTTGTCATCAGCGGCCTGACGACGGACGAAGGTATAGCTTTGGCTCCTTATAGTAAACATGTAGTACGCTATAGTCTAGTTAAGGCTTTTAGAATAATGTTATAATGCATGAGTACTTTGCATTGTAGTACGGAAGATAGGCTTGGACATAGAGCTGGTCTAGCTTGCCTAGTTTATGAGGTACGAAAGTATTATTAAAGATATCCAGATTGAGTATGCATGTATTTTGTGTTTGCAAGTATTATGTGATTTCATGTTTATATTCCTTTATATACTGCATGTCATGACTCTATGTTGAATACATGAGCTTATTGAGCCTTTACCTTAGAAGTATCTTGTAGTAGGGCACTCACCCTACGAGTTATTGGATGATTGGATACATAAGTCTTGTGTCAGGTCACCTTGATTGTGACGCCTGGGGCTGAGGAGGCGGGGAGTGATCGCTGGTGCCAATAGGTTGCACGGACAATTAGCGGCTCCTGGTAGGCTTCTAGGCGGAGGGAGACATGAATGAACCGATCCCGCCGGAATGAGAGAGATTCTGAGACTGTGTAGGTATGGGACTGCACAGTTGAGGAGAGTTTAAAAGATTGCATATGTACTACTCATATCAAGAAGTTGCATCTTCTTTTCGGAAGCTCATCACATAAGAACTCTAAAGTTAAGCGTGCTTGACTTGAGGCAATTATAGGATGGGTGACCCCCTGAGAAGTTTTCCAGGGTGCGTGTGAGTGAGGACATAAGCACGCTGAAAAGACTCGTCTTGATATAGTGGGTCGTTACAAATGGTATCAAAGCTGACCTCTCTTAGTACGGTATGGTTCGGGGACGAACCAAGCGGAAGCTGGTGGGCATGTGACACCCGGGGGTGAGGAGGCGGAGAGTGATCGCCGGTGCCAATAGGTTGCACGGACAATGAGCGGCTCCTGGTAGGCTTCTAGGCGGAGGGAGACATGAATGAACCGATCTCGCCGGAATGAGAGGGATTCTGAGACTGTGTAGGTATGGGACTGCATAGTTGAGGAGAGTTTAAAAGATTTAATATGTACTACTCATATCAAGAAGGTGCATCTTCTTTTCGAAAGCTCATCACATAAGAACTCCAAATTTAAGCGTGCTTGACTTGAGGCAATTATAGGATGGGTGACCCCCTGGGAAGTTTTCCAGGGTGCGTGTGAGTGAGGACATAAGCACGGTGAAAAAACTCGTCTTGATATAGTGGGTCGTTACATTGATGGTCGGACACATGTACTAGTATCAGGTCACCATTACCCATGGGTATATGAGCTACCTCCTAAGGCAACGGCGCAGCGTGCTATATACACTGGGCCCAGTCTATGAGCTTATTTCTTGATCTGGGTGTCTTGGTACCCAGTTCACTTGCATACATGCACATATAATACCGTATACTCATAATCTCTTAATAAGCTTTTCATTCTCACGTCCTATACTTTGTTGTATTCTCGACACCTTATTCCATGGGGCAGTTTTGCGGCTGGATGAGGCGGGTGGTTCCAGGAGAGCTTAGGCAGTGGATGGCCAGCAGGATTTTTGTCTAGGCTTATGTTTTCATTTATTTGGGTTAATACATTTGGAGTTATTTGATATGGTTGTATAACAATATTTAATCATTGCTTATGATTTTCCGCTGATTATTCTGATGATTTATTTAATTAATTTAAATGCATGCTTAAGTTTCTGATTAGTAGGTGATCACGGCGCGGGTCACTACAGTCGTGCTTATAACCTAGAAAAGTGAGAATATTCTAAGAAGTATTATCAACTTAGAATAGAATTTTTATACTAGATTCCTTAGCTAATTGGAATTGATAGTCATGTTCTGTCGAGATTTCTAGAAATTATCCTCTGTCTGCAAGAGAATATTTTGGGATTCAACTATTGTTGAAATAAAATTTCAACTATTGAATGCATTGTTGTCTAGTGTCAGACAATAAGAGAATCTGATCACTAGTTTAAATCTTTCGAGTGAACGTTTTGCTTTTTCAAGACACCATTGCATATTGTAATATAAGAAAGTGATTCCAAGTAATTTCTGTAGTAGTTGCAGATGGCGGAGTTCAGTTACTTTAAGGATAAGTTTTCCTTATCAGGTATATATTATTTGATAGTATACCCATATTGATAGAAGTTATTTTCTATCAAGTCTTTTGAGGCAAAATTGTCGATTAATAGTACACTATATAGAATGTTTTGTGATTTTATACCGATTCATAGTAGATTGCTATCAAAAGTTTGACTAGTTTCATCCAGAGGATAATGTTATGTGGTATTTCTATGGTAAGAGATTGTGACGCTGATGCTGATTGAGCGTGTTTTAGAGTTTGGAGGGGAAAGATACTCTATTTATATCATGGATTCATACATCTTCTGAGAGTTCGGATATTATATTCAGGATATACAGTAGTCCAAGAGTTTCAAAATATTTATTTCCTAATAACATTCATAGGTTATCTCCTGTTTTTGAAGAAGAGTTTGGGATAGAGCGTGTAACAGAAACATTCCTAATGTTCCAAGTATCTTATCGTCTGGCTCGGTTAGAGATAAGAGAAGAAGCAGCAATTGCAAGAATTGCTAGACAAAAGTTGTGAGACCTCATTTTCAAACAACTAATCTCGAACTAAACAACCGATAAGCATACAAGAAACCAAGATTAGAAGCAATCAAAAAAATTTTTTTTTTAAAAGGACGTCCGCGCGCCCGCATTGAATTCAGCGCGCCCGCGTCTTGCAAAAACCAGAGCGTCCGCGCTCTCAGAACGCACGCCTGCGCCCTCACCTCGCCAAGAGGCCGCGCGCCCGCGCCGTCCTCTCGCCCAAAAATTCCAAGGCACCAAAATGAAACCCAACCAAACCTAAACACTTGCATTTAAAGTATCTGACAAGTCAATAACAATACAAGAAAAGTTTAGGGAAGAAAACATTCAATTCGGTAGTACCTACATCGATTCTTGCTTACAATACAAATACGAGAAGTTCGAATGACTAAACATGTTCGCAAAACATAACTAGATTGACATGCTGATTCGACTTCTAAACGAGTCTCACTTCTATCTCTTGCTCTTGACGCTAACCAGGTCTACGCTGACTTGATCCTGCCCTTCCTGTTGCCAAGTACACATACAAAACAAAATAACAGCCGGATAAACCGGTGAGAATGATATTCCCAGTAAAAGCAACACAACAAGTAATACAATTAATCAACATGCTTTCAAGGCGATACATAATCAATAACAACGTAATGAAATGCATGTCTTTAAATCGGGATATCAATTCTGATAAACGAGGAATTGCTGTTGTACTTTTGGGATCCCGAGGATGAGATCACGTGACGACTCACCGACTCTCCCAATCGATGTGGTGCCATGTATCCCACTCCTATAGACTTTGAGCAACTATAATGAGTATGCTAGCACTAGGCGCAACGACTACGTCCTAGGCCACTCGACTATAGCTCCCAAACGTCTAACAAAAGGGCTGTTCTGCCCGTCAAAACAATAGTGCTGGCTCAATATGAATGCATATGGGAACAAAAGGAATTTAGCCATATAATACATTCAAATAATCAACCAAATACAGGTTTCATATGCTAGAACAAGTATATATGCAATATGTGATTTTAAGGGAAACTCGAGAACCAACTGTCCCGAGTATGCTATCCCGCTAACGATGACTGCTTTTACCTTTCAAGGCAAGTAGTTCCAACTCTGGATCAGCTACAACAAAAGATTGTGTCAAAGACTAAACAATCCCAAGAACAACAATAACGGTACAAGGTAATCTCTTTACCGATTTTCGTCCAACTCTTGACGCTCAACAGCTGTTAACTCCAGGCTTGACAACTCCAACAAAACTGTACGGAGACAAAAGATGATCAAAATCATCGAACAAACTCAAAGCCCAAAGTACAACAACTCAAATGGTTTGAAATCTCAAAACTCAAACCGACGGCATAACGGCTATAAACTGAACAAACCGGAAATGCAGACAGCAGTTCAATACCGATATCAATACGAATCAATGCTAAAACAACAATAACAAGGCAATTTCAATAAATCTAAAAACCAAATTTTCGAACAAGGCTTCCGAAAATTATAACAATTCCGAACGACTCTCAAATTCAACACCGACAGATAATAAACGATCAGAACTCCGCCAAGAACAACATACTCGAATCTCAAACTATTCTAACAACATCCGAAAAACAAAACGTATCTGATCAGAGAAATACTTACGATAAAACGGAGCTCTCGCTGCAGTGATCGATAATCTGCCTTCAGAAATAAATTCCAACGGCCGGATCGAGCTCGGACTGAATTCAGAAAGCTTGGAGGCTCAATGAATCGGCTTCAATGGAGGAGGCGTTCTTGGGGAAGATGGAGGAGACTTGTCAACTTAATTCTAAGTGTTGATAATATATAAAACTCAATATTTGCATTTTAATCCCTGCAAAATCCAAATTTTGCAAAATAGACCCTGATCAAAATCAAGTCGGCTCTTGAACTTTGCAATCTCCGATTAACTCAAATAAACTCATTTAAGATAAAAACGGGGCGTTACAATTCTCCCCCACTAAGAAGAGATTTCGTCCTCGAAATCAACTAGAACCACAACTCATAAGATAGATTAAAGAACTAAAGACAGTAAGAAGAAGTCACGTCATCCGAATAACTCCGGAAATTGTTGTCTCATGTCAGATTCTGTCTCCCAAGTCGCTTTCTCGACCCCGTGTCGGCTCCACTGCACTTTCACCAATGGAATCAACTTGGTTCTGAGCTGTTTTTCTTTTCGATCAAGGATCTGAATCGGTATTTCAAAATAACTCAGAGTCTCGTCTAACTCGGCTTCATCAGGCTGAAGGATATGAGAAGGATCTAGATTATACTTCCGCAGCATAGAGACGTGAAAAACGTCGTGAATACCAGATAAAGACAGAGGAAGTGCAAGTATGTTGGCAAGATCGCCTATCTTTTAGAGAATCTCGTACGGCCCGATGAATCTCGGAGATAACTTCCCTCTCTTACCGAATCTGACAGTGCCTCTGAAAGGAGAAATCTTAAGAAAAACACGGTCTCCCTGCTCGAAACTCAGAGGTCTACGTCTGACATTCGCATACTTCGCCTGTCTATCTTGATCTGACTTCATTCTGGTCTGAATGATCTTAACTTGCTCTGCCATATCTCTAAGCATATCCGGTCCCAAATCAGGTGACTCGGAAAACTCATCCCAAAACAACAGAGATCGGCATTTCTTACAGTACAATGCCTCAAAAGGCTCCATACCAATACTCTCTTGGAATCTGTTGTTGTAAGAAAACTCGACAAGAGGCAAAGAATCCTGCCAACTAGTGCCAAAGTCTAGCACTACCGCTCGCAGAATATCCTCTAACGTCTGGATAGTCCGCTCTGACTGTCCATCTGTCTGAGGGTGATAAGCTTTACTCAGGTGCAATTGAGTACCCAGTGCCTCCTGCAGACTGTGCCAAAAGTGAAAAGTGAATATAGGGTCTCAGTCTGAAACGATCGACTTCGGCACCCCGTGTAATCTCACGACATTGCTAACATACAACTCAGCAATCTGATCGTGACGATACGTCATCCTGTACGGAATAAAACAAGCAGAATTTGTCAATCGGTCGATCACTACCCAAATAGCATCGCATCCTTGAACAGAGCGCGGTAGCTTTGCGACGAAATCCATAGAAATGTGATCCCATTTCCATTCAGGAACAGATAGACTATGCAACAAACCTCCTGGTCTCTTTCACTCTGCTTTCACTTGCTGACAATTCAAACACCGAGATACAAACCTCGCAACGTCGCTCTTCATTCTCTTCCACCAGAACTGGTTCCTCAGGTTGTTGTACATCTTACGACCTCTAGGATGAATACTAAACCGACTGCAATGAGCCTCTTGGAGAATACGCTGTCTCAACTCCGAAATATCAGGCACAACAATACGGTTGTTCACAAACAAAACATCATCTCTAACCTGGAATTCAGACTGATGCCCAGATCTGACTTTCTCTACTGAAACCTGAATGCTCGGATCAGACTTCTATGCCTCTTTGATTGCAATAAACAACTCCGGTTCGGCTTGAATAGCAAACACTCTGATAGTCTCCCTATATGTTTCAAACCCCAAACCAGAAGTGCAACAATCATCGATCAACTGAGAAACATCGATAGTAGAAAGAGATAAAGAACATAGCTTTTGGCTCAAGGCATCTGCAACTGCATTCGACTTTCCCGGATAATACTTGATTTCACAGTCGAAATCCTTCAACAGATCTAACCATCGTCTCTGTCTCATATTCAGCTCTGCTTGTGAAAACAAGTACTTAAGACTCTTATGATCAGAAAAGATCTCAAAAGACTCACCACAAAGATAGTGACGCCAGATCTTCAGAGAAAAAATGATTGCAGCTAGTTCAAGATCAAGAACTGGATAACGAGTCTCATGCGGTTTTAGCTGCCTCGATGCATACGCTATCACATGCTTATGCTGCATAATGAAACAACCCAAGCCTCGGTTAGAATCATCACAATAGACTGTGAAACCTCCAGTACCTTTTGGAATAGAAATAATCGGAGCACTGGTCAGTCTCCTCTTCAGATCAACAAAGCTAGCCTCACAATCTGCAGTCCGGACAAAAGGCGCATTCTTCTGAGTCAGCTGGGTAATCGGTTTGGCAATAGACGAGAAGCCCTCGATGAAACGGCGATAATAACTAGCTAAACCCATGAAGCTTTGGATCTCAGGTACTGATGTCGGTCTAGGCCAATTCATAACCGCATCGATCTTGCTGGGATCGACAGAAATCCCATCTCCAGAAATAATATGACCAAGAAAGACAACTCGATCCAACCAAAATTCACATTTCGACAGCTTGACAAACAACTGTTCAACTCTTAAAATCTGCAAGACGATTCTCAAGTGTTCTGCATGGTCAGTACGGTTTTTCGAGTAGATAAAAATATCATCGATGAAGATAATGACAAACTCATCTAGATAGCGCTGAAAGATACGGTTCATCAAACCCATAAAAACAGCGGGAGCATTAGTCAAACCGACCGGCATGACTATAAACTCAAAATGGTCATACCTCATTCTGAATGCGGTCTTAGGAACATCTTCCTCTTGCACTCATAGCTGATGATAACCTGATCTCAAATCAATCTTATAATAGACATAAGAACCCTGCAGCTGATCAAAAAGGTCATCTATTCGGGGTAAAGGATACCTGTTCTTAACTGTAGTCTGATTCAATTGACGGTAGTCGATACAGAGCCGCATAGAACCATCCTTCTTCCGAACAAACAAAACAGGAGCACCCCAAGGCGATACACTAGGTCTGATGTATCCCTTGGCAATCAAATCCTCAAGCTGTTCCTTCAACTCTCTTAGTTCAATAGGTATCATACGATAAGGAGCTTTGGAAATGGGTTGAGTACCTGACACCAAATCGATGCTGAATTTGATCTCTCGAATAGGCGGTAATCCAGGAACATATTCCGGAAACACGTCAGCAAAATCTCTAACCACTGGTATATCAACCAATGCTGGGCTAGATTTCAGTACATCAACTGCATAAACCAAAAAATCACTCTGCACCTCTCTGTAACAAACGAGTCATAGATAACACTGAAATCAAAGGAATTCTAGATCGAGAACCCTTACCAAAGAATTTCCACTCGTCTGCCATTTCAGGTCTGAACCTGACAACCTTCTGAAAACAATCGACTGTTGCCCTGTACTTGGTTAAAGCATCTATACCGACAATACAATCAAAATCTGACAGTCCAAGCACAATAAAGTCGAATTCTAACAAATTCTCCTCAAAACAGAGTTCACAGTTCTTGACTAATCTGACAGAAATAATTCATCCTCCCAAAGGTGAAGTAACAGCTACTACAGTAGGTAACAACTCAGTAGGCAAAGCATGCAATAACACAAATTTCTCAGAGATAAAGGAATGGGAAGCACCTGTATCTATCAAGACATGAGTAGAATAACCGAAAATCGAACAGTTACCTGCTATAACATCGTCTGGTGCTGCCTGAGCCTGATCCTTTGTCAATGCAAAGACTCGTGCCTGCTGTCTCAGAGGCTGGTTCGCAATAGAATTACTTCCCTGTCTGTTCTGCTGCTGAGGGTGGAAAGATTGCACTGCAGAAGACTGCCTCTCTGGCTGAGCTGTAGGTCGAGATGAACTCCCACTCTGAGCTCGATCTCTATTACGCTGAGGGCACACTTTAGAAAAGTGTCCCGGTTGCTGACAGGTGTTGCAGTTCCCAAAGACTCCTACACACTGATCTTGTGAGTGTCTACCTCCACACTTGCTGCAATACAATGAAGATGATCCAGAACTCTGTCCTAAACCGAATTGCTTGGAACCATTGGAACTAGAAGAACTGTTCCCCTGCCTCTTGAACTGTTTCCCTCTTGCTTTATACTGATCCTTTCTGTTTCCCCCACTGTTTCCACCTTCATACCTCTGTTGCTGGTTCTGTTGCTGAGGTGGCTGATTCTGATATTGAGATGGTTGGTTCTGATACTACCTCTGCTGCTGAGGTACCACCTGATTACCTCTCTGCCTCCACAAGCCTGCTTCTGCTCCCTTTGCGTGATTCATGGCATCCGCAAAGTTGTTAGGCCTATTGGTGTTAACCAACGTGAAGACGTCGGGATTCAAACCATTGATGAACTGATCGGCCTTTGTTTCATCATCACCGGCAATTAGCGGTGCAAAATGCAACAGACTATCAAACTTGGCTACGTACTCCTCAATGTTCAGATTCCCTTGCCTCAGATTGGCAAACTCAGCTCCCTTATCCTTACGATACGAGATAGGGAAAAACCGCTTATAAAACTCAGATTTGAAAAGAGTCAAAGTAATTTCCATACCTCTACTCTCCATTGCTTTCTTGGTCATGATCCACCTTTTCTTAGCAACACCACGAAGCTGATGAATGACTAACCTGGTTCGGCGGTCATCTGTGTAGTCAATGGAATTGAACAACTGATCGATGTCATCCAACCAACTCTCACAGTCGACTGGATTCTTTGTACCCATCAACAAAGGCGGATTAAACGACTGAAACCTCTTCAGCAAGGTTTCCATGGGCGTCGCTGTAGCATTCATCTCAACAGTTTCAGTACTAGCTTGCTCAGTCGTAGGAATAACTGGCGGTGGGTTTTTTTTAATCACTCGACGAGGACCCATCTGATAATCAAAGGTTAGGACACGATATAACTCAATTGCTACAATCGGTGCCCTTACAACCGCTTGGAATACCGGATACCTGCCGATAACAGAAATAGATATAACTCAAGTAGATCATGCTTTATAATTTAAATCACATAACCACGTAATTAAAATAATTCTCAAACAGTAAATCATGCTTGCATGGATTTAAGTACACAATTAAATAATTCAAACACATGCGAGGAGCCAATACACGCAGACTCGATCTACCCCGCTCACTCTAGTTCAACCAAGAATCATAAGTCTCTGATACCACTTAATGTGAGACCTCATTTCTAAACAACTAATCTCAAACTAATAAGCATACAAGAAACCAAGATTAGAAGCAATCAGAATTTTTTTTTTATTTTTTTTTAAAAGGACGTCCGCGCGCCCGCGCTGAATTCAGCGCGCCCACGCCGGCGCCTCGCCAAAAACCAGCGCGCCCGCGCCATCCTCTGGCCCAGAAATTCCAAGGAACCTAAATGAAACCCAACCAAACCTAAACACTTGCATTTAAAGTATCTGACAAGTCAATAACAATACAAGAAACGTTTAGGGAAGAAAACATTCGATTCGGTAGTACCTACATCGATTCTTGCTTACAATACAAATATGAGAAGTTCGAATGACTAAACATGTTCGCAAAACATAACTAGATTGACATGCTGATTCGACTTCTAAACGAGTCTCACTTCTATCCCTTGCTCTTGAAGCTAACCAGGTCTATGCTGACTTGATCCTGCCCCTCCTGTTGCCAAGTACACATACAAAACAAATCAACAGCCGGATAAACCGGTGAGAATGATATTCCCAATAAAAGCAACACAACAAGTAATACAATTAATCAACATGCTTTCAAGGCGATACATAATCAATAACAACGTAATGAAATGCATGTCTTTAAATCGGGATATCAATTCTGATAAATGAGGAATTGCTGCTGTACTTTTGGGATCTCGAGGATGAGATCACGTGATGACTCACCGACTCTCCCAATCGAGGTGGTTCCACGTATCCCACTCCTCTAGATTTTGAGCAACTATAATGAGTATGCTAGCACTAGGCGCAACGACTACGTCCTAGGCCACTCGACTATAGCTCCCAAACATCTAACAAAAGGGCTGTTCTGCCCGTCGAAACAATAGTGTTGGCTCAATATGAATGCATATGGGAACAAAAGGAATTTAGCCATATAATACATTCAAATAATCAACCAAATACAGGTTTCATATGATAGAACAAGTATCGATGCAATATGTGATTTTAAGGGAAACTCGAGAACCAACTGTCCCGAGTATGCTATCCCGCTAACGATGACTGCTTTTACCTTTCAAGGCAAGTAGTTCCAACTCTGGATCAACTACAACAAAAGATTGTGTCAAAGACTAAACAATCCCAACAACAACAATAACGGTACAAGGTAATCTCTTTACCGATCTTCGTCCAACTCTTGACGCTCAACAGCTGTTAAGTCCGGGCTTGACAACTCCAATGAAACTGTACGGAGACAAAAGATGATCAACATCATCGAACAAACTCAAAGCCCAAAGTACAACAACTCAAATGGTTCAAAATCTCAAAACTCAAACCGACGGATAACGGCTGTAAACTAAACAAACCGGAAATGCAGACAGCAGTTCAATACCGATATCAATACGAATCAATGCTAAAACAACAATAACAAGGCAATTCCAATAAATCTCAAAACCAAATTTTTGAACAAGGCTTCCGAAAATCATAACAATTCCGATTGACGCTCAAATTCAACACCGACAGATAATAAACGATCAGAACTCTGCCAAGAACAACATACTCAAATCTCAAACGATTCTAACAACATCCAAAAAACAAAACGTATCTGATCAGAGAAATACTTACGATAAAGCGGAGCTCTCGCTGCAGTGATCAATAATCTGCCTTCAGAAATAAATTCCAACGGCCGGATCGAGCTCGGACTGAATTTAGAAAGCTTGGAGGCTCAATGAATTGGCTTCAATTGAGGAGGCGTGCTTGGGGAAGATGGAGGAGACTTGTCAACTTAATTATAAGTGTAGATAATATATAAAACTCAATATTTGCATTTTAGTCCCTGCAAAATCCAAATTTTTCAAAATAGACCCTAATCAAGTCGGCTCTTGAACTCTGCAATCTCCGATTAACTCAAATAAACTCATTTAAGATAAAAACGGGGCGTTACAAAAGTTATTTCTGAATAAGCGTGACTTGAATGTGATCATAAGTATGTGTTAGACTTGGCATGCAGAAACCGACAGTTAGTTAGAGTGGAGGTTTAGCACTCTAAAGGTTACAATTTAGACAATGTAATTATTTCCATGGGATTTAGCAAGATTAAAACAATGATTAAATCAATGGTGAGCAATGGTAATAGTCAAGACCTAAAGTTATTTTCAGGTCTGGCAAGATTGTTGTCGCCAAATTTCTCATGTTTATATGCTAGACTTTTGGCCAACCAGCAAGTTATTTCAAGTCGTATTGGCAATTATGAAAAAGTTTGGATACTTCGCAAGCATCTAATACTTGAGTAGACATAATTTTATGAGTCAAGGATTTCACAGACTCATGGTCACCTATGGGTAAAGTTTATCAGTATTCTAGTTTTGAATACTAGATCAATTAGCTAAAGCCACGAATCAAATGACATCAATTGATTAAGATTACTAGTACCTGCGGGAATTGTTCTAAAAGGTATGGTTCTGTGGTTAAGACGTCCTACCTTGCCAAATGTTGGGCTTGAGAGTCTGTTGTACTTGTTGGTAGGTAAAAATTTAGAACACAAAGTTATTTTGACGCTAGTAAGGTTGTTAAGATTTGGTATTTTTTGGGAAAAGATGTAGTATCCCTAATAGATAGTATCAACCAGCATAGAAGAGATATCTATGTTCTACCTCAAATTATTGTAGTTAATACTCTCCGGGTATTGAAATTGACAGAGTTCAATTTTATCATTAAGAAAGAGATTCTTGTTGAGTGCTAATTGGTGATCATTCAGTATTAGGATTAGTGGCAGTTCAAAAGGATGATACGGTGGAGATTGTATCATGACCTTTTGTCGTTATCCTTAGATGTTCATTAGATGGTCTTGATATTTTTTTTGGTTTTCCTAGTTAGATCAGAAATAAGTGGACATTAGAGTTATACTCGTTTGTCATGTGCCCAGAAATGTTTTGGTGTAACAAGACTTACAATAAGACAATCTCTCGAGATTGCACTTCTTCCAGTGAGAAAAGAATTCCCATTTGAATAGAAAGGTTTGTGTGCTTTCAAGTTATTGGAATTAGAGACGAAATTTTGCCATTAATTGCAACATTAGTATGGAAACCTTTGAGATTTCATATGGATGACGTTTTCATACATCCTTGGCTCGAGACAAGGTGGGTAACATCTGGTGGAGGTACCAGAGTTAGTTCAGCAGATTGTTGATGAAATGAATTCATCAGTCAAGAAAGTTATAGTCACTCAGGTTTTGGTGATAGTGTAGAAATTACTTCAGAACAATTGGTCATGGTTCAATGACAGTGTTGAGGAACTGAGGACAATAACTTGGAAATTAGAAAGTTGTGTGAGCTCAAAACATTCTGAGTTATTTTGGGGTGTTGTAGTACTTTTATTGAAATGGGTGGATCTTGTAAAACATTCAGTTGTATTGAATGATGTTTTATTCAGTGTTGTTGCTGGTTCTTACTTAAGAGTTGATGTCAGGGACGAAATCTCTTAAGTGGTGGAAAATATAGTAACTCGTATCCAGTTTTACAATATTTATTGGTCTAAACATGTTTAAATGAGAAAGACATGATTGAGGGATTTTAATATGAACAAACGTACCAAAAACTAGGATCGAGAATGTGCAAAAATAGTTATTGGGTCAAAGTTGACTCGAGGAGTGTTGGAAAACGCGGCGATCAGATCAATCAGGATTGATACCCGGTGCAGCGGAAGTTTAAAAATTTTATATGGAACGATTCCATAATGGGCATCAACCTTACGATTAAATTGTGTGTGTAAAAATTAAATAACAATTATAAATTTTTAACTTTAATCTCGAATCGCAATTTTTTGACACCAACAGATTTCTCTGCTCTTGTTGTATATCCCTGGAACTGATGGACGAACTGTTCTTCAATCAGGTCCACGAACGGATATTTAATCCCTCTGATAGATTGCACTAGAAAATCTATCAGAAGTTTCTACGAAGAGATTAACGAATTTGATCCGTTAAACCAGAATGTAAATCAAAATTCACAGACTGGATTTTCCGAGCAGAGGGGAGAAAGGGGGCGGCCACTATTGAGAGAAAAATACTAGGGTTTTCGAAAATTGTGACCTGTTGTGTCTAATTTCTGTACTGCAATAACTTATTTATAATGTAGGCCACTAACAGCTTAGGGCCCATTAGTCATAAGTTCAAGCCCGACAAGCAAAGCCCGCATGTTCAGAAATTAATATAAAATTCATCGTGACTCCAATTGATAAACCGATTTCACCAATGTGCACAGAAACCATTTCTGCACCTTTTAAAGTGAAGATAAATTTTTCTGAATCCGAATTCAGTGATTTCCAAAAATGCCCATCCCTATGTCATTTTAGGAAATCTTACTCCTCTACTCATAATTAAGAAGTCCAACTTCTTTGTTCATTAAATTTAACTCTTTAAATTTAACTATCTCAACGGGGATTAAAAATCCATTACTCTGTGTGACCCTCAATGGTTCAGGGATACAGCTAGCCGTGGGCTCACAACTCCTTGTGACTCGGAACAACAATTTCCGACTTGCCCATCGAATCATGGTAAGAGCGCCTAGCAACATCGCCCCATGATTCCCTAGGTATCACTGATAGTGCCTACAAGAACCAATAGATTTTGGTTAGCGTACAGTACGGTCCCTTCATCCATATATCCCGATCGAATCAACAACCATTGGTATATCGAGAGTCGTTCGAGATTCGATAACTATGCAATACATCTTGAAGATCAAATAGTGACATCGCATGTGTTACTAAGAAACCATTTCTTAAAACACATCATGTACTCTGGCCAGAGATTCGTCACACTAATATCTCCTCAGATCGCATAAGATATCCACACTCGCAAGTATGTGGTGAATCCTTGACAACAAAGCATCGACTCCTATATGTGTCGTAACTGTACCCAATCCCGACACCTGATGACCCCAATAGAGTCGGTAAACGAGTCAAAGCACAGTACTAGCATATAGAGTCTCCATGATGTTTCAAGTAGTAAGGACTAATGGTGTACAACCAAAACCGCGGACTTTATCCACTTGATAAGTGATAACCACTTGGAAAGTCCGGATAGGGTAGTTCGATTATTCATCCTATGAATATCCATTTGCATGCTTCGAACATCTCCATGTTCCCTACCAATGAAACGTGGTACTCCGCATCGCAAATGCTAGTCTCAAACTCGAGCGATCCTTATCCTTATTTTCGGACGGCTCAATCGACTAGGAACATTTTAGAATATACAGTGACTATAAGATATGTTTCATGATAGACATCCCCATGTTCTACCACATCTTACATACACTATAGTATATTCAAGGTCTTTATCAAAACAACAATAGTATATCACAATATAACAATATGAAGAAAGATAAAGTCATTGCCATTAATAAAAGTGTAAATTATATTAAACAAAAGATTGTTTATACAAAGAGTCATCAAAGCCCTTAGCCACAAGTTGGCTCACCGGGCACCCACTCTTTCAAGGAGTTCAGAAGGTCCGAACTCAAGCCCAACCAAGATCGGAAGATCCGAACAGATCGAATGCAGCGAATAAGTTCAGAAGCTCTGACGAGTTAGGAATGTCCGTGTTAGAACCTAATGGGGGGATTTAGGTTCTATTGACCCCTTTATCAATTTAAAGTGATTTTACAAATACGCAGACGAAAGACTTTAATCAATCAAAATAATCAAAGCAATAATAAATAAATAAATGCTGTAAGTAAATAAAGCGGTAAATAAGAGAGGATATGTTTATGTAAGTTCGACGATAAATCATCTACGTCTCCTTTTCTTGGTTAAGGTCGATTAACCAAGGATCCACTAGCACTTCATGTCTTGGCCTTGATGATTCCAAGTTAGCCGTACAACAACACGATCACCATATCTTTTAGCATTGATGGCTCCAAGGATAGCCGATACAACTCACACACTTGGCCCTAAGTGTAGTGACCCGTATTCAAAATTAAGGATTAAGTGGTACTTAATCAAGTAATCATATTTAAAATGGATTAAACCTGATTAAAGGAACTTCATATGAGTCTAAAGACTGCAGGAATGGACTAAGAATGATCGTAAATAGCCCAAAGGGTCAGGTAGAACGTACAAAATGTTCGTAGATAATTGGCAATGTTATGGTCATTTGATGTCATCCGTGATGTCAGCAATATTGACGTCATTGCTTACAAATTGATGTGACATCGGACGCAATGAATTAGGGAACAAACGCAACGATCTGAATGGATGCAACGATCTGAGAATCGGATGCTACGTTCTAGGTCAGGGACAGGTGTGCGGTTTGCATGTAATTCGATCGACATGTGGCAGGACAAGTGGATAACGGATGCAATGTTCCCAAAACGGATGCAACGTTTTGCGTCTATAAATATGGTGCAAGATGGCTCATTTCCAGTGCTCATAACTCCTCTCTTTTGCCCATATGACTCTATTTTAGGTATTTTGGGTACTCTTATTTTATAGTTGGAGTAGGAAGTACATTTTAGTATAGCCAAAAAGTGTCTGACATAGTTTAGGGGCAGGCCCAAGTAGCGAAGCTGTGCTCGAGTTGTGGAGCAGCAGTAAGAGTAGTTCTTCAGTTAAGAAGCAGTCGCCATCAGTGGGCTGACGATGGACGCAGGTATAGCTATGGTCTCCTTTAATTATTAGGGAGTATGTTATAGATTAATTAAGGCTTTTATAGCTTAAATAGTGATGCATGAGTATTTTGCATTGTAGATGCAGTAGTGCAGACTGTAGGATTGGAACCTAGACGGGACTTCAAAGACTGCATTGGAAAGGTACATAAATACTGACAGAAATTGCCAGCAGGTATGCATGCTTATATGTTGCATTTATGTGCCATGATTTCATGTTACTGTTATGCTACACTGCATACATGTTTATTTAGTCGGTATTATTGGCTTACCAAGTATATGGGATTGCTCATCCCCATTGCATTTGTGGATGGATTTCCATGGATTTGGATTCGATATATCCACGGTTATATGGTATGGGAGCCACCTCTTGATGCAACGGCCCAGCGTGCCACATACCATGTGAAAGAGTGGGTGCCCAGTGAGCCAACTTGTGGCTATGGGCTTTGATGACTCTTTGTACAAACGATCTTTTGTTTAATGTAATTTACACTTTTATTAATGGAAATGACTTTATCTTTCTTCATATTGTTATATTGTGATATACTATTGTTGTTTTGATAAAGACCTTGAATATACTATAGTGTATGTAAGATGTGGTAGAACATGGGGATGTCTATCATGAAATACATCTTATAGTCACTGTATATTCTAAACTGTTCCTAGTCGATTGAGCCGTCCGATAATAAGGATAAGGATCGCTCGAGTTTGAGACTAGCATTTGCGATGCGGAGTACCACGTTTCATTGGTAGGGAACATGGAGATGTTCGAAGCATGCAAATGGATATTCATAGGATGAATAATCGAACTACCCTATCCGGACTTTTCAAGTGGTTATCACTTATCGAGTGGATAAAGTCCGCGGTTTTGGTTGTACACCATTAGTCCTTACTACTTGAAACATCATGGAGACTCTATATGCTAGTACTGTGCTTTGACTCGTTTACCGACTCTATGGGGGTCATCAGGTGTCGGGATTGGGTACAGTTACAACACATATAGGAGTCGATGCATTGTTGTCAAGGATTCACCACATACTTGCGAGTGTGGATATCCTATGCGATCTGAGGAGATATTAGTGTGACGAATCTCTGGCCAGAGTACTTGATGTGATTTAAGAAATGGTTTCTTAGTAGCACATGCGATGTCACTAATTTGATCTTCAAGATGTATTGCATAGTTATCGAATCTTGAGCGACTCTCGATATACCAATGGTTGTTGATTCGATCGGGATATATGGATGAAGGGACCGTACTGTACGCTAACCAAAATCTACTGGTTCTTGTAGGCACTATCAGTGATACCTAGGGAATCATGGGGCGATGTTGCTAGGCGCTTTACCATGATTCGTTGGGCAAGTCGGAAAGTGTTGTTCTGAGTCACAAGGAGTTGTGAGCCCACGGCTAGCTGTATCCCTGAACCATTGAGGGTCACACAGTGTAATGGAGTTTTAATCCCCGTTGAGATAGTTAAATTTAAAGAGTTAAATTTAATGAATAAAGAAGTTGGACTTCTTAAATAAGAGTAAGGGAGTAGGATTTCCTAAAATGACATAGGGATGGACATTTTTTGGAAATCACTGAATTCGGATTCAGGAAAATTTATCTTGACTTTAAAATGTGCAGAAATGGTTTCTGTGCACATTGGTGAAATCGGTTCATCAATCGGAGTCACGATGAATTTTATATTAATTTCTGAACATGCGGGCTTTGCTTGTCGGGCCTCAACTTATGACTAATGGGCCCTAAGGTGTTAGTGGCCTGCATTATAAATAAGTTATTGCAGTACAGAAATTACACACAACTGGTCATAATTTGAGAGACAGAAAATCGAAAACCCTAGCTCTCTCTCAAAAGAAATTCGGCCGCCCCCTCCCTTCTCTGCGTGAGAAATTCCGGTCTGTGATTTTGAATTGCAGTCTGGAATAGCGAATCAAATTCGTTTATTCTCTTCGTAGAAAAATTCTGATAGATTTTCTAGTGCAATCTATCAGAGGGATTAAACCTCCATTCGTGGACCTGATTGAAGGACAGAATATTCATCAGTTCCAGGGAGAGACAACAAGAGCAGATTAAATCTGTTGGTGTCCAATAATCTCGCTTCGAGATTGAAGGTAAAAATTACATAACAGTTATTTAATTTTTACACACACAAATAATTTAATCGTAAAAGGATTGATACCCACACTATGGAATTGTTCCATACAAAATTTTAAACTTCCGCTGCACCGGGTATCAATACCGATTGATCTGAGAGCCGCGTTTTACAACACCATGGCGCCTAGATTGAGCATGATATGTTATTTTCTTTGATACCCAGATATCCATTTTCAAGCATCATGTTTGTATGTTTACCCGTACTAGCATATTAAGCTTAGAGCTCACGTCTAGTGTTTTGTTTTTGTTTGGACACCTCATTCAACGGGGGAGTTGCAGGTTCAAGTAGTGCGCCCAAAGACTCGGATTAGTCGGTCATCAGGAAAATACAATAGGACTTAGATGTAGGAATTATTAAGATTTATTCGATTGGGTTGTATATTGAATTTGTTTAGTCGGCTGTATTCCGCCGACCAGTATTTATTTTAAGTTTTCCTCAGCGTTTTTTGATTGATGTTAATTGCATGCTTAGTTTATCTCTAATATCTTATTAGTAGGGGATCCAGGTTGGGTCACTACATATAGTGGTATGAGAGCGCATGCAAAAAGACTTTGGAACATAGCACTGAGACTTTGAGTTATCCTTGTAGGAGATGATGATGAGGAAATTAGGATGCCTGAAGATTATCATCATCGTCAAGATTTTTCTTAAAGATTTGGCCTATGAGATTCCAGCAAGTGCGGACAAGAGCGAAAGATTGTGTCCTGATAGTCGTGTTTTGTTTGCATATTTTGTTGTTATTTTGTTGGTAGTTTGCATGCATTTAATTGTGTTTATTCATGTTTTATCTTAGTTATGTCTTTTGCATGCATTTACATTCATAACATACTCCCGAGTTTAATGTGTAGGAGATTTCAAGATGAAGAAAATGAAGGCAGAATTTTGGATATTTTTCACGCGATCGATCGGCCGAACTCAGCCGGATCGAGCGCAGCTTCTGGATTTTGAAGGCAGTGAACGCCCTATATTTCACGCGCTCGATCGGACGAACATCAAGAGATCGAGCGAGGTCCGAGAAATTTGAAGGCAGTGTACACCCTATTTTCTGCACGACCGAGAGGGCGTACTCCATGCGATTGATCGCGCGGCTTGTTCGGGAAAAATTTAATATTTTTGGAAACTTTGTTATTTTAGTCTCTAGACTTTATTAGACTCTTAATTCCGTTTTTGAAGTGGAATAATCAGATTTCGAGACTCTCTCTTGGAGGCTAGGTTTTGTTCTTCATTTTTATTTTCTAGTTTTCTTCTTTTCTTTGAATTATTCTTGAATTTTCATGAATCATTGTAGCTAAACTTTTATTACTTGGTTGAGGGAGACGAAACCTTGATATATTTTATTCATGAGATTTGATTTTCAGTGTTTAATCTCTATTAAGTATCAATTTTTGATCTGTTTTATTTCATGTTTGTTTGCGAGATTTTAGGATTGGTCATCTTAGGATTTTGTTTTACAAGCGATAGCTAAATTAGAATTTAAATCTGTAATTGTTTGAATAAACTAATTTGCGAAGCAACTACGTGTGATATTTTCTGCTGTTGAATATATTATTTTGTAGGATCAATTATTGAATAGGCTAAATACAACCGCTGGTGTTTGTGTTGTCTAGGTTCGTCAGTTTTACTAGTTTGAATGCTACCGTGGATTTAAATCTAGATTTCTATTATCGGGTTAATTCATTGGTAAGGGTTAATTTAGAATGCTATTTTCTAATTAACTAAAATTACGGTGAAACAGGAATTTGATTTTCAGTGACGAATATTTAATGGGATTAATTATTATTAGTGAATCGATGAATGAATGAATGAATGAATGAATATCAAGGGTGTAGTTGACCGATACCAAGTCTCGTCTCTTATTGCTTTCTCTAAGTTTAATTTTCAATCTTGCATGATAGTGATAATTTGAATATTTAATTGTTTAAATTTTTAGTAGTTAATCCAAATTTCAAAACCCGCCTTTTATTTGTCTAGAACATATTAAATTTACCTTTCCTCGTGGGAACGATCCCTACTCACACTACTACATTTTTAGTGATTATCTGATTGAGTTGGGTAATTTGGGCGTGACACGATTAAGCGCTACCATGTCCAAACCATCAAGATTTCTACTCATGTGGATCCTAGCTTTGGATCGGGTACTAGACACTAGAGGCAGTGACAGAGGATTGGTTGGGGCACGTGTGATGCTAACATCCATTTTGGGGAGGATTACCTTTACCTCGATATGTGCAGTCATAGAAAGAGGTATAGCTGCCCAGGGGATGTTTAGCATTAGTTGGATCCTCTAGAGTTAGTTTTCGGTACTGGGTTAGAGTAAAAAGGGATTTGACTAGCCAATTGATTGAAAGTCATAGATGAACAACTTGTGATCAAGAAGAAGTCCTTCGTCTGAGATGCGAATTACACCAGAATAGTGATGAGTTATACTGAGAGACGTGAACTACGATCAGGACTAGACATGGTGGTTTGTTTCCCAGTGTTGCTCTATAAGCTTGTTCGTGCTTCCAATGGTTATGGGAAGGTTACCCCGGTCTGGATATCATGCAGCAGTTATGTTAAGGTATAGCTCAGTGCCAGATGAATTCTTTTGTAGAGAGATACAGATTCAGATTTCGGTGGACAGAACGGCGTTAGTATATGTGTTTCCTGAATATGAGTATTCTGTACCGAGATTTTTGGAAACTACTAGATGGATAGATCTAGTTAATGATTCTGTGGATACCTTCGATCAGATTGGGTTAGTCACTAGAAGATTCACTTGGCATAGTTAGTTTGAGCGAACAAGTGTTCATGTTTGACTAGACCAGTGCGATCGTGGATAGATCAATGTGAGATTTGTGCTTAGTATTTACTAGTGAACTATTGTATGATGCAATCAGAGGTAGACAGTGTTGATTCCTTTATGGGAATTAGGATGTAAGAGATCTCAGGTTGTGAGATGTGATCCTACAAGTGACAAAATCGTTTGAGATTAATTCGAAGATGGAAGATGTATCACGTTTGGGATACATTGGTGCTAAGTAAGTTCGACTTTTCCAAGTCATGTTAGCAGATTTTAGTTCTACAGGGACCAGATTTATGAGTTTGTAGATGCTGATACAGTTCGATCGGTGCAAACAGGCTTGCAGTCTTTTGACAAGAGTCTAGACTGTCGGAAGTTATTCGACCAGAGGTTCGAATCAGTATGGACGCTAAGTATATGACTATGGTATGTTCTCGAAGATTTACCCTATATTTTGAGGAAAAAAATTTTTAACGGGGGGAGAATGTAGTGACCCGTATTCAAAATTAAGGATTAAGTGGTACTTAATCAAGTAATCATGTTTAAAATTGATGAGACCTGATTAAGGAAATTCATATGAGTCTAAAGACTGCAAGAATGGACTAAGAATGATCGTAAATAGCCCGAATGGTTGGGTAGAACATACGCAACATTCGTAGATCGTTGTCAACGTTCTGGTTAGCGGATGCGATGAAAACAATATGATGACATTTCTTACAAACTGATGTGACATCAGACGCAACGAAATAGGGAACGGACGCAACGATCTGAACGGACTCAATGATCTGAGGATCTGACACAACGTTCTAGGTCAAGGACAGTTGTGTGGTTTTCATGTAATTGGATCGACACGTGGCGGGACAGGTGGAGAACGAAAGCAACGTTCCCAGAACGGATGCAATGTTCTGCGTCTATAAATATGGGGTAAGTTGGCTCATTTCCAGTGCTCAGAACTCCTCTCCTTCGCCCATATGGCTCTATTTTAGGGCTTTTTGATACTCCTATTTTAGAGTTGGAGTAGGAAGTATATTTTAGTATAGTAAGATGGTGTCTAACATAGTTTAGGGGCAGTGCCCGAGTAGCGGAGCTGTTCTCGAGTTGTGGAGCAGCAGCAAGAGTGGTTCTCCGGTTAAGAAGCAGTCGCCATCAACGGGTTGACGACGGATGTAGGTATAACTATGGTCTCCTTAAATTATTAGGGAGTATGATATAGATTAATTAAGGTTTTAGAGCTTAAATATTAATGTATGAGTATTTTTCATTATAGACGCAGTAGTGCAGACTGTAGGCTTGCAACCTAGATGGGACTTCTAGGATTGTCTTAGAAAGGTACGTAAGTATTGACTGAGATTTCCAGTGGGTATGCATGCTTATATGTTGAATTTATGTGTCATGATTTCATGTTACTGTAATGCTACATGTGCATACATCTTGATTTAGCAGGTATTATTTTCTTACCCAGTATAGGGGATTGCTTAGCCCCATTGCATGTGTGGATGAATTTCCATGGATTTGGATCCGATATATCCACGATTATATGGCATGGGAGCCATCTCATGATGCGACGGCCCAGCGTGCTACATACCATGGCGCCTAGATAGAGCAGGATATGGCCTTTGCTTTGATACCCAGATATCTATTTGCATGAATCATGTTTGTATGTTTATCCATACTACCGTATTGAGCTTAGAGCTCACGTTCAGTGTTTGTTGTTATCTGGGCACCCCATTTGATGGGGCAGTTGCAGGTGCAGGTAGTGCGCCCAGAGACTCCGAGTAGTCGGTCATCAAGAAGAGACAGGAGGACTTAGCTGTAGGAATTATTAATATTTTTTCGATTGGGTTGTACATCAAATTTTTTTAGTCGGTTGTATTCCGCCGACCAGCTATTTTAAGTTTTTCGCAGCGTTTTCTGATTGATGTAAATTGCATGCTTAGTTTAGCTCTAATATCTGATTAGTAGTGGATCCAGGTTGGGTCACTACATTAAGGGCTTCAAGGATAGCCTCACAACACACTCAACAAACTCGGTTCACACTCGAGTATACGATAAAAATTATCAAACACTTATTGTGAGGACCTCGGTTTTAATCAACTAATCAATAATAAATCATGTAATCATCAACAGAGAGTCAAGAAAAAAATGTAAACAAAATTTTGTTTATATAAAAGACATGCACGGACCCCATGCACACCTCCGTGTTCGGGTCAATGCATTAATCTATAGACAAAGGTTCGGAGACTACAGGGTACATGGACCCCGTGCACGCCTCCGTGCATAGGTCCGTGCACAAAAATGCACTAAAACTCAACTCTCTATTTTCTGTATGGACTCCGTGCACCCTATGTGCTCGGGTCTGTCCACAACAAATCAAAATTCCCAACTTACTGTCTCGACCAAATGTTCACACGGACCCATGCACGGATGCATGTTCGGAGTCCGTGCATGAACAAAATCAGCACATTTCAAAATGCGAGGGTACATGGACCCTGACACGGATGTAGTCATCTGTGCCCTACTATAACTCAAAAAAATAAACTAAGGCCTGCAGAAATGAAAACTCCAACAACAACTCAAAATCTCAATTTCAACATGCATTAGTGCATTCAACTCACATATTCCAATACATGACATGTCTAAATTTGTTCAAACACTCAAAAGTTTTAACATGCATCGATTCTAGTTGTTACATAACAAAATACATATCGAGTTCGAAATATAAAATCGACTCTAAACCAAGTCCCCAATTCTATCAATCACAACCCGATCTAGCCATGTTGCCTCTGACTCGATCCTGCCCCACCTGTTGCCAAGTACACATACAAAACGAGACAACAGCCGAATAACTCCGGTGTGAATAATATTCCCAGTAAAAGAAACATTACATGTAATATCAAATAATATATCAAAATCATGATATAATGACAACATATTCTAAATATGAAATAAAATGAAATGCATGACTTTAAATTTCGGGATTATCTAATCGGATAATCAAAAGAAAACTCGGTTCATCAGTTGGGATCCCGAGGTCAAAATATCACAACAACTCACCGACTCTCTCGATCAAGGTGGAAGATGTATATCTCGATCCTCTAGACTCTGGAGCAACTATAAAGAGTATTCTAGCTCTTGGAAGAACTCAACAACCAAGGCCACCCAAATATAGTCCCCAAAACTTCTAATTCGAAATGAAATCAAATCATTTGGCTCAAGATGAATGCATGTGTGACCGCTTAATTCGGTATTTACTAGCAAGTGCACTAAGTCAAGTAATAGTAAAGTGAACAGAGAGTTCAAGTATCGATCCCATAGAGATTGTTGTAATTTCTCAATATTTAATTATTTTATTTAATCTAGACAAAATCATAAATAAAAATTTGATTTAAATAAAATAAGAATTTAAATCAAAACTGCTTAAGAAATAAATATTAAAATAGTTGAAAGGAAAATTTAATTAAAGGAGAAAACCAAGACACACGCAGGTACCGAACAAATCATGTAACAGGTACACGATTCAGGACTCAGATTTAATCTTAAATTAGATGAAATCTACTAACTTGTTCAAAGGTTTATTTCTAGAATAATCAAACCTATTCAAATATTGACGGATTAATTTTTCGTAATTCTAATCAAATTCAAATGTATGAAGAACTGTGAGAATTCAGTTTTCACCTAAAACCGCATACTGAAACCGAATACTATTTCTAGTCAGTTTTACCATATGTCAATTATTAGAGTGATCGAAATCAATTCATCCTCTATCGACTTGAAATCAATTAACATGAAAACAAACAATTGGCCAGATCATTCACAAGACAAATATAAATATAGTAATTAATAATATAAAACAAAATCTGAAAAATCCCAAACAAACATCCGAGTTTCTACATAAATTTGTCCGGCCCAATCACGCGACCTTGGGTGAATAAAAACTAATCAATAGTTGAAAATATAATTCAAAAATAAAATAATGAAGAAGAAAGAAAGAACTATATTGGAGCGTTATTCAATCTCCAAGCCTCCTAGCTGCCTCCTTCTGTCTGCGATTCGAACCACTTAATTACGTTCTGAACTCTCCTATTTATATGTCTTTGAAAGCCCGAGAAATAAAGCCCGGAAAGTTGAAAGTTTTAATTCCCGAAAATTCTATTTTTTCCGATTCTGCGACATGAACGGACCCTAGACCTGGGTCCATTCATAGGTCCGTGCATTAAACTAGAACGCCGATTTTTTTATGAAGATACACGGACCCGTATCCGGACCCATGTCCGGGGTCCGTTCCTACCACCCTGGAAGCGCGCAGTTTTCTTAAAAAAAATTATATCTCAAGTTCTAGTTGTCGGATTGAGTTGAAATTTGGACAGCAGCTTCAAAACATCTTGAAATATATTTTGAACGGTGGAGATCATATTTGGATCTTTCTATAATTAAAATTGAATTTTTGACCAAGGCTACTCCGTAATTCATTCTTCAAAAATCCATTTTTCTACAAAATTAACCCGAAGAGTGAAATGCACATACATGCAATAAATCATGAATAAAACTTATAAAAGACTATGAATGCATGAAAAATAAATATAAAAACAACACCAAAATATGCACACAAAATACACTTATCAACTCCCCCATACTTAAATCTTGCTCTCCATCGAGCAAGACAGACAATGCAACAAACAACAAAGACAAAGTAGGAAAAATTCATGGGATAAATAGCCTGATCAGGGAAGTTCTATATCAAATAAAAAAAACAACGCCCTCAACTCTTTACAATACACCCTCAGCTTAACGTGAATATATGTGTGTGTGTGTGCATGTGTGTGTGTGTGTGTATGAAATGTTATTCCAGCTATATGCAACTTAGATAGAATCCGTCTTAAGACTGTTTAGCGACCTAAGAACAAATTAATGCTAGAGTCACTCGCATGCATACATTCCTTCCAACTACCTCTAACCTACACATCTCCCTTGAGATTATTATTACGCACTGCCGGATTTTGCACCCAACATTTTTAAACCCCAATAATTACCCGCAAACTTAGCTATAACGGTTATAGGATTCGAATTTCAATTCCCTCGTCTACAGTCCAGATGGAGAAACAATCTCATTTAACCCGCAAACTTAGCTTCTAACCAAGCGATTAGAATTTCAATCCCTTATCAGAAACCGAGATGGAATTGTTATTAATTTTAAAAAACCAAATTATTATTATTTTTTAATGAAAAGTAACACCATTTAATCCGCAAACTTAGCCAAGGACAAGATAATTAGGATTTCAATTCCTCATCATTGACCCGGATGCAGCTGAATTTTTCAAAGATTTTATCAATTTTTAATTTTTCAAAAACCGGGATGGAATTGTTATTAATTTCAGGCGATCTGGAAACATTCTGTTAATGGATTGTTCTCTTCTAAAGCTGCTTGAGAGCTAGTTCGGGCGAAGAAACCGATTAATCAATGGTTTCGAGGAGCTTGGTCGAGGCTTCTTAAACCTTCGATCTCTTTATTCTGTTGGCGTCGGTTCTACAAATGGTTGCGAGTGGATGATATATTACAGTCAAGGGGCATTGCGTTGGCATCAAAATGCCATTGTTGCAGAAATCAAGAGTCTTTTGATCATATTTTATGTTCGGGTCTTGTGGCGTCAGCGGTTTGGGCTTATTATTCCTATTTGTTTGGAGTGCAGTTTCCTAATTCTTTTCCAAATTGGAGGGTTATGGATGACTGGAGGAAAAAAGGTCATGTCTGGGAAATTTTTCCATTCCTTGTAATTTGGTTCTTGTGGAAGACCAGAAATGATTTCAAACACAAAGGATCGATGGTTTCAGCAGCTAGTATAATCCGCAAGATTTCTGAACATATTGTGTTACTCTCGAAAGCAGGAATTATCAATTTTCAGCACTGGAACTATCATCAGAACATCGCTGGTCTGTTGGGGATTATGTTAACCTGTGTGCGGAGATCGACCATTAAAGTGGTTAAATGGATTCCTCCTCCGCTAAACACGTTCAAGCTAAACACTGATGGTTGTACTAAACAAAGTGGGGTTTCGACCATAGGAGGTATTATCAGAAACCACTTGGGCCTTTCGGTTCGTGCATTCCATGACAGGATTGAATTGGGTACTAATATCAAAGCTGAAATGCAAACTATTCTTCGAGGGCTAATTATTTGCAAGGAGAATAATTATTTTCCTTTATGGATAGATGTTGATTCTTTGGAATCTCTAAATATTATTTCTGTAGATCATACTTGCTGGAGTCTCTAAAACATTTTGGCTCAGATTCAGAATATATTGTCTAATTTTCAAATGACCAAATCTCATATTTTTAGGGAAGCTAATTCCGCTATGGATGAGCTTGCTAACATGGGAATTCATCTAGGGTTGGCTTTATTAAGTCCGGAGCACATTCAAGGTAAATTGAAGGGCATTTTTAGATTATATAGGACTTATTTTCCTTATATTAGGATTAGTTCTAAATTGTCTTGATTTGTATTGATTTCTCGAGAGGTCTTGGGCTAGTCCCCCTCTATTGTATTTCCTTTTTATTTTCCTAATAAAAAGGTAGGGGTCCGCCAAATCCCCCGCCATAACAGGCGGTGTTTTTTTTTAAAAAAAGATAGAAAATAGAATCAAAGACTGAAATAATAACTCACATCACAGAAATAAGTCCGAAAATCGCTGTCTCATATCATGCTGTGTCTCCCAAGTCGCTTCTTTGATTCCGTGTTGGCTCCACTTTACTTTTCTTAATGAAATCAATTTTTTTCTGAGTTTTTTCTATTTTCGGTCTAAAATTTGAATCGATCGCTCGAAGTAGCTCAAAATCTCATCAAGTTTTTCCTTGTCTGGCTGAAGAACATGAGAAGGATCTGGGTGATACTTTTTCAGCATCAAAACATGAAAAACACCGTGAATACCAGAAAGAGATGGAGGAAGTGCAAGTCTGTAGGCAAGATCATCTATCTTCTCCAGAATCTCATACAGACCGATGAATCTTGGAGACAACTTCCCTCTCTTCCCAAATCTGATTGTGTCTCTAAAAGGAGAAATCTTCAAAAATACTCGGTCTCCCTGTTCAAAACACAGAGGTCTTCGTCAGATATTCGCATACTTAGTCTGTCTGTCCTGAGCTGTCTTCATTCTCAACTGAATAATCTTCACCTGCTCAACCATGTCTTGAATCATATCTTGTCCCAACTCAGGTGACTCAAAAATCTCATCCCACTACAAAGGATATCTGAATTTCTTTCTGTATAAAGCTTCTAAAGGTGCCATTCTGATACTTGTCCGATAGCTGTTGTTGTATGAAAACTCAACAAAAGTTAACGAATCTTGCAAAATATTGCCAAAATCAAGCACCACGGCTCATAGAATATCCTCTAATATCTGAATCGTTCTCTCTGACTGTCCGCTGGTCTAAGTATGATATGTTGTACTCAGGTGCAATCGAGTACCAAGTGCCTCTTGAAGACAGTGCCAAAACTAAGAAGTAAACCGAGGATATCGTTCTGAAACAATATACTTAGGCATACCATGAAATATGACAACCTCTCTGACATAGATATTGGACATCTGATCATGTCTGAATGTCATTATGTATGAGATAAAGTAAACAAATTTCGTCAATCGGTAAATCCCTACCCAGATAGCACCGCAACCTTGAACTGATCGTAGTAGTTTCGTGGCGAAATCCATCGAAATATGATCTCATTTCCATTAAAAACAGATAAACTTTGAAACAGACCACCGGGTCTCTTCCTCTCTGCTTTCACCTATTGACAGTTCAAAAATCAGGACACAAATCTCGTAACATCGCTTTTTCATCTTCTTCCACTAGAACTGATTTCTCAAATCATTATACATCTTTCGGCCACCTGGATGAATAATGAATCGACTGCAGTGTGGCTCTCGAAAAATACGCTGTTTTAACTCAAAAACATCTGGCACAAAAATACGATTATTCACAAACAAAGCATCATCACTGACCTAAAACTCAGACTGGTGTCCTGATCTGACTTCCTCTATCGAACTCTGAATGCTCGGATCAGATTTTTGTGCTTCCTTGATCCTCACAATCAACTCTGATTCGGCTTGAATAGCAAAAACTCTAATAGATCTGCTATATCTTTCAAAATTTAAACTAGAAGTGCAACAATCATCGATCAATTGAGAAACACTGATAATAGATAAAGATAGAGAACAAATATTTCGGCTCAAATCATCCGTTGTTGCATTCGATTTACCTGCATAATATTTGATTTCACAATCAAAGTCCTTCAACAAATCTAGCCATCTTCTATGTCTCATATTCAATTCAGACTGCGAAAACAAATACTTCATACTTTTATGACCAGAAAAGATTTCAAATGTCTCACCATAAAGATAGTGACGCCAAATTTTCAAAGCAAATATGATCGCTGCAAGCTCAAAATCATGAATTGGATATCAAGTCTCATGTGGTTTCAATTGTCTCGATGCATATGCTATCACATGCTTCCTCTGTATAAGAACACATCCCAAACCACGGTGAGAAGCATCGCAATAAAATGTAAACTCACAAGTACCTGAAGGAATAGATAACACTGGAGAATTGGTCAATCTCTTCTTCAAGTAAATAAAACTGGCCTCACAACCTTCGGTCCAAACAAAAGGTGCATGCTTCTGAGTTAGTTGAGTAATCGGCTTTGCAATAGATGAAAACCCCTCGATGAATCTGCGATAATAACCCGCTAAACCCAAAAACTTCGAATCTCAGGCACAAATGTCGGATTAGGCCAATTCATAACCGCTTCAATCTTGTTGGAATCGACAGAAATACCATCTCACACTTCGACAGTTTAGCAAACAACTACTCATCCCAAAAAATCTGCAAAATGGTCCTCAAGTTCTCTGCATGATCAGTACGAATCTTCTAATAGATAAGAATATTATCGATAAAAATAATTATAGACTCATCCAAATATTTCTGAAATATTCGGTTTATAAGACCCATAAATATTGTCGGAGCATATGCCAATCCAAACGGCATGACTATAAACTCAAAGTGACCATAACTCGTTCTGAATGCAATCTTAGGAACATCGTCATCTCGAACTCTCAGCTGATGATATCCTGACCTCAAATCAATCTTAAAAAAAAAACAGATGAATGTTGTGAAAAATACACGCAAGAGTACGAGTGTCAAGTTTTAATAAAGTGATGAATCAAGTATCGTTCCCACATAGAATAAAATGAAAATATTCAGTTCTTATAATTAAAATAGTCCTAATTTTATTTAGAAAATTAATAATTGAGAGATTTGCAGAAAAATAAAATAATAAAATGAGTTTTTGATAGCACGCACACAACTTTCAAACAATATCAATCAGAAGAAAAATGGTCTAGAGGTTTAGATTTCACCTGGTTTCAACAACAATCAATCCTAATTAATTTATCTTCATGGATTCCTGTCAATTAATAGCCAAAACACTTAAGTTTATTCTTTTTCTCTCCCGAGCAACAAATAATTTTTATCAACTACAATTCAATTCCACAATCCGTATTAAAAATCTACTTGCAATGATCTATACAAAACAATGTTCTTTTGAAAGCTCTTTTAAAATTATATACTCTCCCGAGTTATATAAATAATTTAAAGTGTATTTTCTATTGGTCCTATTCAAAATCTTCTCTCGCGAGTGCCATATTTCAAATAAATATTACAGTTCAATTATTGATCAGGTAATTGAACAGACATTCAATTCTAGAAAAACAATTAATCTAAAAGAAACTTAATTCGATAAAATCAAAAATTCATGAAAGTATCTACACCAAGTTCCATCCGACCTATAGACTCTAAAAATTTAGTTCATAATAAAATTCTGAATAAAACAAATCATATTCAAAAATCTAAACATATTCAGAATTAAATAAAAAGATAGAAAACAAATCCGTCGATGCGATGTCGTGTCTGGACTGCCGATCTCCGTCTTTTGTTATTCAAGGAAGCCCAAATTTCTTCAGAAAATCTCCACGATCAATTCCAAAAATCTCTTCTCTGATATGTACGTGTGTTGTGTTGTGGCGGCTCTTGTCTCCCAAATTCTGACTCATAAATTTTCTTTTTATATCATCACAAAAGCCCAAAAATCAAGCCCAAGAGAATTTGCCGAAAGAATTAAAATCTTAGATGGCAGCGACGGGGCGGGCGCTCAATGGAAGGCGCGAGCGCGCCTTCTGTTCGCTGATTTAATTCCCAAACTTTCAAGACACAACGTGTTTTCACTTGTTCTCCTTCTCTTTAGCGCTTAACTAAGCGCAAACATTCTTCAAGCCCAATAAGAATAGCCCATTAACCTTTTCTCGTTTTTTTCTATTTTTTTTCTTTAATGATTTTTATTTTCCTCTTTAATTATTCTTCTATTAATCTCATTTTTCTTCCACTTTCCACAATACTTCAATAATTTTCTACAACCACAAAAACAACAAAACCCACACATAAATCTGCTCGAAACCAATAATTAAAAATTAAAATCATATATAATTTAAGTGTATAAAATACACTTATCAAATACCCTCAAACTTAAACTTTTGCTAGTCTCGAGCAAAACTATCAAAACAACTCAAAAATTCCAAAAACTCAAATCAAACCAACAAGAATAGTCAAGAAATATTATGGAGCAATGACCTCAGCAATAATTCTAAAAATTCAAATCCAATCTCATCCAACCTACTAAAACTTGAAAATTTAAATCATAACCAGATAACCGCATAAACTTACAATCTCCGCAACTCACATTTCAAAACACTCTTATCCAAGTTTAATTCACACATTCATTGATCATGAGGACTTTTCAAGGTAGCATAGGATCAAAATTAAGATATGAAATCAAAAACACTTACAATTGGTAGAAGACAAGAATAAAAGTAGTGTGTGCGTGTTTCGATCAAAAATTCATAATCATTAAAAGTATCAATCAACAGTCCATAGGCTAAATTCTCGCAACCCCTCTCCACTAGTATATTGGGCAACTGTGATTCGGTTAATAGGACTTAATCAGCTTATAATATAAGGCTTTTCTCATGGCTACAAATGAAGGATTAATAATTTAAAATAAGGAGTAATTTGTGCTCAACTCTAATTTACACTCCTTTTTTTCATTCACATTTCAAACTTTTTCTTCACTTCATTGATTTTTCATATTTTTCACCTCTTCTTAACTACCACCTTCTTGATTTTTTTTTTTTAAATCTTCCACCACACTATTCCATATTTACAAATATCAACTAGGAGCACATAAAATTTTAGCATTCAAATTAATCCCTTAAAGGTAGGAATTAGTGTTTAGGAAATTCATAAGTAGTAAATATAGAACCTTGAAACAATGACGAATGGGGGTTTATCACACGTTTACACGCATATCATTCGATTTTCAATAAGGCTCAAACAATGTACTAGGGATATAATGCATCAATGGGTAGCTTGAAAGGCTCAAACGATTTCAAAAAAATTGCCTAAATCATTCCTCATCACAGTTATGCCCGTATTTCGCCTCAAAGAATATTTGAACTAGTTCTAGACAAGTCTCAATCCACAATTAAATCATACAAATTTTAATCAGTGAATAAAAAATAATCATCAACAGTAAACGATGATTTTCAACAAAAAATTCGGATTTTGTACATCATTGTACTAATATATCTCGTGAAAACTCAAATAGGCAACTAAGGATAAAATTTATTCAATAAAAATTAGGCCCAAAGTTTCAAACAATGCCTCAATCATTTCTATTTTGCATGTTTCAAAATCAGATTCAAGTATTAATCACAGAATATATAGAAAATTATTCATCTAATTGGTTCTATTTTCAAAAATTAGAATTTGGTTAAATAAGTAGACAGTAATGGATATTAATTATAACACAATTTTTTTTTCATCATTGGTCATTTCTCCAATTCTTTCTCGACTAAATTCAACTCAACTCACTTAAACAACAAATAAACTCAAAAACAAATTTTTTCTATGAAGCACAATAAAATTCAACTAAACAACTTTCAGTAAAATAATTCAAATCATCAACCAATCAAGCAACTAAATCATTGACAAAATGATACATGCCCCCAAACTTAGTACGATCATTGTCCCTAGTGATTAAAAAATAGAAAAAAATGTTGGAAAACGCGGCTCTCAGATCAATCGGTATTGATACCCAGTGCAGCGGAAGTTTAAAAATTTTATTATGGAACAATTCCATAGTGTGGGTATCAACCGTTTAACGATTAAATTATAAGTGTGTGTAAAATTAAATAACAATTATTAAATTTTACCTTTAATCTCGAATCGAGATTCTGGACACCAACAGATTTAATCTGCTCTTGTTGTCTCTCCCTGGAACTGATGAATATTCTGTCCTTCAATCAGGTCCACGAATGGAGGTTTAATCCCTCTGATAGATTGCACTAGAAAATCTATCAGAAGTTTTCTACGAAGAGAATAAACGAATTTGATTCGCTATTCCAGACTGCAATTCAAAATCACAGACCGGAATTTCTCACGCAGAGAAGGGAGGGGGGGCGGCCGAATTTCTTTTGAGAGAGAGCTAGGGTTTTCGATTTTCTGTCTCTCAAATTATGACCAGTTGTGTCTAATTTTTGTACTGCAATAACTTATTTATAATGCAGGCCACTAACACCTTAGGGCCCATTAGTCATAAGTTGAGGCCCGACAAGCAAATCCCGCATGTTCAGAAATTAATATAAAATTCATCGTGACTCCGATTGATAAACCGATTTTACCAATGTGCACAGAAACCATTTCTGCACATTTTAAAGTCAAGATAAATTTTCCTGAATCCGAATTCAGTGGTTTCCAAAAATGTACATCCCTATGCCATTTTAGGAAATCCTACTCCCTTACTCTTATTTAAGAAGTCCAACTTCTTTATTCATTAAATTTAACTCTTTAAATTTAACTATCTCAACGGGGATTAAAACTCCATTACACTGTGTGACCCTCAATGGTTCAGGGATACAGCTAGCCGTGGGCTCACAACTCCTTGTGACTCGGAACAACAATTTCCGACTTGCCCAACGAATCATGGTAAAGCGCCTAGCAACATCGCCCCATGATTCCCTAGGTATCACTGATAGTGCCTACAAGAACCAATAGTATATCACAATATAACAATATGAAGAAAGATAAAGTCATTGCCATTAATAAAAGTGTAAATTACATTAAACAAAAGATCGTTTGTACAAAGAGTCATCAAAGCCCATAGCCACAAGTTGGCTCACTGGGCACCCACTCTTTCAATCTCCCACTTGCCCTATAGCCAACTAGTCATACTACGTAGACCCATTGCTTCGCGATGTTTGTCAAACAATGGTCCTGGCAAGGGCTTAGTAAGCGGATCAGCGATATTGTCTGCAGAGGCCACTCGTTCGACAGTGATGTCTCCTCTTTCCACAATCTCCCGGATGATGTGGTATTTCCTCAGTACGTGTTTGGATCTTTGATGAGACCTTGGTTCCTTTGCTTGAGCAACGGCACCCGTGTTGTCACAGTACACCGGGACTGGACCAACAAATTCAGGAATGACGCCCAACTCTTGGACGAACTTCCTCATCCAAACGGCCTCTTTAGCAGCAGCTGATGCTGCAATGTATTCAGCCTCAGTGGTGGAATCCGCTGTGGTGTCCTGCTTGGAACTCTTTCAAGAGACAGCACCGCCATTGAGCATGAACACAAATCCAGAGGTTGACTTCGAGTCATCCACGTCACTTTGGAAGCTAGAGTCGGTATAGCCTTCCAATTTCAGATCTCGTCCTCCATATACCATGAACATATTCTTAGTCCTTCGTAAGTACTTAAGAATGTCCTTCACGGCTTTCCAATGCATTTGACCAGGATTAGCCTGATATCTGCTCGTGACACTCAGAGCAAATGCTACATCCGGTCTGGTAGATATCATCCCATACATGATACTACCTATAGCTGACGCATATGGTACATGTGTCATATTCTCTATCTCTGCATCAGTCTTGGGACACATAGACTTGGATAAAGAAACTCCATGACACATGGGTAGATGTCCTCTCTTGGACCCATCCATTGAAAACCGTTTCAATATGGTGTCGATGTAGGTTGATTGAGTGAGTCCTATCATTCTCTTAGATCTATCTCTATAGATCTGTATCCCAAGAATGTAGGATGCCTCACCCAAATCCTTCATCGAGAATCTACCTGATAACCATATCTTTGTTGACTGCAACATCCCTACATCATTCCCAATGAGTAGGATGTCATCAACATAAAGTACTAAGAATGTCACAGCATCCTTAACTACTTTCTTGTACACGCACGGTTCCTCCGGGTTCTTGATGGAACCAAAATCTTTTATTGTTTCATCAAATTTCTGGTTCCAACTTCTTGATGCTTGTTTTAGACCATAAATTGATCTCTGAAGCTTGCATACCTTATGCTCGCTTCCCATGGATGTGAACCCCTCTGGCTGCTTCATATAGATTTCTTCCTTAATGTCTCCATTAAGAAAAGCAGTCTTCACATCCATTTGCCATATCTCATAGTCATACCATGCAGCTATGGCAATAAGGATTCTTATGGACTTGAACATTGCAACTGGTGAAAAGGTTTCATCATAGTCAACTCCTTGTCTTTGAGTGTAACCTTTCGCCACCAATCGCGCCTTGTAGGTCAATACCTTACCATCAGGCCCAAGCTTTCTCTTGTAGATCCATTTACACCCTATTGGAACAATTCCATCAGGAGGATCTACTAAAGACCAAACTTGGTTTGTATGCATTGAATCCAATTCAGACTGCATAGCTTCAAGCCATAAATTTGAATCCGCATCAGAAATTGCTTCCTTGAAGTTTCTTGGATCACATCCAATGTCGGGTTCATCTTGATCCCCTTCAAGAAGAAGACCATATCGAACAGGAGGTCTAGAAGTCCTCTCGGATCTTCTAGGTTCAGGCGTGTCCAGTAATGGTTCCTGAGGCGTAGGATCGTTATTTTGTATTTCGGGTTCTTCTCGAACTTCTTCGAGTTCCATCATCTCGCCTTTCTTATCCAATAAGAACTCCTTCTCCAAGAAGGTGGCATTCCTAGAAACAAACACCTTTGTTTCAGCAGGATAATAGAAATAATATCCGATTGAATTCTTCGGATACCCTACAAAATAACATAAGCTGGATCGACTATCCAACTTATCTCCCACTGTCCGCTTCACGTAAGCAGGACATCCCCAAATCCTTAAGTACGAATACTTAGGAGCTTTGCCATTCCATAACTCATATGGTGCTTTTTCCACTGCTTTAGTGTGGACGTTGTTCAAGAACAATACCGCCGTTTCAAGCGCATAGCCCCAAAACGAAGGTGGAAGCTCAGTGAAGCTCATCATGGATCGAACCATGTCCAACAAAGTTCTATTACGACGCTCCGATACACCATTAAGCTGTGGTGTCATAGGAGGAGTCCACTGAGAGAGAATCCCATTCTCTTTTAGATAGTCCAAAAACTCGGTACTTAAGTATTCTCCACCTCGATCCGATCGAAGTGCTTTAATACTTTTACTTAGCTTGTTTTCTACTTCAGCCTTGAATTCTTTGAACTTTTCAAATGCTTCAGACTTATATTTCATTAAATATAAATACCCATACCTTGAATAATCATCAGTAAAGGTAATGAAGTAGGTGTGGCCATGTTGAGTCCCAACTCTAAATAGACCACAAACATCTGTATGGATCAAATCCAACAGATTTTGACTACGCTCAGGTTTCCCCTTAAAAGGAGATTTAGTCATTTTCCCTTTTAGGCAGGATTCACAAGTAGGTAGAGAGTTAATATCAGACATATCAAACATGCCCTCTCCCACTAGCTTGTTCATCCTCCTTGAGGAAATATGACCTAGTCTAGCGTGCCAAAGGTTTGCCGGGTTTTGACTATCGATTTTCCTTTTGTTTGTTGTCGCCGGTTTATCAACATAATTTATTGGAACGTCTTTTAGTTTTAAGTTGTATAGATCGTTTTCAAGTTGCCCATTTCCAATCAAACATTCATTCTTGTAAATATTGCAAATCACATTCACAAAATTGCAAGAATAACCATCTCTATCTAGCATAGAAACAGAAATAATGTTTTTAATTAAATCCGGAACAAATAAAACATCTCTTAAAAATAACTTAAAACCGTTCTGCAAAATTAAACAAACATCTCCAATGGCTGTAGCTTCAACTCTGGAACCATTCCCGAGCCTCAGCTGGGTCTCACCCATTCTAAGCCTGCGACTTCTTGTCATCACCTGCAAATCATTGCAAATGTGAGATCCACATCCGGTATCCAATACCCAAGAAGTAGTATTAAGTGAAATGTTTATTTCAATATAGAACATACCCTTTGCAGTTCCCAACTGCTCTAGATATTCCTTGCAGTTGCGCTTCCAATGACCGGGCTTCTTGCAGTAATGGCAAACATCCTTGGATTTTCCATTGTTTGAAGCCTTTGTCTTGTGCTTCTTCTCGGGTTCGACTTTCTTGGGTGGGGCAGAACGTTTCTTACCCTTCGTACTTGGCCCCTTCTTAGCAGAAGATGAGGAGCCCACCAAAAAAGCTGGTTTATCCTTCTTAAGTGTGGATTCATATGTCACAAGCATATTGATCATCTCTTCAAGGGTGGCCTCTATCTTGTTCATATTAAAATTTACCACAAATCCGTCAAACGAAGAAGGAAGAGACAGAAGCAGTAAATCCACGTTGAGTTCATGCTCCAACACCAAATCAAGGGTCGCTAACTTTTGTATGAGCCAAATCACTCGTACCCCATGATCACGGACCGAAGTCCCTTCACGCATGCGACACGTCATCAGCTCCTTAACAGTAGCGAACCTTTCAGCCCTCGATTGAGCCCCAAAAAGTTCCTTGAGTTGAGCGTGAATGTCAGCAGCATTCACGGTGTCCTCAAATCGCCTCTGGAGTTCATCAGACATCGAGGCTTGCATATAGCATTTGGTCTTGATGTCATGGTCCCACCATGCATCAAGTTTGGCCAATTCCTCCGGACTTACGTCAGCTGGAGCTTCCTTCGGAGGTGATTTCTCTAACACGTAGAGCATCTTCTCCGAAGTCAAGACAATCTTCAACTTCCGGAACCATTCCGTATAGTTTGCGCCAGTTAACTTGTTTTGTTCGAGGATCGAGAATAAAGGATTACGCGAATTCATCGTATGAAATACTGAAAAGAAAAACAGACATATATCAATGATTGTTTAAGTAATTTACTAAGACATAAAATAGGCGAAATTTAATTTTATGAATCTCACTCCCACTATTTTAACGATTTCACTACCCTCTAGTGAAAACGGGAAACTTTTTCCTTAGTGAGAACATGGAGTCCAATTGACAAACTTATGGTCCCGAATAATATCAGCCAACCATAATTCTCAAAAGGTAGAGCCCAATTGCTTCCAAAGCAACCCCCATGTGTTTACCTCATGTCCAATAAGGGCCCAATAATATGACGCCGTTTAAAGTGACATGTCAAGATGACCCATCAATATTAAGTTGTGATGGACGGTCGCCATGTGGATCCCCCAATAATATGAGCCGATCCCATGGGAGTTCCACCCAACTTACAACATTTGTCGATCCAATGTACAGCTTTCCGACGAACGGGCCCCCCCAATAATATGAGCCGGACCGTATCCGCGGGTAGCATCACATACATTGACCGTTGATGGAAGGTAGGAACATTTAAACAAATTTAAATTTCCTTTATTTATCTTGATATCAATTTTAAATCATATTTAAAATGAGGGATTTTTAATTATGAAAATTTGTCTCATCATTTTTCAATTTATTGTATGCTTGCCGGATTCATACAATTATGTCTAAAACATGCATACAATCATAATATCATATATTATATATAGGATGATCGATTCCATTTCTAATTGACTCGTGGTTGCCAATCACGAGTCTTAGTCCAATCCTAGGTAATATGCAGTATGCAATGCAATCCTATTACATTAGCTTCCAATTTACATTTCTTCGTCTTTATTGTCTGCTGGGCCCACCATCTTCAAATCTTGATCTCCCACTAAATCTAATGTATTTACAATAAATAGCAATGACAAGTAGGGGATACATTTTAGGGGTGGGAACGGGCCATAAACCAAGCCCACTTTTATTACATATGACATTCATATTGGGCCATAAACCAGGCCCATTAATAAAACCAACAACAATAAAACAAATGTAAATTCCTAACATACACCTACAAAATTGGTCATGGCAATCGATCATCCTTATCCAATAACATTTAATTCAAAATTAATTTATTGGATATCATGCATATGGCAATTTAAATTTAAACAGGATAAAATCATATTTTATATATAAAATCATATTTTACATATAAAATCATATTTTGCCTTTTATTAAATAAAATCATATTTTATCTACAGAATCTAATTTTATAGATAAAATCATATTTTACTTAATATATACATAAGATCAAATCTTATCATCAATTGTACCAAAAATAATTGATTTCAAAATTCAATTTAAGGATAAAATATTAAAATTTTCCAAAAATTCAAATTTATCCAAAAATCAATTTTAAAATTTTCGGACTCGAACAATTCGATCCGATGCCTCGTGAACCAATCAAAAACAATTTTTGACCGGACCAAAAATAAAATTTTAACACATTAAAATTAATTTAAATAAAAAAATTAATTTTTCCCGCGGGCCGCCCGTGACACTCCCGGGTCGGCCCGCACCCGTGGGCGCGGGCCGGGGCAGCCCGGCTGCCCCTTTAGGGCAGCGACAATCGCTGCCCTGGCGGCGCCTGGCGGCGCTGAGCGCCGCCCGGGGCAGCGACCGTCGCTGCCCCACCGGGCAGCGATCCAATCGCTGCCCGGGTTTTGCCCGAAAAATTTTTTTTTTTTTTTATTTAAAATATTTATTTTGTTTTAAAAAACCAAGACTCAAAAATTTTTGTACAATCGATTAATTTAATCGTTTGATCTGAGCAACCTGGCTCTGATACCACTGTTGGAAAACGCGGCTCTCAGATCAATCGATATTGATACCCGGTGCAGCGGAAGTTTAAAAATTTTATTATGGAACAATTCCATAGTGTGGGTATCAACCGTTTAACGATTAAATTATAAGTGTGTGTAAAATTAAATAACAATTATTAAATTTTACCTTTAATCTCGAATCGAGATTCTGGACACCAACAGATTTAATCTGCTCTTGTTGTCTCTCCCTGGAACTGATGAATATTCTGTCCTTCAATCAGGTCCACGAATGGAGGTTTAATCCCTCTGATAGATTGCACTAGAAAATCTATCAGAAGTTTTCTACGAAGAGAATAAACGAATTTGATTCGCTATTCCAGACTGCAATTCAAAATCACAGACCGGAATTTCTCACGCAGAGAAGGGAGGGGGCGGCCGAATTTCTTTTGAGAGAGAGCTAGGGTTTTCGATTTTCTGTCTCTCAAATTATGACCAGTTGTGTCTAATTTATGTACTGCAATAATTTATTTATAATGCAGGCCACTAACACCTTAGGGCCCATTAGTCATAAGTTGAGGCCCGACAAGCAAAGCCCGCATGTTCAGAAATTAATATAAAATTCATCGTGACTCCGATTGATAAACCGATTTTACCAATGTGCACAGAAACCATTTCTGCACATTTTAAAGTCAAGATAAATTTTCCTGAATCCGAATTCAGTGGTTTCCAAAAATGTACATCCCTATGTCATTTTAGGAAATCCTACTCCCTTACTCTTATTTAAGAAGTCCAACTTCTTTATTCATTAAATTTAACTCTTTAAATTTAACTATCTCAATGGGGATTAAAACTCCATTACACTGTGTGACCCTCAATGGTTCAGGGATACAGCTAGCCGTGGGCTCACAACTCCTTGTGACTCGGAACAACAATTTCCGACTTGCCCAACGAATCATGGTAAAGCGCCTAGCAACATCGCCCCATGATTCCCTAGGTATCACTGATAGTGCCTACAAGAACCAGTAGATTTTGGTTAACGTACAGTACGGTCCCTTCATCCATATATCCCGATCGAATCAACAACCATTGGTATATCGAGAGTCGCTCAAGATTCGATAACTATGCAATACATCTTGAAGATCAAATTAGTGACATCGCATGTGCTACTAAGAAACCATTTCTTAAATCACATCAAGTACTCTGGCCAGAGATTCGTCACACTAATATCTTCTCAGATCGCATAGGATATCCACACTCGCAAGTATGTGGTGAATCCTTGACAACAATGCATCGACTCCTATATGTGTTGTAACTGTACCCAATCCCGACACCTGATGACCCCCATAGAGTCGGTAAACGAGTCAAAGCACAGTACTAGCATATAGAGTCTCCATGATGTTTCAAGTAGTAAGGACTAATGGTGTACAACCAAAACCGCGGACTTTATCCACTCGATAAGTAATAACCACTTGGAAAGTCCGGATAGGGTAGTTCGATTATTCATCCTATGAATATCCATTTGCATGCTTCGAACATCTCCATGTTCCCTACCAATGAAACGTGGTACTCCGCATCGCAAATGCTAGTCTCAAACTTGAGCGATCCTTATCCTTATTATCGGACGGCTCAATCGACTAGGAACAGTTTAGAATATACAGTGACTATAAGATGTATTTCATGATAGACATCCCCATGTTCTACCACATCTTACATACACTATAGTATATTCAAGGTCTTTATCAAAACAACAATAGTATATCACAATATAACAATATGAAGAAAGATAAAGTCATTGCCATTAATAAAAGTGTAAATTACATTAAACAAAAGATCGTTTGTACAAAGAGTCATCAAAGCCCATAGCCACAAGTTGGCTCACTGGGCACCCACTCTTTCAAAAAAAACAAGGGACTCGTACCTTTCTACACCGTGCATCAGTACTCGATGTATTCAAAATCTCCATTAAAATAATCTGCAGCCGCAAAACCATGGTGGAGGAGGTGGATAAGCACGACATAAACATCCAAATTAACTTTGTTGGCACGTTGATGAGTGATTCAAGTGCTATTTGGACTGCATGATTCGCGCAAGGATGGAGTGTTGTTGGTGAGCTTGTGGACAAAGATCGTGTGCTGCTAAAGGATAGAGAGGCGCATTTGCGCATGGAGATATTGCTGATAGAACGTGAACTGCGCTGCTATGAAGATCGTTGGCTTATGGGAGGCTGCGCTGTTGGATAGCTAGTTGCTTGCTCATTAACACATCAAGCTGCTCAGCTGAAAATGGTTGGCGTAAGAAGATGCGCAATTGCTCTTATTTCTGCGCTAATGGGGAGCTGGTTTGCGCAAAGGAGAAGGTCAAAGATGCGCGACTGCACATGATGTTGCGCTGAATAGAAGTGCGAATGAGGAAGGAGGAGGCGCGATTGCGCTTTGGGATGCGCTGATGATGTTTGTTCGCGCAAGGTGTTGCGCAGGTAGGATGCACGTTTGCTCTTAAGGAATCGTGGTTGCTATTTCTCGTTTGCGCTTAGTCTTGCGCGGAAGGTCTGCACGTTTGTGCTTGGAGTGTGTGCAGATGGGAAGCTTGTTTGCGAAGGGTGTGCATGGCCGCTCAAAAATAATGGCGCGAGCGCGCCGTATGTTTGCAATTCACAATCAATTTCTTCCAGGGGTTGAGCGGGCGCTCATATTAATGGAGCGGGAGCGCCTCTTGCTCAAATTTGAGATTTTTAAGCCTGAAAATTTTTAAAAAATGATAATAATTAGGCTTCAAAAAATGATAATAATATAATAAAAAAATTAATTAACTAAAAATAAATAAAATAAAAATAAAAGCAAATAAAATAAAAGAAAATGCTTGGGTTGCCTCCCAAGTAGCGCTTGGTTTAAAGTCTTCAGCCCAACTTTCACCGGTATTAAGTCTTCTCCTTCGCTTTCACTCGCCAAATAAATTCCACGAACCGCTTTTTAAATTTCGCCTTCTTTTTCGTGGTTTTCTTCTTTGGTAAATTTGGTGCTCTCTCCGCTGTCGACTAAACCGCAATAACATCCTTTTTACAGCCTTTCAGATTCACAACCGGCTCAATTAAGCACAATTCTTTGATGTATGGATTAAGTATCTTCGTAAATAAGTTAAAAATCACCCGTTCGCCCACACCCATCGACAATTCACCTTTCTTTACCTCGATTTTTGCATCCGCAGTGGCCAATAATGGTCTCCCAAAAATCAATGGAGCACCATGATCTGCTTATATGTCCAAGATCACAAAATCCGCCGGAAATATAAACTTGTCCACCTTGACTAGAACATCTTCAACAATACCAAGTGGATATGTGATGCTTCTATCCGCCAACTGCAATGAAATCATGGTCGATTTCATATCTCCTAACTCCAAGGCCCTGTAAATAGACAACGACATTAAAATAATACTGGCCCCTAAATCACATAGTGCAGTATTAAAATGAGATCCACTAATAGAACAAGGAATAGTAAAACTCCCTGGATCTTTCAGCTTTTGTGGCATCTTCTTTTGAAGCACGGCACTGCATTCTTCAGTCAAATTCACTATCTCATTCTCTAGCAGCCTCCTCTTCTTGGACATCACCTCCTTGATGAACTTTGCATAATTTGGCATTTGTTCCAAAGCATCAGCAAAGGGGATGTTGATATGAATCTTCTTAAAAATCTCCAAGAATTTGGAGAACTGTTCATCCAATGCTTTATTCTTGAACCTTTGGGGATATGGAAGTGGAGGCTTGTACATTGGTTTCTCTTCAGGTTCAATCTCCTTCTCCGTGACTTTTTCCTCGAATTTCTCCTCTCCAACAGCCGGTTATTGGACTTCAACTTCTTTCACACTCCTTAACTCTATGGCCTTACAATGTTCTATGGGATTCACCTCGGTATTGCTTGGGAACTGGCCTTGATTATTATCTTTCAGTGCATTTGCCAGCTGCCCAATATTATTCTCCATATATTTTAGCACCGCGCCCATATTGACCACATGTGTCTCCAAGCTGTCAAGGCGAGACTCAGTCCTTGTCATCCTCTTGCTTGATTCCTGCACAAAATTACTCATTATGTCCTCCAAAGAAGGCTTCCCTTCTCTCTTATTTGCATAAGAAAAAATTTCATGGTTACGCAATTCAGGATGATAAGAATTTGGGAAAGGATTAACTTTGTAGCCTCCATAACCTCTTTGATTTATGTACTACAGTTGTTCAGGATAGCGAGATTCGTCCATAGCACCCGGAACACCTGCTAGTTTTGTAACACTCATTTTATTCAACGCAGCAATCTGTGTAGTCACTGCAAATAATTGAGCAGTGATAGATGTGAGAGGATCCACTGCATACACTCCAACTGGCTTCTTGACTCCCATACGCTTAGATGGCCATTGAAAACTATTGATCGTCATCTGCTCCAACATATCATAGGCATGTACATGGTCCTTAACAAAAATGGTGCCTCTAGCAGCAGAGTCCACCGACAATCGAGTAGGCGCATTCAGCCCATTATAGAACAGCACAATTTGCTCTCAATCTGCAAAATTATGGCTAGGAAAACGTCTTAATAACTATTTATACCTTTTCCATGCCTCGTAAAGCTGTTCAGAGTCCATCTGCCTGAAGGTGCTGATTTCAATCTTCAATTAGGTGGATTTGGCAGGAGAAAAAAATTTTGCAAGAAATTTTTCTGTCACCTCCTCCTATGTAGTGATACTCCCCAACGGCAGTGATTGTAACCAACTCCTCGCCTGATCCCTGAGAGAAAAAGGAAACAAACGCAGTCTAATTATATCTTCAGAGAATCCATTAAATTTTACCGTGCCTGTTATCTCCAGGAAAGTGCGCAGGTGTAGGTGAGGATCAGCTGTGATGCTCCCATTAAACTGGTTCAGCTGAACCATGTTGATCAATGCAGGCTTAAGCTCAAAATTTTTAGCATTGATAGTTCCACGAGCTATTCCAGAGTAGTGAGCCTGGATTACTGGCCTGAAGTGTTCTCTAATTGGCACCATGGAGCTTGATTGTCCTCAGCCATTCTATTAACTTCTTCTCTTCTCGCTCTTCTCAAAGTACATGCAGTTCTCTCGATCTCCGGATCAAACAGTAGAGAATTTGCACTTTGAGATCTTCGCATGAACTGCAATTTAAAAATAACAAGAAATCAATTAGTAACTTAAAATAAAATTAAAAGAACTCTAAATTAAAACTTAGAATAATTGGTAACAAGACTAAACAAAATCAAAAATTACTCCCCGAAAACGGCGCCAAAAATTTGTTGTGAAAAATACTCGCAAGCGTACGAGTGTCAAGTTTTAATAAAGTGATGAATCAAGTATCGTTTTCACAGAGAGTAAAATAAAAATATTAAGTTCTTCTAATTAAAATAGTCCTAATTTTATTTAGAAAATTAATAATTGAGAGATTGAAAAAAAAAATAAAAAAATCAAATGAGTTTTTGATAGCACACAAACAACTTTCAAATAATATCAATCAGAAGAAAAATGGTCTAGAGGTTTAGATTTCACCTGGTTTCAACAACAATCAATCCTAATTAATTTATCTTCATGAATTCATGTCAATTAATAGCCAAGAACACATAAGTTTATTATTTCTCTCTCCCGAGCAACAAATAATTTTTATCAACTTTAATTCAATTCCACTATCCCTATTAAAAATCTACTTGCAGTAATATATACAAAAAAATGTTTTTTTAAAAGCTCTTTTAAAATTATATACTCTCCCGAGTTATATAAATAATTTAAAGTGTATTTTCCATTGGTCCTATTCAAAATATCCTCTCCCGAGTGCCAGATTTCAAATAAATATTACAGTTCAATTATTGATCGGGTAATTGAACAGACATTCAATTCTAGAAAAACAATTAATCTAGAAGAAACTTAATTCGATAAAATCAAAAATTCATGAAAGTATCTACACCAAGTTCCATCCGACCTCTAGACTCTAAAAATTTAGTTCATAATAAAATTTTGAATAAAACAAATCATATTCAAAAATCCAAACATATTCAGAATTAAATAAAAGATAGAAAACAAATCCGTCGATGCGATGCCATGTCCGGACTGTCGATCTCCATTTTTTGTTCTTCAAGTAAGCCCAAATTTCTTCGGAAAATCTCCACGATCAATTCCAGAAATCTCTTCTCTGATATGTACGTGTGTTGTATTGTGGCGGCTCTTGTCTCCCAAATTCCGACTCAAAAATTTTCTTTTTATATCATCACAAAAGCCCAAAAATCAAGCCCAAGAGAATTGCCCGAAATAATTAAAATCTGAGATGGCAGCGACGGGGTGGGCGCTCAATGGAAGGCGCCAGAGCACCTTCTGTTCGCTGATTTAATTCTCAAACTTGCAAGACACAGCGCGTTTTCACTTGTTCTCCTTCTCTTTAGCGCTTAACTAAGCGCAAACATTCTTCAAGCCCAATAAGAATAGCCCATTAGCCTTTTCTCGTTTCTTTTTTATTTCTTTTCTTTACTGCTTCTTCTTTTCCTCTTTAATTATTCTTCTATTAATTTCTCTTATTAATCTCATTTTTCTTCCACTTTCCACAACACTTCAATAATTTTCTACAACCACAAAAACAACAAAACCCACACATAAATCTACTCGAAGCCAATAATTAACAATTAAAATCATATATAATTTAAGTATATAAAATACACTTATCAATGAACTTTGCAATTGATCAAACAGATCATCTATTCGAGGCAATGGATATTTATTCTTTACCGTAACATTGTTCAATAGACGGTAATCAATACAGAGTCACATAGATCCATCTTTCTTTCTCACAAACAGAACTGGAGCGCCCCAAGGTGAAACACAAGGTCTGATGTATCCCTTGGCAATCAAATCCTCGAGTTTTTTTTTTCAATTCTTTCAATTAAACAGGTGTTATTCGATAAGGAGCTTTCAAAATTGGTTGAGTACCTGACATCAATTCAATGCTAAATTCGACCTCACATATCGGAGGTAATCCAGGAATCTCATCTGGAAAAACATCAGCAAATTCTCTAACCTCTGGTATATCAACAAATTTGGGGCTAGATTTCAAAACATCAAATGCATATATCAAGAATCCCTCTGCACCTTTCTGTAACAAACGGGTCATGCATCAACAAAACTGATATCAAAGGAATCTTGGATCGAGAAACCTTACAAAAAAAATTCCACTCATCTGCCATTTCTGGTCTGAATTTGACCGCTTTTTGGAAACAATTGACTGTAGCTCTGTACCTGGTTAAAACATTTATACCAACAATACAGTCAAAATCTGATAATCCAAGTACACTACAGTCCATTTCAATCATATTCCCTTCAAATCGAAGTCATAGTTTCGAACCAATTTCACAGAAACAATTCCTCCACCCAAAGGTGAAGTAACAGAAACTACAGTAGACAAAGGCTCAGAAGGAAAAAAAATGAATCAAAACAAATTTCTCAGATATGAAAGTATGGGATGCGCCTGTATATCTATCAATGCAATAGCAAGATAACCAAAGTTCGAACAATTACCTATTATGACATCCTTAGGTGCTGCCTGATCTTGATCCTCAGTAAGAGCAAAAATTCGTGGATTCTGCCTCGAAGGTTGATTCATGTTCTGGTTACCTCCCTGTCTATTCTGCTACTGTGGATGAAAAGAGTGAACTGCAGAAGCTTGCCTCTCAGGCTGAGCTGACTATCTCGAATAACTACCACTCTGTGATCGCTCGGTACCACACTAAGGACAAACCCTGGCCAAGTGTTTAGGTTGTTGGCAGATATTGCAGCTTCCAAAAATCCCACGAAAATGCTCACTGAGGTGATGACCTACACACTTCCTGCAAGACATACCTGAATAACCAAAACTCTGTCCAGAACTAAACTGCTTCAAACCACTGGAACTAAAAGAACTATTCTCTAGCTTCTTGAACTGTTTCCATTTCAGTCGAAAGTAATCCTTTTTGTTTCCGCCACTGCTACCTCCCTCATACCTCGGTGGTTGATTCGGATACTGAGACGGTTGATTCTGAAATTGTCTCAGTTGCTGTGGTACAAACTGAGTTCCTCTCTGTCTCATCAAACCTGCTTTGGCTCCTATGGATTAATTTATTGCATCCGCTAAATTTTCGGGCCTACCAGTATTCACCAAATAAAAAATATCGGGGTTCACGCCATTAATGAATAGATCGGTTTTTTCTTCCTCGTTATCGGCAATATGTGGTGCAAACCTCAACAGACTATGAAACTTTGAAACATACTCCTCGATATTCATATTCCCTTGCTTCAAGGTAGCAAACTCAGCCCCTTTATCCTTTCTATACGGACTGAAAAGAACCGCTTATAAAACTCAGTTTTAAACAGATTCCAGGTGATAACCGTACCTTGATTCTCTATGGCTTTCTTCGTCGTAATTCACCAGCTTTTTGCAATACCTAGAAGCTGATGAACAACTAACCTGATTCGGCGCTCATCTATATAGTCCAGAGAATCAAACCAGTGATCAATGTCCTCCAACCAACTCTTACAGTCAACTGCATTCTCGGTACCCTTCAAAGTCGGTGATTTTAAAGACTGAAACCTATTCAATAAGGTTTCCATCGGTGTCGTAGTGACATCCATCTGATTAGTCCCAGTACTAACCTGATCATCCGAAGGAGTTACTACCGGTGGATTCCTGTTCAAGACTCTTCGAGGAGGCATATCTGATAGTCAAAGGGTTAGGACACAAATATCTCAATCTTAATACGCTACTCGGTGTCCAACAACCTCTGTTCAACTTACTCATTCAACTCAAGAGAATTCGGATTCAAATCAAAAATCATTTACAATTCGTATCTCAAATAATTCATGCTTTGCAATTAAATCACAAAATCATGTAATTCAAATAATTCTCAAATAATAAAGCATGCTCACATGGAATTCAAAATAATCAAATAAAGAATTCAATCGCATGCGAGAAAATAAAAATTCAAGCGGACTCGATCTACCCCGCTCTCTTCTAATTCAATCAAATATCTTATCTCTCTGATACCACTTAATGTGAGGACCTCGGTACAAATTATCTAATCAAGAATAAATCATGTACTCGTCAACAGAGAGTGAAGACAAAAAGGTAAAAAAAATGTTTTTTTAAATACATGCATGGACCCTGTGCACACCTTCGTGCTTGGGTCCGTGCATTAATCTGTAGCCAAAGGTTCGGAGACTACAGGGTACACGAACTCCGTGCATAAGTTCTTGCACAAAAATGAACTAAAACTCAACTTTCTGTTTTCTGTACGGACTCCGTGCACCCTCTGTGCTCTTGTCCGTGCACAGCAAATCAAAATTCCCAACTTACTTTCTCAACCAAATCACTACAAGAAATTTGGTAATAGACTGGTTTTATTATTTAACTAAGGTTTTTACAGAAACCGTAGTTAATGGGCGTTTTTTAAAAATATACCTCTACAGTTTTGTAAAAACCGTTGTTATTTGTGTTCTACAACATCGGTTTTTAAAAATCGTAGTTTATGAGCATGTTTTTTATAAATAGACTACGGTTATTTTGAACTGTATTCTAGGAGCGTGTTTTTTATAAATAGACTACGGTTATTTTGAACTGTAGTCTATGAGCGTGTTTTTTTTATAAATAGACTATGGTTATTTTGTACCGTAGTCTATGAGCATTTTTTTTAATAAATAAACTATGCTTTTTGTGTACCCTGTTATATGAGTATTTTTTTAAAAATAAATAAACTACTGCTATTTGGTACCGTAGTATATGAGATTTTTTAATTTATTTATAAGGCTGCTTATTTTGCACATGAGCCTTTTTTTAACGGGCTTGGAATTTCTGGAAATCACAGATAATCGATACTCGCATGCCCTAATCGGATTCATCATATTTTTCCTCCCTTTGCACACTGGAATCGATTCTGAGTTTCCCTTCTTTCTTAAATCTATTAGAGCTAGCGCTGTAATCGATTCTAAGTTTCTCCCCATTCTTTATAATCGATTCTAAGCATTAATCGGGTTGAACTTCTTTCTCAGTCATTTTCCATCGCTTTTCGATTCTAAGTTTCTGCTGCTGTATTTACGTTAATAGGGCCAAGCTTTGACATTTGGAAATCCGATCGAAGTGGAGACGAGTGGATAAAAACCAACAGCTCGAAGAGTTCCATCAACCTTTGGAATCGGTAAGTATATATTCGTGGATTTTGGTCTCCGTAGAGGATCATCTTCTCTGGATTTCTTGAATAGTTTACGATTATGTTGTCATGTTGCTAATTTATAGTTTGATTATGCAGATTTTGACTGCGTATTTTGTGGTTTTTCCATTACGCGATGAAGGGGCGATTTCATTAGGATTAGGGAATCTTCCAGGACTTTTTGTCGGGTCTTTGCTTCTAACTCTCGTTTCCGCACCGGTTTCGACTCTCATTTTTGCATGTCCCAATCTTTCCGAAGGAAATGTGTGAATTAATTAATTTGAAATTTGAATTAGCAAGGACTTGATTCAATTTATTCAATGTTGTGATATAAAAGTTTCTGCTTTTATGTCTTTTTGGATTGATGGGCTTTAAAGGTTTTTTGTTTATTATTGATGCAAAATCAGAACTTGTTGCTACTACTTGTGGTTTGAATGTTGACTGGTGTTCATGTTATGTTCCTTTGTGATTGTTTGCTTGGTCTAGGATCTGAAATTCTCTTCTTTGTTCACTATTTAAATGTAACAAAGTTATTGGGAAACTTAAAATCCTACTATTCTTAACTCTACATAATAGTTTTTATCCGTAACTAGTCACTTAAAGAGTGAAGTTGCATATTTTTTTAGTTTGGTTCTTTAATTGGTTTTATTTTTGGAAACTTGTGTTCTTACTTTACTGGTTGCTGCCTTTCGTATTTTTTCTTATTGTAGTGAGAGTTGTTCGTTTTCGATTTTGAATTTTGGCCGAATATGTGAAGATTTCAATTAAACTTGGACTGGAATTACTATAGTTAAAGTATGAATTGAATTGTATGCATTCCCATCTCTGAATTCATATTGACATGTCCTAACGAAGCTGATCAATGTTTTAAAGTTGTTTCCCAGTGTTTTTAATTTATATCTGGTGAAGTAATAGGTCTATGTTTTCTCTGTGAACTTATGAACTTCGTCTCCCCCTTTCTCTCGATCTCTTTAGCTTTCTCTCAATCTCGATTATGTTTTCTTGATGCTTCCTTGAGATCCAGAAGCCTCAAGCTTCACGATCCCTTCCAATTTTGATGGGTATGCGTATCTTTTTCCTTTCTTTTAATCTTCACGATCCCTTCCAATTTTTTTATTCAGATCTAAGCTTTTCTTTTGATTATTTCAACTCCGTCCCTGCAGGTATGGGAGGCGCATACGACACAAAGAAGAGTGGTGTTGGGGTGGCGTCCATGGGTGTGATGCGGCTGAAAACCCCATAATTTGTCTCATCGAAAGATAGAGACGCCGCTGCAAACTCGTCGCCTCCCTCTTTTATCAAAGGTGCATGGTTGTTATTATTGCTTTGTTTCTTGTTATTTTCCTACTATTAGTTGAATACCTTTTAATTTTTGTTGATTTAAGACTTTATTTTGGCTACTTGCATAACATGACTATGAGATCGGGAATCGTTTCGTGCTCACAGGTTTTATTTTAGCAACGAGGTGAGGAACTATGAATTTTGGATTTGGTAACTGTATTTGTGTTGTCTTTTGCTATTTTGTTTTCATCAAAGTTTCATTAAAGTTTCGCCTTTTTGCTTACTTCATCCCATTTATTTAATAAGATAAGCTGAAAAATATTGTAATTTCGTAGAATATGGTAAGATACAAGCATTCAAATAATCATGGGAAAACAAGTTACCCTTTTCTCGAATCCAGGGAATATAGCCGCGGTATATTGAAATGTCGGTTTTGATGCCGAATGACTAGTTGAATTAATACAATAGATAACTTTTTTTTAGACGAGATGCCAGAAAAAATTGTTTCTTGGTTGCTTAGGCTGTGATGAAGCGAGGCCTAGATGTTTTGTAATTTAATCGCCACCATAGTACTTTTGTCTAAGTGAGTTCAACTCGTAGAAAGAAATATTAATTCTAGACGGCGAGGAGTGCAATGAGTTGTGTTTATTATTATTTTTTGGTGAAAGGTAAAATATGATTTGACATGCAGGAGAATGGATTATTACACATGCCTAAGGGTCGAGCTCAAAATCCGCATACTCATATGTTTTCTGATCCAAATATTGCTATGGATATGAAGAAGAAAAATATTTCAATGATTATACCACAGGTGTGGTTCATGCATTTTTCTATTTGAATTTTGTCAATTTCTAAGTGGCAAGAAATGTCATTCTTATAGTATTCATCGTCTTATCTTCCAGACACTTACTTTTGCTTGGGTTAATTTTTTATTCTCCAGATTTGTGGCAGGTTGGCAAGAAATGAGTTGTCATTTATACGGTAAGAAATGTCATTCTCATCGTAGTCATCGTCTTCATCGTCTTATCTTACCCGCCCTGGACAAGATTGTGTGACAGCATTTGCTGCTTAAATATTGTTTTCTCATGTTGTATGTTCTAGTCTCATCTGTTGTTGTATTTCTATAGTTTCTTCTATGTGCAGGGGGCTGGCCAAAAAATGTTAGATTTTTGTGTGCTTATGTGAATGTATGTTATTCTGCTGTGGCATATGCATTTTTCTATACTTGGATTTGAAGATATTTCGGAAGAGTAAATCTTAATATTATTTCCTTCTTGTAGTTAGAGGCTGCTCGTGATAGGGAGAAGGAGTTACTACGTGAGATAACGGATCTACAACAGAGGTATGCATATATTTTAGATGACGGACATTCGTCTTGTAGTCGATCATTGGACACAGGAATAGAGAAACATATTCCTTGAAGAGAATAAAGGGCTACCAATTCGTAACATAACAAGCAAGGGAGTTAACTTGACAGGGTCAAGGCCACGTATCATGATCATAACGAGAAAAAAAACACGTGTCTTGACCAATCATGGGGAAGTCTCTCCAACAGAAAGGGAGCTAGGATTCAAGGTAGTTTTAGCAGAGCCAGAAAGACTAGGAATTTAGGATCATTTTTTACTCTATTTTTTATTTTGTATGAAACTAGGATTCAAATTTTTAATTTTGAGTAATTTACAATACTGAAAAATTGTATATTAACCTTTATTTTCAAATTTAAAATTCTGAGGAATTTATAATACTGGAAATAGTATATATTTATTTGTTTTATACATAAAAAAAATACAAGGGTGAAAAACCTTTGTGAAAGGGGTCTTTAAAACCGCCGTTAAAGACTATGTAGTTAAAAGTGCAATAGAAAACACTATGGTTAAAAACCGTAGTTTTTAACGACAAAATACTACGGTTTTTTACTGTTGTCTTTAACGACAAACGACTATGGTTTTTTACCGTAGTATATGACCACACTTTTAAATACATGGCTATTAACTACGATTTTAAACCCTCAATTAACTACGTTTTTTCACCGTAGTCTTTCAGCATTTTTGTTGTAGTGAATGTTCACACGGACCCATGCACGAATGCATGTCCGGGGTCCGTGCATGAAAAAAATCAGCACATTTCAAAATGCGAGGGTACACGGACCCTGGCAAGGATGTAGGCACGGGGTCCGTGCCCTACTAAAACTCAGAAAAATAAACTAAGGCCTGTAAAAATGAAAAATCTAACAACTCAAAATCTCAATTTCAACATGCATTAGTACATTCAACTTGCATAATACAATTCATGGCATGTCTACAGTTATTCAAACACTCAAAAGTTAGAACATACATCGATTCTAGTTTTTACATAACAAAATACATATCGAGTTAGAAATATAAAATCGACTCCCTACTTCTATCAATCACAACCCGATCTAGCCATGCTGACTTTGACTCGATCTTGCCCCACCTGTAGCCAAGTACACATACAAAACGAGACAACAGTCAGATATCTCGAGTGAGAATAATATTCTCATTAAAAGTAACATAACATGCAATATCAAATAATATATCAAAATCATGATATAATGACAACATATTCCAAATATGAAATAAAATGAAATGCATGTCTTTAATTTTGGGATTATCTAATCGAATAATCAAAATAAAATTCGGTTCATCGGTTGGGATACCGAGGTCAAGATATCACAACAACTCACTGACTCTCTCGATCGAGGTGGAAGATGTATATCTCGATCCTCTAGACTCTAGAACAACTATAAATAGTATTCTAGCTATTGAAAGAACTCAAGAACCAAGGACACTTAAATATATTCCCCAAAACGTCTAATTCGAAATGAAATCAAATCATTTGGCTCAAGATGAATTCATGTGCAAATCGTAATACATTCAAACATATAATTCAAGTAATGCAAATAAACATGCAAGTATTTGATTTCAGGGAACTCGAAAATCAATTCGGATTCGAGTATTCGTCCAATTCAACTTGATGCCAACTTATACTTTTTTCTCGAATCAATTGATGCTCCAAATCTGGAAATCAACATCAAATATATCTATCAAACTCTATTCCAATTTCAAAAACAAATACTCAAGGTAAAACTCATTACCAACTCGATCAACTCTTTTATCGCTTCGAATTCTGACAACTCTTATTTAAACAGCCTTAAAAGAAATCTGTATGAAGATGCATAAGAATTCAATATCATTCAAATAAACTCAATCGAAACACGACTCAATCAATTCAACCAAACGGTATCCAAAACTCAATACGTAGTACTCGTTATTCCCCCCCCTCCCCATATTCTTGCTGAGTCTTTTAGACTCACTACACTTATTGTTTTCAGGTGGGAGTATTTTATTTAGATCGAGGGCAAGACTATCGAGTGGACTGCAATGCGGGTACGGCACATCCCTCCGACCTATGCCCGTCTTCCGCATAGTTACTAGAATTTATATGTTATGAAACATTTATTTTGCTTATTTGTCAAATGCATATGTAATGTTTAGTTAGAATTGTTTTGAGGCATGTAAACATTAGATTTTTAAAACACTTTTGGATATTTGTTATGTCGAATATCTTCCTTGGGTTCTCGTTCTTTTCTCGATTTAGTTTACTTGTGTCGTCGGTTGTTTATTTCTTTCATTTTAATTTTTTTGCTGTCTGAGACAGGCGGGTTTTCACTTGAACAAATAGGTCATGCCGAAATTTTTATAAAATTTTATGAAAAATCCGCATTTTATTTAATTATTACTTATGTTGAGCTACGGTCGTTTCAGTGTTGCTTTAAAAGTACAACTTTAAAGTACTACAACTTTTGCCTACTAACTTACACTAATAAAATTTCTAAGTTTAAAAACCTCGAATTAAAAATATTATATTGGGTTTTACTAATCTGGGTTATTAGGTAGTGTTAATAATTTTATGAGATTGTAGGAGCTTGATGGGAAATATTAAACTTGTGCATTAGGAGATATTAGTCGTTGTGTCCTTGTGGTAATTTATTCTCTTATGGATGGAAATTAGTCGGATAAAACTAAGTGAATAGTTTGCTTAGAAATTAATAGATGCATGTTTTTTTTCAGTTAAGTTTATGAATCGATCTCATGCAAAGACTTGGGATACGAACTTGGTTTTATATTATTATGGATGGTTTGAGACCTTCTTTTCTTATTTGGGCAAATATGATTTTTGGAAATAGTGAGTCGGTTACTATGAGCCTTTCAATTATGTGAACTGCTATTCCGATTGTTATTTCCTATTTCCTTCTTTTGTGCTAAAATCCATTGCAACATATACTTATGAGTATCTGAAATTTCTTTGCACTTCCTTTTAGCATTTATAGATTCATATGACATCAATCAGCGTTGAATTCTGCCACCTTGGCATTAGTTGAACTTCTTAATAAACTCTTGTTCATGTTTCACACTTCTTTGAATTTTTCTTCGGTTCTAGAGCCACATGTTGATGTGAGTAAGATTAACTTTGTCTTTATTTTGTTAATCTACTTATGTTGTGTGGCTGACATCTGATATTACTTTGAGACCGTTGTTTTCCCTGATTATTGACTTGTGTGGACTCCTCTCGACTGAAGTCACACCGATTGCTCTTAATTGTGCTTTGATTATTTGAGCATGGTTTCATTACCCTTGGATGAATGATCACGAGGTTTGTATCTTGTTGGCTCATATTTATTATTCATGGAGCCTCCATTATTATTCATTCACCCCTAGAATTGAATTATGAGTGAGTTGTTTTCACTTATCTAGATTTTTATTTTCATCTTGTTTGTTTGTAATGCTTGCATTATTTCATTTCATATTAAGCAGCATTACTTGTATGTCTGTTTCCTTTCCTGATCCATCATGTTGAATTATTTGGGTGGATCATAGTTTCAAATTATCATTTCTATTATGGTGTAGAGAATCGACTCGTAACCGCTTAGTAAGTGTTTAGACCGTTAAGATTTAGTATTAGTACTAGATAAAATCCTAAGTTATTGTTGTGATCCGGGGAGTGACGATTACTAGTTATAACTAGTTCTAGCGAGAAGATTGCTAGTTAGTGAATCAGTTGAATGAGTTGTTCAATTTTAAGTAGAATCGTTAAGAGTAAGCAGAAGTTTTTGGTGAGCTGAATGGCTGGTCAGTCGCGAGATAGGGAAATAGAGTTGTCCTTATAGACTTTTAGGTACTTTATATTAGCGTTTTAAGATTTTGTGAACGTCAACCGGTAAGAGTAATACACCAACTATAGGTACAGAAGGATGAATAGAATATTTAGGAAGTTTTCTGGATAAACTGAAGATTTATCTATCGGCGAAATGCTAAGGTACTGGAGGATCAATGAGAAAACATTTTCAATCAAATTACAAACTCTTTGAGTTGTCCAATTTCATGCTAAGTTCTTGAAATATGAATTCAGGTTGTACATAAAATAATTTGGGAATTTTTTGGATTTTCAGACTTGCTTCCATGTTGAACTAGGGATTTGAAATAAGTCTTCAGGCGATATGTAGGAATTGTTTGGTACTTAGAGAACCATATAATCCAATAAGTGGATAATAGCTCGTAGTATATTTTGACTTGAAGTGTAATTATGGATTTTTTAGTCGTTGCACCTGGGATTGGGCATAGTACAGGATCATTAAACGTAGCACTGCTAATAAGTGTCGTAGACCTTTAGAATTTCAAAATGGATATTAAGTTGTTCTCCAAGGCATCATTGTTCCGTAATATTAACGATTTGAGAATATAAGGAAATTAGCTCGTTTTGTCGATCCTTATGCGATTGTTGAGGAGATAAGTAATTTGTTTTATCGTTCGGGCATGCCGTAGAGAATTGTTGGGGGAGTTTGTGTCAGATCCATCTCATATCTTGAGGTTTAACGAGGTAGAATTGTATAGTCCCTTAGCTATCCTATTTAGAAAGGTTTGGTGTTAGTTGCTAAGCATTTTGTGAACTGGTGAATTTCTTAAGAGTTCGAGTTCTAGATCATATGTGTTAAGCTTAATCGGTAAATAGACATTAAGCGTAGTTTCGTTGTTAGAAAACTTTTAATTTATGGTCGAGGATGACATGAATTATTTATTGGTTATACGGAATCTATTGCTTGAAGCGGTGATTAGGGATTTAAGGTGATCGAACTAAGGAAATTATCGGATATTTTAGGACTTTAAGTGACGAATTAAAACTTTTACAATCACATGGGAATAGTGATTAGAAATTTTTCTTAGGCTACAATCATTTGGGGGATAGATAGAAATTTGCAAATTTATTTCACAGTGGGAGTTAGACAGCTCCTTGTTTGTAGGTGTTGATTAGTATCAGAGTGTCGCAGCGAAAACTGATTTGGGCCAACTCACGTGGGTGCAAAGTTGGTAATTTAGTGTTGAACTGGTCTAAGGTATTCGAACCTAGTTAGTAAGTCTTGAATTTTGAGGATGAAATTCCATTTAAGGGGGAAAGGAATTGTAGCACCTAAAATCCAATCTACTAAATCGCATGCATTAAATTAAATAAATATTAGGTTTTTTTTATTTTTAAGTTTTATTTGTTTTAAATTCTTTATTTGAATTATGTGCTATTAAAATATTTTATTATTTATTCAAATGATTTTATTTTACTGACTATTTAATTAATGTTTTTAATTGTTTAAGTTTATCTGTCTAAATGATTTTATTGTGCAATTTAAATTGTGTTAATATTTTAAAAGTTTAGGTTTTGCTTATTTAAATTATTTTGATTTTAATTGTTTAGTATATTCTTTTAAATGATTTTAATTGTTTAGCTTATTTGGTTAAATATTTTCGAGTGTACAACTTATTTATTCTAAATAGTCTAAGTTTAGCGGTCATGTGACGACCCGGGTGCTAATCTCTCAAATCAAAACATTAATCCAAGAATCATGAATTAAAATCCAGCAATTAATCAAGAATTAAAAGCCTAAAATATTTTTTTTACAAAATAAAAGTGACATGCGCGCGCGGGCATCACCCCTCGCGCGTGCGCAGTTCAAAGGGCCAGCAAAGCTGGACTGCTGCTGTCAAGTTCCTTCCTTTGCTGTTCAAGTCATGTATACAATATACCTCAAATCCATAAAGACATAGAGACACAACTAAGATTGCAACAAGAGTTTCAGCATGCTTCTTTACATAACTTCATAACTCAAGATCAACAACAGCAAAATAACATCTATATAGAGTTATCTAATAGTTCTTCTTCAACTAGAATTTAGTATAACATAAACTAAAATCATAGCATACAAGCAACTATATCTCAAGTTGATACAATTTGACAGCAACTCTACATCTAAACCCGGATCACCACTCTATTCTCTATCTCGATCTCAATTCTTCACGGTCTTCCCGGACTCGTTCCAGTCCCACCTATTGTCATGCACACATACAAACAAGACAATAGCCGGAGAGACTCCGGTGAAAATTTAATCCCAGTATAAAATAACATAAACATGCATAATCTCAAGTAATTCAACTTGAAGCATATTAACAATCATTCAACAAATAAGACTCAAGGCAACTTAAGGCATATTAACTCAACATACTTTTAATCAAGTTGCAAACATTGCATTCAAGTGAAACATGCTGCCATTATCATAACTCATATCAAATCAATATCAACTCTTCAACCAATCATGCAATATTTGAACTTAATCAAAATAATAGAAACTCGTTTATTTAAATCAAAAGCAATGCATGATCTCAAAATCGGTTATCATATCGGTATCGATTCTCTTTTTGGGATCCCTGGGAAAAAAACACATCAACCTTTCCACCTACTCTCCATTCGAGGTGATGTTGAGTGCTTATTCCCGGACTTTGGTCCACTATATTGAGCGTCAAACGTTAGGGATAACTCAATCACCTAGTCGTCAAACGTTAGGGATGACTCGATCACCTAAACTCCTCAATATACGTCCAAACATCCTATCATCTCGTCTTGGCAATTCCGCCATCAAAACTCGAAAGAAATTTGGCCCAAGATGAATGCAATAAAACTCAAACACATCAAGTCAAGACCAACAATACAAACTAGATCAAGTAAATAATCATGTAAGCATCTATTAACATAGAAGCACAAAGTATGTGGTTTTAGAAAGGAATACTCAATAGATTCATATTTAGTGTGCAAGCCCTTTCTTTAAAGGTTGTCTTATACCTTTCAATCTTAGTTCAAAGCTCTTCAAATCAACAAAATCTGCACACACAAAGCTCAATAAAAATCTGCTCAACCACTACTTGATCTTCAAGGCTTAACTTCACAAACCTTGGCCCAATTCAATCCCGGTTCGAAGCTGAAGGTTCGAGTTCGATATCCCCTGTTTTCAAAACTGAAAACACAGAAAAAATAACTCATAACATCAGCAATAACTCACTTCATTCACAGCTCCATCATAAGCCATCAAAACAGTTCCAAATTCTAAACCGGCAGGGTAACGATACAAAATCGGTAACCGAAACTAAATTATATCAACTCTACCATTTATATCAACTTCATATCGACCTCAAACCAACAAGAATATATCATATACCAACATAATCAGATGGTAAGAATTTCGAATAAGCTGCTGAAAATCTCTAGCAATTACAAACGACACTTATTCTTCGATTTACGTCGATATTGTAATATATCAATCTTCTTCATTTATACACACACATATCAGCATGTATATACCATCATAAACCAGCAACAAAAGCAAGCATAGGTTCGAGTACATGCTGGAAAATAATATCAATTCCAAACGACATCTAATCTTCGATCCGGTTCCGATATATCAATCAATTGAAGCTTAAGAACACTAAACTGTGATCGATTCTTACTTCTGCCCCATAACATAATTTCAAAATATCATAAATATCATAAAAACTTACATCAAATGATAGCCCTTCTCTCAAGGATTCTGGAACTATTTTCGGAATTGAATTCGGACAACCGGAGCAAAAGTTATCAAGTTTTGAAAATCAATTTAAGATGAAGAAGATGAAGGCCTCGATGGTTGCTGCTGAAGTTGATGACAATTCTGGTATTAACACATGTATATACACGTTTAAGCCTTTACATATAGCAAGTGTCCAAGTCAAACTTCACTATTTGCACTTTAGCCCCTCAATTCTTGCTTATTTGCAAATCGGTCCTCGGTAAACCTTTTTAATTCAATTTCAATCCTAAATAATTTAAAAATATTAGAATTTAATTCAAAACTCTAAAATTCTCAAATTAAATATACTTGGATTAAAATTAAATAATTCTCGGATTAATTCAATTAATCCCGGGCGTTACAATTCTCCCCCTCTAAGATTGGATTTCGTCCTCGAAATCTCTTGCCATCGATATGCACATAAGATAAGGAAAAGGAGAAATACTGAATAAGAATTCACCTCAGTAGAACAACTCAGAATAACAATGTCTCATATCGGATTCACTTTCTCAATAACTTCTTCAATTCTACGACGACTCCACTGAACTGTCACTAGCGGAATAATCTTATTTCTGAGTTGCTTTTATTCCTCATCAAATATCTGTATCAGTTGTTCGACATAGATCAATGTCTCATCAAACTCAATCTCATTTGACTGAAGTACAGAATAAGTCTCATTCGAATACTTCTATAACAAAAATACATCTCGACTATCAGAAAGAAATACAAACAATGTAAGTCGATAGACAAGATTGCCTACTTCTTCAGTAGTTTCATAAGATTCAACAATTCTCGGAGATAATATTCTTCTCTTGTCAAATCAGATAACACTTCAGAAAAATAAAATAATCTGCAAACATACTCGGTCTCTCTGTTCAAAACACAAAGGTCAGTGTCTGATCTATGTATGGTTTGCTTCTCGATCATAACCTATCTTCAGTCTCTTCTGAATAAGCTTCTCTTTCTCTGTCATCATTGAAAAACATCTAATATCTTATATCTGATACTTCCAAAATATTGTCTCAATTCAGAAAATTTCTGATTTTCTTATCATTTCACAATTCAGAACAGTAGTGCTACATTTATTAGATAGCTGTTCCAGGAATTACAATATCCAAGTAGCAATATTAGTCAACTAATATCGAATCAGGTACTAGAGTTTTGAGCATCTCCTCGAATTTTGGATAGTCAACTCAGACAATCCATTGAAAAGAAGATGGTAGAACAGAATCACATACAATCAAATACTCAAAATATCTGACAATCGATGCCACAATCTATCAAATAAATCTAAATTTTCCAACTCGACAATAGATATTAATAATTCCTGTCATTGCATCATATCCGTAATTTCTTTTACAGCTATCTTTTCATATCTGTATCATATCCAATATAACATATTCTTGCATTTGTTGAAATCTACCTCAATTCAAATCGCAAAATCATAACGATCAATAGCACAACAGTACTATATAACTCAAAATAATACTCTGACACACTAGATCTCAACCTTTCTGCAATATCATCGAGTCATATCAATTCCAGAATCAAACTCATTTGGCGATATTTCATAGCAAGGAATAACATTTCGTATATAGCTCCTCGTTATTTCATCATATTGTATAGCTTCAAATACAACATATCATGTCATCTGTAAGAACTATCAAATATTATATCACAATCTCATGCCGATATAGATAATTTCAGAATAAAATTCAACGGCATTTGATCTTCTTTCGATTCTGAACTACTAAACTGTTCATAAATCATTCAATTGACATCGCTCAGTCTAGTTCATTGACAATCTAGGTTTTAGAACCAAGAATTCTATCACATCTGCATTCATTTCTCATCTGTTAGAATCGATAAATTCTGTAACTGCTCAAAGCAATCATCTAGTCAAGGCAAAAAGATAACAACTCATCATCGTAACCTTATTCAATTTCTGATAATAACACAAAATCTCACTGATATGTATTTCTTTTATTTCATGCAGTTCTCTTGGTGCCATTCTATACAGTACTTTCGAAGTCAATAAGATACCTGACATCAATTACATATCGATGTCCATCGCACAGACTGGAAGTAATCTCAGAATTGCATCTGGAAAAATATCAGAAATTTGATAATAATTGGCAAATCAACCAATTTTGAGCTAACTTCCAATACCTCGATTGCATAATAAGGAATTTTATCTGCTCTTTTCTGCAATAATCAAATCATAGATAGAATAGATATCGAAGGAATTCAAAATGTCGAACTCTTACCGCAGAATTCCCATCCTTTTATCAATTCAATTCTCAATCTCATAATTTTTTGAATCAATATACGACATCCATGTACTTGATCAAAATATTTAAGCCGATAATTCAATCAGAATCTGACGAACCAAGCACAATACAATCTATCTCTCTCACATTCCTTCAAACTGTAGTATACAATTTTTAGATCGATGTCACCTCCTCCAAAAGAAAGAAGATATACCACAGTAGATAATACATCAACAGGTAATGCACATAATATGGAAATTTCGTTTAGAGATAACATATGGGATGATCCAATATCTTCACTCACATACACAAAAGAATCATAAAAAGAACAATTACCTGCTAAACATCATCTGATGCTTGCTTTTTCGGCTGAGTCACTTCTCTCGATGACCTTGCACTATGTGATCTTTTCAAACCACGTTGCGGACATACTCTGGCAAAATGTCCCGCTTTATAGAATATATGGCAACTCCCAAGTACACCTCTGCACTGATCATTAGGATTTCCTCCACCACATTTGTTGCAATACAAACCTATATACTCTGAACTAATGTGCCTCTGTCCACTAGAGCTAGATGAACTATCTCCTGATTTCTTAAACTGCTTTTCTCTTGCTTCCAAAGAATCATTCTTGCCACAACTGCTACCACCTTCCTCAAATCTGGGAAATGGTTGCTGAAACTGAGTCAATGGCTATCGTTGAGACTGTGACACAGACAATGCTTCTCGTTGTTTCATCAGACCAGTCTCTGCTCCCTTTGCTTTATCAAGTGCATCCGCAAAGGTGTTTGGTCTACCAACATTCACCAATGTAAATACATCTGGATTCAGTCCATTAATAAACTGATCAGCTTTAGCCTCTTCATTCTCAGCTATATGTGGAGCGAATTTCAGCAAAGTAGAGAACTTAGCAACATATTCCGCAATAGTCAGATTTCCTTGTTTCAGATTGGCAAACTCTGCATTCTTATCTTTTCTATACGACACTGGAAAGAATCGTTGATAAAAATAACTTTTAAACACTTTCCAATTAATCGTCGTACCTCGATTTTCAAGAGCCTTCTTGGTTGTAATCCACAAGCTCTTTGCAACATCTTGCAATTGATACCCAATCAGTCTAATTCTTCTATCATCTGCATAATCAAGGGAATCAAACATCATCTCTATATCCTCTAACCAACCTTCACAGTCAACTGAAGTCTCAGTTCCTTTCAAAGTAGGCGACTGGAAAGATTGAAATCTTTTCAGAAGTATCTCCATTGGTGATGCTGTAACATCACTCATATCTCTCAATGTACTGCCTTGCTCTATTCTCGGAGCTTCAGGTGTTTGTGGTACTGTCGGGGCTACATTTACCTGTTCTGGCTGAGGAACTGTCTCTGTCTGTCTATTCATCATTCGTCGAGGAGGCATATCTGATATTTCACACAGATTAGTATGTAATACAATCTCATGTATAACAATTTCTCTCTCAGTTCTCCTTTAATCAACACTGTCATGCATTCTCAAGATATCAAGTTCTGATTCATTCTCGAATAATACACGCTTCTAATCAACTCAGATAATAATGAAAGCATGTACTTCTTGCATCTGTACGGCATGCTAGTCTTACCATTTGATCACATGATCACATAATTATATCATCATATAATTCGAAAAACAGTAAAGCATGCTCAATAATTTTAATCACAAAATCATGCGATCATACAGTTCTGGAATTATAACACAATATTCACATATACGTTATGTAATCACATAAGAATTCAATCACATGCGAATAAAGAAATCAAGCGGACTCGATCTACCCCGCTCATTCTAAATCAGTCCAGAACCTATGCTCTGATACCACCTGTTGTGACGACACAGGTGCTAATCTCTCAAATCAAAACATTAATCCAAGAATCATGAATTAAAATCCAACAATTAATCAAGCATTAAAAGCCTAAAAAAAATTTTTTTTTTATTAAAAGTGACCTGCGCGCGCGCGGGCAGGGGCTCGCCCGTGCGCAGGCCAAGCGGCTAGAAAAAAAATAAAAAGCTGGACTGCTGCTGTCAAGTTCCTTCCTTTGCTGTTCAAGTCATGTATACAATATACCTCAAATCCATAAAGACATAGAGACACAACTAAGATTGCAACATGAGTTTCAACATGCTTCTTTACATGTACAACTCAATAATTTACATCTATACTTCATATTTCAACACTATCTAGCATGCATGCTAACTTCATAACTCAAGATCAACAACAGCAAAATAACATCTATATAGAGTTATCTACTAGTTCTTCTTCAACTAGAATTTAGTATAACATAAACTAAAATCATAGCATACAAGCAACTATATCTCAAGTTGATACAATTTGACAGCAACTCTACATCTAAACCCGGATCACCACTCTATTCTCTATCTCGATCTCAATTCTTCACGGTCTTCCCGGACTCGTTCCAGTTCCACCTATTGTCATGCACACATACAAACAAGACAATAGCCGGAGAGACTCCGATGAGAATTTAATCCCAGTATAAAACAACATAAACATGCATAATCTCAAGTAATTCAACTTGAAGCATATTAACAATCATTCAACAAATAAGACTCAAGGCAACTTAAGGCATATTAACTCAACATACTATTAATCAAGTTGCAAACATTGCATTCAAGTGAAACATGCTGTCATTATCATAACTCATCAAATCAATATCAACTCTTCAACCAATCATGCACTATTTGAACTTAATCAAAATAATAGAAACTCGTTTATTTAAATCAAAAGCAATGCATGATTTCAAAATCGATTATCATATCGGTATCGATTCTCTTTTTGGGATCCCTGGGAAATAAACACGTCAACCCATCCACCTACTCTCCATTCGAGGTGATGTTGAGTGCTTATTCCCGGACTTTGGTCTACTATATTGAGCGTCAAACGTTAGGGATAACTCAATCACCTAGTCGTCAAACGTTAGGGATGACTCGATCACCTAAACTCCTCAATATACGTCCAAACATCCTATCATCTCGTCTTGGCAATTCCGCCATCAAAACTCGAAAGAAATTTGGCCCAAGATGAATGCAATAAAACTCAAACACATCAAGTCAAGACCAACAATACAAACTAGATCAAGTAAATAATCATGTAAGCATATATTAACATAGAAGCACAAAGTATGTGGTTTTAGAAAGAAATACTCAATAGATTCATATTGAGTGTGCAAGCCCTTTCTTTAAAGGTTGTCTTATACCTTTCAATCTTAGTTAAAAGCTCTTCAACTCAACAAAATCTGCACACACAAAGCTCAATAAAAATCTGCTCAACCACTACTTGATCTTCAAGGCTTAACTTCACAAACCTTGACCCAATTCAATCCCGGTTCGAAGCTGAAGGTTCGAGTTCGATATCCCCTGTTTTCAAAACTGAAAATACAGCAAAAATAACTCATAACATTAGCAAGAACTCACTTCATTCACAGCTCCATCATAAGCCATCAAAACAGTTCCAAATTCTAAACCGGCGGAGTAACGACACAAAATGGGTAACCGAAACTAAATTATATCAACTCTATCATTTATATCAACTTCATATCGACCTCAAACCAACAAGAATATATCATATACCAACATAATCAGATGTTAAGAATTTCGAATAAGCTGCTGAAAATCTCTAGCAATTACAAACGACACTTATTCTTCGATTTACGTCGATATCGTAATATATCAATCTTCTTCATTTATACACACACATATCCGCATGTATATACCCCCATAACTGTATTTGTGATCGTCCCATGAATGCGTGAAACCTGTAGAATACGACACATGTAAAGTTTATATTTATATTTGCAATGTTTTAGCAAGAAAACAAACAATTGGTAAATTTTAACTCACGATCGTGGAAGACACATTTTATGCCAAAAATTTCGTTCTTCTTTGACTTGGGTTCATATCGATGAACCAAACGCAGCTTCATAACACATAAACTCATGGTTGGAGAAACCTTTTGGATTGCACTGAAGATGAGTGTCATTTATCAAAATCTCGGTTGAGACTGAAATATAACGAAAATGAAAAAAGGAAATCGTTTTGCAGTGTGATTATTTTCAAAGCAAATATTTAGCTTTATATTAATCTATGGATTGATTACCATGTTTAAAAAATTTAAATTAAACATGATCTTAATTGTATGGATTTTTGTTGGTTAAAAATTTAAAATTTTAAGTATCTTGGTAAAAGGAGTTTTCAGATTTTTTTAGAAATGTATTATCTTGGATTTAGCAATGAAAATCATGCTGATTGTATTTTTTTCCAAGAAAATATTCAGCTTTATATTAATCTATGGATTGATTACTGAATTTAACAAATTTAAATTCAACATGATTTTGAAATGAATTTTTGTTTGTTAAAAATTTAAAATTTTAAATATCACGATAAAATGAGTTTTCAGATTTTTTTAAAATGTATTATTTTGAAATTTATTGAATTAACACGTAAAATGGATATGAAAATCATGCTGATTGTTTTTTAAGTAAATATTTAGTTTTATATTAATCCATGGATTGATTACTGAATTTAAGAAATTTAAATTCAACATGATCTTGGAATGGATTATTGATAGAAAGAAAAAATTAATATCTTTATTATTTTGTCAACGGCTGTGAGGTGACAAAAATTTAATTTATTATTTTTTCAAAATATAATCCTTAAATAAATTCAAAGTAGTAGATCAAATTTATTCTTATCCAGCAACAATTTTTCTACTTCAAAAGGCAAAAATATCGGTTAAGAGGTGACAAAAATTTAATTTATTATTTTCTCAAAATATAATCTTTAAATAAATTTAAAGTAATATATCAAATTTATTCTTATCCAGCAACAATTTTTCTACTTTAAAAGGCAAAAATTATCGGTTATTTATTATTTCATAATAATTTATGTTAATATTTTTTTAATGTAAAATTTATGCAATATTTCTGTATTTAGTAACCTGCTTTGGGCGGAAAAAATTTTGTTTTTTTTATTTTAGCATGCTTTCTTGTTTTATATATAGATAGATTTGAGTCAGCGTGTATTTTTTATTTAGAATAGTAATTAATTAATGTAATTAGTAATTAAGTATAGTAATTAGATAACATATTTAAAAAAAAAACGTAAGAAAAGCGTAAAAAAAAAGGAGACAACTCGAGAGCATTCAGTCGTGAGAAGGGGAGAAAAACGTGAGGACTAGTGTTCTTGGAGGTGGAGAATTCTTGTGTTGATCGTGTTCCGGCCTATCTCTGATCTCAGAAACGCGTTCCAGATCAACCGTTCTATATATAGAGACAAGTTTTAATCCGTTTTTTTAACTTCTCGATGAAGCCATATATTCTATATGTGTACGTACATCTATCTATATATATATATATATATATATATATATTTATGTACTGTGTATCTTGTATATATTTATATATATACTGTTTGTGTGTCGGGTATATATATGTTTTTATATGTATAGCGTGTATCATGAATTTTGGAAATTCCAATATAGATTGTGTGGAATTGGGTTTCGTATTTATATGTTCTGTAGTGTGTCGGGTGAGTGGGGGCTAGGTGGGGGTGCGTGAGTGGGGGTTGTGTTGGTGTATGCGTTAGTGGGGTTGGTGTGTGTTGTTGTGTGTGTGCGTGTGAGTATGAGTTTGCGTGAGTTTCAATGCGTTTTTGTGTATGTTTTTGTGTTGTGTAAGAAAATACGGGGTTGCACATAAACAGTTTGAGGTGTTGTCATATTTACAATAACACCTTGAGTAATTTTCAGTGGAATATAATTAAAACGTGAATAAAATAAACAAACAACCAAATAAATAGATTTAGATAAATAAGCAAGAGTATAAAATACTTTTGCAGCGCCTCAGGACAAAACTTCACTAGAAAAATAATTCAAAGAGTTTTACAAACCCTAACACTAGTGATTATTGTAAAATTCAATTTCTCAAAACATATGAGAAAATAAAAAGTAAAAGTGCTCCTAAAAATTTTATATGAAATAGAATAACGAAAACGAGGTAAGGAGAAAAATCTTGAAGCCAAAAACACGTGAGCAGCACACTTCTCCGATCAATGATCTTCAAGTGTTCTTCAATACTTCAAGTAGTCACAACCGATCAAAGCTTCAGAAGAATCTTCAGATTTGTTTCAACGTACGTATATGAAGCTATATAGTGAATCTCAATTAATCGGTTTATCTCTCTATCTCTCTTGTGCACGCCTATCTCAATATATAAGCTAGATTCCTTCTTCAACATGTTTCCTTGTAGACGTAGGATTATCTTGATTTGATCAACTCAAATCTACACAATTAAAGAAAAATATATATTAGATATGATATGATAAATATTATAAAAAGCTTATCAATATCTCAAATCAATTTATTCAAGGAAATAAATTACTTAAATAAATGTTACTTCATGTCCAAGAAAGGAAAAAAATATTAAATAAAATCTTTTTAGAATTAAAAAATTTTAAGAAATAAAATATTTCTTTCAATCTCTCCTTTTTTGCCTTTCTGAACAAAACACATTTAATTCAAAAATAATTCAACATAACCCCCCCTTAATAAAAAACCCCCCTGAATACTAAAACAAATTCTCCCCCTAAGTGTAAGAAGAGGTGTTGTCATGAGACGTTGGCAACATCTAGATACAACACTTCAGAACTATAAGCACATGTTAAATAGAGAGACAAATAATTCAGAGCAAACACCAAAAACAGTTTTGATTAGGAGTAGATCAAAAAACAAAAAAAACAAAAACTAAAAATAAGCAAGAAAAAAATAAACGAAAAACAACTAAAGCAAATCTAGAATTGATTTCTTTCAGATGAGCCATCGGCTTCAGCTTCTTCTCCTTCAGCTTCACTTTATTCTCCCCATTTTGTTCAGAAGGTCCAGCTCTCCACTTAGAAGTGACTCTAGTGAGCCTTCAACCCTTCATAATAGGCAAGATCAGCCTTAGCCTGTGCAATATTCTGCTCAGCATGCACCAATTGAGCTTGAACAAATGTAGGATCAATATTCTGAGCAGCAGAGGGAGGTACAAAAAGTTCAGTGGCAGAGGGGGTATTGGTAACACCTGCCACAACACCTGCAGCAACACCTGATTCAGACCAAGGTAGGTCTATCTTTCGGTTGCCTCGCAGCAATGCAGGTGAAATCTTTAGCAGTTCCCCAGGCTCAGTGAGTAGCTCATCATCATCCTTCTCAATCTCTTGAGATAGCAACATAGCATAAATCAGAGAAGGATATGGCAACTTCAGGGTTGGTTGTGCACAATCTGCAAAGGCCATGACTGTGTCAAACACAAGTCGGCCAAAATTGAAGTTGACTCCTGTTTCAATTGCATACAAGACTGGAGACTGGTGCTTTGTGACAACAGTGGAATTCCCAGATGGAGTCCATGTCTTCACAGAGGTCTTGTGTAGAACAGAGTAGAAAGATGTGAGTTTGGCGGCTGGTAGCTTTTTAGGATGAGCTGAAAACACTGTGACTTGACCACCTGTGATGACAGAGGTCATCTCATCCAAATTAGGTAGAGCAGCATCATCACCAATAAGTGTATGGAGGAATCCATTGATCATAGCAGGGCTGAAGGCAAAAATCTGTCCTCGCACATACACTTTGCCATATTTAACATACCGATGGTCCTTCACTGCTTCAGTCAAATTGCAATAAAACTCACGAACAAGTGTCCTGAAATACGCACCAGCAGTGGTAACAGTAGACAACATGTTTCTTACCTCAAAGAACTTCACCATGTTCTGAGCTTGATAGCTTTCCACATCAATGTTGTGTTCCTCAAGGAACTCTCTATCAGCATACTTATCCCAGCAGTCAGCAATTTTCTTGGAATAAAAAGTTGAGGAATAAGACTCATTTACCCGATAGTCTTTACCTAAGGTGTTGTCCAGGGTGTCGGCAACACCTTTCTCAACATCTTCTTCTTCTTCTTTTTCCTCAGAGTCATCAGGTTCTGACTCTTCATCCAACTCTTTCTCAGAATCTGAATCTTTACTCGACTCAGTGTTGGAACTATCAGAGGGGTGAGGGCGATTATCTGCGAATTCCTGGAGCATCTCTTCATCGGGTTCTTCATTAGATTCACTAGTAGGCTCTGCTACTTTCTTACCATTTGATTTCTTCATTTTAGCCATGAAATGGGCTATTGAGATATCCTTATCATCATAGAACACAAGATGAGTAGCAGTAGCAGTCTCGTCAGGAACAGGAACAGATGCAGATGCATTTTTCTCTTCAGCAACAACATGTAGAGTTTCTGATTCTGTGGATTCATCATCAAAAGATGAATTATCCTTTGATTTTCCCTCAGATTCAAACGGAACGGGGATGGTTGGAACATAGGGTTCCATGGCACTCGCCTTTCCCATTTTTCGATGCACCAACTTAAAATCTTTATCGGAGCTTGCATCACCAGAAGAAAATTCGGTGTCCACAAGAGAAGGTCTTGAAGGTTGGCCTTTCCCTCGAAATCTTTTGGAGGCAGTGAAGTCTGGATAATATCCGGCTTGTCTATTAGATCTACGGGTCAAGGGATTCGATGGAAACACCTTATTCAGCACAGCCATGTCTGGTAGATTTTCCACATCAAGGGCATTACCAGGATCTCCTGGAGCGATGGAGTCCAGAGGCACTGGTTCTTCAGTAACAAGAACTATGGCTTGCTCCATCATGGGGTGTGATGACTGAGGTGTTGTAACACCTTCAGCAGCATCTTTCGTATAGCCCATCTCCGATCGGATGTCGTGTGAATCAAAGTTCTTTCGTGCCATTTGAATATGTGAGGGTGAAAGACAGAGAAAGAATTAGGGCAATTGATAAACAGGGATTACTGAGAATAAGGAGGTGCGAGATGAAGCAAGGAAATAATATATTTCCATCAACAAATAAGCACCCAAATATATAACACCCAAACCTTTTCCTATTCTAACTCGGATTCTCAGTGGGCCCAATGGTAACAAAATCCCCTAACAATAATAAATCCGATTTAAATTAGGCAATAAATCTTTTTGATTTTCACCGATAATCTAGGCCCAAATATTTCACCAAGTATTTCCAAATTTAACTCCTCATCAGAATATAACACCACTGAAATAAAATCCAATCCCATTCAAATTCAAAAATTCAGAGGATAGGGCAAAATTAAAATTTTTTTGTTTGATCAGAATTTATAACCTTTCGGCCCAAGATATTCACAAAATAAAATATGCATGTCCTAATTATGTCTAAAACAAAGTGTGACAGAAATTAAAATGCAATCACATGCAAAAATATATGTTGACAAATGAGGTATTTTCAACGATGTTGACAACATCTTCCAGCAATACTTTAGGATTCAGAAAATTTTTGATATCCAATTCATTATATTTTGCAGAAGTGGTAGCCTGCACACTAAAGGAACGATCTTCAAATGGAACCCTTTAGGTAGCTTTTTCCATTTGCTTCTGATTTTCAATCAAATTTGATGAAAATGGCCTCATTTGTTTGACAATGTGATGACTTATTCCATGTACTCTGATTTTCCTATGTACTATCAGTGGTAGATGTTTAACCATTTGTATATAAGTTTGATGTGTGATAATTTCGAGGACGAAATCTTGTTTTTAGAGGGGGAGAAATGTAAGGACCCGATTTTACTTAATTATTCTTTTTCTTTTGTGAATCTGATTTATCACTTTTCATTTGGGACAAGATCATGGAATACACGAACGTCCCTCCACTACTTCGTGACTTAGTCAGAACTATTCTTCAATTGATCCATATTAAACTGTAAAACAATTTGCAAAGAATCCTGAGTGGAACACAGTAGATGGTTACAAAGTATCCAACACATCACAAAACAGAATGAATGCATGAATGCAATTTGACTACGATCCTAAAAATGCATATGCATGAAAAGGTATTGTCACAGGGTGTTGGCAACACTCCTGACAACATCTCGGTTCTGTCTATAATACACACATACTGAGAGACTTCCTTAGACTGGAGAATCTCTCAAAATCCAAAGCTTTTGTGAATATATCAGCTAATTGGTTATTTGTTCCAACAAACTCAATTAAGATCATGCTTTTCTCGATCAAATCTCGAATGAAGTGATGTCTAATGTCAATGTGTTTGGTTCGAGAGTGTTGTACTGGATTTTTGGATATATCAATGACACTAGAATTATCACAGTACACAATAGGAGTATCAGTCTTAACATATAATCATTTAGCATTTGATTCATCCAAAGGAGTTGTGAGCAACAACTACCAACAACAACATACTCAGACTCGGCAGTAAAAAGTGAGACACAATTTTGTTTCTTACTATACCAAGACACTAGATTATTCCCGAAGTAGAAACATGCTCCCGAAGTGCTTTTTTTCTCATCTAAATCCCCAGCCCAATCAGCATCACTAAACCCTACCAAATTCGAATTGGTTTCTTTAGTGTACCACAAACCCAAATTTAAAGTACCTGCCACACATTTCAGTATATGTTTTACGGCCTTTAGGTGAGTAATTTTTGGGTTAGACCGGTATCTAGCACATAGACAAACACTATACATGATATCAAGTCTAGTAGCACTTAAATACAAAAGACTACCAATCATGCTTCTGTAGAGGGTGTTGTCAACACCTTCGGCAACATCCTCCCTAAACAGTTTTTCATTAGACCCCATAGGTGTGCCATGTGTTTAGTGTTGTCATTCAGAAACTTTTTCACCAAATTTTTAGCATACTTGCTTTGACACAGAAATATACCATCACGCATTTGTTTCACTTGCAAGCCCAAGAAATAAGTTAACTCACCAACCATGCTCATTTCAAATGTAGAAGACATGCACTTCACAAAATCATCAACAAGTTTGTCATTTGAAGCACAAAAGATTATATCATCTACATAAATTTGGCAAATTAAGATATTACCTTGATACTTTTGCACAAATAAAGTCTTATCAACTTCACCTCTTTTGAAGCCAATATTAAGCAAGTACTCGGTTAGTCTTCCATACCATGCACGTGGTGCTTGCTTCAATCCATATAATGTCTTTTTCAACTTATACACATAATCAAGATGATTTGGATCCTCAAACCCTTTAGGTTGTTTGACATAGACTTCTTCATTTAGGATCCCATTCAAAAAGGCACTTTTTACATCCATTTGAAAAGTTTCATTCCCATGTTACATGAAATAGCAAGCAAAAGTCGGACTGACTCAATGCGGGCTACAGGAGCAAAGGTTTCATCAAAATCCACCCCTACAACCTGTGTATACCCTTGAGATACCAACCTAGCTTTATTTCTAATGATGTTTCCCGACTCATCAGTTTTATTTTTGAAAATCCACTTGGTTCCTATGACATTACCATGATCAGGACACGGTACCAAGTACCAAACATCATTCCTAACAAATATTTCTAATTCTTCATGCATAGCATTGACCCAAAATTCATCCTTTAAAGCTTCTTCAACCTTTTTGGGTTCAATGTTTGACACAAAACAAGAAAATCTTACCTGAGAATACGTAGAACTCATGCACATCAAACCTGCCATTTTTCTGTAGTCTACCTTCTCTTTCCTTCGAGTTTGCAAGTTTCAATGCACATCTCCAATGACCTGTGAGGTTGGGTGATTCTTCTGAATTCTACTTGGAACATTCTTTCCAGTTTCGTTTACCTCACTGTCCTCATCAATATTCTCATCAGTAGGCTTTTCAACTTTTGTTTCTGGAATTTCTGCATAGGGTGTTGTCGGAGATGTTGGCAACACTCCTTGGACAACATCTGAATTTCCAAAATTATCCAGCAGATCATCAACTTCATCCTCAGCTGTTTTATTCTTTAGATCTGCAAAATCATCAAACACAACATTAATAGACTCAAAAATAGTCCTTGTTCTCAAGTTATACATCCTATAGGCTCGGCTATTTGATGAATATCCCAAGAACATACACTTATCACTTTTTGCATCAAACTTTTCAAGATGATCCCTATCATTCAAAACGTGACAAACACATCCAAAAACATGAAAATATTTAAGGTTTGACATCTTTCCCATGAGAATTTCATAGGATGTCATAGTAGTACCATTCCTCAAATAAACTCTATTTGAAATATGACATGCAGTATTCAATGCTTCAACCCAAATTTTGAAATGTTCTTCGAACTCAACATCACTCTTGCCATTTCTTGCAAAGTCCTATTTTTTCCTTTCAGCAATTCCATTTTGTTGTGGAGTTTTAGGAGCAGAAAATTCATGAGAAATACCTTTCTAATCACACAAACTAGTAAAAGAAGAGTTTTCGAACTCCTTACCATGATCAGTAATGATCCGGATTACCTTCAGATTGTGTAGGTTCGAAATCTTAGTGAGCAGTTTCTTGAAAGCATCATATGTGTCTGATTTTTCTCTCAAAAAATTTACCCACGTATATCGTGAAAAATCATCCACACAAAAAAAAGAATATTTCTTACCACCAAAGCTTTCAACATCCATTGGACCCATCAAGTCCATATGTACAAGCTCGAGGCAGCATGTTGTCATATATGTTGGCAACACCTCGTGTGACACCCTAGTCTGCTTCTCTTTCAGACATGCTTCACACACAAATGGAATACCATATTTTAAGTTAGGCATACCTCTGACATCATCTAACTTACTTAGATTCTTTAATGTCTTGAAATTTGCATGACCCAATTTTTGATGCCATAGATCAAACTCATTCACTTTTGTGTGCCTAAAAACCATCTCTTCTCCGAGTTGATAGCAGTTGTCGAATGACCTAGTACCTGTCATGACAAACAAATTAGAAAGATAAAAAAATTTGCATAATTTCTTATCAAATTGCACATGCAAATTATCATCACAAAGTTGGCTTATGCTTATTAGATTTGCGGGTCGTCCTTCAACATGAAGCACATTGCAAAGCTTAGGCAAACCAGCAACATTCAGAGTTCCCTTTCCAACAATGTTTCCCTTAGATCCTCCTCCATAGGTTACTTTTCCACTTTTCTGTTCAACATAGTCAGTGAGAAACTTCCTGGAACCTGTCATATGACGTGAGCTGCCACTATCAAATTACCAAGCACCTGAAACATTAGTTCTCAAAGAAGTATAAATCATATGACATTGATTATCAGCTTTTGGTACCCAAACCTTTCTTAGATAGGATCTGTTTCTGTAGATGTTGTGGAAGGGTGTTGGCAACACCTTAGGCAACACCTTTGATGCAGATCTCAGTCTGTAGTCTTCCTGCAGCTTAAAACAGTATGGTTTGATATGACCAGGTCTATGACAGTAGTGACAAATATACTTACGTTTCCTTCTAGACATTGAAGGAGCAGTAGGCTGTGGCTTTGGTTTTGGAGGATCAATTGGTAAAGCCTTTTTGCTTGAGCTTTCAGTACTGCTACTTTCCTTGACAAACACAGAGCCTTTCGAACTTTCACCAACCTCAAATTTGCTATTTTCAAAACCTAAACCAGCCGTATCATCTCTTCCCATCATGAGTAAAGAATCAAGCTTATAAGTGATTGAATTAAAATTAGCCAATGTAGCTTTTGTCTTTTCTAGTTCTTCCTTCACTTGACTTAACTCCATGTCTTTCTTACTCAGCATAACTTCAAGCCTTGACATATCAGCCTTTAGATCAGAATTTTCTTTTGAAAGAATGGTGTTTAACTTATTCCTTTCAATCCAATCAGTATGTAAATATTCAAACATCATCCGAGCTTCTTCCATGGATATAATATCATCATCTGAATCATTATTACACACATTATCAGTAATGGAAGAATGATTGAATCATCCTCTAAATCAGACTGATGAACTTCTTGATGGAATTGAACATACTCCTTGTATGAGGGCTTTGAAGCTTGAAGAGCTATTGATTTCACTTTATCTTTCTCTTGTGCAGTAAGATTCATCTCAAAAACTTGAAGGATGCTTATCATTTCAGTCATATAAATCTTTGATGTATCTTTTACTTCCTCAAGTGCCCAAATCTTTCCATTGAATCTCTTTGGAAAAGATTGAAGAACCTTGTTCACCATAGTTTCACTAGCAATAGGTCCTCCAAGAGCATGCGCCTCTGAAGCTATCTCCCTAAGTTTCTTATCATAATCAGCAATGGTCTCATTCTCATCCATCCTGATATTCTCAAATTTTGTGTTTAGTAATCTCAGTCTTGTTCTTCTAACACTATCAGTTCCTTCACAGTGTTCTTGAAGAGCTTCCCATGCATCCTTAGCAACAGTGCAGTCAGCTATGAGTCCAAGCATTCTCATATCCACAGTAGAAAAGATTGCATTGAGTTCTTTAGCATTGTGACTTGACCTTTGTGTTTCCTCGGTGGTCCAAGTTTCTTCTGGCTTGATAATGTATTCTCTTTCTGGATCTAACATCTTCGGAGGAGTTCAACCAGTCAGAATGCTTTGCCAAGCGCAAACATCCATTGCTTTGATGGTATATTGCATCCTTGTCTTCCAAAGTGCATAATTCGTGCCATCAAGAACCGGAGGTTTCAAAAACGAGTTCGCAACAGACAATGAGTCCATCTTATTCCCTATAATAAAATAAACAAACCAAGATCAGTTCTTAGTGTATCAAAAAGATGGCTCTGATGCCACTTGTAAGGGAATATGGGGTTGCACATAAACAGTTTGAGGTGTTTTCACAAGGTGTTGACAACACCTACAATAACACCTTGAGTAATTTGCAGCGGAATATAATTAAAACATGAATAAAATAAACAAGCAACCAAATAAATAGACTCAGATAAATAAGCAAGAGTATAAAATACTCTTGCAGCGCCTCAGGGCAAAACTTCACTAGAAAAATAATTCAAAGAGTTTTACAAACCCTAACACTAGTGATTATTATAAAATTCAATTTCTCAAAACATATGAAAAAATTAAGAGTAAAAGTTCTCCTAAAAATTCTATATGAAATAGAATAACGAAAACGAGGTAAGGAAAAAAATCTTGAAGCCAAAAACACGTGAGCAGCACACTTCTCCGATCAATGATCTTCAAGTGTTCTTCAATGCTTCAAGTAGTCACAACCGATCAATGCTTCAGAAGAATCTTTAGATTTCTTTCAACGTACGTATATGAAGCTATATAGTGAATCTCAATTAATCGGTTTCTCTCTCTATCTCCCTTGTGCACGCCTATCTCAATATATAAGCTAGAGTCCTTCTTCAATATGTTTCCTTGTAGACGTAGGATTCTCCTGATTTGATCAACTCAAATCTACACAATTAAAGAAAGATATATATTAGATATGATATGATAAATATTATAAAAAACTTATCAATATCTCAAATCAATTTATTCAAGGAAATAAATTACTTAAATAAAGTTTACTTCATGTCCAAGAAAGGCAAAAGATATTAAATAAAATCTTTTTAGAATTAAGAAATTTTAAGGAATAAAATATTCCTTTCATGTTGTGTTGTGGGTGTGTTGTGTTTTGAATTTTGGAGGAAAATATGAGTGAGGAAAACTATTTTTATGGCTTGTGGTAAAGTTACTAAGAGGTTGATGGAGTGTGGATGATGCGATCATGGATGACTCGCGTGTTGATCACGTTGCTGAGGAAGCTAAGGACCCGTTGGAAATGCCACGTGGACCAATTACGAGAGGTCGAGGCAAGAAATTCAAGGACACTTCAATCGTTGATGGTGAATTATCAAGAGGGTGTTGGAATTCTTGGGAATCACTTTGAAGGAAGCTATAATGTTATTGAAGTCCAATGGGATCAAGTAAGTGAAGAAAATATTGAAGAAAACTCAACAAATCAATGTCCAGTTCGTGCCTCAGGCGCGCCCGCGCCCTGTTTTGCGAGACCTAAGCGCGCCCACGCCTTGAAGACCGTGCGCCCCCGCGTACGAGTGCTGGTTGAACGAAGAATATGCGAGGCTTTAGCGCGCCCGCGCCGCTCCTGCGCCGCTCCTGCGCAACCCATGCGCACCCGCGCGTTCGCCTTTTTCACACACCAAAGGTGTTTATGTGTGTGTTTGAGAATTTCATTATTTTATTTTGCCAATTTTAAGTCTTTTAAGTTTACTAGAAAATTATTAGGAGATATATTTGATATCTTTTGTTATATTTTGCGTTATCTTTAAATATTTTGGGTTGTAATATAAATACTCTAACATTCATTATTTTAAGGGAATTTAGATTTTTGATTATTCAATACATAAAATTCTCTATAGAATTTTGTTGAATCTTTTGCTTTGCATTCAAATCAAAATTATCAAAGTGTCAAAACTTTGTGGTGTTTGTCGACCGATTTTTTGATTGGGTTGTCAAAGACAGGTTCCTTTGAAGGTCCAATCCGAATTATTGGTTTTTTTTTTTATCGTGGTTATTTGTTGCTAGTTTCAAGTAAAATAGAGGTGAATAATCCAAATTTGCGTTACTTGTTTCAAGATCGGGCAACTTCTTTGATTTCTTTTTTCTATCGGATTGAGAGTACGATTCAATATAGTCATGTTTGTCTTCCATACAACAAGAATTCATATCATTTGGTATCAAAATCAAAGGTTTTTTGAATCAAGTAAGTATCATATTTTTTTTCGTTCTTCTTGTTCTTCGTGGTCTTTGTTTTCATCTTTCATTCTTCATCTGAGTCTATTATGTTTCAAATTTTCAAGTCGTTACTGTGTCAATATTGTTGCCCAAGTTTTGTGTTTTGCGCTGCAAGTTATCTCAAAAAAAAAAAAAACCATCGGTCAAGAGAAAAAAAATATAGAAAGGACCGAAAGCTTCAAAAAAATATATATAATAAGCAAGTTAACTTGTGGTCAATTATTTTTGTTCTTGTTTATCCTTGGGTACAAGTCAAAATTCGAGTGTCCATAAATTTCTTCTTCTTGTTTTTGTCAATCTTCGAGAGTCGATCTTCAAGTGTCTACAAGTCGTGAACTTGATAGTTTTATTTACTTTTACATAAATAAAAAAGCCTACATAAATTTGAGTGAAAAAAATAGTGATTGTGTGTTTTCTTTGGAGTGACTTGTGAGATTTTGTGTGAGAAATTTTTATTACTAACATTTTCTTGCAGGTACAATGAGTTTTTCTAGCCAAAATTTTTCTCAAGGTCAAATGGATGAATTGACAAAGATGATGATGAGAATTTTGATAGGCTTGAAGTTATTGGGGTGGTAGTAGAAGTACAAACAAAATATTTGAAGAAGAGGATGATGGAGGTGAGGAGGATGAGAGTTTGGGTAAGAATTGGGGTAGGGATAGAAGGTCTCGAGATGTTGGTCAAAATAGAAGGGAAGCTGAGAGAGGAAGATATATTGAAGGGGGTCAAGAGGATGGAAATATTAGTGAAATTAAGATGAAAATTTCTTTGTTCCATGGAAAATCTGATCCGAAGGCTTATTTGGAGTGGGTGATGAGAGTGGAGTCGGTGCTCGATTACCACAACTACAGTGACTCAAAAAAAATAAAATTGGCGGTTGTTGAGTTCGTGGATTATGCTCTAATTTGGTGGGATCAACTTGTTATTTCTAGGAGAAGTAATCGAGAGCGTCCTATTGAGACATGGGATGCGATGAAGCAAATTATGCGTAAGATATTTGTGTCGAATTAGTACTATCGTGACATGTTTAGGCGGCTACAGAATTTGAAGTAAGGTTCAAAGAGTGTTGAAGATTACTTCAAGGAGTTGAAAGTTACCATGGTTTGAGCTAACATTGAGGAGGATCGTGAAGCAACTATGGCTCGTTTCTTATGCGGGTTGAATAGGGAGATTCAAGACCAAGTGGAGCTTATACATTGCATGGATCTTGAGGAGATGGTGCAAATTGCTATGAAAGTGGAACTACTCAAGTGGAGAGGCATGTGACGAAATCCTACGGCTGGAGTTTCTTCCAATTCTTGGCGTCCAAACGTTGCAAAACGAGAGGATGTCAAACCATTTTCCAAGCCAAAAACTGACAACAAGCAAGAGACACCAAAGCAAGGGGTGCAAGGTAAACCTAAAACTCATATTAATCGTTCTAGAGATATTAAATGCTTTAGATGTCAAGGGGTGGGTCATATTGCTAGTCAGTGTCCAAATAAAAAAATTATGATTGTGAATGCTTGTGGTGAGTTTGAGTCAGAGAGTGAGTAGGAGAATTATGACGGTATGCCTGCGTTGGAGGATCCCGATGATGAGGGATGTGATGCGGTCTGTTGGTGAGCTTTTGGCGACTAAGAGAATTTTGAATGTGCAACAAAAGGAGGAGGAAGAAAATCATAGGGAAAATTTATTTCATACTAGATGCTTTGTGAATAATAAAGTGTGTAGTGTCATTATTGATGGTGGGAGTTGCACTAACGTAGCGAGTTATGAGCTTGTGTAGAAGTTGAGTTTGCCTACCATAAAACATCTTCAACCTTACAAATTGTAGTGGTTCAATGATAGTTCTGAGGTAAGGGTAACCAAGCAAGTTGTCGTGTCGTTTTCTATTGGAAAGTATGTTGATGAAGTGTGTTGGAGAACGGCGATCAGATCAATCAGAATTGATACCCGGTGCAGCGAAAGTTTAAAAATTTTATATGGAACGATTCCATAATGAGCATCAAAACTTTACGATTAAATTGTGTGTGTAAAAATTAAATAACAATTATAATTTTTTACCTCCAATCTCGAATCGAGATTATGGACACCAACAGATTACTCTGCTCTTGTTGTATCTCCCAGGAACTGATGAACGAACTGTTCTTCAATCAGGTCCACGAACAGAGATTTAATCCCTCTGATAGATTGCACTAGAAAATCTATCAGAAGTTTCTACGAAGAGAATTAACGAATTTGATCCGTTAAACCAGACTGCAAATTCAAAATTCACAGGCTGGATTTTCCCGAGTAGAGAGGGAGGGGGGCGGCCACTTTAGAGAGAAAAACAACTAGGTTTTCGAAAATTGTGACCTCTCTTGTGTAATTTCTGTACTGCAATAACTTATTTATAATGTGGGCTGCTAACAGCTTAGGGCCCATTAGTCATAAGTTCAAGCCTGACAAGCAAAGCCCGCATGTTCAGAAATTAATATAAAATTCATCGTGACTCAGATTGATAAACCAATTTCACCAATGTTCACAGAAACCATTTCTGCATCTCTTAGAGTCAAGATAAATATTCTGAATCCGAATTCAGTGATTTCCAAAAATGCCCATCCCTATGTCATTTTAGGAATTCTTACTCCTCTACTCTTAAATAAGAAGTCCCACTTCTTTGTTCATTAAATTTAACTCTTTAAATTTAACTATCTCAACGGGGATTAAAAATCCATTACTCTGTGTGACCCTCAATGGTTCAGGGATACAGCTAGCCGTGGGCTCACAACTCCTTATGACTCGGAACAATAATTTCCGACTTGCCCATCAAATCATGGTAAGAGCGCCTAGCAACATCGCCCCATGATTCCCTAGGTATCACTGATAGTGCCTACAAGAACCAATAGATTTTGGTTAGCGTACAGTACGGTCCCTTCATCCATATATCCCGATCGAATCAACAACCATTGGTAAATTGAGAGTCGTTCGAGATTCGATAACTATGCAATACATCTTGAAGATCAAATAGTGACATCGCATGTGCTACTAAGAAACCATTTCTTAAAACACATCATGTACTCTGGCCAGAGATTCGTCACACTAATATCTCCTCAGATTGCATAGGATATCCACACTCGCAAGTATGTGGTGAATCCTTGACAACAAAGCATCGACTCCTATATGTGTTGTAACTGTACCCAATCCCGACACCTGATGACCCCAATAGAGTCGGTAAACGAGTCAAAGTACAGTACTAGCATATAGAGTCTCAATGATGTTTCAAGTAGTAAGGACTAATGGTGTACAACCAAAACCGCGGACTTTATCCACTCGATAAGTGATAACCACTTGGAAAGTCCGGATAGGGTAGTTCGATCATTCATCGTATGAATATCCATTTGCATGCTTTGAACATCTCTATGTTCCATACCAATGAAACGTGGTACTCGGCATCGCAAATGCTAGTCTCAATCTCGAGCGATCCTTATCCTTATTAACGGACGGCTCAATCGACTAGGAACTGTTTAGAATATACAGTGACTATAAGATGTGTTTCATGATAGTCATCCCCATGTACTACCACATCTTACATACACTATAGTATATTCAAGGTCTTTATCAAAACAACAATAGTATATCACAATATAACAATATGAAGAAAGATAAAGTCATTGCCATTAATAAAAGTGTAAATTATATTAAACAAAAGATTGTTTATACAAAGAGTCATCAAAGCCCTTAGCCACAAGTTGGCTCACCGGGCACCCACTCTTTCAATCTCCCACTTGCCCTAAAGCCAACTAGTCATACTACGTAGACCCATTGCTTCGCGATGTTTGTCAAATAATGGTCCTGGCAAGGGCTTAGTAAGTGGATCAGCGATATTGTCTGCAGAGGCCACTCTCTCGACATTGATGTCTCCTCTTTCCACAATCTCCCGGATGATGTGGTATTTCCTCAGTACGTGTTTGGATCTTTGATGAGACCTTGGTTCCTTTGCCTGAGCAACGGCACCCGTGTTGTCACAGTACACCGGGACTGGACCAACAACTTCAGGAATAACGCCCAACTCTTGGACGAAATTCCTCATCCAAACGGCCTCTTTAGCAGAAGCTGATGCTGCAATGTATTCTGCCTCAGTGGTGGAATCCGCTGTGGTGTCCTGCTTGGAACTCTTCCAAGAGACAGCACCGCCATTGAGCATGAACACAAATCCAGAGGTTGACTTCGAGTCATCCACGTCACTTTGGAAGCTAGAGTCGGTATAGCCTTCCAATTTCAGTTCTCTTCCTCCATATACCATGAACATATTCTTAGTCCTTCGTAAGTACTTAAGAATGTCCTTCACGGCTTTCCAATGCATTTGACCGGGATTAGCTTGATATCTGCTCGTGACACTCAGAGCAAATGCTACATCCGGTCTGGTAGATATCATCCCATACATGATACTACCTATGGCTGACGCATATGGTACATGTGTCATTTTCTCTATCTCTTCATCAGTCTTGGGACACATAGACTTGGATAGAGAAACTCCATGACACATAGGTAGATGTCCTCTCTTGGACCCATCCATTGAAAACCGTTTCAATATGGTGTCGATGTAGGTTGCTTGAGTGAGTCCTATCATTCTCTTAGATGTATCTCTATAGATCTGTATCCCTAGAATATAGGATGCCTCACCCAAATCCTTCATCGAAAATCTACCTGATAACCATATCTTTGTTGACTGCAACATCCCTACGTCATTCCCAATGAGTAGGATGTCATCAACATAAAGTACTAAGAATGTCACAGCATCCTTAACTACTTTCTTGTACACGCACGGTTTCTCCGGGTTCTTGATGAAACCAAAATCTTTTATTTTTTCATCAAATTTCTGGTTCCAACTTCTTGATGCTTGTTTTAGACCATAGATTGATCTCTGAAGCTTGCATACCTTATGCTCGCTTCCCATGGATGTGTATCCCTCAGGCTGCGTCATATAGATCTCTTCCTTAATGTTTCCATTAAGAAATGCAGTCTTCACATCCATTTGCCATATCTCATAGTCATACCAAGCAGCTATGGCAATAAGGATTCTTATGGACTTGAACATTGCAACCGGTGAAAAGGTTTCATCATAGTCAACTCCTTGTCTTTGAGTATAACCTTTTGCCACCAATCGCGCCTTGTAGGTCAGTACCTTACCATCAGGCCCAAGCTTTCTCTTGTAGATCCATTTACACCCTATTGGAACAATTCCATCGGGAGGATCTACTAAAGACCAAACTTGGTTTGTATGCATCGAATCTATTTCCGACTGCATAGCTTCAAGCCATAAATTTGAATCCGCATCAGAAATTGATTCCTTGAAGTTTCTTGGATCACATCCAACGTCGGGTTCATCTTGATCCCCTTCAAGAAGAAGACCATATCGAATAGGAGGTCTAGAAGTCCTCTCGGATCTTCTAGGTATAGGCGTGTCTATCAATGGTTCCTGAGGTGTAGGATCATTATTTTGTATTTCGGGTTCTTCTCGAATTTTTTCGAGTTCCATCATCTCGCCTTTCTTATCCAATAAGAACTCCTTCTCCAAGAAGGTGGCATTCCTTGAAACAAACACCTTTGTTTCAGCAGGATGATAGAAATAATATCCGATTGAATTCTTCGGATACCCTACAAAATAACATAAGGTGGATTGACTATCCAACTTATCTCCCACTGTCTGCTTCACGTAAGCAGGACATCCCCAAATCCTCAAGTACGAATACTTAGGAGCTTTGCCATTCCATAACTCGTATGGTGTTTTATCCACTGCTTTAGTGTGGACGTTGTTCAACAACAATACCGCCGTTTCAAGCGCATAGCCCCAAAACGAAGGTGGAAGCTCAGTGAAGCTCATCATGGATCGAACCATGTCCAACAAAGTTCGATTACGACGCTCCGATACACCATTCAGCTGTGGTGTCATAGGAGGAGTCCACTGAGAGAGAATCTCATTCTCTTTCAGATAGTCCAAAAACTCGGTACTTAAGTATTCTCCACCTCGATCCGATCGAAGTGCTTTAATACTTTTACCTAGCTTGTTTTCTACTTCAGCCTTGAATTCTTTGAACTTTTCAAATGCTTCAGACTTATATTTCATTAAATATAAATACTCATACCTTGAATAATCATCAGTAAAGGTAATGAAGTAGGTGTGGCCATATTGAGTACCAATTCTAAATGGACCACAAACGTCTGTATGGATCAAATCCAACAGATTTTGACTACGCTCAGGTTTCCCCTTAAAAGGAGATTTATTCATTTTTCCTTTCAGGCAGGACTCACAAGTAGGTAGAGAGTTAATATCAGACATATCAAACATGCCCTCTCCCACTAGCTTGTTCATCCTCCTTGAGGAAATATGACCTAGCCTAGCATGCCATAGGTTTGCCGGGTTTTGACTATCGATTTTCCTTTTGTTTGTTGTTACCGGTTTATCAACATAATTTATTGGAACGTCTTTTAATTTTAAGTTATATAGATCGTTTTTAAGTTGTCCATTTCCAATCAAACATTCATTCTTGTAAATATTGCAAATCCCATTCACAAAATTGCAAGAATAACCATCTCTATCAAGCATAGAAACAGAAATAATGTTTTTAATCAAATCTGGAACAAATAAAACATCTCTCAAAAGTAACTTAAAATCGTTCTGCAAAATTAAATAAACATCTCCCACAGCTTTAGCTTCAACTCTGAAACCATTTCCGAGCCTCAGCTGGGTCTCACCCATTCTAAGCTTGCGACTTCATCACCTGCAAATCATTGCAAATGTGAGATCCACATCTAGTATCCAATACCCAAGAAGTAGTATTAAGTGAAACATTTATTTCAATATAGAACATACCCTTCGCAGTTCGCAACTGCTCTAGATATTCCTTGCAGTTACGTTTCCAATGACCGGGCTTCTTGCAGTAATGGCAAACATCCTTGGACTTTTCCATGTTTGAAGCCTTTGTCTTGTACTTCTTCTCGGGTTCGGTTTTCTTGGGTAGGGCAGAACGTTTCTTACCCTTTGTACTTGGCCCCTTCTTAGCAGAAGAAGAGGAGCCCACCAAGAAAGCCGGTTTATCCTTCTTTAAAGTGGATTCATATGTTACAAGCATATTGACCATCTCTTCAAGGGAGGCCTCTATCTTGTTCATATTAAAATTCACCACAAATCCGTCAAACGAAGAAGGAAGAGATAGAAGTAATAAGTCCACGTTGAGTTCATGCTCCAACACCAAATCAATCGTTACCAACTTCTGTATGAGCCAAATCACTCGTACCCCATGATCATGGACCGAAGTCCCTTCACGCATGCAACACGTCATTAGCTCTTTTACAGTAGCGAACCTTTCAGCTCTCGATTGAGCCCCAAAAAGTTCCTTGAGTTGTACGTGAATGTCAGCAGCATTCACGGTATCCTCAAATCGCCTCTGGAGTTCATCAGACATCGAGGCTTGCATATAGCATTTGGCCTTGATATCATGGTCCCACCATGTATCAAGTTTGGCCAACTCTTCCGGACTTACATCAGCTGGTGCTTCCTTCGGAGGAGATTTTTCTAACACGTAGAGCATCTTCTCCGAAGTCAAGACAATCTTCAACTTACGGAACCATTCCGTATAGTTTGCGCCAGTCAGTTTATTTTGTTCGAGAATAGAGAATAGTGAATTGCGCGAATTCATCTTTATGAAATACTGAAAAGAAACAGACAATTATCAGTGATTGTTTAATTAATTTACTAAGACATAAAATAGGCGAAATTTATTTTATGAATCTCACTCCCACTATTTTAACGATTTCACTACCCTCTAGTGAAAACGGGAAACTGTTTTCCTTAGTGGGAACATGGAGTCCAATTGACAAACTATGGTCCCGAATAATATCAGCCAACCATAATTTTCAAAAGGTAGAGCCCAATTGCTTCCAAAGCAACCTCCACGTTTTTACCTCATGTCCAATAAGGGCCCAATAATATGACGCCGTTTATTGTGACATGTCAAGATGACCCATCAATATTAAGTTGTGATGGACGGTCGCCATATGGATCCCCCAATAATATGAGCCGATCCCATGGGAGTTCCACCCAACTTACAACATGTGTCGATCCAATGTACAGCTTTCCGACGAACGGGCCCCCCCAATAATATGAGCCGGACCGTATCCACGGGTAGCATCTCATACATTGATCGTTGATGGAAGGTAGGAACATTTAAACAATATTTAAATTTCCTTTATTTATCTTGATATCAATTTTAAATCATATTTAATATGAGGGATTTTAATTTTGAAAATTTGTCTCATCATTTTAAAAATTTGTATGCTTGCGGGATTCATACAATTTTGTCTAAAACATGCATACAACTATAATATCATATATTATATAGGATGATCGATTCCATTTCTAATCGACCCGTGGTTGCCAATCACGAGTCTAAGTCCAATCCTAGGTAATATGCAGGTATGCAATGCAATCCTATTACATTGAGCTTCCAATTTACATTTCTTCTGTCTTTATTGTCTGCTGGGCCCACCTCCGTCTTCAAATCTTCATCTCCCACTAAGTCTAATGTATTTACAATAAATAACCATGACAAGTAGGGGATACATTTTAAGGGGTGGGAACGGGCCATAAACCAGGCCCACTTTTATTACATATGACAATTCATATTGGGCCATAAACCAGGCCCATTAATAAATCCAACAACAATAAAAACAAATGTAAATTCCTAACATACACCTACAAAATTGGTCATAGAAATCGATCATCCTTATCCAATAATATTTAATTCAAAATTAATTTATTGGATAACATGCAATGGCAATTTTAAATTAAAAGGATAAAATCATATTCCATATATAAAATCTTATTTTACATACAAAATCATATTTTATCTTTTTATCAAATAAAATCATATTTTACATATAAAATCCAATTTTATACATAAAATCATATTTTACTCAATATTTCCATAAGATCATATCTTATCATCAATCGTACCAAAAATAATTAATTTCATAAAATTTGATTTAACGGATAAAATCTATAAATTTTCCAAAAATTCAAATTTATCCAAAAATCAATTTTAAAATTTTCGGACTCGAACAATTCGATCTGACGCCTCGTGGACCAATCAAAAACAATTTTCGATCGGACCAAAAATAGAATTTTAACACATTAAAATTTTAATTTTAAAATTAAAAATTAATTTTCGCGGGCCGCCCGGGACGCTCCCGGGCTGCCCGCGCCCCAAAAGGGCTCGGGCCGGGCAGCCCGTCGCTGCCCCTAGGGCAGCGATCCAATCGCTGCCTGTGTTTTGCCCGAAAAATTTTATTTTTTTATTTTAAAAAAATTTATTTTGTTTCAAAAACCGAGGCTTAAAAATTTTTGTACAACCGATTAATTTAATCGCTTGATCTGAGCAACCTGGCTCTGATACCACTGTTGGAGAACGGCGATCAGATCAATCAGAATTGATACCCGATGCAGGGGAAGTTTAAAAATTTTATATGGAACGATTCCATAATGGGTATCAAAACTTTACGATTAAATTGTGTGTGTAAAAATTAAATAACAATAATAAATTTTTACCTCCAATCTCGAATCGAGATTATGGACACCAACAGATTACTCTGCTCTTGTTGTATCTCCCAGGAACTGATGGACGAACTGTTCTTCAATCAGGTCCACGAACAGAGATTTAATCCCTCTGATAGATTGCACTAGAAAATCTATCAGAAGTTTCTATGAAGAGAATTAAAGAATTTGATCCGTTAAACCAGACTGCAAATTCAAAATTCACAGGCTAGATTTTCCCGAGTAGAGAGGGAGGGGGGCGGCCACTTTAGAGAGAAAAACAACTAGGTTTTCGAAAATTGTGACCTCTCTTGTGTAATTTCTGTACTGCAATAACTTATTTATAATGTGGGCTGCTAACAGCTTAGGGCCCATTAGTCATAAGTTCAAGCCTGACAAGCAAAGCCCGCATGTTCAGAAATTAATATAAAATTCATCGTGACTCAGATTGATAAACCAATTTCACCAATGTTCACAGAAACCATTTCTGCATCTCTTAGAGTCAAGATAAATTTTCTGAATCCGAATTCAGTGATTTCCAAAAGTGCCCATCCCTATGTCATTTTAGGAATTCTTACTCCTCTACTCTTAAATAAGAAGTCTCACTTATTTGTTCATTAAATTTAACTCTTTAAATTTAACTATCTCAACGGGGATTAAAAATCCATTACTCTGTGTGAACCTCAATGGTTCAGGGATACAGCTAGCCGTGGGCTCACAACTCCTTGTGACTCGGAACAACAATTTCCGACTTGCCCATCGAATCATGGTAAGAGCGCCTAGCAACATCGCCCCATGATTCCCTAGGTATCACTGATAGTGCCTACAAGAACCAATAGATTTTGGTTAGCGTACAGTACGGTCCCTTCATCCATATATCCCGATCGAATCAACAACCATTGGTAAATCGAGAGTCGTTCGAGATTCGATAACTATGCAATACATCTTGAAGATCAAATAGTGACATCGCATGTGCTACTAAGAAACCATTTCTTAAAACACATCATGTACTCTGGCCAGAGATTCGTCACACTAATATCTCCTCAGATTGCATAGGATATCCACACTCGCAAGTATGTGGTGAATCCTTGACAACAAAGCATCGACTCCTATATGTGTTGTAACTATTTCCAATCCCGACACCTGATGACCCCAATAGAGTCGGTAAATGAGTCAAAGCACAGTACTAGCATATAGAGTCTCAATGATGTTTCAAGTAGTAAGGACTAATGGTGTACAACCAAAACCGTGGACTTTATCCACTCGATAAGTGATAACCACTTGGAAAGTCCGGATAGGGTAGTTCGATCATTCATCGTATGAATATCCATTTGCATGCTTTGAACATCTCTATGTTTCATACCAATGAAACGTGGTACTCGGCATCGCAAATGCTAGTCTCAATCTCGAGCGATCCTTATCCTTATTAACGTACGGCTCAATCGACTAGGAACTGTTTAGAATATACAGTGACTATAAGATGTGTTTCATGATAGTCATCCCCATGTACTACCACATCTTACATACACTATAGTATATTCAAGGTCTTTATCAAAACAACAATAGTATATCACAATATAACAATATGAAGAAAGATAAAGTCATTGCCATTAATAAAAGTGTAAATTATATTAAACAAAAGATTGTTTATACAAAGAGTCATCAAAGCCCTTAGCCACAAGTTGGCTCACCGGGCACCCACTCTTTCAAAGTGTTGTGTGATGTCGTGCCTATGCAAGCTTGTCATATCTTGTTGGGTAGGCCATGACAATTTTATAGGAGGGTGATACATAACGGTTTTAAAAATCGTTATTCTTTTACTTTGAAAAAGGAGCCTATTGTATTATTGCCTATGACTCCAAATCAAGTGTTGGAAGATCATTTGAAAAAGAAAAAAAGAGATGAGGCCGAAAAAAAAAACTGAACAAAAAAGTGAGATGACCTTAGAAAAAAAGAATAAAAGAAAAAAAGATGAGAAAAAAAATTGAGAGGAAAGAGGCCGAAAAAAATATGTATGACCCAAAAGAGTGAGTTGCGAGAGATTTTACATGTGCCTACTTCACTTGTGTTTATTTCTATAAGGAGATTCTCCTTAACACAAGTGATATAGCCGAAAATCTTTCGAGCAGTGTTGTTTCTCTCTTGCAGGAATTTGAAGATTTATTTTCGGAGGATCTACCTCAAGGATTACCACTTTTGAGAGGAATTGAGCATCAAATTGATCTTGTTCCCGAAAGTGCATTGCTGAATCGTCCAGCTTATAGAAGCAATCTGGAGGAGACTAAAGAGCTACAAAGGCAGGTAAGTGAGCTTTTAGATAAAGGTTTTGTGCGAGAGTCTATGTCGCCTTGTGCCGTGCCTGTTTTGTTAGTCCCTAAGAAATACGGTTCATGGAGAAAGTGTGTGGATTGTAGAGCCATTAACAATATTACCATCAAGTATAGGTATCCTATTCTTAGACTAGATGATATGTTGGATGAATTGCATGGTTCTAGCATCTTTAGTAAAATTGATCTTAAAAGCGGTTATCATCAAATTATAATGAGAGAAGGTGATGAGTGGAAAACAACTTTTAAAACTAAGTATGACTTGTATGAGTGGTTGGTTATGCCATTTGGGTTAACTAATGTACCAAGTACTTTTATGAGGTTTATGAATCATGTTTTGCGTGCTTATAATGAAAATTTTTTTGTGGTATATTTTGATGATATCTTGGTGTATAGTAAGAACTTGAGTGAGCATGTTGAACACTTGAAAATTGTGCTAATCACACTAAAAGCTGAACATTTGTATGCTAACTTGAAAAAGTGTGTGTTTTGTACAAAAAAACTTGTGTTTCTTGGGTTTTTTGTGAGGGCTCAAGGTGTAGAAGTCGATGAGGACAAGGTAAGTGCTATTCGAGATTGGCCAACGTCTACTTCTATCGATCAAGTTCAAAGTTTTTCATGGTCTTGCAAGTTTTTATAGGATATTTGTAAAAGATTTCAGTACTTTGGCGGCGCCTATGACTGCGGTGATAAAAAAAAACGTTCCATTCCATTTGGGCGAGGAGCAAGAGAAGTTTTTTAATATTATCAAGCAAAAATTAATTAATGCTCCTTTACTTGTATTGCCTGATTTTTCTAACACTTTTGAAATTGAATGTGATGTGTCAGGTGTAGGAATTGGCGGTGTTTTGATGCAACGTGGACGGCCAGTTGCATACTTCAGTGAGAAGCTAAGTGGAGCAGTGTTGAATTATCCTACCTAAGACAAAGAACTCTATACCTTGGTTCGTGTGCTTGAAACGTGGCAGCATTATTTGAGGCCAAAAAAATTTGTGATTCATACGGATCATGAGTCCTTGAAGCACCTCAAAGGACACAAAAGATGAACAAGAGACATGTCAATTGGGTGGTGTTTGTAGATAATTTTCCCTACATTATAAAGTACAAGAAAGGGAAGGAAAACATGATAGCGGATGCTCTATCACAAAGGTACGCGCTTTTGTCTACTTTAGATTCTAAATTTTTAGGATTTGAGTATGTGAAAGAGTTGTATTATAGTGATCTTGATTTTGGTGAAATTTATGCGTCATGTTTGCATGGTTTAAAGGATAAATTTTTCATGCATGATGGTTATTTTTTTAGGGAAGATAAGTTATGTGTGCCTAAATCATCAATTCGTGAGTTAATTGTTAGGGTATCAATCAGATGGGGGTGGTTTGATGGGAAATTTTGGTGTGGCTAAAACTTATGAAACTTTGCATGAACATTTTTATTGGCCACATATAAAGCATGTTGTTGAAAACATTTGTGAAAGATGTGTGACTTGTAGAAAGGCTAAGTCTAAGACACAACCACATGGATTGTATACTTCACTTTTAGCTCCTAGTGAACCATGGGTAGATATTTCTATGTATTTTGTTTTAGGACTACCGAGGTCTAAGAAGGGGAGGGATTCTTTTTTTGTTGTGGTTAATAGTTTTTTGAAAATGGCTCATTTTATTGTGTGTCATAAGTCTGATGATGCTTCTCATGTTTCGGATTTATTCTTTAATGAAATTGTGAGATTGCATGGAATGCCTAGGAGTATTGTATCTGATAGAGATACTCGTTTTTTGAGTTACTTTTGGAAAACATTATGGTGCAAACTTGGTACTAAATTGTTATTTTTTACTACTTGTCATCCTCAAACGGATGGTCAAACTGAAGTCGTTTATAGAATGTTATGAACTTTGTTGCGTACTATAATTAAAAAGAATTTGAGAAGTTGGGAAGAATGTTTGTCATTTGTTGAGTTTGCATATAATCGTAGTGTTCATTCTACTACAAATTTTTTGCCTTTTGAAATTCTGTATGGTTTTAATCTTTTAACTCCATTGGATTTGATGTCTTTACCTATGGGTGAAAGGGTTAACATGGATAATAAGAAAAAGGCTGAGATTGTGAGAAATTTGCATGAAAAGGTCAAGCCGAACATTGAGAGAAAGAATTTGAAATATACCAAGCAAGCAAATAAAGTTAAGAAGAAGATTGTGTTTGAACCGGGTGATTGGGTGTGATTGCATTTGAGAAAGGAACGTTTTCCGGAGAAGCGGCGTTCTAAGTTATTACTAGAGGCGATGGATCTTTCCAAGTCTTGGAGCGGATAATTGATAATGCCTACAAATAGACTTGTCAGGAGAGTACAATGTGAGTACAACTTTTAATGTTTCTGACTTATCTCCATTTGATGTAGGTGATAATCAAGATTTGAGGGCAAATACTTTTTAAGAAGGGGAGGATGATGCAATCATGGATGGCTCGCATGTTGATCACGTTGATGAGGAAGCTAAGGACCCGTTGGAAATACCACGTGGACCAATTACGAGAGGTCGAATCAAGAAATTCAAGGAAGCACTTCAATCGTTGATGGTGAATTATCAAGAGGGTGTTGGAATGCTTGGAAATCACTTTGAAAGAAGCTATAATGTTATTGAAGTCCAAGGAAATCAAGGAAGTGAAGAAAATATTGAAGAAAACTCAAGAAATCACTGTCGAGTTCGAGCCTCAGGCACGCCCGCGCTTACATATCTGCGCGCCCGTGCCCTGTTTTGCGAGACCTATGCGCGCCCGTTCCTTGAAGACCATGCACTCGCATGTACGAGTGCTGGTTTGACGAAGAATATGCGAGGCTTAAGCGCGCTCGCTCCTTAACTCCTGCGCAACCCATGCGCGCCCGCGCCGTACTACTGCACGGCCGCGCGTCCTTTTTTTTGACACACCGAAGGCGTTTGTGTGTGTGTTCGGGAATTTCATTATTTTGGTAGCCTATTTTAAGTCTTTTAAGTTTAATAGAAAACTTTTAGGAGATATCTTTGATATTTTTTGTTATATTTTGCGTTATCTTTCAATTTTTTGGGTTGTAATATAAATAATCTAACATTCATTACTTTAAGAGAATTCAGATTTTTGATTATTCAATACATAAAATTCTCTCTAAAATTTTGTTGAAGCTTTTGCTTTGCATTCAAATCAAACTTATCAAAGTGTTAAAACATTGTGGCGTTTGTCAATCGATTCTTCGATTGGGTAGTCAAAGACAGGTTCCTTTGAAGGACCAATCCGAATTATTGGTTGTTTTTTATTGTGGTTATTTGTTTCTAGTTTCAAGTAAACTAACGGTGAATATTCTAAAATTTGTGTTACATGTTTCAAGATCGGGCAACTTCTTTGATTTCTTTTTGTTATCGGATTGAGGGTACAGTTCAATATAGTCGTGTTTGCCTTCCATACAACAAGAATTCATATCAGTGGATGTAGGTTCCTTGGTCATGATGCCCCTCCCATGAGGAATACGGAGTGTGGATGTATTCCATTGAGTCATGATGCCCCTCCACTAGAGGTTTGACAGAGTGTTGGATAAGGCCTTAATTCAGATCATAATGCCCCTCCAACCTGTATATCCTTGTATAATGCTTGATCAGACGACTATAAAGAAAAGTTGAGGAAAGTTTTTAAGCCACAGGTCGAAAGGAAAGGAATTATTTTTATGAGGTTATTGTGCATTCTTTTGCGATGTGTTTGGAGTGTGTTGAGTTGTGTTCTTTTGCGGAATGTTCATTATATGTTGAGGTGTAAAGTAAAGGTTGATGTAACGCCCGAAAATTTCCTCACGTAAACCCGCATGCATAACTAGGGGATTTAATAATTTTAAAATAATGTGAAAATGTGTTAAATTGTTTTTATGAGTTATTATGTGAATTATTGATTTATTTGCATGTTTTAAATATTTTTGCGGCATTTAAACCGCTAGGTGGAAATTTATGAAATTATTTGAGAAAAGTTATTTTACGATCGCGTAGACGGGACCGTGGACGGACGAGATATTAGTTTTTCACCCAAAATGTTTTATGATATTTTAGGAGCCTTAAAATATTATTTTAAGGTTAGATTTTAAGAAAATTATGGTATTTATATATATGTATATTTATGTGTCCATTTTTATCCAAAATAAGTCATTTTAATGACTTTTAATAACTTTTAAAAATACATGTACTAATTATTACGGGATTTTCATTATGTTACCTAATATATATTTTTTTATTTATGAGTTTTAAATATATTTTATGGTATAATTATCTACTTAGCTTAATTAGTATAATTTAATTTATTCTAACCTAAAAGCCCACCCTATCTCATGCCTAAACTCCCTTAGCCGCCTCCATCAACCTTCAGAAAGTTTTCCATTGTCAATGAACACAGCACACGATTTTCTTGAGGTTCTCGGCAAGGATTTTTCAAGCCGTTCGTCCCGGCAAGCCCGATACGCGTTGATTTCTTTGTTTTGTCCAAATCTTCAACAAGGCACGTTTGATTCCATTCTTGAACACCATTTGAATCATATTACAATGTTTTTAAGCTTGAGTGATCTGATGCATGCCTACGATTTCATTGATCCATGTTCTTCATGTTTTATTTTCATTTGTGTGCATATGACTCGGTTCTTTGGCATAATTTCCACCCATGGTCATTTGCGTCATTGTTAGAGGTCTGAGTCAAGGTCACTAGGGTTGAATTAACTAGTGGGTTTCGACCTAGAAGTGGTGGTGTAAGCTGCTGGGTGTGGGCTGTACTAGGGAACCCACGCAGCAAGCTTTTTCTTGATTGGGAAAGGGAGAAACTCACGTTGCTTGTATTGTGCATGGACATTCTTCACGTTTTCTTTTGATGGATTGAACATGGGTAAGGGGCCATGTTAGGGTCCCTTAGGGTCAGGTTTGGTGGGTGGAAAGGGGCTGGAGACGGCTAGGACCGAAGCCTTCTTCCTTGATTGCAAAGCAGATTACGGCAGTTTTGGGATTCCCAAATTGTGGTTCGCTAGGGCTGTGTAGGGATCGGTTTTAGTCGAGGCATGGCTCGTTGGAACCGCCAAAACGTGGGCTATGTCTAGGAGGTGGAGCTCCGGCTGGCGCAGGCCATAATGGCCTGCTGCTCACGGCCGAGAAAAGGGAATAAGGGGCCACTGTACGAGATGGGTAAGGGGTCTAGATTTTTATATTTGGGATTGGTTATTTTATTTTTAATTAATTGAGTGTTTAAGTTAGTAATTTATGGGTTGGGCTTAAATTAATTAATTGAACTAATTTAATGGGCCTTAATAAATATTGAGGTAAACCCACTAATTTGTCATGGGCCGTGTGATTCATGAGAATTATTGGGCCAAGTTGTGTCGGGTTTAGAAATTTTATCGGTCAAATTTATAAGTTAATGGTTAGTTAATAATTTTATTAATTTAACTTTAAGTTAATAGGTTGATGAGCCTAAATATGCTTTAAGTGAGCCCATTAGTTTTCCATGGGTCTGGAGGCCCATGAAACTTAATGGGCCAGGTCAGTTTGGGCTTTTGAGTTTTTGAGTCAGTCTATGAATTTTCGAGTTTAAGTTAAGTGGTCAGCAGCTCGAACAAGTCCTTGGAAAAATAAAATGTCCGTAAATATATATTTAATTAATGCATGCATTTTTATTAGCTATATAAGTATGATTTTTAAGAAAATAAATTAAATATATATTTACGGACAAATTTTAATGAAATAAAGAAATAATGAGAATTTTTATGTTCATGCATTATTAATAATTTTTAGGATAAGTTTAAGTGCATGTTAAGAAAAATACATTTTTATGGAATTTGAAGTGAAGGTGGAAAATGATGTGGTTGGAGGACGGGATACCTGGGCCCGGTGACTTTCTTGATAATGTTTATGTATGATGAGCTTATGGATCCAGCTGAGAGGGCTGGTGAAGTGGCAGCACAGAGATGGAGACCCCACCGCCACATACGTTGGTTTTTAGATTGATCAGTCGCTTAGTATGATGTCACCGACATGGATACGACCTGTTGAGAACTAAGAAAACATGATAAGTCATTTTATGAGATTCATTAAGTATGATGTTTATGTTTAGCAAGATGATAATGCAATATAATTATTTATTCATGTTTATATGCATATAATTTTTAAGATCATGCATGCATATTTATATTCACGTATATGATATGATGTGTGCTTGTATGTGGTTTCATTTTGTTATGTAAGGATAGAACATGCTGAGCCTCTAGGCTCACTAGATTTAAATGGTGCAGGTAAGCAGAATGTTAATGAGGGTAATGTGTTCCTGACTGGCGGCGAGGGCGTATGAGTATCCAGGCGGCTAGAACCCGTGACCATTGCTCTATGATGATTTTTATGTTGAGATTTAGAACACTCATTTTTCGCACATGTTTTATTATTTTAGATTTATAGTATATGCATGGATTTCAGATTTAAGTATTTATTTTCTAAGGTTGCATGGATTTTGGTGTAGGATTTTTATTTAAGAATTTTATTATGAAATTTTTTATAAATGATTATTTAGTAATTAATTTTAAGTATTTAATTGAATGTGTGTACTTTTATTGTATTTATTGTGTTTATATATTTTAAATTAAGTAGAATAGCTCAATGGTACCAGGAATCATAAAACTTTGTATTTAAGCCTGGGGTACAAGGTTCGATTCCTGGGGAGGGCAAAAACTCCCCACCAGGGGGGAGAAGACCATGAGTGCAAGAATGGCTGGGCCAGCCCAGTCCATTACAAAAATGGATGCCTTTTTTTGTAACAACCCACGTCCTTCCACTGCATCGCCCGTAGCATGGGCTCGGACCGCATGGTTCGACGGGCATTGCACTCATGACCTTCCCACTCCTGGCAATGGATTTTTGCCCTCCCCAGGGATTGAACCTTGCACCTCTAGGCTTAAGTACAAGTTCTTATCATCCAGGAGTCATAAAACTTTGTATTTAAGCCTGGGGTACAAGGTTCGATTCCTGGCGAGGGCAAAAACTCCCCACCAGGGGGGAGAAGGCCATGAGTGCAAGAATGGCTGGGCCAGCCCAGTCCATTACAAAAAAGGGTGCCCTTTTATGTAACGACCCACGTCCTTTCACCGCATCCCTCCCCAGCCCGTAGCATGGGCTCGGACCGCATGGTTCGACGGGCATCGCACTCATGACCTCCCCACTCCTAGCAGTGGGTTTTTTGCCCTCCCCATGGATCTAACCTTGCACCTCTAGGCTTAAGTACAAAGTTTTATGATCCTTGGTACCAATTGAGATGCCAGGAGTGGGGAGGTCATGAGTGCGATGCCCGTCGAACCATGCGGTCCGAGCCCATGCTACGGGCTGGGGAGGGAAGCGGTGTAAGGACGTGGGTCGTTACATCCATTACAAAAAAGGGCACCCTTTTATGTAACGACCCACGTCCTTCCACCGCATCCATCCCCAGCCTATAGCATGAGCTCGGACCGCATGGTTCGACGGGCATCGCATTCATGACCTTCTCCACCCTGGTAGGGAGTTTTTGCCCTCCGCAGGAATCGAACCTTGTACCCCAGGCTTAAATACAAAGTTTTATGATTCCTGGTACCATTTACCAAGAATCATAAAACTTTGTATTTAAGCCTGGGGTACAAGGTTCGATTCCTGGGGAGGGAAAAAACTCCCTACCAGGGGGGAGAAGGTCACGAGTGCAATGCCCGTCGAACCATGCGGTCCGAGCTCATGCTATAGGCTGGGGAGGAATGCGGTGGAGGGACGTGGGTCGTTACAGTTGAGGTGTCTCTTTTGCGACGTGTTTGAATGTTTAAAGGTAAAGGTTGAGGTTTGTGTGCTTGTGTGTGCATGCTTGAAGTTTAAAGGTTTTGAAGTACTAAAGTTGATGTTTTAATGTACAAGTTTAAAGTTTATAAAGTTATGTATTTTCGCTATATTCGGATATTTCTTGCTGAGCCATTAGGCTCACTAGACTTTATCGATGCAGGTAATGATGAGGAGTAGGTGGTGTTGTCTCGCGGGTGCGGTGGTCATGTGGCGGCGCAAATCATGACCATGCAGCTTCCCCAACTTGATGTTTTAATGAAAAAATTTATTTATTTTTATTTTTGAGGGTTTTTGAAACAGTTTAAATATTTTTATTAGTTGCCAGTACTGAGGAATTTTATTATAACTGTTTCAGCATTTGAAGTTAATGTTTTTCTGTCAGCCGTTTTTAATTAAATGTTTATATTAGTGTGTGATATCCCCTACCCCATCTACTATATTATTTTTTAAAAAAAATAGTCAGTTATTTTAATTAATTCATCATTTTAAGTTAAGAATTTGAGGTTGTCACAACTTGGTATCAGAGCATGGTCCAGGGGATTTGGGCCACTCACGCCATTCCATAATCGTTCAGATTCACCGCATAGTTGTAAATTTGCAAGTTATTTTAATTTATTATGATGTTTTAATGATTTATGCATCGAGGTAAAGTTAGAAGGTGACTATTTAGTAAAGTTAACTGCATTTTTGCATTAAGGTATCATGTGTGTTTGGTCATGGTGGTCTGTTGGACTGTATAAGACATATGACAGGTAAAGGATGCCCGCGTAGAGGAGGAGAGACAGATGAACAATCGGCAGTTGATCATATTTTGCAGGGCATAGCTCATTGTTCCAGCAGTTGTAGGAAAACTCGGCTCTCAGATCAATCACGATTGATACCCGGTGCAGTGGAAGTTTAAAATTTTATTATGGAACAATTCCATAGTGTAGGTATCAACCGTTAAACGATTAAATTATAAGTGTGTGTAAAATTTAAATAACAATTATTAAATTTTACCTTCAATCTCGAAGCGAGATTATTGGACACCACACAGATTTCTCTGCGCTTCTTGTATCTCCCTGGAACTGATGAACAAGCTTTCCTTCAATCAGGTCCACGAATGGAGGTTTAATCCCTCTGATAGATTGCACTAGAAAATCTATCAGAAGTTTTCTACGAAGAGAATAAACGAATTTGATTCGCTATTCCAGACTGCAATTCAAAATCACAGACCGGAATTTCTCACGCAGAGAAGGGAGGGGGCGGCCGAATTTGAGAGAGAGGAGGCTAGGGTTTTCGAAAAACCTGTCTCAAATTATGACCTGTTGTCTGTAATTTCTGTACTGCAATAACTTATTTATAATGCAGGCCACTAACACCTTAGGGCCCATTAGTCATAAGTTGAGGCCCGACAAGCAAAGCCCGCATGTTCAGAAATTAATATAAAATTCATCGTGACTCCGATTGATAAACCGATTTTACCAATGTGCACAGAAACCATTTCTGCACATTTTAAAGTCAAGATAAATTTTCCTGAATCCGAATTCAGTGGTTTCCAAAAATGTACATCCCTATGTCATTTTAGGAAATCCTACTCCCTTACTCTTATTTAAGAAGTCCAACTTCTTTATTCATTAAATTTAACTCTTTAAATTTAACTATCTCAACGGGGATTAAAAAACCATTACACTGTGTGACCCTCAATGGTTCAGGGATACAGCTAGTCGTGGGCTCACAACTCCTTGTGACTCGGAACAACGATTTCCGACTTGCCCAACGAATCATGGTAAAGCGCCTAGCAACATCGCCCCATGATTCCCTAGGTATCACTGATAGTGCCTACAAGAACCAGTAGATTTTGGTTAGCGTACAGTACGGTCCCTTCATCCAAATATCCCGATCGAATCAACAACCATTGGTATATCGAGAGTCGCTCAAGATTCGATAACTATGCAATACATCTTGAAGATCAAATTAGTGACATCGCATGTGCTACTAAGAAACCATTTCTTAAATCACATCAAGTACTCTGGCCAGAGATTCGTCACACTAATATCTCCTCAGATCGCATAGGATATCCACACTCGCAAGTATGTGGTGAATCCTTGACAACAATGCATCGACTCCTATATGTGTTGTAACTGTACCCAATCCCGACACCTGATGACCCCCATAGAGTCGGTAAACGAGTCAAAGCACAGTACTAGCATATAGAGTCTCCATGATGTTTCAAGTAGTAAGGAATAATGGTGTACAACCAAAACCGCGGACTTTATCCACTCGATAAGTGATAACCACTTGGAAAGTCCGGATAGGGTAGTTCGATTATTCATCCTATGAATATCCATTTGCATGCTTCGAACATCTCCATGTTCCCTACCAATGAAACGTGGTACTCCGCATCGCAAATGCTAGTCTCAAACTCGAGCGATCCTTATCCTTATTATCGGACGGCTCAATTGACTAGGAACAGTTTAGAATATACAGTGACTATAAGATGTATTTCATGATAGACATCCCCATGTTCTACCACATCTTACATACACTATAGTATATTCAAGGTCTTTATCAAAACAACAATAGTATATCACAATATAACAATATGAAGAAAGATAAAGTCATTGCCATTAATAAAAGTGTAAATTATATTAAACAAAAGATCGTTTGTACAAAGAGTCATCAAAGCCCATAGCCACAAGTTGGCTCACTGGGCACCCACTCTTTCAATCTCCCACTTGCCCTATAGCCAACTAGTCATACTACGTAGACCCATTGCTTCGCGATGTTTGTCAAACAATGGTCCTGGCAAGGGCTTAGTAAGCGGATCAGCGATATTGTCTGCAGAGGCCACTCGTTCGACAGTGATGTCTCCTCTTTCCACAATCTCCCGGATGATGTGGTATTTCCTCAGTACGTGTTTGGATCTTTGATGAGACCTTGGTTCCTTTGCTTGAGCAACGGCACCCGTGTTGTCACAGTACACCGGGACTGGACCAACAAATTCAGGAATGACGTCCAACTCTTGGACGAACTTCCTCATCCAAACGGCCTCTTTAGCAGCAGCTGATGCTGCAATGTATTCAGCTTCAGTGGTGGAATCCGCTGTGGTGTCCTGCTTGGAACTCTTCCAAGAGACAGCACCGCCATTGAGCATGAACACAAATCCAGAGGTTGACTTTGAGTCATCCACGTCACTTTGGAAGCTAGAGTCGGTATAGCCTTCCAATTTCAGATCTCGTCCTCCATATACCATGAACATATTCTTAGTCCTTCGTAAGTACTTAAGAATGTCCTTCACGGCTTTCCAATGCATTTGACCAGGATTAGCCTGATATCTGCTCGTGACACTCAGAGCAAATGCTACATCCGGTCTGGTTGATATCATCCCATACATGATACTACCTATAGCTGACGCATATGGTACATGTGTCATATTCTCTATCTCTGCATCAGTCTTGGGACACATAGACTTGGATAAAGAAACTCCATGACACATGGGTAGATGTCCTCTCTTGGACCCATCCATTGAAAACCGTTTCAATATGGTGTCGATGTAGGTTGATTGAGTGAGTCCTATCATTCTCTTAGATCTATCTCTATAGATCTGTATCCCAAGAATGTAGGATGCCTCACCCAAATCCTTCATCGAGAATCTACCTGATAACCATATCTTTGTTGACTGCAACATCCCTACATCATTCCCAATGAGTAGGATGTCATCAACATAAAGTACTAAGAATGTCACAGCATCCTTAACTACTTTCTTGTACACGCACGGTTCCTCCGGGTTCTTGATGAAACCAAAATCTTTTATTGTTTCATCAAATTTCTGGTTCCAACTTCTTGATGCTTGTTTTAGACCATAAATTGATCTCTGAAGCTTGCATACCTTATGCTCGCTTCCCATGGATGTGAACCCCTCTGGCTGCTTCATATAGATTTCTTCCTTAATGTCTCCATTAAGAAAAGCAGTCTTCACATCCATTTGCCATATCTCATAGTCATACCATGCAGCTATGGCAATAAGGATTCTTATGGACTTGAACATTGCAACTGGTGAAAAGGTTTCATCATAGTCAACTCCTTGTCTTTGAGTGTAACCTTTCGCCACCAATCGCGCCTTGTAGGTCAATACCTTACCATCAGGCCCAAGCTTTCTCTTGTAGATCCATTTACACCCTATTGGAACAATTCCATCAGGAGGATCTACTAAAGACCAAACTTGGTTTGTATGCATTGAATTCAATTCAGACTGCATAGCTTCAAGCCATAAATTTGAATCCGCATCAGAAATTGCTTCCTTGAAGTTTCTTGGATCACATCCAATGTCGGGTTCATCTTGATCCCCTTCAAGAAGAAGACCATATCGAACAGGAGGTCTAGAAGTCCTCTCGGATCTTCTAGGTTCAGGCGTGTCTAGTAATGGTTCCTGAGGCGTAGGATCGTTATTTTGTATTTCGGGTTCTTCTCGAACTTCTTCGAGTTCCATCATCTCGCCTTTCTTATCCAATAAGAACTCCTTCTCCAAGAAGGTGGCATTCCTAGAAACAAACACCTTTGTTTCTGCAGGATAATAGAAATAATATCCGATTGAATTCTTCGGATACCCTACAAAATAACATAAGCTGGATCGACTATCCAACTTATCTCCCACTGTCTGCTTCACGTAAGCAGGACATCCCCAAATCCTTAAGTACGAATACTTAGGAGCTTTGCCATTCCATAACTCGTATGGTGTTTTGTCCACTGCTTTAGTGTGGACGTTGTTCAACAACAATACCGCCGTTTCAAGCGCATAGCCCCATAACGAAGGTGGAAGCTCAATGAAGCTCATCATGGATCGAACCATGTCCAACAAAGTTCGATTACGACGCTCCGATACACCATTAAGCTGTGGTGTCATAGGAGGAGTCCACTGAGAGAGAATCCCATTCTCTTTTAGATAGTCCAAAAACTCGGTACTTAAGTATTCTCCACCTCGATCCGATCGAAGTGCTTTAATACTTTTACCTAGCTTGTTTTCTACTTCAGCCTTGAATTCTTTGAACTTTTCAAATGCTTCAGACTTATATTTCATTAAATATAAATACCCATACCTTGAATAATCGTCAGTAAAGGTAATGAAGTAGGTGTGGTCATATTGAGTCCCAACTCTAAATGGTCCACAAACATCTGTATGGATCAAATCCAACAGTTTTTGACTACGCTCAGGTTTCCCCTTAAAAGGAGATTTAGTCATTTTTCCTTTTAGGCAGGATTCACAAGTAGGTAGAGAGTTAATATCAGACATATCAAACATGCCCTCTCCCACTAGCTTGTTCATCCTCCTTGAGGAAATATGACCTAGCCTAGCGTGCCAAAGGTTTGCCGGGTTTTTGCTATCGATTTTCCTTTTGTTTGTTGTTGCCGGTTTATCAGCATAATTTATTGGAACGTCTTTTAGTTTTAAGTTGTATAGATCGTTTTCAAGTTGTCCATTTCCAATCAAACATTCATTCTTGTAAATATTGCAAATCCCATTCACAAAATTGCAAGAATAACTATCTCTATCAAGCATAGAAACAGAAATAATGTTTTTAATCAAATCTGGAACAAATAAAACATCTCTCAAAAAACTTAAAATTGTTCTGCAAAAATGTCTCCTATAGCTTTGGATTTATCTTTGGAACCATTCCCGAGCCTTGACTGGGTCTCACCCATCCTTAGCCTATTACTTCTTGTCATCATTTGCAACTCATTGCAAATATGAGATCTACATCTGGTATCCAATACCCAAGAAGTAGTATTAAGAAAAACATTTTAATGTAAAACATACCCTTTGCAGTTCGCAACTGCTTGAGGTATTCCTTGCAGTTACGTTTCCAATGACCGGGTTTCTTGCAGTGATGGCAAACTTGTTTAGACTTGTCCAATTTTGCATGTAACATTTGGCCTTGAGATCATGGTCCAACCATTTCTCTAGTTCGGCCAACCTTTCGGCAGTTACATCAGCCGGGGCTGTTTTCGGAGAAGCCTTTTCTAACACTTTAGAAAATCTTTTCCGAACTTAGGACAATCTTAACTTATGGAATCATTCTGTATTGTTTGCGCCAATAAGTTTGTTTTGTTGGAGAATAGAAACATGTGGATTACTGAGATGAAACAGACAATTATCGATGATTGTTTAAGCAATTTACTAAGACATAAAATAGGCGAAATTTATTCTATGAATCTCACTCCCACTATTTTAACGATTTCACTACCCTCTAGTGAAAACGGAAAACTTTTTCCTTAGTGAGAACATGGAGTCCAATTGACAAACTTATGGTCCCGAATAATATCAGCCAACCATAATTCTCAAAAGGTAGAGCCCAATTGCTTCCAAAGCAACCCCCATGTGTTTACCTCATGTCCAATAAGGGCCCAATAATATGACGCCGTTTAAAGTGACATGTCAAGATGACCCATCAATATTAAGTTGTGATGGACGGTCGCCATGTGGATCCCCCAATAATATGAGCCGATCCCATGGGAGTTCCACCCAACTTACAACATTTGTCGATCCAATGTACAGCTTTCCGACGAACGGGCCCCCCCCAATAATATGAGCCGGACCGTATCCGCGGGTAGCATCTCATACATTGACCGTTGATGGAAGGTAGGAATATTTAAACAAATTTAAATTTCCTTTATTTATCTTGATATCAATTTTAAATCATATTTAAAATGAGGGATTTTTAATTATAAAAATTTGTCTCATCAATTTCAAATTATTGCATGCTTGCCGGATTCACGCAATTATGTCTAAAACATGCATACAATCATAATATCATATATTATATAGGATGATCGATTCCATTTCTAATTGACCCGTGGTTGCCAATCACGAGTCTTAGTCCAATCCTAGGTAATATGCAGTATGCAATGCAATCCTATTACATGTGCTTCCAATTTACATTTCTTCTGTCTTTATTGTCTGCTGGGCCCACCATCTTCAAATCTTGATATGCCACTAAATCTAATGTATTTACAATAAATAACAATGACAAGTAGGGGATACATTTTTAGGGGTGGGAACGGGCCATAAACCAAGCCCACTTTTATTACATATGACATTCATACTGGGCCATAAACCAGGCCCATTAATAAAACCAACAACAATAAAAACAAATGTAAATTCCTAACATACACCTACAAAATTGGTCATGGCAATCGATCATCCTTATCCAATAACATTTAATTCAAAATTAATTTATTGGATAACATGCAGTGGCAATTCAAATTTAAACAGGATAAAATCATATTTTATATATAAAATCTCATTTTACATATAAAATCATATTTTATCTCTTTATCAAATAAAATCATATTTTATCTACAAAATCCAATTTTATGGATAAAATCATATTTTACTCAATATATTCATAAGATCAAATCTTATCATCAATTGTATCAAAAATAATTGATTTCAAAATTCAATTTAAGGATAAAATATTAAAATTTTCCAAAAATTCAAATTTATCCAAAAATCAATTTTAAAGTTTAAGGACTCGAACAATTCGATCGGAAATCTCGTGAACCAATCAAAAACAATTTTTGACCGGACCAAAAATAAAATTTTAACACATTAAAATTAATTTTAAATAAAAATTTAATTTTTCCCGCGGGCCGCCCGGGACACTCCCGGGCCGGCCCGCACCCGTGGGCGCGGGCCGGGGCAGCCCGGCTGCCCCTTTAGGGCAGCAACAGTTGCTGCCCTGCGCAGCGCCCAGCGCTGCCCTGGCGGCGCTGAGCGCCGCCCCTGGGCGACGCCGTGCGCCCCCTTTGGGCGGCGCCGTGCGCCGCCCGGGGCAGCAACAATTGCTGCCCCACCGGGCAGCGATCCAATCGCTGCCCGAGTTTTGCCCCGAAATTTTTTTTTTTTTTTTTAATTTTATTTAAAAAATATTTATTTTGTTTCAAAAACCGAGACTCAAAAATTTTTGTACAATCGATTAATTTAATCGTTTGATCTGAGCAACCTGGCTCTGATACCACTGTAGGAAAACTCGGCTCTCAGATCAATCACGATTGATACCCGGTGCAGCGGAAGTTTAAAATTTTATTATGGAACAATTCCATAGTGTAGGTATCAACCGTTAAACGATTAAATTATAAGTGTGTGTAAAATTTAAATAACAATTATTAAATTTTACCTTCAATCTCGAAACGAGATTATTGGACACCACACAGATTTCTCTGCGCTTCTTGTATCTCCCTGGAACTGATGAACAAGCTTTCCTTCAATCAGGTCCACGAATGGAGGTTTAATCCCTCTGATAGATTGCACTAGAAAATCTATCAGAAGTTTTCTACGAAGAGAATAAACGAATTTGATTCGCTATTCCAGACTGCAATTCAAAATCACAGACCGGAATTTCTCACGCAGAGAAGGGAGGGGGCGGCCGAATTTGAGAGAGAGGAGGCTAGGGTTTTCGAAAAACCTGTCTCAAATTATGACCTGTTGTCTGTAATTTCTGTACTGCAATAACTTATTTATAATGCAGGCCACTAACACCTTAGGGCCCATTAGTCATAAGTTGAGGCCCGACAAGCAAAGCCCGCATGTTCAGAAATTAATATAAAATTCATCGTGACTCCGATTGATAAACCGATTTTACCAATGTGCACAGAAACCATTTCTGCACATTTTAAAGTCAAGATAAATTTTCCTGAATCCGAATTCAGTGGTTTCCAAAAATGTACATCCCTATGTCATTTTAGGAAATCCTACTCCCTTACTCTTATTTAAGAAGTCCAACTTCTTTATTCATTAAATTTAACTCTTTAAATTTAACTATCTCAACGGGGATTAAAAAACCATTACACTGTGTGACCCTCAATGGTTCAGGGATACAGCTAGCCGTGGGCTCACAACTCCTTGTGACTCGGAACAACGATTTCCGACTTGCCCAACGAATCATGGTAAAGCGCCTAGCAACATCGCCCCATGATTCCCTAGGTATCACTGATAGTGCCTACAAGAACCAGTAGATTTTGGTTAGCGTACAGTACGGTCCCTTCATCCAAATATCCCGATCGAATCAACAACCATTGGTATATCGAGAGTCGCTCAAGATTCGATAACTATGCAATACATCTTGAAGATCAAATTAGTGACATCGCATGTGCTACTAAGAAACCATTTCTTAAATCACATCAAGTACTCTGGCCAGAGATTCGTCACACTAATATCTCCTCAGATCGCATAGGATATCCACACTCGCAAGTATGTGGTGAATCCTTGACAACAATGCATCGACTCCTATATGTGTTGTAACTGTACCCAATCCCGACACCTGATGACCCCCATAGAGTCGGTAAACGAGTCAAAGCACAGTACTAGCATATAGAGTCTCCATGATGTTTCAAGTAGTAAGGACTAATGGTGTACAACCAAAACCGCGGACTTTATCCACTCGATAAGTGATAACCACTTGGAAAGTCCGGATAGGGTAGTTCGATTATTCATCCTATGAATATCCATTTGCATGCTTCGAACATCTCCATGTTCCCTACCAATGAAACGTGGTACTCCGCATCGCAAATGCTAGTCTCAAACTCGAGCGATCCTTATCCTTATTATCGGACGGCTCAATTGACTAGGAACAGTTTAGAATATACAGTGACTATAAGATGTATTTCATGATAGACATCCCCATGTTCTACCACATCTTACATACACTATAGTATATTCAAGGTCTTTATCAAAACAACAATAGTATATCACAATATAACAATATGAAGAAAGATAAAGTCATTGCCATTAATAAAAGTGTAAATTATATTAAACAAAAGATCGTTTGTACAAAGAGTCATCAAAGCCCATAGCCACAAGTTGGCTCACTGGGCACCCACTCTTTCAGCAGTTACCCAACCAGTTAGGCCACAGACGTGGCGCAGCAGAGGGGGTCGGCCAGACCAGTGGTGTATAGGAGAATTTCAGACACAATGGTCCGAAGAAATTCTCTGGCAGTACCGATCCTATGGAGGCAGAGGAGTGGGTAAAGAATCTGGATGACATTTCGAGTATATGCAGCTGGGGGATGCTGACACGGTGAAGTGTGCCGTTTTTATGCTCAGGGGTGATGCACGTTTGTGGTGGGAAGGAGCTAAGCTGACAGTGAACATGAGCACACTGACATGGAACAACTTCAAGCAGGTATTCTATGATAACTATTTCACTGCTGATGTTCGTTCTGTGTTAGTCAGGGAGTTCATGACTTTGAAGCAAGGGAACATGGAAGTTGGTGAATATGTGAGGAAGTTTGAAAGGGGATGTCATTTTGTTACTCTTATTGGGGAGAATGCTGCTGAGAGACCGAGGCACTTCGTTGATGGCTTGAGGCCTACGATAAGAGGGATGTAATGCTTACTGAGCCAGCGGACTACAAGGCATCCGTGGCTAAAGCACTGAAAGCGAAGCATAGTTGGAAGGAGATTGAGGCGGAGAGGCAGGGAAAGCGCCAGGATTTCCAGCAGCGTGACCATCAGGGGCCGTCCAAGAAGAGAAATACTGGACCAGCTTGACCACCATCATAGCAGTAGCAGTTTGTGCTTCCAGCTCCAGCCAACAACAGGGAAAAGCCGTTTTGTCCTAACTTCTCATGTAACCACTTTGGAGAGTGCAAGTGGCGACAGAATGTATGCTTCAAGTGTGGAGCTCCTGGACATTTTGCTAGAAATTGTTTGCAATTGAAGCAGCTAGTCAGAGGCAGGGCATTCATGATGATGCAGAGCAGGCTGATCCAGACACCACCGTTATCACAGGTATGATCTCACTGGATGGCATTTCTACTGTTGCATTGTTAGATTCAGGGGCATCCCACGCTTTGTATATGAGTCATGCATGAGGTGGCTGCCAATATTTCCTAAGGAGACAGAGGTAGGCTATAATGTATCTGTCCCATCAGGGGAAGAGCTTCTTACTAATCGGGTGTTCAGAGGGATTATTCTAGAGTTGCAGGGTAATGCACTGACGGCTGATCTGATAGTGCTACCGATGCCAGACTTTGATATTATTATGGGGATTGACTGGTTGAGCAGATATGGAGTAGTGATCGATTTCAGGAGCAGACTGGTGACAGTTAGACTACCTCAAGGAGGTCAGTTGTCGTGTCAGGCATCGTAGAGTGATAGGCAGGTTCGATCAGTGGCTTCTCTAAAAGCACATAATTTATCAGATGTTGTTGTGGTTAATGAGTTTTCAGAAGTGTTTTCTGACGATATTTCTGGACTACCACCAGATAGGGAGATCGAATTTTCCATTGATCTTGTACCAGGTGCAGTACCAGTATCTAAGGCTCCCTACAGATTAGCCCCTACAGGGATGAAGGAGTTGAAAGATCAGATTCAGGAGTTACTTGACAAGGGATTCATATGCCCTAGTTCATCACCTTGGGGCGCACCAGTGCTGTTCGTGAAGAAAAATAATGACAATATGCGGTTGTGTATTGATTACAGGGAGTTAAACAAGCTAACAGTAAAGAATAAATACCCATTGCCGAGAATTGAGGACTTGTTCGACCAAATCCAGGGGGCAACATTGTTTTCGAAGATAGATCTTTGTTCAGGGTACCATCAGTTGAGGATTAGAGAGGTACACATCTATAAGACAACTTTCAAAACTCGCTATGGCCACTAAGAATTTCTGGTTATGCCTTTCGGACTGACGAATGCTCCTTCAATGTTCATGGACATGATGAACCGAGTCTTCCAGCCATACTTGGATCAGTTTGTGATTGTATTTATTGACGACATCTTGATCTATTCCAAGAATCGAGAGGAACATGCCATACATCTGAGGACAGTGTTGCAGATTTTGAGGGATAGACAGTTGTTCGCAAAATTCAGTAAATGTTACTTCTGGGTAGAGAAGGTGGCATTCTTGGGGCATATTATTTCCCAAGAAGGAGTCGAGGTGGACCCCGTTAAGGTGGAAGCAGTGAGGACTTGGCCAGTGCCTAAGACAGTCAGTGAGATACGCAGTTTCTTAGGATTTGCAGGTTACTACAGGCGATTCATTAAGGGATTCTCGAAGATGTCTCTACCTTTGACATCTTTGACAAGGAAAGGAGTCAAGTACGTGTGGAGTTCAGATTTCCAGAAGGCACTTGAAGGGCTGAAGCAAGCTTTGATAGAGGCTCCAGTGTTAGCGATTCCATCTGGGCAGGGAGGTTTTGTGCTGTACACCGATGCTTCTATGTCAGGTTTGGGAGAAGTGTTGACGCAAGATGGAAAAGTAATTTCCTACGCTTTCAGGCAGTTAAAGGCCCATGAGAGGAACTATCCCACTCACGATTTGGAGTTAGCAGCAGTAGTCTTTGCACTAAAGATCTGAAGGCACTATCTATATGGTGAGAGATGTGAGATCTTCACAGATCATAAGAGCCTCAAGTACTTCTTCACACAGAAGGAGCTGAACATGAGGCAACGTCGATGGTTGGAGTTAGTGAAAGACTACGACTGTGTGATTAATTACCATCCGAGGAAGGCCAATGTGGTTGCTGATGCACTGAGCAGGAAGTCAGCAGGATTGACACACTTGACAGTTCAGAAACCGTTGTTGTTGGAGATGCAGAGGTTCGACTTGGAGTTTGTGACTCAAGAGGTATCATTCAAGTTAGCAGCCTTGACATTGCAGTCGACCTTGAGAGATAGAATTCTTGAGGAACAGCTGTCTGATGCACAGTTACTCACATGGAGGCAGAGAGACGTGGAGAGGGACAATGGTTTGTATACAGTTGAGGATGGTATTATACGATATCGAGAAGACTTTGGGTTCTGGCTGATGATACACTGAGACAGGAGGTTATGACCAAAGCCCACCGATCTTTGTATTCTATCCACCCAGGGAGTACGAAGATGTACAAGGATTTACAGCGTTTGTACTGGTGGCCACGTATGAAGCGAGATATCTTCAGATTTGTGAGCGAGTGTCTCACTTGTCAGCAGGTGAAAGCAGAGCACCAGAGGCCAGCTGGGATGTTGAAACCGCTTTCTATCTCGGAGTGGAAATGGGAGCATGTCGGCATGGATTTTTTTGTGGGTTAGCCGAGGACTTTGCAGGGTTTTAACTCGATTTGGGTGATTGTGGATCGTCTTACCAAATCAGCATACTTCTTGCCAGTTAAGACGACCTATAACATAAGTAAGTATGCTGAACTGTACTTGAAAGAGATAGTCAGGTTGCATGGTATTCCAGTGTCGATTGTCACTGACAAAGATCCACGATTCACGTCTGGTTTCTGGAGAAGTTTGCATCATGCGTTGGGGACTAGGCTGGACTTCAGCACAACTTTTCACCCACAGACAGACGGACAGTCGGAGAGAGTGATTCAGACATTGGAAGACTCGTTGAGGGCGTGTGTACTGGACTTTCGAGGGAGTTGGGATGTGAAGTTACCACTAATAGAGTTTACATATAATAATAGCTATCAGGCTTTCATTCAGATGGCTCCCTATGAAGCATTGTATGGGAGGAAGTGCAGGACTCCGATTCAATTGATGATGTTGGCGAGAGGGTTGATATAGGACCAGAAATCGTGAGACTAAATGCTGAGATGGTTGTGCAGATTAGTCAACGCATGAGAACCACTCAGAGTCGCCAGAAGAGCTACGCTGATAGACGTAGGCATGATATGGAGTTTGCAGTGGGAGATTACATGTTCTTGAAGGTGGCTTCGATGAATGGAGTGCTGAGATCCGGGAAGAAAGGGAAGTTAAGCCCTCGTTACATCTGAGCGTTTGAGATTCTGGAGCGAGTAGGGACTTTAGCCTACAGATTGGCATTACCGCCCATCTTTCTGCAGTGCATAATGTCTTTCATGTTCGATGCTTAGGAAGTACATGGCTAATCCGACGCATGTACTAGAGCTCAAACCCTTACAATTAGCAAAAGACCTGTCTTTCGAGGAGAGGCCGGTACGTATCCTCGAGAGGAAAGAGAGGAAGCTAAGGAACCGAGTGATTTCCAAAGTTCAGTGGCAGAACCATTTAGTGGAGCAAGCTACATGGGAGACAGAGTCTGATTTGTTAGCCAGATATCCAAAACTTTTTGGTAAGCCGAATTTCGGGGACGAAATTCTATTAAGGGGGTAGAATTATAACGCCCAAGAAATCCAATGACTGACCAGACCATATGCATGATATTAAATGTGCTGTTTGAAATTAATTGAGTTATTTTTAAGTTATTTTATGTGTTAGAAGTAAATTATATTTATTTCTAACGTATGACGAATTTTGAGATTTTTAAAGTTATAGAGGACGACGATTGGAGGCTTTCAGGTGAAGAGATAACCGGACACAATTTAAGGTAAAAGGTAGTATTTTAGTAATTTGGGATTTAATTAGCATGGTTTATTTTTAATTTATTTAGGAATAGACCGGACATTAATTAATTAAATTAAGTTGTAGGAAGATTTTATGATTTTTGGACAGAGTAGTGTATTTTACCCATTTAATAAATATTGAGATTTATTTAAAAGGAGTTGATAAGCTATATATATATATATATATATATTTATATATATTTAATATAAATATTATATATATATATATATATAATATTTATATTAAATACGTGTGTATATCGTTATATATATATGAGATTTGCGTGTGTATGTTTGTATTTGAGTTAGGGTGTATTTTTATTTAGAATAGTAATTAATTAATGTAATTAGTAATTAAGTATAGTAATTAGATAACAAATTTAAAAAAAACGTAAGAAAAGCGTAAAAAAAAAAAGAGAAAAGTCGAGAGCATTCAGTTGTGAGAAGGGGAGAAAAACGTGAGGGCTAGGATTCTTGAAGGTGGAGAATTCGTGTGTTGATTGTGTTACGGCCTATCTTCGATTTCAGAAATGCGTTTCAGATCAATCGTTCTACATATAGAGGCAAGTTTTAATTCGTTTTTTGACTCATCGATGAAGCCATATATTTTTAAAAGATTTGAGTATGTTTTTAACGATCTAAACGAGATATGATAGTTTATGTATATGTATATGAATTTTATGTATATATTCTATATATATATATATATATACTGCGTCTATCTTGTATATATTTATAAATATACTGTTTGTGTGTCGGGTATATATATGTTTCTATATGTATAACGTGTGTCATGAATTTTGGAAATTCCAATATTGATTGTGTGGAATTGGGTTTCGTATTTATATGTTCTGTAGTGTGTCGTGTGAGTGGGGGCTAGGTGGGGGTTGGGTTGGTGTATGCGTTAGTGGGGTTGGTGTGTGTTGTTGTGTGTGTGCATGCGTGAGTATGAGTTTGCGTGAGTTTCAATGTGTTTTTGTGTATGTTTTTGTGTTGTGTTGTGGGTGTGTTGTGTTCTGAATTTTGGAGAAAAAGAAGAGTGGGAAAAAATATTTTTATTGCTTGTGGTGGAGTTACTAAGAGGTTGATGGAGTGTAGATGTAGGCTCCTTGGTCATGATGCTCTTCCTATGAAGAAGACGAAGTGTGGATGCATGTATTCCATTGAGTCATGATGCCCCTCCACTAGAGGTTTGACGGAGTATTGGATAAGGCCTTCGGGTCATAATTCTCCCTCCAACCTGGATATCCTTGTATAATGCTTGATTAGACGACTATAAAGAAAAGGTGAGGAAAGTTTCTGAGCCACAGGTCGAAAAGAAAAGGAATTATTTTTATGAGGTTAATGTGCATTCTTTTGCGATGTGTTTGGAGTGTGTTGATTTGTGTTCTTTTGCGGGGTGTTCGTTATATATTGAGGTGTAAAAAAAAAGTTGAGGTGTCTCTTTTGGGACGTGTTTGAATGTTTAAAGGTAAAAGTTGAGATTTGTGTGCTTGTGTGCATGCTTGAAGTTTAAAGGTTTTAAAGTACTAAGGGTATGATTGGTAGGAGGGAATAAGGTGGGAATGGAATGAGCATTCCCATCTCATTAAACAAATTAAACGTTCACTTAATAATGTATATTATAAAATATATAACTATCATTATCTTTTATTAAAAAATAATTATTTTTTAATAAATTAAATAATAATAATAATTACTAAATTCAGATTAATAATTTTATTAGTTTTATTATAAAGATAATTTTATAATGATTAATAGGCTATAAATAGTTATATTTTTTTATTGTTTTAAAATAATAATTATAATAAATATTTTTTTAAACCTATAATAAATATTTTTGAATATCTAATATTTTGGATTTTAATGAAAACATTATTTGATAATTAAAAATAATCTGATTCCATTCCGATTTTATTTTTTTGGTACCTATCATTTGAATGGAATAAACTTATCATTTTATTCCTATTCTTATTTCATTCCAAAGTTGATTTCATTCCAACTCTATTCCATTCAAGTATACCAATCATGCCCTAAAGTTGATGTTTTAATGTACAAGTTTAAAGTTCATAGAGTTATGTATTTTCGCTATATTCGGATATTTCTTGCTGATCCATTAGGCTCTCTAGACTTTATCGATGCAGGTAATGATGATGAGTAGGTGGTGTTGTCTGGCGGGTGCGATGGTCGTGTGGCGGCGCAAATCATGACCATGCAGCTTCCGCAACTTGACGTTTTAATGAAACAATTTATTTATTTTTATTGTTGAGGGTTTTTGAAACAGTTTAAATATTTTTATTAGTTGCCAGTATTTTCATGTGTGTCAGTTTACATTTTTTGTCTGAGCAATTTTATTATAACTGTTTCAGCATTTGAAGTTAATTTTTTTGTAGCACCTAAAATCTAATCTACTAAATCGCATGCATTTAATTTAATAAATATTAGAATTTTTATTTTTAAGTTTATTTGATTTAAATTCTTTATTTGAATTATGTGTTAATAAAATATTACTTATTTATTCAAATGATTTTATTGTATAATTTAATTTTTTTAAAGATTTTAAAGGTTTAAGGTTTTTGCCTATTTAAATAATTTTTGATTTTAATTGTTTAGTTTATTCGTTCAAATTATTTTAACTGTTTAGCTTATTTGTTTAAATGATTTTTAGTTGTCCAACTTATTTATTTATTTTAAATAGCCTGGTTTAGTGGATAGTTATTTTAAATTATTTTAAATATCTAGCTTATTTATTTTAAATGCTTTTAATTGTCCAAATCATTTTAAGGGTTTTTATTTCTGCTTGTGTATTTATTTAAATTATTTTTTAAACGTTAGTCTAGTTTGTTTAAATTATTTTTTTAATTGCTCTGCTTGTTATTTAAATATTTTACTCGTTGCCGTGACATCAGAATATTTAAAATGTTTAATTCTTGAATTTTCAAATATGGCCCAACGCTATTAAAAGCTGATCTTGTTCTATGTTTTTTCTTGGATTAGCCGTTCGAAATCCCTGATTCCCTTTGGTGTGCTTTACTTGTTTGCATTTCGGATTCCAGGATTTACGAAAGCTTGTTCGATTTTTTTTTCTGGGCATTTTAATTTCCTGACCGATGCCCTTATTTTTCTGCCTGTTCGAAGCTCAGTTTTTCCTTGTGGTGTATTGATCATGATTGAGATTGAGTCATATCATATTTCTTGAAATGGATAGATGTGTGATAAATGTTTCTGATCATTGTCCGTTCCTGCCATATTTTCGAGATTCTATCATTGTGTTGAGTTTGTGTTTGATTCGAGTTTGTGTGTTGTTGGATGGTGAAATAGGGGCTATCATGGGTGAGAGCGTAGCTCACACGGTAGCACCTAGGTTGTTTGAAATGTCTAGCATAGGTCAAGGCGAATGGGTTGTCGGTTGCGAGCCTGTGTGTTGAAAGGAATCGATTTTGAGCTGGGAATTATCTTGGATCAGGGCTATTTCGAGCAAGGAATTAGCTTAGGACAGGGGTTGATCGAGATGGGGAATTTTGGTTGGGGGCGAGGTGTCGGTCTCAAGGTTTGTGTGAGTCTAAGGGGCTGGCCTTGTGAGTTGTTTGTCTTGGGAAAGTTGTTCCAGTGGTTTGAATGGGGTCTTTGGGTGATCAAGTTGTTAGGTTATAGGCTGGATTCTTAGTGGAGCATGAGTTAAAGGTTTATAAGGGGACCAAGTAGGAAGAGTGCACTGTTTCCGCCAAAAAGCAGGGCATTCCCATTTTGGTCATACAATACAGTTTTATACTCGTGTTTTGGCTTAGGTCACGGGTTTTGGAATAGCCTAAGATGCTAGAGAAGCATTGTTTCAAGTGGTAACCAATTCGGTTAAGGTTTGGTTGAGTTCTAGGCTATTGAATGCTAAGGTACAGAATTTAGGGTGTTAAGTGATGCTGTCCGAAAACTTAATTGTAAGATATTATTGGATAAGATTTGTACCTCGAGGATGACTTCCTAGTTAAGTATAGAGTGCATGTGAACCGTGTTTTCAAGCAGAAGTCGTTTTGTCTAAGTATTGAGTAAGTTATAAGCATTTCAATTGGATTGCCCGAGATACGTTTTAAGTGCCTAAAGTAAAGTCTAAGTTTTTAGCTATGGTTTGCCACCTAAATCACCATCCTTGTCAACCATCTTTCATCATTTATTTGTGAACCGAGTAATCTATTAAATCTTTTCAAAGAAAGTCATTTCCATGATTGCATGCTATATCTTTGAGTCTAGTCAAGTAAGAATGAAAGAAAATATTTTTGAACGAAGTGAAATGATTGTGAATATAGAAATGACGTGTATGTGTGAGGTTGGGAGACGTTCTGACCTACCTTACCAAAGGACTTGTATGTGTGGGGTTGAGAGACGTCTTGGTCTACCTTACCAAATATAGACGTGTATGTGTGGGGTTAAGAGAAATCTTGGTCTCCCTTACCAATCACAGGGCAAGACGAGTTTGGGAGATATCCTGACTTCCTTGCGGCATAGTGCACTGCAGCCATGATCATGATCGAAACCACAGGGTCATAATTCAAGGATCTGAGTTCACAGTTACAGATTTTAGTTACAATTTTAGTTACAGATCAGTTCTAATTTGACTCGACTTAGTTTATATTCAGTTTCAGTCTTGTATGAGATTAAGTAAATTTTAAGAAAGTTCCCAAGTTTAAATGTGTGAGTTCATTGCATGTTTTACATCTCATTCACATTTATCATTCAACTTTTCGGAGCAAGTTTCAAGTTATATTAAGTACAAGTATTTTAAGTATTAAGCATGTACTTTTAAACCCTCGTTATTTCACCCCATATTCTTGCTGGCCCCCTAGGCTCACTACATCTACTTGGTGCAGGTATAGGTTATCTTTGTGATTGAGGGTCAAGACTATCGAGTAGACTGCGATGCGGGCACGACACATCCCTCCGACCTATGCCAGTCTTTTGCAAAATTTTATTTTATCATTTTTATGGTCTTTCATATTGTTGATGGGACAATTGTCCATGTAAGAAATGTTAGAATTATTGGTGGACATGTAAATATTAACCTAAATGATTTATGGACAGTTGAAATGTCAAATCTCGTTCACTTTGTTGGTCTAGTTTATTTAGTGTTGTCAGTTGTTTCTTTTATTTTATTATGTTTGTTGTCTGGGACATGCGAGTTTGAATATAAATAGAGAGGTCATGCCGAAATTTTCAAAAAAATCCGCATTTAATTTAATTTAATTTAAAGTAGAGTTAGGGTCATTTCAGTTGGTATCAGAGCATGGTTCTGGTTTGGGTTGTGCCTACTGCCGGTTGCAGGAAAATCGAGAAATCTCGCCTCAAAGTCTGTAAGTTTTAAAAAAGTTTTATATGTTAGTCATGTTTGAATTGATACTTTAAATGTTTTGATGTCATCCTTTTTGAAAATATTTTCAAAACTAGCTGTTTAATTTGTTTAAATGCGTAGTTTAGTGTTTATTTTCGTTAAAAAAAAAAATCTTTTAGTAGTTTAAAGTGTACTATTTGACTGTTTATTTCTATAAAATATGCGATTTCAAGTTAAACGGAGTTGGTGTACCAATATTCCTTCCAGTTTTGGGCAGTACTTGGATGTTGTTTGAGTTATTAGGTGGTGCTAACAATTTTGATGAGATTGTAGGAGTTTGTCGAAAAATATTGAACTTGCATATTATGAGATATTAGTCGTTGTGTCCTTGTTGTAATTTATTCTCTTATGGATGGATATGATAAAACTAAGTGAATAATTTGCTAAGAAATTGATAGATGCATGTTTTGTCAGTTAAGTTTATGAATCGAAGCCGTGAAAATACTTGGGATATGTACTCTGTTTATATGATTATGGATAATTTGAGTTTCTTTTGCTATTTGGCCAGATATGATTTTGGAATTAGGGAGTCGGTTACTATGAGTCTTTCGATTATGCGAATTATTATTCCGATCATTATTTTTTTTTCCTTCTTTTGTGCTCAAATCCGTTGCAACATATTCTTTTGAGTACCCGAAATTTATTTGCACTTCCTTTGAGCATTGATGGATTCGTATGACATTAATCAGCGTTGAATTTTGCCACTTTGGCATTAGTTGAACTTCTTAGTAAAATATTGTTTATATTTTTTCATTTCTTGAAATTTTTCTTCGATTATAGAGCCACATGTTGATGTGAGTAAGATTCACCTTGTCTTTATTTTTAGTGATCTACTTATGTTGTGGCTGACATATGATTTTACTTTGAGACCGTTGTTTTTCCCCGATTATTTTTCCTCATTATTGACTTGCGTGGACTTCTCTCGACTGAAGTCACACCGATTGCTCTTAATTGTGCGCTGCTTGTTTGAGCATGATTTCCGTACTCATGGATGAGTGATCACGAGAATTGCTATCTTGTTGGCTCATATTCATTATTCATGGAGCCTCTATTATTATTCATTCATCCCTAGAATTTAATTATGAGTGAGTTGTTTTCACTTATCTAAATTCTTATTTTCAGCTCGTTTGTCTGCAATGCTTGCATTATTTCATTTTGTATTAAACAGCATTACTTGTGTATTTGTTTCCTTTCATGATCCATCATGGTGAATTATTTGGGTGGATCATAGTTTCAAATTATCATCTCTATTCTTGTCAAGAGAATCGACTTGTAACCGCTTAGTAAGTGTTTAGACCGTTGAAATTTAGTATTGGTATTAGATAAAATCCTAAGTTATTGTTGTGATCCGAGGAATGACAACTACTAATTATATAATTAGTTCTAGCGAGTAGACTGCCAGGTAGTAGATTAATCAAATGGGTTGTTTCAATTTTAAATAGGATCGTTAAGAGTAAACAGATGACTTTGGTAAGCTGATTAGGTGGTCAGTCGCGAGATAGGAAAATAGAGCTGCCCTTAGAATACTTTTGGGTACTATATACCAGCGTTCTAAGATTTTGTGAATGTCAACCGGTAAGGCTTTCACACCAACTATGGGTACAGAAGGATGAATAGAATATTTAGGAAGATTTCTGAATAAGCTGAAGATTTATTTACGGGTAAAATGCTAAGGTACTTGGGGAACAATGAGAAAGCATTTGCAAACGAATTACAAACTCTGTGAGGTGTCCAATTGTATATTAAGTTCTTTGAAGTATGAATTCAGGGTTGTGCCATATAATAGTTTGGGGATTTTTTTATTTTTCAGACTTGCGGTTAAGTTGAACTAGGGATTTGAGATATGTCATCAGACGATATGTAAGAATTGTTCGGTACTTAGAGTTGATATAATCCAATAAATGGATAATAGTACGTGGTATAATTTGACTTGAGGTATAAATAGGGATTTCTTAGTAGTTGCGTCTAGGATAGAAAAATGGATAAATCTGTTGGAAAATTTTAATTGAGAATTGAACTTTCGGTAGAATCAAAGATGCTAGAGATGAACATATAAATTGGTGAATGGATACTTGGGATCTGTTTAGTCACCTATTTGAGTTCTATATGTTATCGGTTAATACCATAGGACTGAACAAAAATGGATTTTAAGATTTTATTTTCTTATCAGGGGTTGGATTAAATTTATTTTTAGAATTAGGTCGATCAATTCTAACTTGAGAAGAATCATTCGTCCCACTTGAAGGTTAGCTGAGCTAGAGCCGTTGTTTAAGAAAATTTTAAGCATCCTTAGAAGCTTTGAGAGTTATAGTAACTAATAAGGGGATTGAGCATAGTCCAAGAGCACTAAGTGTAGCGTTGCTAATAAGTGGTGCAGAGTTGTTAGTGATGCATGATGGGTTCCATGTGTCGTTGTTGTGAAGTATGGGTCAGATTCATATTTTATTTCGAGGTCTAACGAGGTAGAATAGTACGGTCCATTAGCTATCCTATTTAGATAAGTTTAGTGTTTAGTTGCTAAGTATTTTGAGAACTTGTGAATTTCTTTAAGAGCTCGAGCTGTAGGTTATATGAGTTAAGTTTAATTGATCAATAAACAATAAGCGTAGCTTCGTGGATAGGAAAGTTTTTAATTTATGATAAAGATCGACATAAATTCTTTAATGGGTATACATGAACTTTAATGCTTGAAATTGGGATCTAGGATTTAAAGTTATCAAACTAAAGAAGATATGAGATATTTTAGAAGTTTAGGTGGCGAATTAAAAAAAAAACTCTTACAGTCACATGGGAACAGTGACTAAAAATTTTTTTTGGTCTTCAATCATTTGGGGGTATATAGGAATTTACAAATTTCTTTAGCGGTGGGAGTTAGTTAGGCCCTCAGTGATATAGATATCTGTAAGCATCATAGTGCGCAGAGTAAGTTAATTAGCGTCAACTCATGTGGGTACGAAATTTGATAACTTAGTGTTGATCGGGTCTAAGGTGTTCGAACCTAGTTAGTAAGTCCTGAATTTCGAGGACGAAATTCCATTTAAGGGGGGAAGAAATTGTAGCACCTAAAATCTAATCTACTAAATCGCATGCATTTAATTTAATAAATATTAGGATTTTTATTTTTAAGTTTATTTGATTTAAATTCTTTATTTGAATTATGTGTTAATAAAATATTACTTATTTATTCAAATTATTTATTGTACAATTTAATTGTTTTAAAGATTTTAAAGGTTTAAGGTTTTTGCCTATTTAAATGATTTTTGATTTTAATAATTGTTTAGTTTATTCGTTCAAATTATTTTAACTGTTTAGCTTATTTGTTTAAATGATTTTTAGTTGTCCAATTTATTTATTTATTTTAAATATCCTGGTTTAGCGGTTAGTTATTTTAAATTATTTTAAATGTCTAGCTTATTTATTTTCAATGCTTTTAATTATCCAAATCATTTTAAGAGTTTTTATTTTTGCTTGTGTATTTATTTAAATTGTTTTTTTAAACGTTAGTCTAGTTTGTTTAAATTATTTTTTTAATCGCTCTGCTTGTTATTTAAATATTTTACTCGTTGCCGTGACATCAAAATATTTAAAGTGTTTAATTCTTGGATTTTTAAATATGGCCTAACACTATTAAAATACTACGTATTATATTTTATTTAGTATTTTTCCTACCCGCTTTAACTTATGTGCTGATCCGGCCCGAAGGTAATTCCCCAACCCAGTTCATGGCCCATTAAGAGTTTCACTACCCAAGTTCTCGGCCCTGTAAGATTTCCCCCTTCTCCATTTTCATCATACACAATCCCTCTCATTTCTTTCTCCCCATTTCTCACGCTCAAGGGATCGGCTTCCATCTCCTCCAACCATTTCTCACCGCCGCAGCCGCCATTTCTTCTTCTCCGGCGTAGCTTCACCTTAGTGAGCAGAGCAAGCTGTTTCTTCTTCGTTCGAGCCCTGTTCCAGCTCGATTCCAGCAGCTCGAGCCCCATTTTTTCCGAGATTTCCAAATCGAGGCAAGAATTTTGGGTTTCTTTGGCCACCAAGTAGATTATTGCATTGCGTGCTTGTGTTCCTGCTTGTATTTGCGAAATTTTTCTGAATTTAGGAGGATGTCCGATTGTTTTCTGCATTCTTGTAAAAGCTGATCGTGTTCTATGTTTTCGTTGGATTAGCCGTTTGAAATCCCTGATTCCCTTTGGTGTGCTTTACTTGTTTTCATTTCGGATTCCAGGATTTACGAAAGCTTGTTCGATTTTTTTTCTGGGCATTTTAATTTCCTGACCGATGCCCTTATTGTTCTGCCTGTTTCCTTGTGGTGTATTGATCATGCTTTAGATTGAGTCATATCATATTTCTTGAAATGGATAGATGTGTGATAAATGTTTCTGATCATTGTTCGTTCCTGCCATATTTTCGAGATTCTATCATTGTGTTGAGTTTGTGTTTGATTCGAGTTTGTGTGTTGTTGGATGGTGAAATAGGGGCTATCATGGGTGAGAACGTAGTTCACATGGTAGCACCTAGGTTGTTTGAAATTTCTAGCATAGGTCAAGGTGAATGGGCTGTCGGCTGCGAGCTTGTGTGTTGAAAGGAATCGAGTTTTGAGCTGGGAATTTTCTTGGATCAGGGCTATTTCGAGCAGGGAATTGGCTTAGGACAGGGGCTGATCTCAAGGTTTGTGTGAGTCTAAGGGGCTGGCCTTGAGAGTTGTTTGGCTTTGGTAAAGTCGTTCCAGTGGTTTGAATGGGGTCTTTGGGTGGTCAAGTTGTTAGGTTATAGGCTGGATTCTTAGTGGAGCATGAGTTAAAGGTTTATAAGGGGACCAAGTAGGAAGAGTGCACTATTTCCGCCAAAAAGCAGGGCTGTCCGATTTTTGTCATACAATACAGTGTTATACTCGTGTTTTGGCTTAGGTCACGGGTTTTGGAATAGCCTAAGATGCTAGAGAAGCGTTGTTTCAAGTGGTAACCAATTCGGTTAAGGTTTGGTTGAGTTCTAGGCTATTGAATGCTAAGGTACAGAATTTAGGGTGTTAAGTGATGTTGTCCGAAAACTTAATTGTAAGATATTATTGGATAAGATTTGTACCTCGAGGATGACTTCCTAGTTAAGTATAGAGTGCATGTTAACCGTGTTTTCAAGCAGAAGTCGTTTTGTCTAAGTGTTGAGTAAGTTATAAGAATTTCAAGTGGATTGCCCGAGATACGTTTTAAGTCTCTAAAGTAAAGTCTAAGTTCTTAGCTATGGTTTGCCACCTAAATAAGCATCCTTGTCAATCATCTTTCATCATTTATTTGTGAACCAAGTAATCGAGTAAATCTTTTCAAAGAAAGTCATTTCTATGATTGCATGCTATATCTTTTAGTCGAGTCAAGTAAGAATGAAAGAAAATATTTTTGAACGAAGTGAAATGATTGTGACTATAGAAATGACGTGTATGTGTGGGGTTGGGAGATGTTCTGACTTACCTTACCAAAGGACGTGTATGTGTGGGGTTGAGAGATGTCTTGGTCTACCTTACCAAATATGGACGTGTATGTGTGGGGTTAAGAGAAATCTTGGCCTTCCTTACCAATCACAGGGCAAGACGAGTTTGGGAGATATCCTGACTTCCTTGCGGCATAGTGCATTGCAGCCATGATCATGATTGAAACCACAAGGTCACAATTCAAGGATCTGAGTTCAAAGTTACAGATTTCAGTTACAGTTTCAGTTACAGATCAGTTCTAATTTGACTCGACTTAGTTTATATTCAGTTTCAGTCTTGTATGAGATTAAGTAAATTTTAAGAAAGTTCCCAAGTTTAAATGTGTGAGTTCATTGCATGCATTACATCTCATTCACATTTATCATTCAACTTTTCGGAGCAAGTTTCAAGGTATATTAAGTACAAGTATTTTAAGTATTAAGCATGTACTTTTAAACCCTCGTTATTTCACCCCATATTCTTGCTGGGCCCCTAGTCTCACTACATCTACTTGGTGCAGGTATAGATTCTCTTTGTGATTGAGGGTCAAGACTATCGAGTGGACTGCGATGCGGGCACGGCACCTCCCTTTGACCTATTCCAGTCTTCCGCAAAATTTTATTTTATCATTTTTATGGTCTTTCATATTGTTGATGGGACAATTGTCCATGTAAGAAATGTTAGAATTATTGGTGGACATGTAAATATTAACCTATATGATTTATGGACGGTTGAAATGTCGAATCTCTTTCTCAGGTTTTGTCGTTCACTTTGTTGGTCTAGTTTATTTAGTGTTGTCCGTTGTTTCTTTTATTTTATTATGTTTGTTGTCTGGGACAGGCGGGTTTGAATATAAATAGAGAGGTCATGCCGAAATTTTCAGAAAAATTCGCATTTTATTTAATTTAATTTAAAGTAGAGTTAGGGTCGTTTCAGTTTTCGTGCCAGCCGTTTTTAATTAAATGCTTATATTAGTGTGTGATATCCCATACCCCATCTACTATATTATTTTTTTTAAAAAAAATAGTCAGTTATTTTTATTAATTCATCATTTTAAGTTAAGAATTTGAGGTCGTCACATTCACTTTCTTCATTAGTCTCAATAGGAACACCCGAGGGTTTTGGAGCTTTGGGCCGAGCCACTATCTCAAAGTCTCCATCTGTAGTAGTCCGGTTCCATTTTACAAGATTAAGTGATTTTAAACATGTTATAAAGTGACATATAATTTTAAAAGTGTCAAAATATGTTTAAGGAGTTATTATTTTGTGAAAATAAGTGAAAAATCAGATCCGAAAGGTCCAAAAATTGTAGGAAGGGTTTCGGGGATCTCAAACAATCCAAAAACAGCCAAACGAGTTCGGAAGGACCAAAGCTGATCGGAGTATCCGAACCAGAATGGATGCAATGATCCGAGAACGGACGCAATATTCTCTTAGGGACAGCTAGACATGAGGTGGCTTGATGACTAAGCCACGAGTAATGACAAGTGTCAAACATGCACAAAATGGACACAACGAAGCTAGAACGGACACAACATTCTTGGCAGAGTTTTGGTCTATAAATAGAGGATTTTCAATTAAGATTTTCATATAAGATTTCCAAGTTTCTTTTTTCAGTTATATAAAGTATGAGGTATACACTTGAGGGCCCTATCGGTTAATGTGGAGGTTTTGGAATAACAAAGGTGTTGTTATAGTCCTCCAGAACGAGCGATTCCAAAGGGCTTACTACGGACAAAGGTATGGTCTGAGAATCTCATTAAGTTTTGGGAGTATCTGTTTGTTTAGTTAAGGCTTATAGAACTTATGTAGTGATACGGTGAACTTTTGATTATAGGCTTGGAACCTAGGTCATATTAGACTCGAACTAACTAAGAGGTACGTACACATTGACTGAGATTGCCATTGAGTATACATGTTTATATGTTGCATTATTATGTGGCATGATGTATGGTTTACTGCTTTTCATATTCATATGTCATGTGCACATACACGTTGAGCCTATTCCTTTGTTATACCTGTATTTAGTCTAGAGCAGGATGTACCGCTATAGCGGGGGGTTCTAGGAGATATTCTAGAACCGGATGTACCGTTATAGTGGGGGGTTCTAGGCGAGTGTGATTGATAAATGTGTTTAGTGTGCATTATTTTGTGTCATTTTATATTTATTTTGCATGCATTTTAGTTATTTTCGTGATTTTTATTAGTGATTTATGTTATGTGCATGCATTATACTCTCCTGGTTGAATTTTGTAGGAAAATAAGCAAATTTGAGGATTTCTGTGCACACAAGCCGCGCGCGCGCGAGCTTCGTGCTCGCGCTTGCGCAGAAAAAGATTCCAGTGGCAGCCAAGACAAGGCGCGCGTGGGCGAGCTCCAGGCCCGCGCGCGCGCAGAAGAGATGACCACAGAGCTTACAGGGAAGCCGCGCGCGCGCGAGCTTCTTCCTCGCACGCGCGCGAGACGTTAGTGGACGCTATTTTTTAAAGCTGCGCGCACGCGCGCGCGTGTCCGTGAAACCTAATATTCGAGAATTTGATGTTGGAAACGCGGCTCTCAGATCAATCACGATTGATACCCGGTGCAGCGGAAGTTTAAAAATTTTATTATGGAACAATTCCATAGTGTAGGTATCAACCGTTTAACGATTAAATTATTTGTGTGTGTAAAATTAAATAACAATTATTAAATTTTACCTTCAATCTCGAATCGAGATTATTGGACTCCAACAGATTTCTCTGCTCTTGTTGTCTCTCCCTGGAACCGATGAACTCCTTCAATCAGGTCCACGAATAGAGGTTTAATCACTCTGATAGATTGCACTAGAAAATCTATCAGAAGTTTTCTGCGAAGAGAATAACGAATTTGATTCGCTTATTCCAGACTGCAATTCAAAATCACAGACCGGAATTTCTCAGACAGAGAGGGAGGGGGCGGCCGAATTTCTAGAGAGAGAAGGCTAGGGTTTCGATTTTTCTGTCTCTCAAATTATGACCTGTTGTGTCTAATTTCTGTACTGCAATAACTTATTTATAATGCAGGCCACTAACACCTTAGGGCCCATTAGTCATAAGTTGAGGCCCGACAAGCAAAGCCCGCATGTTCAGAAATTAATATAAAATTCATCGTGACTCCGATTGATAAACCGATTTTACCAATGTGCACAGAAACCATTTCTGCACATTTTAAAGTCAAGATAAATTTTCCTGAATCCGAATTCAGTGGTTTCCAAAAATGTACATCCCTATGTCATTTTAGGAAATCCTACTCCCTTACTCTTATTTAAGAAGTCCAACTTCTTTATTCATTAAATTTAACTCTTTAAATTTAACTATCTCAACGGGGATTAAAACTCCATTACACTGTGTGACCCTCAATGGTTCAGGGATACAGCTAGCCGTGGGCTCACAACTCCTTGTGACTCGGAACAACGATTTCCGACTTGCCCAACGAATCATGGTAAAGCGCCTAGCAACATCGCCCCATGATTCCCTAGGTATCACTGTTAGTGCCTACAAGAACCAGTAGATTTTGGTTAGCGTACAGTACGGTCCCTTCATCTATATATCCCGATCGAATCAACAACCATTGGTATATCGAGAGTCGCTCAAGATTCGATAACTATGCAATACATCTTGAAGATCAAATTAGTGACATCGCATGTGCTACTAAGAAACCATTTCTTAAATCACATCAAGTACTCTGGCCAGAGATTTGTCACACTAATATCTCCTCAGATCGCATAGGATATCCACACTCGCAAGTATGTGGTGAATCCTTGACAACAATGCATCGACTCCTATATGTGTTGTAACTGTACCCAATCCCGACACCTGATGACCCCCATAGAGTCGGTAAACGAGTCAAAGCACAGTACTAGCATATAGAGTCTCCATGATGTTTCAAGTAGTAAGGACTAATGGTGTACAACCAAAACCGCGGACTTTATCCACTCGATAAGTGATAACCACTTGGAAAGTCCGGATAGGGTAGTTCGATTATTCATCCTATGAATATCCATTTGCATGCTTCGAACATCTCCATGTTCCCTACCAATGAAATGTGGTACTCCGCATCGCAAATGCTAGTCTCAAACTCGAGCGATCCTTATCCTTATTCTCGGACGGCTCAATCGACTAGGAACAGTTTAGAATATACAGTGACTATAAGATGTATTTCATGATAGACATCCCCATGTTCTACCACATCTTACATACACTATAGTATATTCAAGGTCTTTATCAAAACAACAATAGTATATCACAATATAACAATATGAAGAAAGATAAAGTCATTGCCATTAATAAAAGTGTAAATTATATTAAACAAAAGATTATTTTTTACAAAGAGTCATCAAAGCCCATAGCCACAAGTTGGCTCACTGGGCACCCACTCTTTCAATCTCCCACTTGCCCTATAGCCAACTAGTCATACTACGTAGACCCATTGCTTCGCGATGTTTGTCAAACAATGGTCCTGGCAAGGGCTTAGTAAGCGGATCAGCGATATTGTCTGCAGAGGCCACTCGTTCGACAGTGATGTCTCCTCTTTCCACAATCTCCCGGATGATGTGGTATTTCCTCAGTACGTGTTTGGATCTTTGATGAGACCTTGGTTCCTTTGCTTGAGCAACGGCACCCGTGTTGTCACAGTACACCGGGACTGGACCAACAAATTCAGGAATGACGCCCAACTCTTGGACGAACTTCCTCATCCAAACGGCCTCTTTAGCAGCAGCTGATGCTGCAATGTATTCAGCCTCAGTGGTGGAATCCGCTGTGGTGTCCTGCTTGGAACTCTTCCAAGAGACAGCACCGCCATTGAGCATGAACACAAATCCAGAGGTTGACTTCGAGTCATCCACGTCACTTTGGAAGCTAGAGTCGGTATAGCCTTCCAATTTCAGATCTCGTCCTCCATATACCATGAACATATTCTTAGTCCTTCGTAAGTATTTAAGAATGTCCTTCACGGCTTTCCAATGCATTTGACCAGGATTAGCCTGATATCTGCTCGTGACACTCAGAGCAAATGCTACATCCGGTCTGGTAGATATCATCCCATACATGATACTACCTATAGCTGACGCATATGGTACATGTGTCATATTCTCTATCTCTGCATCAGTCTTGGGACACATAGACTTGGATAAAGAAACTCCATGACACATGGGTAGATGTCCTCTCTTGGACCCATCCATTGAAAACCGTTTCAATATGGTGTCGATGTAGGTTGATTGAGTGAGTCCTATCATTCTCTTAGATCTATCTCTATAGATCTGTATCCCAAGAATGTAGGATGCCTCACCCAAATCCTTCATCGAGAATCTACCTGATAACCATATCTTTGTTGACTGCAACATCCCTACATCATTCCCAATGAGTAGGATGTCATCAACATAAAGTACTAAGAATGTCACAGCATCCTTAACTACTTTCTTGTACACGCACGGTTCCTCCGGGTTCTTGATGAAACCAAAATCTTTTATTGTTTCATCAAATTTCTGGTTCCAACTTCTTGATGCTTGTTTTAGACCATAAATTGATCTCTGAAGCTTGCATACCTTATGCTCGCTTCCCATGGATGTGAACCCCTCAGGCTGCTTCATATAGATGTCTTCCTTAATGTCTCCATTAAGAAAGGCAGTCTTCACATCCATTTGCCATATTTCATAGTCATACCATGCAGCTATGGCAATAAGGATTCTTATGGACTTGAACATTGCAACTGGTGAAAAGGTTTCATCATAGTCAACTCCTTGTCTTTGAGTGTAACCTTTCGCCACCAATCGCGCCTTGTAGGTCAATACCTTACCATCAGGCCCAAGATTTCTCTTGTAGATCCATTTACACCCTATTGGAACAATTCCATCAGGAGGATCTACTAAAGACCAAACTTGGTTTGTATGCATTGAATCCAATTCAGACTGCATAGCTTCAAGCCATAAATTTGAATCCGCATCAGAAATTGCTTCCTTGAAGTTTCTTGGATCACATCCAATGTCGGGTTCATCTTGATCCCCTTCAAGAAGAAGACCATATCGAACAGGAGGTCTAGAAGTCCTCTCGGATCTTCTAGGTTCAGGCGTGTCCAGTAATGGTTCCTGAGGCGTAGGATCGTTATTTTGTATTTCGGGTTCTTCTCGAACTTCTTCGAGTTCCATCATCTCGCCTTTCTTATCCAATAAGAACTCCTTCTCCAAGAAGGTGGCATTCCTAGAAACAAACACCTTTGTTTCAGCAGGATAATAGAAATAATATCCGATTGAATTCTTCGGATACCCTACAAAATAACATAAGCTGGATCGACTATCCAACTTATCTCCCACTGTCCGCTTCACGTAAGCAGGACATCCCCAAATCCTCAAGTACGAATACTTAGGAGCTTTGCCATTCCATAACTCGTATGGTGTTTTGTCCACTGCTTTAGTGTGGACGTTGTTCAACAACAATACCGCCGTTTCAAGCGCATAGCCCCAAAACGAAGGTGGAAGTTCAGTGAAGCTCATCATGGATCGAACCATGTCCAACAAAGTTCGATTACGACGCTCCGATACACCATTAAGCTGTGGTGTCATAGGAGGAGTCCACTGAGAGAGAATCCCATTCTCTTTTAGATAGTCCAAAAACTCGGTACTTAAGTATTCTCCACCTCGATCCGATCGAAGTGCTTTAATACTTTTACCTAGCTTGTTTTCTACTTCAGCCTTGAATTCTTTGAACTTTTCAAATGCTTCAGACTTATATTTCATTAAATATAAATACCCATACCTTGAATAATCGTCAGTAAAGGTAATGAAGTAGGTGTGGCCATATTGAGTCCCAACTCTAAATGGTCCACAAATATCTGTATGGATCAAATCCAACAGATTTTGACTACGCTCAGGCTTCCCCTTAAAAGGAGATTTAGTCATTTTCCCTTTTAGACAGGATTCACAAGTAGGTAGAGAGTTAATATCAGACATATCAAACATGCCCTCTCCCACTAGCTTGTTCATCCTCCTTGAGGAAATATGACCTAGCCTAGCATGCCAAAGGTTCGCCGGGTTTTGACTATCGATTTTTCTTTTGTTTGTTGTTGCCGGTTTATCAATATAATTTATTGGAACGTCTTTCAGTTTTAAGTTGTATAGATCGTTTTCAAGTTGTCCATTTCCAATCAAACATTCATTCTTGTAAATATTGCAAATCCCATTCACAAAATTGCAAGAATAACCATCTCTATCTAGCATAGAAACAGAAATAATGTTTTTAATTAAATCCGGAACAAATAAAACATCTCTTAAAAATAACTTAAAACCGTTCTGCAAAATTAAACAAACATCTCCAATGGCTGTAGCTTCAACTCTGGAACCATTCCCGAGCCTCAGCTGGGTCTCACCCATTCTAAGCCTGCGACTTCTTGTCATCACCTGCAAATCATTGCAAATGTGAGATCCACATCCGGTATCCAATACCCAAGAAGTAGTATTAAGTGAAATGTTTATTTCAATATAGAACATACCCTTTGCAGTTCCCAACTGCTCTAGATATTCCTTGCAGTTGCGCTTCCAATGACCGGGCTTCTTGCAGTAATGGCAAACATCCTTGGATTTTCCATTGTTTGAAGCCTTTGTCTTGTGCTTCTTCTCGGGCTCGACTTTCTTGGATGGGGCAGAACGTTTCTTGCCCTTCATACTTGGCCCCTTCTTTGCAGAAGATGAGGAGCCCACCAAGAAAGCTGGCTTATCCTTCTTAAGTGTGGATTCATATGTCACAAGCATATTGACCATCTCTTCAAGGGTGGCCTCTATCTTGTTCATATTAAAATTTACCACAAATCCGTCAAACGAAGAAGGAAGAGACAGAAGCAGTAAATCCACGTTGAGTTCATGCTCCAACACCAAATCAAGGGTCGCTAACTTTTGTATGAGCCAAATCACTCGTACCCCATGATCACGGACCGAAGTCCCTTCACGCATGCGACACGTCATTAGCTCCTTAACAGTAGCGAACCTTTCAGCCCTCGATTGAGCCCCAAAAAGTTCCTTGAGTTGAGCGTGAATGTCAGCAGCATTCACGGTGTCCTCAAATCGCCTCTGGAGTTCATCAGACATCGAGGCTTGCATATAGCATTTGGTCTTGATGTCATGGTCCCACCATGTATCAAGTTTGGCCAATTCCTCCGGACTTACGTCAGCTGGTGCTTCCTTCGGAGGTGATTTCTCTAACACGTAGAGCATCTTCTCCGAAGTCAAGACAATCTTCAACTTCCGGAACCATTCCGTATAGTTTGCGCCAGTTAACTTGTTTTGTTCGAGGATCGAGAATAATGGATTACGCGAATTCATTGTATGAAATACTGAAAAGAAAAACAGACATATATCAATGATTGTTTAAGCAATTTACTAAGACATAAAATAGGCGAATTTAATTTTATGAATCTCACTCCCACTATTTTAACGATTTCACTACCCTCTAGTGAAAACGGGAAACTTTTTCCTTAGTGAGAACATGGAGTCCAATTGACAAACTTATGGTCCCGAATAATATCAGCCAACCATAATTCTCAAAAGGTAGAGCCCAATTGCTTCCAAAGCAACCCCCATGTTTTTACCTCATGTCCAATAAGGGCCCAATAATATGACGCCGTTTATAGTGACATGTCAAGATGACCCATCAATATTAAGTTGTGATGGACGGTCGCCATGTGGATCCCCCAATAATATGAGCCGATCCCATGGGAGTTCCACCCAACTTACAACATTTGTCGATCCAATGTACAGCTTTCCGACGGACGGGCCCCCCCAATAATATGAGCCGGACCGTATCCGCGGGTAGCATCACATACATTGACCGTTGATGGAAGGTAGGAACATTTAAACAAATTTAAATTTCCTTTATTTATCTTGATATCAATTTTAAATCATATTTAAAATGAGGGATTTTTAATTATAAAAATTTGTCTCATCAATTTTTCAAATTATTGCATGCTTGTCGGATTCACGCAATTATGTCTAAAACATGCATACAATCATAATATCATATATTATATAGGATGATCGATTCCATTTCTAATTGACCCGTGGTTGCCAATCACGAGTCTTAGTCCAATCCTAGGTAATATGCAGTATGCAATGCAATCCTATTACATTAGCTTCCAATTTACATTTCTTCGTCTTTATTGTCTGCTGGGCCCACCATCTTCAAATCTTGATCTCCCACTAAATCTAATGTATTTACAATAAATAACAATGACAAGCAGGGGATACATTTTTAGGGGTGGGAACGGGCCATAAACCAAGCCCACTTTTATTACATATGACATTCATACTGGGCCATAAACCAGGCCCATTAATAAAACCAACAACAATAAAAACAAATGTAAATTCCTAACATACACCTACAAAATTGGTCATGGCAATCGATCATCCTTATCCAATAATATTTAATTCAAAATTAATTTATTGGATAACATGCAGTGGCATTTCAAATTTAAACAGGATAAAATCATATTTTATATATAAAATCTCATTTTACATATAAAATCATATTTTATCTCTATATCAAATAAAATCATATTTTATCTACAAAATCCAATTTTATGGATAAAATCATATTTTACTCAATATATTCATAAGATCAAATCTTATCGTCAATTGTACCAAAAATAATTGATTTCAAAATTCAATTTAAGGATAAAATATTAAAATTTTCCAAAAATTCAAATTTATCCAAAAATCAATTTTAAAGTTTACGGACTCGAACAATTCGATCCGAAATCTCGTGAACCAATCAAAAACAATTTTTGACCGGACCAAAAATAAAATTTTAACACATTAAAATTAATTTTAAATAAAAATTTAATTTTTCCCGCGGGCCGCCCGGGACACTCCCGGGCCGGCCCGCACCCGTGGGCGCGGGCCGGGGCAGCCCGGCTGCCCCTTTAGGGCAGCAACAGTTGCTGCCCTGGCGGCGCCTGGCGCTGCCCCTGGGCGGTGCCGAGCGTCGCCCATGGGCGGCGCCGCGCGCCGCCCTGGGCAGCGCCGAGCGCTGCCCTGCGCAGCGCCGAGCGCTGCCCTGGCGGCGCCGAGCGCCGCCCCTGGGCGACGCCGTGGGCGGCGCCGTGCGCCCCCTTTGGGCGGCGCCGTGCGCCGCCCGGGGCAGCAACAATTGCTGCCCCACCGGGCAGCGATCCAATCGCTGCCCGGGTTTTGCCCCGAAAAATTTTTATTTTTTATTTAAATATATTTATTTTGTTTCAAAAACCGAGACTCAAAAATTTTTGTACAATCGATTAATTTAATCGTTTGATCTGAGCAACCTGGCTCTGATACCACTGTTGGAAACGCGGCTCTCAGATCAATCACGATTGATACCCGGTGCAGCGGAAGTTTAAAAATTTTATTATGGAACAATTCCATAGTGTAGGTATCAACCGTTTAACGATTAAATTATTTGTGTGTGTAAAATTAAATAACAATTATTAAATTTTACCTTCAATCTCGAATCGAGATTATTGGACTCCAACAGATTTCTCTGCTCTTGTTGTCTCTCCCTGAAACCGATGAACTCCTTCAATCAGGTCCACGAATAGAGGTTTAATCCCTCTGATAGATTGCACTAGAAAATCTATCAGAAGTTTTCTGCGAAGAGAATAACGAATTTGATTCGCTTATTCCAGACTGCAATTCAAAATCACAGACCGGAATTTCTCAGACAGAGAGGGAGGGGGCGGCCGAATTTCTAGAGAGAGAAGGCTAGGGTTTCGATTTTTCTGTCTCTCAAATTATGACCTGTTGTGTCTAATTTCTGTATTGCAATAACTTATTTATAATGCAGGCCACTAACACCTTAGGGCCCATTAGTCATAAGTTGAGGCCCGACAAGCAAAGCCCGCATGTTCAGAAATTAATATAAAATTCATCGTGACTCCGATTGATAAACCGATTTTACCAATGTGCACAGAAACCATTTCTGCACATTTTAAAGTCAAGATAAATTTTCCTGAATCCGAATTCAGTGGTTTCCAAAAATGTACATCCCTATGTCATTTTAGGAAATCCTACTCCCTTACTCTTATTTAAGAAGTCCAACTTCTTTATTCATTAAATTTAACTCTTTAAATTTAACTATCTCAACGGGGATTAAAACTCCATTACACTGTGTGACCCTCAATGGTTCAGGGATACAGCTAGCCGTGGGCTCACAACTCCTTGTGACTCGGAACAACGATTTCCGACTTGCCCAACGAATCATGGTAAAGCGCCTAGCAACATCGCCCCATGATTCCCTAGGTATCACTGATAGTGCCTACAAGAACCAGTAGATTTTGGTTAGCGTACAGTACGGTCCCTTCATCCATATATCCCGATCGAATCAACAACCATTGGTATATCGAGAGTCGCTCAAGATTCGATAACTATGCAATACATCTTGAAGATCAAATTAGTGACATCGCATGTGCTACTAAGAAACCATTTCTTAAATCACATCAAGTACTCTGGCCAGAGATTTGTCACACTAATATCTCCTCAGATCGCATAGGATATCCACACTCGCAAGTATGTGGTGAATCCTTGACAACAATGCATCGACTCCTATATGTGTTGTAACTGTACCCAATCCCGACACCTGATGACCCCCATAGAGTCGGTAAACGAGTCAAAGCACAGTACTAGCATATAGAGTCTCCATGATGTTTCAAGTAGTAAGGACTAATGGTGTACAACCAAAACCGCGGACTTTATCCACTCGATAAGTGATAACCACTTGGAAAGTCCGGATAGGGTAGTTCGATTATTCATCCTATGAATATCCATTTGCATGCTTCGAACATCTCCATGTTCCCTACCAATGAAACGTGGTACTCCGCATCGCAAATGCTAGTCTCAAACTCGAGCGATCCTTATCCTTATTCTCGGACGGCTCAATCGACTAGGAACAGTTTAGAATATACAGTGACTATAAGATGTATTTCATGATAGACATCCCCATGTTCTACCACATCTTACATACACTATAGTATATTCAAGGTCTTTATCAAAACAACAATAGTATATCACAATATAACAATATGAAGAAAGATAAAGTCATTGCCATTAATAAAAGTGTAAATTATATTAAACAAAAGATTGTTTTTTACAAAGAGTCATCAAAGCCCATAGCCACAAGTTGGCTCACTGGGCACCCACTCTTTCATTTGAGTCAGACGAGGATTCCAATTGGCGCGGCCCTATAAATAGAATATTTATGCTCTTTTTACAGACTTTTGGTCTTTTTGAGTACGGGCAAAGCTTACGGCGGCTGTGGAGCGAATTTCTTCAGATTTTCTCCTATTCTAGTATTTTTATTTTATGATTTTAGACTTGGTTTATTTAATCATGTTTATTAGTGAGTAGTAGTTTTTATTCGATCAAGGCCACGTGATTGGACCAGCCAATTTATGTATAGAACTCGTTTGTTTATTTGAGATTTTCAGACTTGATTTGACTTTATTGTTTATCGAATTCATATTTGTCTTGTGAATTTCTTGGCCAGTTATTTACTTGCATGTTAATTGATTCCAATTCGACAGAGGAGGTTTCGATTTTGATCACTTCGATAATCAACATAGTGTAAAACTGACTAGAAATAGAATTCGGTTTCATTATGCGGTTTAGGTGTTTACTGAATTTCACAGTTATTTATGCATTCAAATTTGATTAAAATTACGAAAGATTAGTAATCAATATTTGAATAGGTTTGATTGTTCTAGAAATAGTCCTTCGAACAAATTAGGAAAATTCCCCTTAATTGAGATTAAGTCTGATGTCTTAGATTTATTGCATGTTACATGAATTGTCTGGTACCTACGTGTGTCCTTGATCGAATTTTTCCCATATTTGAATTAAGCCAAATTTTCAAGCTGCGTTTTAATTAATTTGATTTTAATTGAAATTTTATTTATTAGTTAAAAATCTGAATCATCTTTATTCATTAGTCTAGATTAAGTAAAAATAAATATATTTTGGTAATCATATATTTACCGTCCCTGTGGGTTCGACATCTGGACTTTTGTCCACTTTATTATAATTTGACCTGGTTCGCTTGCCAGTAGAATTTATTCATACCGATTTAGCTGGTCAAGTTTTTGGCGCGGCTGCCGGGGACTGTTTTTGATATCAGAATTTTTATTTTGCTTGAGATTAGACATTATTTATCTTCTGAAATTCTGACTATAGTTTCTTGGTGATTTTCAGGTAACTTCTGTTGTGCATGCATAGAACTCGATCAAGGAAATTACTACCACTTGATTTGGAGATCGAACGCATGCTTAGCAGGATCCGAAAAGCCAAGAAATCTATCAATCTTGAACTAGAGTCAGAATCTGAATCTGAAGTAGAGATGACAGACAACCGTACTGTATGGGATATTATCCATCCTCCAACTGAAGGTTATGGATCTAGCATAGTTCGCCCCGCTGTTGAGGCGAACAATTTTGAGTTGAAACCCTCTACTATTCAGCTGATCCAATTGCAAGCTAGATTTGGGGGCACATCTGTGGAAGACCCCTACGCTCATCTGGAGCGTTTTATGTCGATCTGCGACACGTTCAAGGTGAATGGGGTAACATCTGATGCAGTGCGACTGCGGTTATTTCCATTCTCTGTACAAGGAGAAGCTGCTGAATGGCTAGATTATCTGCCTGCTGGTTCAATTAGAACATGGGATCAACTTGTTCAGACCTTTTTGAATAAATATTTTCCTCCCACGAAGATGGCGAAACTGTTCTCCGATATCATCTCATTCAGGCAGAAGGAAGCTGAATCTTTACATGCTGCTTGGACTCGATTCAAAAAGATGTTGAGGATGTGTACTCAACATAATCTCACTCAAATCCAGCAGACTCAGACTTTTTACAATGGGGCTGATCAATCTGTTCGATCCATGTTGGATGCCGCTGCTAACGGAAGTCTATTCAAGAAGACACCGGCAGAGGCATGGGAAATCATTGGAAATATGGCTGAAAGCCAATGGCCAGATGTTAAAAAGGAGAAAAAGGCTGGAGTTCTAGAAGTCGATGCACTAACAGCGCTGAATGCCAAGATCGATGCTCTTACTCATCAGATGGAAGTTATGTAGACATCTTCAGCCAATCAAGTGCAAGTCCAACAGCCTGACGAACAACAAGTATTTGAAGTTGATGCAACGAATTTTATGGGAAATCAAGGGAGACAGCAGTACAATCCATACAGCAATAATTACAATCCTGGCTGGAAGAACCATCCAAACTTCTCTTGGAAAGCTGCAGACCCTACAACCAATACACCGAAGCCAGTCGAGAAGAAGCCCTCCTTTGAAGAAATTTTGATGAAATATGTAGCTGGTACTGAGACCCGTCTACAGAATCAGGAGGCAATGTTGCAGAATTTAGAAACTCAGATGAGCCAGATAGCAACACAACTGTCAACTAGGCCACCAGGATCGTTGCCTAGCAATAGTGAGAGGAATCCCAAGGATGTTAATGCTATTCTGGCGGTGACTAGATCGCAAACAGATACTGCAGTGAAGAATACTGAGGATGAGGAAGCAAGTGAGCTAATCAAGGAAAAAGAGCTGGAGGAAGCACCAAAGCATTCAAACTCGACGCTTACGGGCAAGAAAGGTAAGTCCTCTCACCCAGTTATCAATGAGAATGTTGACTTGAGTAAACTCTCTTTCCCCCAGAGAGCAAAGCAACTGCAATTGGATAATCAATTTGCAAAATTCTTAGAGATTTTCAAAAAGCTTCATATTAATATTCCCTTTGCAGACGCTTTAACTCAAATGCCCAGTTATGCAAAATTTATAAAAGAGATTTTGTCTAACAAAAAAAAACTTGTGGATTTTGAAACTATGAAGTTGTCGGAGGAATGTTCTGCTATTTTACAAAATAAACTCCCTCCGAAACTTAAGGATCCCGGTAGCTTTTCAATTCCATGCACTATTGGAAAATCATTTTTTAACAAGGCTTTATGTGATCTAGATGCAAGTATTAATCTTATGCCTTATTCATGTTTTGAAAAGCTAGGAATTGGTGAAGTTAAGCCAACTACTATCTCCCTGCAATTAGCTGATAGATCTATAAAATATCCAAGGGGGATTGTAGAGGATGTGCTAGTTAAGGTTGATAAGTTCATATTTTCAGTGGATTTTGTTGTGCTTGATATGGACAAGGATCGTGAGATACCTCTTATTTTGGGTAGACCGTTCTTAGCCACTGGAAAGGCATTGATTGATGTGCATAAGGGAGAGTTGATATTGCGTATGAATGATGAGAAAGTAATTTTTAATGTTTTTCAGGGCATTCGATATCCTGCAGAAAATTCTAATTGTTTCAGAATTGATATTACTGATGATTAGGTTGAGTGTTCTCTGCAGGAACAGTTGTCGGTGGATCCATTTGAAATATGTTTGACAGGTACAACTGATGAAGAGCATGTTAGTGAGGAAGTTCATGAAGTAGCACGGTATTTGGATTGGAGTCTGCCCTTCGACAGACTCATCAATACCAAGATGGGGGAGCTCAATCATATTCCAAAACCGTTGAAACCATCCACCGAGGAGCCCCCTATGCTTGAACTTAAACCACTCCCTTCTCATTTGAAATATTTGTATTTATTACAGAATGATAAATTGCCAGTAATCTGTTCATCTTCTTTGACAGAATTTGAGGAGGAAAAACTGTTGCGGGTGATTAGAGAACACATAAGAGCCATTGGATGGAGCTTGACCGATATCAAGGGGATTAGTCCAACTATGTGCATGCACAAAATATTAATGGAGGCGGAGCACAAGACATCTACTAAACCACAGAGGCGACTCAACCCGACGATGCAAGAGGTAGTGAAAAAGGAGGTAATCAAGCTCCTAGATGCAGGTATTATCTATCCTATATCTGATAGTGAATGGGTGAGTTCAATTCAAGTAGTGCCTAAAAAGGGAGGGATGACTGTAATTGAAAATGCTCATAATGAATTGATTCCTACAAGAACTGTTACGGGGTGGCGGGTTTGTATTGATTATAGAAAATTGAATGATGCCACCCGTAAGGATCACTTCCCCCTTCCCTTTATTGATCAGATGGTGGGTGACTTGTAGGGCATGCATTTTATTGTTTTTTGGACGGTTATTCCGGATATATGAAAATTCCTATATCACCTGAGGACCAACATAAAACCACTTTACTTGTCCTTATGGTACTTTTGCATATAAACGGATGCCGTTTGGTTTGTGTAATGCCCCTGCCACTTTTCAGAGGTGTATGATGGCTATTTTTCATGATATGGTTGAACAGTTTATAGAAGTGTTTATGGATGATTTCTCTGTGGTTGGATTGTCATTTGATGCATGTTTGTTTAATCTGAAAAAAGTGTTGCAGAGATGTGAGGAGAGAAATCTTGTGTTGAATTGGGAAAAATGCCACGTCATGGTGAAAGAGGGCATTGTTTAAGGACATAAGGTGTCTGAGGTAGGTGTGGAGGTGGATCGTGCAAAACTTGAAGTAATTGAAAAAATTCCACCTCCCACGAATTTGAAGGGCATTAGGAGTTTTCTTGGGCATGCGGGTTTCTATAGGAGATTTTTATTAAAGATTTTTCTTCTATTGCTAAACCCCTAACTAATCTGTTAATCAAAGAGGTGCCTTTTAATTTTTCTGCTGAGTGCTTACAGGCCTTTCAGATTTTGAAGCAAAATTAACAATTGCACCAGTGATCGTAGCGCCTGACTGGAATCTGTCATTTGAATTGATGTGTGATGCCAGTGATACTGCGTTGGGAGCCGTGCTTTGACAAAAGAGGGACAAAGTACTTCATGTGATTTACTACGCCAGTATCACCCTGTCAGCTGCCCAACTGAATTATGCAACTACTGAAAAAGAACTTCTCGTAGTCGTGTTTGCCTTGGATAAATTTAGGTCTTATTTGGTGGGAAGCAAAGTCATAGTTCACACGGATCACTCGGCATTGAAGTATTTGATGAGAAAGAAGGATGCTAAACCCAGGTTAATTCGTTGGATTTTATTGTTGCAATAATTTTATTTAAAAATTGTTGACAGGAAGGGAGCGGAAAATCAAGTTGCGGACCACCTTTCTCGTTTGGAAAATCAAGGAGCTGAAACGCAAGTGATTCATGATAATTTTCCTGATGAACAGCTGTTTGAGGTATCTAATTTACCATGGTATGCAGACATCGTTATCTATCTGTCAAGTAAGTTTCTTCCCCCGCATTTAACTTATCAACAGAAAAAGAAATTTTTCTCTGAGTTGAAATATGTTTTGTGGGAAGATCCTTTTCTGTTTAAGATCTGTGCAGATGGTATCATTCGTAGGTGTATTCCAGTGGAAGAGGTAAGATCTATACTCGCACATTGTCACACAGGTCCGACTGGAGGTCACTTCGGCGCGGGTCGTACCGCTGCTAAAGTACTTCAGTCGGGATTTTATTGGCCTTCATTATTTAAGGATGCATATGCCTATGTGATTAATTGTGATGCTTGTCAGAAAGTTGGTAATATTTCTAGGAGACATGAGATGCCTTTAAATAATATTCTAGTGTGTGAGGTTTTTGATGTATGGGGTATAGAATTCATGGGGCCGTTTCCCGTATCTGAAGGGAACAAATATATTTTGGTTGCGGTCGATTATGTGTCTAAATGGGTTAAAGCACTTGCATGTAGGACAAATGATTCTAGGGTGGTTGTTAAGTTTTTGAAAAAATTCATATTTTCTAGATATGGCACCCCTAGAGCCATAATTAGTGATGGAGGAACCCACTTTTGCAATCAGCAGTTTGATACACTTTTGACAAAATATGGGGTTACTCACAAGGTGGCAACACCTTATCATCCCCAGACTAGTGGGCAAGTTGAGATTTCTAATAGGGAGTTGAAAAGAATTTTGGAAAAAACTGTGAATTCAAACAGGAAAGAGTGGACGAATAAATTAGATGATGCGTTATGGGCCTATCGAACTGCTTTTAAAACACCTATAGGAACTTCTCCCTTTAGGTTGTTATATGGAAAAGCATGTCATCCTCTTGTTGAACTTGAGCATAAAGCACTATGGGCTACTAAATTTCTGAATTTTGATGTGCAGGCTACAGGTGAAGAACGTTTGTTGCAGTTGAATGAACTTGAGAAGTTTAGGTTGGATGCCTATAAAAATGCCAGAATTTACAAAGAAAAGACCAAGAAATGGCATGATCAGCGCATTGTCTCACGTGAGTTTGAGGTAGGCCAAACTGTTTTATTATACAACTCACGTTTGAAGCTCATGCCAGGAAAGCTACGTTCGAGATGGTCAGGACCATTCACTATCAAGCAAGTAATGCCCTATGGTACTGTCGAAATTCATAGTCCTGCAACAGGAGCATTCAAAGTTAACAGACATAGGATAAAAGTTTATCGAGGTGGTATCATGGATCAGACACAGACCACCATCGACTTGCAAGACTCGATAAATTAAAAAGGGAGGTACAGTCGGGCTATAGACTATAAATTTAGCGCTGGCTGGGAGGCAACCCTGTGTTTATTTTTATGCTTTGCGTTTTTAGTTTAATTTTGCTTTTATTTCATTTTTTTTATTTTTTTTTATTTTAAAGTAATTTTGTTGGTTTTTCAATTGTTTTGCAGGTGAAGCCTCTGTTCTAATGCACTGCGCACGCGCGAGGTCCCTTCCACGCACGCGCGCAGGCTCGTACTCCAGAGATATGAAAAGGGGAACGCGCGCGCGAGAGAGACGCAGACAAAAAATAATCGGGATCTCTTTCTTCCATCCCATTCTCTTCTATCTTCTATTCTCCTCCTTCTCTCCCATAAACCCTAAATCCCCAATTATTTCCCCTTCAATTTCTTCATAAATTCGTGACTCACTTGCTCTTAAATTGCAGATTGTTGGAGTATATCATCACGCTTCAAGTTTGGGTCCGTCAATTTCTGTAGGAATCCTCAATTTTTGCACTCCTCACTGCATCACCGCCACTCATCACCACATCACCGCCACTCACCACCGATCTCCGCCTCTGTTCCGGCCGACCACCAATATGCCAGCCAAGCAATTCCGTTCATCCGGCCCTATCATCGCTAGCTCCTCGTCCTCCGTAGAAATCTCCAACAAGTTCGTCTCTCGGGAAGCCCAAGAAAGGTACGAACATGCTCGAATCCATCGCAATCCTATTGTCGAGCGTGGCTTATCTTTGGACTGTAATGAATTGGTTGCTTTGGGATTATTAAGAGGAAATGGGCCGTGTTTTTCCGAGTGCCCGAACCCGCTATTATTCCGGTGGTTCGGGAATTTTATGCTAATTCCCTTTCCCGAGAGGATTCGAAAGCTTTTGTCCGAGGCAAACTTGTATCGTTTGATGCAGATATATTGAATAGATTGTTTGATACTCCTGCTGTGGATGATAGTCAATTTAGGAGTTTTAAGGCTAATCCGGACTATTTTTTGATGTTGAGAGAGTTGTGTTATGCGGGAGTTCATTGGCACGATCCTCTCCGATTCACTCATTTTTCGGAGAGATTTTTGAAGCTTGAGCCGGCGTTGTGGTATGCTTTCATTGCCCGACGACTTTTACCCATGCTCCACACTGTTGATGTGCAAGCCGATAGGGCTATTCTTGTTTATGCTATCACGAAGAGGTGGCCGGTTGATGTGGTCATTCTTGTCCACGATTCCATTCTATATTCGATACGGACTCCGACGGTGGGCCTCTACTTTCCCCACATCATCACAACATTATGTCGCCAGACGGGCGTGCAGTTTAGTCCAGATGAGGAGTGGCTCCCGCCTTTCAAAACCATAGATGAGCAGCTTGCTACTAAAAAGCAAGCGAAGCGCAATTTGGAATTCTATAGCGGTCAGCAGCATGTTGGGAGCTCCTCTAGCAGTCGACCACCGCCTCAGCCCTCTCCTGCTCGCCGCACAGCTCAGGACATGGCCGTTGAGAGCTCTGCTTTCAACCACTATGCCATGGATTATTTTCAGGCCACTTCCACTCATCTAAAGAATGTGGAAGAAATTATGAGTAGCATGGCGATGCAGTTGGGACTTGATACATTGGGCTTTTGTGCGGCACCTCATTATCCACCTCCATTCCCATTCCAGTCTACCATGCCACCCCAGTTTGCTCCGGATGCACCGCAGGATCCCTCCATTCCATACGACGAGGATGATTAGTCACCAGGGGAGTCACTTTTTATGTTTTGTGCATTCTGTTTTCTGTTTTGCATTGCATTTGTTCGTTGTTTCTTTGTTGGTCTTATGATTGTGTATCTCTGAAGCATTGAGGGCAATGCTTTAGATAAGTTTGGGGGGTGTTTAGTTGTTTAGTTATCGTGTGTTGTGTTCATTCTGTTTGCATTTATTCTGTTCATTAGTTGCATCTCGTTCGTATACATAGCATTTCATTTTGTTTCTTGTGTGTTGAGTCAAGAAAGAATTGGATAGCATGGCCAATGATGCAGCTGTTGTTGCTCTATTTTAAAACTGTAATCCATGACCGTCTGCCTGTCTGACCAATTTGAACTGGTGAAACCAGTTAGATGAATGATCTCTGATATACTCTGTGACTTGTGCTAGAATCTGAGTTTGAAAAATGCAAACATAGAGATGATTGAGGCGTTGTTGGGATTTTTGGGCCTAATTTTCTTTGAAGTACTTATCTCTAGTTGCCCTTTTGAGCCTACACTTATATGAGTACATGAGGTACATTTTCTGGTAAATTTTGATGATCATCGTTCACTGTTGATGATTATTTGTTTCTGCACTGATTGAATTTGTATGAGTTGATGGTGAATTGAAACGTGTCTAGAACTAGTTCGAACACTCTTCGAGGCGCAATACGGGCAAAACTGTAATTAGGGATGATTTAGGAAATTTTTCTGTGAATCGTTTGAGCCTTTCAAGCTACCCACTGATACATTCTATCCCTAGTACCTTCTTTGAGCTTTAATGAAATTGAATGACATGCATGAAAACATGTGGTAAACCCCCATTCGTCATCTTTTTCACGGACCTACATTCACTACCAACTACTAGCTTAAACACTAATTCCCACCTTAAAAGGATTAAATTGCATGTGTGAATGATATATCCTCCTGAATTTGAATTTGAAGAGTGGAATGATTTGAAAAATCAATTAGAGAAAAAAGTAGTGGTGAAAAAGAAAAAAGAAGAGAGTTGATAGCATGGGTTAAAAAGGGAAATATGAAAATATGTGAATCAATAGTTTGATGAGGAGATTTGAAATGAAACAAGAAGAAGGAGGTGAATAATAATGGTTAGTTGTAAATTACTCCTTTCTTTGAATTGTTATCCTTCATTTGTAGCCATAAGCCAGACCTAACATTATAAGCTTATTAAGACCTCTTGACCGAGTCACAGTTGCCCAATATACTAGTGGAGAAGAGTTGTGAGAATTTAGCATATGGATTGTTGATAGACACTATTGATGAGTATGAATTTTTAATCAAAACACGCACACACTATTTTTCTTTGTATTAAAATGATTGTGGGTGTGTTAATACCATCTGTTTGATCCCCGTGATACCTTAAAAAGTCCTCATGATATATGAATGTGTGGATTGGATTTGGATGATGGTACTTTGAAACATGAGTTGAAGAGATTATAAGTTTATGCGGTGAACTAGTTGATTTATAAACTTTTACGTGTTAATAGGTTTGATGTGATTGGATGTGAAATTATTGCTGAGGCCATAGCTCCATAAGTATTTCTTGATTCTTGTTGTGTGTTTGTTTAGTCTTGCTCGAGGGAGAGCAAGGTTTAAGTTTGGGGGTGTTGATAAGTGTGTTTAGTGTGAATTATTTTGTGTCATTTTATATTTATTTTGCATGCATTTTAGTTATTTTCGTGAGTTTTATTAGTGATTTATGTTATGTGCATGCATTATACTCTCCTGGTTGAATTTTGTAGGAAAATAAGCAAATTTGAGGATTTCTGTGCATACAAGCCGCGCGCGCGCGTGCGCAGAAGAAGATTCCAGTGGCAGCCAAGACAAGGCGCGGGCGGGCGAGCTCCAGCCCCGCGCGCGCGCAGAAGAGATGACCAGAGAGCTTACAGGGAAGCCGCGCGCGAGACGTTAGTGGACGCTGTTTTTTAAAGCTGCGCGCGCGCGAGCTATCCAAGGCGCGCGCGCATGTCCGTGAAACCTAATATTCGAGAATTTGAGTCAGATGAGGATTCCAATTGGCGCGGCCCTATAAATAGAATATTTATGCTCTTTTTACAGACTTTTGGTCTTTTTGAGTACGGGCAAAGCTTACGGCGGCTGTGGAGCGAATTTCTTCAGATTTTCTCCTATTCTAGTATTTTTATTTTATGATTTTAGACTTGGTTTATTTAATCATGTTTATTAGTGAGTAGTAGTTTTTATTCGATCAAGGCCACGTGATTGGGCCAGACAATTTATGTATAGAACTCGTTTGTTTATTTGAGATTTTCAGACTTGATTTACTTTATTGTTTATCGAATTCATATTTGTCTTGTGAATTTCTTGGCCAGCTATTTGCTTGTATGTTAATTGATTCCAATTCGACAGAGGAGGTTTCGATTTTGATCACTTCGATAATCAACATAGTGTAAAACTGACTAAAAATAGAATTCGGTTTCATTATGCGATTTAGGTGTTTACTGAATTTTCACAGTTATTTATGCATTCAAATTTGATTAGAATTACGAAAGATTAGTTCATCAATATTTGAATAGGTTTGATTGTTCTAGAAATAGTCCTTCGAATAAATTAGGAAAATTCCCGTGAATTGAGATTAAGTCTGATGTCTTAGATTTATTGCCTGTTACATGAATTGTCTGGTACCTACGTGTGTCCTTGATCGAATTTTTCCCATATTTGAATTAAGCCAAATTTTCAAGCTGCGTTTTAATTAATTTGATTTTAATTGCAATTTTATTTATTAGTTAAAAATTTGAATCATCTTTATTCATTAGTCTAGATTAAGTAGAAATAAATATATTTTGGTAATCATATATTTACAGTCCCTGTGGGTTTGACATCTGGACCTTTGTCAATTTTATTATAATTTGACCTGGTTCGCTTGCCAGTAGAATTTATTTATACCGATTTAGCCGATCAGTGATTGTACCTAGATTTTTGATCCGAGTGGTCACAACACTTATTGGCGCAGATTATTAGCATGACTTTCAGATGACTTGTAGTGACCCTGCATTAAATCATCTAATAACTGAAAACTAATGACATGCATTAAAATTAATTAAAACATGATTATTTAACATAATAAAACGTGCGGAAACATAATCCATAATTTACATAACAAAGCTTAGTACAACAGTTAAAGACTTATTCTAGTAGTGATACAACAAAATCGAATAAACTTAAAATAAAACTGTCTGAAATATTATACAGCTAGATCGAATCCTATTGTATAACATTAACCCCTGAAAGCTCCGGCTCCCCTAGTCCTGCCTTGAAACACCAGCTCCGTCCATCCTGCGACCTTCCCCGTGGAATGGGGTGTCGAAGATAAAAACTATGATGTGAGCGACTAACGCTCAGTATATGTATATGATGCATGCAACCGTGATGACTGGTAAAGGGTCATCTGATAAGTCATGCTCAGTACAGGCGCCACATGAGTGTTGTAACCACATGGATCAACTTTTGGGTACAACCACACTCGTCTAGAACACCAGAGTAGTCAGACATACATGTCTCCGACGTCGCGATACTCTCAGTGATAGACTATCAAGTATAGAGATGAGCGGCTCTATAATCAGGGTATAACAAGGTACAGACTCAACGTGTATGTGCACATGATATATGAATATGGAAAGCGGTAAAACATACATCATGCCACATAATAATTCCAAGTAAATGCAACATATAAACATGTATACTCGCTGGCAATCTCAGTCAATGTGTAAGACCCGGGGATTATTTAATTTTAATCCGAGAATATTTAATTTAGGAATATTTAGAGTTTAGAATTAAATTCTAATATTCTTAAATGAATAAGGATTGAAATTGAATTAAATCACTTTTTCGGGACTGAATTGCAAATAGCCGAAAGTGCAGGGATTAAACTGCAATTATGCTATATATATCTCATTTTCATGTGATTTATCATCATTTATACGTGGATATCAAAAAAGAAGGCAAAGGCACGACTGAACATCATGTCCACGCCATTTTTGTCCCTTCAAAGCTTCGTTAATTCGCGATCCGGCCGTCAGAAATTCAAAATAATATATATATGCGATCACCGCTTCGAGAGCTACATTTTGGTACAAGTTTCATGCACTTTTCTTGTACTTTATTTTTATGTTGAAGATGGAATTTCATAAGTTTAAGATATATACATATATGAGCTGTACCTGTTACGTATTCACAGACGGTTTGGAAAAAGACTATCATTCGGATTTTCTATGATTTATTGAAGCTATTTCAAAAATTCCCAAGTTCTGAATTATGTTGGGTCGTGTATGTTTATTGCTGATTTGAGGAAGATTTATGTCGTATATGATTGTGAGATTTGTTTGGATATTGTTTCGGTTATCGATTTGTAGCTGTTACGCCGCTGATTCGCAAAATTTCAAGACTTTGATATTACTGCTTGAAAGAAGCCTGGTTTGAGTTTCATTCTGATCTTGTTAGCTACTCTATATGTCATTTCATCTTTGTATCGATGTTTGCCTAACTCGAGATCTCCGATTCGAACTGAGAAGGATTTGAAGCAAGGTTTGCTAGCATTTGAATTTGAGATTGAGTTGAAAATTGAGCAGCCTTTTGATATGAATTCATTGATTATATTTTCAGATTTGAAGTATTTTCTGACTCGTCATTGAAAGGTATAAATGACCGCGAATCCAGATGAGATAGAACACTCGAAATCGATATGATTTTTGAGTATTCCCTTGTTAATCACATACTTGCTTGTTTATATGTGTCTTTGATGAATATGTTGTTTTGATTGCTTATGTGATTATATGTTCAAGGTTTTTCATAGTCATTAATGCATACAGATTATGTTGCATTCATCTTGAACTCCAACCTAAAAATCATAGAGGGCTGAAAGGCCTAGAGTGCATATGACTTTTGGAGGGCTATAGTTGAGTGGCACGAAATGTAGACTTAATTCCAGAGCTAGATGACTCACTATAGTTGCACCAAAGTCGGAGAAAATAAAATACTTGACTTCACCTCGATTGGGTGAGTTGGTGATTGATTAAGATTTTATTCCCTCGGGATCCCAAGAACCTAATTTCTATTGATATCAGATTTGATAGCCTCTTTTTGAAACATGCATTGCATTCACGTTTATTATCTCGAAATTTATGTTATTTATACTGGGATTTATTCTCACCGGAGTTTTCCGGCTATTGCTGTGTTTTATATGTGTGCATGGCAATAGGTGGGGCAGGAGCTGGTCAGAAGCGACAGGGATAGCTTGAGATAGAGTCTTAGCATGTGAGAACTCGGGTTTTAGCAGAACGACTTGTACTTTGAGTTGGTTAAACATTTTATAAATGATACAAGAACTTTGTATGTTGTTGTCAAGTACTTGTTAGCTTTTATATTATGTTTGTGAGATGATAATATAATGTTAGATAGCATGTCTATTATTTTGTAGCTTGACAAGGATTATATATACATGTTGTGTTTAGAAATTCAGACATGTAGATTGCTATAATATGTTTAGAATCCATGTGTAATGATGAATTATGCCATGTTCCAAGTTTTTACAGCAAAAATATGTTCTGCAGATTTTCTGGAATTAGAGCCTGCTCGATCGTGTGAACTCAACCAATCGAGCGCGGCTTTAAATTCCAAAAACAGAGACTCGAGCTTTTGGGCTCGCTCGATCGGACGATATCATCCGATCGAGCGAGGCCAAATATGTTTCGGACCCGAGAGCTAATGATTTTAGCTCGCTCGATCGGGTGAGTTTATCCGATCGAGCGAGGTGTTGGATTTTTTTAAAAAAAAAATTTAGCTCTTGGTTTAAGATTCCTTTATTACTTGGTTACTTGTTTTATTAATCATTAATAACCCTAAGACGAGATTAGCAACCCGAGGTCCCCACAACAGGTGGTATCAGAGCGTAAGTTTCTGGATTAAGATAGAAGTTGATGAGCGGGGTAGATTGAGTCTGTCTGATTACTTTATATTGAATGAGAATACATTATGTATCTGCTTATATGCATTATATGCGAGCATGCTTTATATTGCAAGATTTATGTGATTGCATGAGTATGTGCTCTCATTTCTACTGCATGCTCTATATGCAATATGATTCCAGATTATCCTCGACCAGATCCTGAATTCTCATGAGAACGCATGAGAATGCTAATCAGAGAAGGATGGAATAAATTGAAGAATATGATATTTTGTTATGCACTAATATGTTTGAAAATCAGATATGCCTCCCCGTAAAGCACCGATCACGAGACAGACATTGGCTGTTCCCCAGGACGAACTAGCACCAGTACCACCGCCAGTTGCTGAACCTCAGAATGCACAGGGTAGTACATCTGTTGATTCTATGGATGCTACTACTACTCCGATGGAAACACTATTGAAATGATTTCAGTCGTTCAAACCACCAAAACTGAAAGGAACAGAAAATTCAGTTGATTGTGAGAATTGGCTAGAAGACATTGAACAACTATTTGACTCGCTTGATTATTCTGATGATCGTCGTATCCGACTTGTAACACACCAACTTCAGGAAGTTGCTAAAAGTTGGTGGATTACTACAAAATGAGCTTTGGAACATTGAGGTACGACTATCACCTGAACTGTCTTTAAAACTGAGTTCTATCAACGTTTATTTCCAGTCTCCTATAGGAAATATAAGGGTGCTGAATTTGCCAATTTGAGACAAGGCAATTTGAATATTGAAGAATATGTGGCCAAATTTTCAAGTCTTTTGAATTTTGCCCCACATATAGCAGCAAATGATGAATCTATGCCAGACCAGTTTATCAATGGCCTCAATCTAGATGTGTTTACCTTAGTGAACAGTGAACGAACCAATACCTTTGCTGAAGCACTGAATAAAGCTAAGGGATCTGAAGCTGGTATATTGAGACAAAGAGGAGCACCGTTCATTCCACAGCCATCTCCACAGCCAGTATCAGCATCAGTTCCACAGAATCCGCCCCAGTTTCAGCAACCATCTCCCAAATTTGAGGGAGGAAGCAGTGGTAGAAAGGATTCTAGATTCAGGCCTAAAGGGAAGCAATTCAAGAAGGTAGGCAGTAGTTCTTCTAGTTCTAGTGGACAGAGGCAGTTTGGTACAGGGCAGAGAACTAGTGATTCAGGAGTGTTTTGTCGTAAATGTGGCGGACGACATGCTATTGATCAGTGCAGAGGTGTGTCAGGGAATTGTAATATTTGTCGCCAACCAGGTCACTATGCCAAGGTGTGTCCTCAAAGAACAATAGAATGTGCATCTGGTGCAAGTTATTCTTGACCAGCATCTCAGGCAAAAATAAAATCAGTGCATTCATTTCAGTCTCAGCAACAGACCAGAGCAGGAGGAAGCCAGACTGTGACTCAACCTCCTAGGCAACAGGCAAGAGTATTTGCATTGACTGAGGAGCAGGCACAGGCAGCACCTAACGATGTCATAGCAGATAAGTGCTATATTTATGGTTATCCTGCCTATGTTTTGATAGATACAGGTGCGTCACATACATTCATATCTAAAAAATTTGTTATGATGCATTATTTATCGTCTGAGCCATTGCCTATTGTTGTTTCTATTTCTTCACCTTTGGGTGAAGGTATTGTATCTGTTAGAATGATTTGAAATTGTGCACTACAATATGATGGAAACATGATTGATTTGGATTTCATATTACTTGGATTATCAGATTTCGATTTCATTATCGGTATAGACATGTTAACCAAGTACAGGGCGACTGTAGATTGTTTTCAGAAAGTGGTCAGATTTAGACCAGAAATGGCAGCTGAATGGAAATTCTATGGTAAGGGTTCTCGAGCCAAGATCCCTTTGATATCTGTGTTATCTATGACCCATTTATTGCCGAGAGGTGCAGAAGGATTTTTGATTTATGCAGTCGATGTATTGAAATCTAGTCCAGCAGTGACAGATATTCCGGTGGTGCATGAATTCGCTGATGTATTTCCTGATGAAATTCCTGGTTTACCTCTAGTTCGAAAAATAGACTTCAGCATTGAATTAATGCCAGGTACGGAACCGATATCTAAAGCTCCTTACCGAATGGCACCTATTGAATTGAAGGAGTTGAAGGATCAGTTGGAAGATTTGTTGGCCAAAGGGTACATTAGACCGAGAGTTTCACCTTGGGGCGCTCCGATACTTTTTGTACGAAAGAAGGATGGTTCTATGCGGTTGTGTATTGATTATCGTCAACTGAACAAGGTAACGATAAAGAATAAATATCCACTGCCTAGAATAGATGATTTGTTTGATCAGCTACAAGGTTCAGCTATCTATTCAAAGATTGATTTACGATCCAGATATCATCAGCTGAGAGTACGAGATGAAGATATCCCTAAAACTTCTTTCAGAACAAGGTATGGACATTATGAATTTATTGTCATGCCTTTTGGTTTAACCAATGCTCCTGCAGTATTTATGGGATTGATGAATAGAATATTTCAGAAATACTTGGATGCCTTTGTCATTTTTTTTATCGATGATATCTTGATATATTCCAAGAATGTGCATGATCATGCTGAACATCTCCAAATCATCTTACAGACTTTGAGAAATGAGAAATTATATGCCAAGATATCAAAATGTGAGTTTTGGTTGAAAAAATTTGTGTTTCTTGGGCATATCATTTCAGGTGATGGCATTTCAGTGGATCCAAGTAAGGTAAAGGTTGTACTTAATTGGCCTAGACCTAAATCAGTGCCAAAAATACGGAGTTTTATGGGCTTAGCAGGATACTATCGTCGATTTATCAGAGATTTTTCCAGCATTTCCAAGCCTATTACGCAATTGACTCAGAAAAATAAGCCGTATGTCTGGACTGAAGCTTGTGAAACGAGTTTCTTAGAGTTGAAGAAAAGGCTTACAAGTGCACCTGTCTTGACGATTCCATCAGGTACGGGTGATTTTGTTGTATATTGTGATGCTTCTCACAAGGGTCTGGGTTGTGTGCTTATGCAGCATGGTCATGTTATCGCTTATGCTTCAAGACAGTTAAAGTCGCACGAGACTCGGTATCCTATCCATGATTTGGAGCTTGCCGCTATCGTCTTTGCATTGAAGATATGGAGACATTATCTTTATGGTGAGAAGTTTGAAATATTTTCTGATCACAAAAGTTTGAAATATATGTTTTCGCAATCAGAATTGAATATGAGACAGCGTAGATGGTTAGATTTACTGAAGGATTTCGATTGCGAGATCAAATATTATCCAGGAAAATCTAATGCAGCTGCAGATGCCTTAAGTAGAAAGGTATGTTCATTATCCTTATCTACGATAGGTGTATCCCAATTGGTGGAAGATTGTTGTATTTTTGGATTAGTATTTGAAACAGATATGCAGCCTATCAGAGTTTGTGCTATGAAAGCTGAGACAAAATTGTTGATACGAATCAAAGAAGCACAGAAAGTGGATCAGAATATTCAGAAATCGATTGAGATGGTCAGATCTGGACATCAATCTGAATACCCTGATATATCCCTGTAGTCACAGTCATTGTCATTAAGATGATCGTCGAAGATTCGACTTATATAGGTTCCGGTAGTTTTGGCCAAGGAGGATGATTGAGTATGAGACTCCAGACATAGCACAGGACTGGGTGAATGTGTGGGATGCCGTTGTCCATCATGCTTTGACTTGGGAAGGCAGCTCTGAAGATTCTCCACAAGCAGTTGGAGAAATTGTCAAGAAGATCCTGTCTCATCTACCAGATATGGACCCCACAATATTGAAAGGATCTGGTATATTGGTAGGGTCTTGTAGATCTTGGGAGGAACAACATCTTCTTGAAGTTTGCACTGAAGAATAATGGAGGCAGTTAGCAACCTCACGTTCAAGATCAAATGATATCAGGATGATTACGACTGTTGAGTTGTATAGGTTATCTTCCCAATTTAGTAAGAATTTAAGTACTGTATCAAGATTGCTGTATTGAGTATTTCGGTTGCAAGTATTTGAATCATCTGTACTATTGTTTCCAGACACATGATGTATCTATTAATTGCATATCTTTTGGTGTGATTTGATTTGATTTGAGTTTTAGTTTTTTTTTGTTTTTGTTACTTTGGGTAGTAACAAGATTTGTACAAATCCTAGATACTTGGCTGGGGTAGATAGTGCGGTGAACTACTTTCACGATAGTATCGATTTGGGTGTGAATTCTAATTTCCCAAACTGATGGTACTGTAGTAGTTTACCCCTGATTCTTCTAAGTCAAATTCAGTTGAGGTTGGTCACTTAATTGTTTCCTTATCGCATATCGTTGCTAATTGGGAAACAAATATTATGTGCGGAAATATGCCAACTAACAAATAGAACTTATGATCGAGTGTTTTTTATTAAAACAATGAGTGAGTGAAAGGGCTAGACTGAAAGTAAGATTACACAATAATTTATTTTTGGATGTTTAGATCTAAATCTATTACGTCACCCTTCTTCCACCTCAGATGGATTCACTCTAGAAGAATTTGACTATTACAATACCTTGCAACAACTTAATCCAAAACTAAGACTTACACTCTACTGCCTGTCTCATAATTTCTAGACTCAAGAACTTAGTCCTCGACTGATTCTTGTTACAATGAGGGTTGCAACGCCTCAACTGATAGATAAAATGTAAACGCTTGTATTACAACTCAACACTTAAGCACATCATGATCCTTATTGATATGATGCACTAATATGCTTGCTCATGTTCTTTGGCTCTCTTTATGTGAGCTTTTTCTTCTTTACTAAGTGTTTGTGGGTAAATTGAAAGTGTTCAGCTTTCCTCTGATAACTTGAATATATACGCGAGTTATTTTCTGAGTAGCTGGATGCTGTTTCAAGAATCCCTGATATGTATTTATACTTGATGGGCAACGATTCTTTCAAATTCAAATTGAAGTCATTAACTTGTCGTTTCCTTGCACATTCTCTAACATGATATGTTAGGATCGGATTCGAACTTCACAAATATATTTTTGATGAATAGTTTAAAGTCTAAAACTTTTCTTGCGAAAACAACTGATGTTAAGCAACTATTTTCTAATCTCTCTCGTGTGTCGATGTTAATTGGCCAACAAATATATGTGCGGAAATAGGCCAAATAATATGTTGAACCGATATAATATGGCTATGGCAGAATATAAATGGGACATATATGCTTATGGATGTTCGCAGATAAAACTCTTACGTCACCTCTTCTTCTGTGAGGAAAGATCCACTAGAAGACTTAGGCTCATACAACGTCTTGTATACAACCCACTTCAATCGCATGACTTATCCTTTCCTAGATCGAAACTCCTAGCATACACCCAAGTTAAGACTACTTGTCCTAACCATTAAAATACAGTGATGAATGAATCCTTGGATTCAAAAAATATATCAACTCCTTATGATGGATAACGGAGAGTTGATCTTTGCCTGTTTATGATCCTCAAATGATCTGATATAAATCTTTTAAGTGTGGGAAAAACGAGCAGCACTTGATGATTCTTTTATGAGTGCTCAAAAAACATGTATTCTGTAATGTAACATTTTGTATTTGCATCTGTGTTTTGTGTATCCTCTTATTGTCTCTCTTTTTGTTTCACTCTTCTCCTTCTGTATATATAGTAATCTTTGCAAAGGTCATCTTGACATAAATGTATGTCTCTTATTTGTGTCTTTATCTTAATAAGTCATGATGAAGTTGCTCATTTTTCAATGAATTTGTCTGGATCTTCAAACGGTCTGTATTTTAAATTCATCTTTGAGCATTTGGATGATATGATCCAGTTTTTTTGGTTAAAATAAATCCTTAACTTTTATGGATATGAGCTGGTTAAATGAACTGGTTATCTTTGACTGTTTCTTGAGCTGCATAGTCTTCAGTTGCATATCTGAACTGTTTTTCTACAGCTGGACAATTAGTCTGCTTCAACTATTTTGCATATGTCTGAACTGTTTGCCTCGACTGCTTTGTCTCAACTTCTTGTTTCAACCGTATCATCTCGACTACATCAATATATCTTTATATTTTGTCAAATACCAAAACTTTAACCCAACAATATCCCCTTTTGGGTTTTTGACTTAAATCTAAGCATTTTTAATTCTATAAATATATATTCTTAAAAATCTCAAATTTTCTTTTTGACAATTCCCCCTTACTATAATAATCTTGTATTAATAGAATTCTTCACAATCTCTTTGATTTCTTTTCTTGAAAATTTTCGCTGATATAAACATCTCATTATTCTATGTAAGAAATTTAATATACCTCTTCAACTTCCTGGAATGATATTTGGAATATGTAGCATATATGACTTTTCATATACTCAAAATTAACCTATAAATTAATAAGCATTTCTCAATTATTATCACAACAAATATATCATGGATGAAATCATCAAGGAATATAAATCAGTTGTAGCAAAAAAAATTTGTCCTTGCGGGCAAAGTTAAAAATGCTCAAGATTCATAAAGTCACGCCTTATTCTTTTGTAATAGCTGGAAGATTGGTTAGGATTGAGGCGAAATTCAAAATGCGGCTTGAAGTTTCTCGATTCGAAGATATTTTTCTACCAAAGAATGTTTTCATTATTGAGCATATGAAGGAGCTTCAAACTATAGAAAAATTTTCCCGCTCTCTTTTAATCTTTCAGATACATCAACTGGTGAACTAACCACTAGTTTGTATTATTGGACAGTCGCCGTGTATCTGGAAATTTATATTATTAAGAATGATATATAATAAAATTATTATATTTACCTATCTTCTTCACATTTAATTTAATCCAAGCAGTTATAGTTCTCATTTTTCTATACATTTCCTCGATCTTATGAAATTCTAATGAAACTAATTAATATTTTAAACTATTCATATTCTATAATCAAATCTATAAATTGATTCAAATATCATATAACATTTCAACAAGATCCTAGAAATTTTATCATGGATGCCATTATCAAAGAGTATGAAAATATTATTGATCAAAAGCTATTTTCCCTCGAGATTAAACTAAGTATGATGAAGAAACATAAAGTCCATATCCTCCAGTCATAGCAGCAAGACTGACTAGGATAGAAGCAAAGTTCATGCAAAAAATTGATGCTTCCAGCTCGAAGACATCTTCTCATCAGAAGGTGTTTTTCATTTCAAGCTTCTAAAACATATGAACAAATAAATGAATGAGTAAAGAAAGCTTGGTCTTGATTTTGGCGCAATCCAGTAGCTCTATAATGTGCTTCGTAAAGCTCTTTTAATAATCTGGTGATCTTCTTGATAAAATAAGAATTCTCCCTTATCTGCAGTTCACCCTAAATATGATAATTCTCTTTCTTTTTTATAACTAAAAATACTCAACACAAACTGTTCTTTAGTACCCAAAATTTACGTGGGTCATTGATTGATTAGTCCTTTGGGAACCCGAACTTGAATCAATTTAATAGATCGATTGTTTGTTGTATCCCATAAAATTCTTGCTTTGTTTCGTGTGTGATTGTGAGATAAACAATATGTATCAGACTTAGAATAATAAGAATATTTATGATGAAATCTATCATGTGTTCTTGCATCATAACCCTATCTATATCTTCATTGAACTTGTCTATTATGTGACCTATGATTTCCATTCGTTCAAATTTGACTAGATTTTTAGTTTTGATTTTCATATGAACTATATGGAACATATCCAATTCCAAATTTTCTTGTATTACTCACTCTTTCAACTGTTTCATCCTTCTGCATCAATGTTCCATGTTTAACAAAATGAATATATTTTCCTTTACATATATTCAATTTTGGTTTAGTATTAGCTTTTGAACTCCTAGCATCTTCTTTGAATCCTAGACCAGTTTTATCATTTTCTGATCTTTGCAGTTCATGTATAGTGCTTAAAGTAGTTGAAGATTTGTTCCAAGTTTGAATCAGCTCAGATAATTTCAAAATTTCTGATTCTAACTGTTGTTTTCGACTTGTAATGCATTATTCTTAGATCTATGCATGATAATTTCTGCCTCTAAATCAAAATTATTTGACAGTTTATTTTGCTCTTCTTTAAATTTCTCAAATGCTAAATGTAACTTATGATATTCATCTACCATTTTGTGTAGTGCATTAGCTAAATCTTCTCGTGTAAAATCATTAGAATTAGAACTTAGTACCTGTTCAATGTAGATGAATGAGTACTTATATGTTTGCTTGAAGAATATTGATCCTCATGAGCCATAAAACATCTATCTTCTTCTTCATTTAATCTTGATGAAGAACATGATTCTTCAACATCTTTTACTAAAGTAAACTCGGCTTGCTCAGGTTTTTCAATGATAACTTGTTCAACAAAAGTCTACCATATATTCTTGGCTGTAGAATATGTTTCCATGTTCTTCATTGAACATTTATCCATTGTAGTATTCCAGAAACTTTTTGCCATTTCTCCAAAATCAGCCATATAATAATGTTCAGAGACGAGAAAGAAATCGCTCTGATACCACTTGTTATGATCGGATTCGAAATGCTCAAATATATCTTTGATGAACAGTTTAAAGTCTAAAACTTTTCTTGCGAAAACAGCTGATGTAAAGCAATTGTGTTCTAATCTCTCTCGTGAGTCGATGTTAATTGGCCAACAAATATATGTGCGAAAATAGGCCAAATAACAAATTTATATGATATAATATGGCTATGATAGAAATAAAAATGGGAGATATATGTTTATGGATGTTTGGTGATAAAGTTCATACGTCACCCCTTCTTCCGTGAGGAAGAATCCACTAGAAAACTTTAGCTTATACAATGTCTTGTATACAACCACTTCAATCGTAGGACTTACTTTTGCCTAGATCGAAACTCCTAACATACAATCAAGTTAAGACTCCTTGTCCTAACCACTAAAATAAAGTGATGAATGAATCCTCAGATTAAAACAATATATCAACTCCTTATGATGGACAACCAAAAGTTGATATTCGCCCTTTTATGATCCTCAGATGATCTGATATAAAGCTTGTAAGTGTGGGAACAATGAGCAGCACTTGAAAATTCTTTTATGAGTGCTCAAACAACATGTATTATGTAATATATCTTTCTGTATTTGCGACTGTGTTTCGTGTATCCTCTTATTGTCTCTCTTTTTGTTTCACTCTTCTCTTTCTGTATATATAGTCATCTTTGCAATGGTCATCTTGACATAAATGTATGTCTCTTCTTTGTATCTTGATCTTTAATAAGTGATGAAGTTTCTCGTCTTTCAATGAATTTTCTTTCTCTTCCAACGGTCTGTATTTTGAATTCAGCTTTGAGCAGTTGGTTGATATGATCCATTTTGTCTTGTTAAAGTGTATATCCTTAACAGTTATGGATATGAGCTGGTTAAATGGACTGGTTTTCTTTGACTGTTTCTTGAACTACATAGTCTTCATCTGCATGTCTGAACTGTTTTTCTACAGCTGGACAGTTAGTTTGCTTCAACTGTTTTGCATATGTCTGAACTGCTTGTTTCAATTGTAGCATCTTGAATGCATCTATATATATTTATATTTTTTCAAATACCAAAACTTAACCCAACATGATAGTACATTGTTGTGCTCTGGCTTTGAGGCTTCAGCTGGGTACGAAAAAGTTTATCCACAAGAGTTATATTGGACAGTCTTGGTCACACAGTCTCTTGGATGGTTGATTCGTTCAGCATGGGTAATTTGGTTTGGCTTTTGTTGAAATAGTTTGGCTCTGAAGGAATGATTCAGTTTAGCTCCCTAAACTAAATTCAATTTACCAATTGAATTTACTCGACTGCTTGATGGTTTCAGTCTGGGCTCTGATCAAAGTCAACTCAGTTTACTTAATGCAGTTTTGCTCGAAAACTTTTCCACTCTTCTTGTTCTTCTTCTTCTTCTTCTTCTTCTTCTTCTTCTTGACAAGATCAGTTCACCACTGTATTCCTCTTATTCAGTTTTGTCAACACCAAACTATGTATGTTACAACAATTTTTTCCTTTTTGGTGTTGATAAAATCTTTGCATGTAACTTCATCTTCGTGCAAGATTCAATTATGAAGTTTTTAAAATCTTGAATTCTTCAATGCTTGACTGATCTTTAGTTTTGTATCTTCAACATCTTAAAAATTTTCTCCCTTTTTGATGTTTTCAAAACTCTTGTCATGTTTGCAGTTCTTTGAATGCATCTTTGCGGAACTCAACTGCTATTTAGTTCTTCCTTCTGAAGAGATTTCTTCAGTTTTACTTGATAGATCTTTTTCACATGTTTTCTTCTCCTGTAGTTTCCTTTTGTGAGTATGAAATTCTCCCTCAATTAATTATTTGTACTCAAAGCTTCAGGTGAGTACGCTTTATCAATTGACCGCTACAACACATCTTCGTTCCCCATCAAGTAACGATTACACTGCAAGATTTATATTGGGAACCGTGTCATCACTGCATATTCTCAAGTGTTCCTGTAGATTTTATGGGAAATAATGAGCTTATGTACGACTCTTCGTATGCTTTGAATATGTCTATAAAAGAGATGCAAGAATCATTTGGTTTAGCTAAGGCATCAGTAATATGAAGATTATGCTATCAACTCAGCTCATAGAAGCACAAAAACAAAAATATGAAAAAATTTGTCTCTGTGAAGATGGATGCTGTCAAGACTAGGGTGAAAATTCTGGTAATAACTCACAACTCTTGGTATTACTCGACCTGACACCCTGATGAAAATCCGTCATCACAAGGTCTCAACCTAAAGAGGTCAAATAACTACTTGTTCTAAGGAAACAACCTAGGACAAACCCAATGCTCTAAAGAAAGAAGTTTAGAACAATATTTTCATGCCTCCTGATCGAATCACATCATCATTGGCACTAACCATAGTCAATCGACTAACTAGGTCCATCCTAGGAAAACACCTAGACTAAAAACATGTCAAGCAGTTACAATCGGCTTACTCAAAACCTATGAGTCACAACAGTTGAACATTAATAAACTATAACCATGCTAAACCTTAGCAAAATTACTGCAGTCGGACACTAATCCACAAATCGCTGGATAAATTTCAGAAAAATAATGCATGTAACATTGTTTCAAGTTTATGTACAATTTCTTTATTACAATCCCATGTAATACAAATTCAGTATCAAAAAATACAATGAAAATGTACAACCAATAACTTAAAATGATACAACTAGTGTTTGATGATTAATTACAACTGAAATAATGTTTACAACAACACAGTATTTAAATCATCGCACTCACCTTGATTTGAGCATGAAGTTTCTCATCTGTCCAAGCATCGATACAAGCATACTCTGACAGACGTATTTTATTCATGCTTCAAATTTAGAGACTCTCATTATTCAATCGAGTGCGTCACTGTTATATGTGTAACCCCCGATGGATGAGATAAAATCTCTGTGACGATCTCTCCAACTACAAGTGGAGAATCTTCAGAGTAGTGTCATCATGGTCGAACGGTATAGATGAAAGCATCAAGTGTGTCCCAACCAATCATCTGCCACTACCTCTGGCATCTGGTACTCGATCCAAAGCTAGGATCCGCATGAGTAGAAATCTTGAAAACTCGGACACGATCCTTCACTCCTGTCCGCACTTGCTAGAATCCCAAAAGCCAAATCTTTAAAAATCCTGTCGATGATGATAGTCTTCGGGCCACCTAATCGCCTCATCATAAACTATTTTATGGTCTCATCAACCTACAAGTATAACACAAAGTCTCATTACTATATCTCAAGTCTCCTTGCATGTTGTTCTGAAATCAATAAATATAGCGACCCAACCCTGGTCCACTACCTAATCAGAGTTTATAGCATAAATAAGCATGAAATTAAAATAAATACATAAATTTGCTGCGGAAGTCTTAAATAAAAATGGCTCGGCAGAATAAAACCGACTAAAAAAATTCGATATAAAACCCAATCAAATAATTAAGCCTAAGGACAGATAAAACCTATAGCTAATCCTGCTGCCTCCACGATCACTGGCCACTCCAAGCTACTTGGTACACAACCTGTACATGTATCTGCCTCGTCGAATGTGGTGTCTAGACATACAAAAAACATTGGACATGAGCGAATACGCTCAATAAGAAAGTACGGGTAAACATACAAACACGATGCATGCAAATGAATGTGACAAGGTATCCATATCTGGGATAACTATTATACAAACTGCTCAGAATGGCGCCTAGGATATGAGTGGTACAACTCGAGAATCAAACCACCGAGTACACTCCTCATTCCTACCGGACGTGGACCATATCCTACAGATTCCAGTGCCAGCTAACCCGTCGGTTGCGGTGTGCTCGACATAGACCATCCAAACAGGGCTACGCGACCCTACATGTCTCATCTCAAAATATTTACATGCTCAATATGATGTGAACATGACACAATATAATCCATGCAAAACATAGCACATAAATGCAACACATAAGCATGCATACCCGCTGGATATCTCAGTCAGTACTTACGTACCTTATTAAAGCAGTCATAGCAGTCCCACTCTAGGTTCCAAGCCTATATCCAACTCTACAATGCAAACACTCATGCATAAATATTTAAGTTCTAAAAGCCTTAACTAAGATATTTCATACTTCTAAATAGTTTAAGGAGATCATAGCTATACCCACGTTCGTCGTCAGCCCGCTGATGGCGACTTCCTCAAAACTTAGGAACATCTCCGCTACGACGCCGGAATCACTCCGCTACTTTCGGATTCCAAATAGAATGCCTAGAAATCCCTAGATCTGACTAGAAAGGCCAAGAACGAGAGAGAGAAGAGAATTTGGTGCTCTTAGAAAATATCTCGGCTGCCCCTTATATAGACAATGATTGGACCGTCCGATCCATAGTTTGGATCCTCTGATCCTGATCGGAGAATCCGAACCCTCCGTCCGAACTCCCTCAGCCAACCACGTGTCTAGCTTCTAGAGAACGCCTTCCAAAATGAGTTTGGAGCCTCCGATCCACCTTCGGAGCGTCCGAAGTCCCATAGGTGACGTCATCAATGACGTATTATTCTCGGACAATTGGCAATGCAAGATCGGAGCCTTCGATCTAAGTTCGGACCGTCCGTACTCTTCAGAGCTTCCGATCGAAGTAACTTGCATCCGTTCCTTGTTCGGATCATCCGAACCTGGTTCGGATCGTTCGATCCCTCGGAACCTTCTCGACTATTTCGAGTGTTTTGGATCCACTTCTGGACTTCGTTAAATCATCTGGAATTTTCTTAATCATGTTTTTACTTAATCTAAACATGATCATTTGATTAATTACAATTAATCCTTAATTCCAAACACGGGTCACTAAATTATCCTCATTTAAAAGATTTCATCCTCGAAATCAAGGGTAATTCCCGAGAACGTACTAAAGATCGTTACTTGCTCGTATGCTCGAATGGCTTTTGTCACACTCAGAATTCTTGTCACAATCCATGCAAGCTTCATAAATGCGGAACCACATTAGCATTTCCGAAACTCATTAGTTTGGTTCTCGCAGAAACTAAAAACTGTTGCGCTACTCTTCGAAGGTCGAACCTACTTGACTCTCAGGTATCCATTTTGTCCTCAAGGCGTATCTTTTCGAGATTCTCCTACTGAGCTCACACTCGTAACTTTGGGCATTGATCTTGTACCAATTGACCACGAGCATCCTGATTTCTCAAAATCACGATCCAAAGGAAAATATTATACAGACAAATCCCACGTTATACCCTAACTGGTTCGCGACATTCGTCGAATCACTTACTAGGTCCAATCCATCTTATTGTTTCAAAAGCTCTCGGTGTAGAATACCTATCCCAACATCGTCCTGATATTGCAAATTATGAATCTCTATTCAATAGAATCCGGTTGACACAAAAATATACTTCAACGTAACTGCTTAACGCGATTTCCAGACTAGTTACCTTCTCATGCTCTCCTGAAACATAACAAGCTTCCCAAGAAATACTGGGAACTCAAACCATCATATCTAGTACATTTCACAGTCTACTTTTCTTAATATAACTCAACACTATGTCATGATGAAACTCTCATCTCATGACAATCATGTCGTAAAGTCCTTCTTGAACCATTGGTCTGCGAAGCCATACATATATGCTGCAATGGTGAGACTAACATTTCTGAAGAATTACGTCACCCCGGTCACAGGTTACTTACCTATGAGTTCCAATTGATGGACTAGTTAAAACTCTCTACATGATTAAGTTATCGTTGGACATCCCCTTGATAGTTATACATACTTGCAATCACTGTAAACACATCAAGACTAAGGCAAGCTCCCACAAAAATGCTCGAATGGGACATTCCGCAGTGCATTGGCATATGGAACGTTTCATATCCCATCTCGAAACCCGACAGTCATTGTATCCGGTATAACCCATCTCAGAGTCCCTGATGACAATTATCATCGTCAATTCGATCCTTACGAGATCTGACCAAATCCCAACATATTCAACATTTAGGCTAACTCATGTTCCTGCTGAAACGCTTCAGCCTTGCCATGAATTAGAAAAGACTACAATCTCCGATGAACACGTCATCCCTTGGAATCGTCACAAGATATTGATCACCAAATTACACTTGAAAATAGTCCACACTTGAAGTAACTGGTCACACATCACACACTTGACTATTGTCTATTTTTTGAAATGCAATATTCTTGGCAAACTGTCCGTATTGATGTGACTCACTGACTGGAAGGAAAAAAATTGCTTTATCACGTTCCTATGAAGTGTTCGAATCCAACGACAATATTTTTGGCTACTAAGTCGATCACCGACTATCTCAGTCATCTCAATGTCATTGCGCATCACATTTTGAAATATTAGTGACAACATCCTGCTAGATCCTAAGAACTAGATCGTAGCTAATGTCACATCCTTCACTCGACCATCGATGTTTACTCGCTAATGTCCATTATCGTTGCCCAATATTTGTTAGACCCAAACACAACGCTATACTTAGACATCATCACAGGAACACTTCATCAAATGTTCGGTTGGCAGTCCTTACCATTTTGCTTTCCATCACCGCCATGGAGCAACACTTAAGGGAGGGAGAGTTGTAACGCCTAGAATTTCGTTCACGCTGAACCGTATGCATAATTAGGAGATTTAATATTTTAAATATAATAAAATAATAATAAAATAAATTAAGGGTTTATATGACTTTTATTTATCCTGATTATGTGTTTTAAATTTATTTAGAATTTTTAATTCGAGTATTTTAAGGTTTATGAATTTTTGAGAAAAATATTATTTTTGAGCGCATAAACCGAACAGTGATCGACCGCGATAAAAGTTTTATTAAAATTTTTGTCATAAAAATTTTAAGAACCTAAAATAATTATTTTAAGGGTTATTTTATAGAAAAAACTTAAGTTTTATATATATAAATATTTTGGAAGCCACATTTTTCATATAAATAGGCCATTTTAAGGCTTTAAGGGAACATTAAAATTTTTGGGCCTTATTATTTCGAAAATTAACATTTTAATGGTCCAAAATATGGGTGTTGGGCTAGGCTTCTTAAAAATATTTACAAGCCCATAAAAAATAATTAGTTGGGCCCATGATCTTATATTTTAAAACCCGTTTGAGAAAGACCCTACTCGGTTTCTTCTCCTTCATAACTTCCTCTGAGAAACAAGAACCCTTGTGCCACCTCACACATTTCACACACATCACACAAAATCTTTTATCAAATTTCAAAATTTTTACGGTTTATCAATCGGCTCGTCGCAAGCTCCATTTCTATGCTTTTATTTTGTTGAATAAGGCATGTTCGATTTCTTTTACCTAACCATTTAGATCGCTATATCATTCCATTTGGAGCTTGAAATCGTGTTTGTGCATTTGCTTGTGGATTTAAACCACCATTTATGCATTGTTTTACGTTTTTTTATGGATGACTCGGTTTCTTCTTGATGCTGGTTTGGCTGGTTCGAATGGTTGTGGGTTGGAATGGCTAGGTGTTTAGCTTGTTGAGGGCTGGCCCGTAGGGAGGACGCTCGGCGGGGAAAGGTCCGATGAAAAGGGGGCGGAGTGGCTGGTCGTGTGCGCAGGTTTTGCAGGAGCGGAAGCTTTGGGCGTGTTCTTGAGGCTGGGACGAGCCATGTGGTACATGGCTTGGGCCGTGGCCGGCCCAGGGTAGTCCGCCAGGACCTTGAGAGATCCTGCCGGCGTTGCTCTGGCCAGGGATGGCCGGAGCCGGGAGGCCAAGAGGTGATCGGCCGAGGTGATGGTGAGACGTGGGCTGGGAAAAATCTTTTGGGCCGTGTGTCTGGGCTTGGGTAGCTGGGTCAAGTCTAGGTCGAGTCTGGGCCGGGTTAGTGGCCCGGGCTGGGTCAGAATATTAGAGTCACAAGTTCGGGTTGGATCTGGGTTATGTTTTTGTTTGGGCGGGACGATGTAGATTAGAGCCCATTATGATTAAATTGTGTAATTGGTCTTGCATAATTTGGGTTGATAATAGGCCTGAGAATTTAGTTATTGGGCTTTAATATTGTAACTTAGGCTTGAACAAAATGTTTAATTGGGCCTGGGAGCTTAAATTATTTTAAAATCAGGTTAGTATTAGGCCTAATTGAAGGGCCAGTTTATTGGGCCTAGTTAATAGAGATTGAGTGAATTAAATCTTGAATTGGGACAAACAATTGCCAATTGGGTAAATTATGAATAATTGGGCTAGTCAAGGTATATTTTGGGACATACTTAGATCCAGGGCCTAGGTTAAGGGCAGCAACTCGAACCAATCGTGCCAAATCAAATAGTCCCTAAATATATATGTAATAGATGTATATGTATATTTGGATATAAATATGATTTTTATGAAAAAAGAAATTAAATATATATTTACGGGATAAATTTTAAGGAAAAATGATATATTTTAATTCATGATTCATGCATATATTTTATGTAAAGTTAATGGCATGTGAATGAAAATATTTTTGGGATAATTCATGTGATTTGTGACAAATACGGGACTGTAGGTCGGGATACCGGACCCGATGACCTTTCCACTCATGATTATGAGCCTTCGGCACCGTAGAGGTTCAGTGACGAGACATAGGAGGCGTAGGGAAACCCCACATATTCGGTGACCCTCGCCGCCACGTACGTTGATTATAGATTGATCAATCGAATTAGGTTATACTTCACTAATATGAACCACAGTAAAGTTTTTATCATTATAACATGCCATGATTATGCTACGTATTTATGTTATGACTATGTTTACGACGCAGTTTATGCATACGATTTTACGATCTTGCATGCATTAGAATCCTCAGGTTATTTTTATATACGATATGTGCTTGCATGTGGTTTTATTTAGTAGTACTCGTTATTAAAGATAGAGCATTCTAGGGCTTTAGGCTCACTAGATCTAAATGGTGTGCAGATGAGTTTGATCCTAGTATTAAAGATGTGGTTCCGACGGGCGGTGAGGGCCTTTGACCATCCGGAGCTGGCTGGCGTACCCGTGACCTTTGCCGCATTTATGTTTTCCACATTATTTATGAAACTTATTTGAGGATTGTATTTATTTAGTATTCCGCACACGTTCACTACTTTCACTTTGTTGTTTGTGGTTTGTGGTTTGGGTTTTTAAACTATGAATTTACGTATTTGACGATATCGTATTTTCGTGCATGGATTTCTTTAATTATTCGAGTGTTTCGAATCGCGAAAATACAATCAATCTATTATATATTATTTTACCTGAAATAAAATATATTTTTATTATAACGCATATAGGTTTGGGCATATATGTGATTAACTTAATTTGAATATATGTATATATATATAAAAAATCCCTGGAGTTACCGGTCGTTTCAATAACCATAGTCAATCAACTAACTCGGTCAATCCTAGAAAAACACTTAGACTAACCATATGTCAAGCAGTTACAATCGGCTTACTCAAAACCTATGAGTCACAACAGTTGAACATTAATCAACTATAATCATGCTAAACCTTAGCAAAATTACTGCAGTCGGACACTAATTCACAAATCGCTGGATAAATTTCAGAAAAATAATGCATGTAACATTGTTTCAAGTTTATGTACAATTTCTTTATTACAATCTCATGTAATACAAATTCAGTATCCAAAAATACAATGAAAATGTACAACCAATAACTTGAAATGATACAACAGTGTCTGATGATTAATTACAACTGAAATACTGTTTACAACAACATAGTATTTAAATCATCGCACTCACCTTGATTTTGAGCATGAAGTTTCTCATCTATCCAAGCATCGATACAAACATACTTTGACAGAAGTATTTTATTCATGCTTCAAATCTAGAGACTTTCATTATTCAATTGGGTGCGTCACTGTTATATGTGTAACCCCCGATGGATGAGATAAAATCTTTATGACGATCTCTCCAACTACAAGTGGAGAATCTTCAGAGTAGTGTCATAATGGTCGAACGGTATAGATGCAAGCACTGTTGGAAAACTGGCGTTCAGATCAATCACGATTGATACCCGGTGCAGCGGAAGTTTAAAATTTTTATCATGGAACAATTCCATGGTGTGGGTATCAACCGTTCAACGATTAAATTATAAGTGTGTGTAAAATTAAATAACAATTATTAAATTTTACCTTCAATCTCGAATCGAGATTATTGGACTCCAACAGATTTCTCTGCTCTTGTTGTCTCTCCCTGGAACCGATGAACTCCTTCAATCAGGTCCACGAATAGAGGTTTAATCCCTCTGATAGATTGCACTAGAAAATCTATCAGAAGTTTTCTGCGAAGAGAATAACGAATTTGATTCGCTTATTCCAGACTGCAATTCAAAATCACAGACCGGAATTTCTCAGACAGAGAGGGAGGGGGCGGCCGAAATATTTGAGAGAAAAGGCTAGGGTTTCGATTTTTCTGTCTCTCAAATTATCACCTGTTGTGTGTAATTTCTGTACTGCAATAACTTATTTATAATGCAGGCCACTAACAGCTTAGGGCCCATTAGTCATAAGTTGAGGCCCGACAAGCAAAGCCCACACGTTCAGAAATTAATATAAAATTCATCGTGACTCCGATTGATAAACCGATTTTACCAATGTGCACAGAAACCATTTCTGCACATTTTAAAGTCAAGATAAATTTTCCTGAATCCGAATTCAGTGGTTTCCAAAAATGTACATCCCTATGTCATTTTAGGAAATCCTACTCCCTTACTCTTATTTAAGAAGTCCAACTTCTTTATTCATTAAATTTAACTCTTTAAATTTAACTATATCAACGGGGATTAAAAACTCCATTACACTGTGTGACCCTCAATGGTTCAAGGATACAGCTAGCCGTGGGCTCACAACTCCTTGTGACTCGGAACAACGATTTCCGACTTGCCCAACGAATCATGGTAAAGCGCCTAGCAACATCGCCCCATGATTCCCTAGGTATCACTGATAGTGCCTACAAGAACCAGTAGATTTTGGTTCGCGTACAGTACGGTCCCTTCATCCATATATCCCGATCGAATAAACAACCATTGGTATATCGAGAGTCGCTCAAGATTCGATAACTATGCTATACATCTTGAAGATCAAATTAGTGACATCGCATGTGCTACTAAGAAACCATTTCTTAAATCACATCAAGTACTCTGGCCAGAGATTCGTCACACTAATATCTCCTCAGATCGCATAGGATATCCACACTCGCAAGTATGTGGTGAATCCTTGACAACAATGCATCGACTCCTATATGTGTTGTAACTGTACCCAATCCCGACACCTGATGACCCCCATAGAGTCGGTAAACGAGTCAAAGCACAGTACTAGCATATAGAGTCTCCATGATGTTTCAAGTAGTAAGGACTAATGGTGTACAACCAAAACCGCGGACTTTATCCACTCGATAAGTGATAACCACTTGGAAAGTCCGGATAGGGTAGTTCGATTATTCATCCTATGAATATCCATTTGCATGCTTCGAACATCTCCATGTTCCCTACCAATGAAACGTGGTACTCCGCATCGCAAATGCTAGTCTCAAACTCGAGCGATCCTTATCCTTATTCTCGGACGGCTCAATCGACTAGGAACAGTTTAGAATATACAGTGACTATAAGATGTATTTCATGATAGACATCCCCATGTTCTACCACATCTTACATACACTATAGTATATTCAAGGTCTTTATCAAAACAACAATAGTATATCACAATATAACAATATGAAGAAAGATAAAGTCATTGCCATTAATAAAAGTGTAAATTGTATTAAACAAAAGATCGTTTGTACAAAGAGTCATCAAAGCCCATAGCCACAAGTTGGCTCACTGGGCACCCACTCTTTCAATCTCCCACTTGCCCTATAGCCAACTAGTCATACTACGTAGACCCATTGCTTCGCGATGTTTGTCAAACAATGGTCCTGGCAAGGGCTTAGTAAGCGGATCAGCGATATTGTCTGCAGAGGCCACTCGTTCGACAGTGATGTCTCCTCTTTCCACAATCTCCCGGATGATGTGGTATTTCCTCAGTACGTGTTTGGATCTTTGATGAGACCTTGGTTCCTTTGCTTGAGCAACGGCACCCGTGTTGTCACAGTACACCGGGACTGGACCAACAAATTCAGGAATGACGCCCAACTCTTGGACGAACTTCCTCATCCAAACGGCCTCTTTAGCAGCAGCTGATGCTGCAATGTATTCAGCCTCAGTGGTGGAATCCGCTGTGGTGTCCTGCTTGGAACTCTTCCAAGAGACAGCACCGCCATTGAGCATGAACACAAATCCAGAGGTTGACTTCGAGTCATCCACGTCACTTTGGAAGCTAGAGTCGGTATAGCCTTCCAATTTCAGATCTCGTCCTCCATATACCATGAACATATTCTTAGTCCTTCGTAAGTACTTAAGAATGTCCTTCACGGCTTTCCAATGCATTTGACCAGGATTAGACTGATATCTGCTCGTGACACTCAGAGCAAATGCTACATCCGGTCTGGTAGATATCATCCCATACATGATACTACCTATAGCTGACGCATATGGTACATGTGTCATATTCTCTATCTCTGCATCAGTCTTGGGACACATAGACTTGGATAAAGAAACTCCATGACACATGGGTAGATGTCCTCTCTTGGACCCATCCATTGAAAACCGTTTCAATATGGTGTCGATGTAGGTTGATTGAGTGAGTCCTATCATTCTCTTAGATCTATCTCTATAGATCTGTATCCCAAGAATGTAGGATGCCTCACCCAAATCCTTCATCGAGAATCTACCTGATAACCATATCTTTGTTGACTGCAACATCCCTACATCATTCCCAATGAGTAGGATGTCATCAACATAAAGTACTAAGAATGTCACAGCATCCTTAACTACTTTCTTGTACACGCACGGTTCCTCCGGGTTCTTGATGAAACCAAAATCTTTTATTGTTTCATCAAATTTCTGGTTCCAACTTCTTGATGCTTGTTTTAGACCATAAATTGATCTCTGAAGCTTGCATACCTTATGCTCGCTTCCCATGGATGTGAACCCCTCTGGCTGCTTCATATAGATTTCTTCCTTAATGTCTCCATTAAGAAAGGCAGTCTTCACATCCATTTGCCATATCTCATAGTCATACCATGCAGCTATGGCAATAAGGATTCTTATGGACTTGAACATTGCAACTGGTGAAAAGGTTTCATCATAGTCAACTCCTTGTCTTTGAGTATAACCTTTTGCCACCAATCGTGCCTTGTAGGTCAATACCTTACCATCAGGCCCAAGCTTTCTCTTGTAGATCCATTTACACCCTATTGGAACAATTCCATCAGGAGGATCTACTAAAGACCAAACTTGGTTTGTATGCATCGAATCCAATTCAGACTGCATAGCTTCAAGCCATAAATTTGAATCCGCATCAGAAATTGCTTCCTTGAAGTTTCTTGGATCACATCCAATGTCGGGTTCATCTTGATCCCCTTCAAGAAGAAGACCATATCGAACAGGAGGTCTAGAAGTCCTCTCGGATCTTCTAGGTTCAGGCGTGTCCGGTAATGGTTCCTGAGGCATAGGATCGTTATTTTGTATTTCGGGTTCTTCTCGAACTTCTTCGAGTTCCATCATCTCGCCTTTCTTATCCAATAAGAACTCCTTCTCCAAGAAGGTGGCATTCCTAGAAACAAACACCTTTGTTTCAGCAGGATAATAGAAATAATATCCGATTGAATTCTTCGGATACCCTACAAAATAACTTAAGCTGGATCGACTATCCAACTTATCTCCCACTGTCCGCTTCACGTAAGCAGGACATCCCCAAATCCTCAAGTACGAATACTTAGGAGCTTTGCCATTCCATAACTCGTATGGTGTTTTGTCCACTGCTTTAGTGTGGACGTTGTTCAACAGCAATACCGCCGTTTCAAGTGCATAGCCCCAAAACGAAGGTGAAAGTTCAGTGAAGCTCATCATGGATCGAACCATGTCCAACAAAGTTCGATTACGACGCTCCGATACACCATTAAGCTGTGGTGTCATAGGAGGAGTCCACTGAGAGAGAATCCCATTCTCTTTTAGATAGTCCAAAAACTCGGTACTTAAGTATTCTCCACCTCGATCCGATCGAAGTGCTTTAATACTTTTACCTAGCTTGTTTTCTACTTCAGCCTTGAATTCTTTGAACTTTTCAAATGCTTCAGACTTATATTTCATTAAATATAAATACCCATACCTTGAATAATCGTCAGTAAAGGTAATGAAGTAGGTGTGGCCATATTGAGTCCCAACTCTAAATGGTCCACAAACATCTGTATGGATCAAATCCAACAGATTTTGACTACGCTCAGGTTTCCCCTTAAAAGGAGATTTAGTCATTTTCCCTTTTAGGCAGGATTCACAAGTAGGTAGAGAGTTAATATCAGACATATCAAACATGCCCTCTCCCACTAGCTTGTTCATCCTCCTTGAGGAAATATGACCTAGTCTAGCGTGCCAAAGGTTTGCCGGGTTTTGACTATCGATTTTCCTTTTGTTTGTTGTCTCCGGTTTATCAATATAATTTATTGGAACGTCTTTTAGTTTTAAGTTGTATAGATCGTTTTCAAGTTGTCCATTTCCAATCAAACATTCATTCTTGTAAATATTGCAAATCCCATTCACAAAATTGCAAGAATAACCATCTCTATCTAGCATAGAAACAGAAATAATGTTTTTAATTAAATCCGGAACAAATAAAACATCTCTTAAAAATAACTTAAAACCGTTCTGCAAAATTAAACAAACATCTCCAATGGCTGTAGCTTCAACTCTGGAACCATTCCCGAGCCTCAGCTGGGTCTCACCCATTCTAAGCCTGCGACTTCTTGTCATCACCTGCAAATCATTGCAAATGTGAGATCCACATCCGGTATCCAATACCCAAGAAGTAGTATTAAGTGAAATGTTTATTTCAATATAGAACATACCCTTTGCAGTTCCCAACTGCTCTAGATATTCCTTGCAGTTTCGCTTCCAATGACCGGGCTTCTTGCAGTAATGGCAAACATCCTTGGATTTTGCATTGTTTGAAGCCTTTGTCTTGTGCTTCTTCTCAGGCTCGACTTTCTTGGGTGGGGCAGAACGTTTCTTGCCCTTCATACTTGGCCCCTTCTTTGCAGAAGATGAGGAGCCCACCAAGAAAGCTGGCTTATCCTTCTTAAGTGTGGATTCATATGTCACAAGCATATTGACCATCTCTTCAAGGGTGGCCTCTATCTTGTTCATATTAAAATTTACCACAAATCCGTCAAACGAAGAAGGAAGAGATAGAAGCAGTAAATCCACGTTGAGTTCATGCTCCAACACCAAATCAAGGGTCGCTAACTTTTGTATGAGCCAAATCACTCGTACCCCATGATCACGGACCGAAGTCCCTTCACGCATGCGACACGTCATTAGCTCCTTAACAGTAGCGAACCTTTCAGCCCTCGATTGAGCCCCAAAAAGTTCCTTGAGTTGAGCGTGAATGTCAGCAGCATTCACGGTGTCCTCAAATCGCCTCTGGAGTTCATCAGACATCGAGGCTTGCATATAGCATTTGGTCTTGATGTCATGGTCCCACCATGTATCAAGTTTGGCCAATTCCTCCGGACTTACGTCAGCTGGTGCTTCCTTCGGAGGTGATTTCTCTAACACGTAGAGCATCTTCTCCGAAGTCAAGACAATCTTCAACTTCCGGAACCATTCCGTATAGTTTGCGCCAGTTAACTTGTTTTGTTCGAGGATCGAGAATAATGGATTACGCGAATTCATTGTATGAAATACTGAAAAGAAAAACAGACATATATCAATGATTGTTTAAGCAATTTACTAAGACATAAAATAGGCGAATTTAATTTTATGAATCTCACTCCCACTATTTTAACGATTTCACTACCCTCTAGTGAAAACGGGAAACTTTTTCCTTAGTGAGAACATGGAGTCCAATTGACAAACTTATGGTCCCGAATAATATCAGCCAACCATAATTCTCAAAAGGTAGAGCCCAATTGCTTCCAAAGCAACCCCCATGTTTTTACCTCATGTCCAATAAGGGCCCAATAATATGACGCCGTTTAAAGTGACATGTCAAGATGACCCATCAATATTAAGTTGTGATGGACGGTCGCCATGTGGATCCCCCAATAATATGAGCCGATCCCATGGGAGTTCCACCCAACTTACAACATGTGTCGATCCAATGTACAGCTTTCCGACGGACGGGCCCCCCCAATAATATGAGCCGGACCGTATCCGCGGGTAGCATCACATACATTGACCGTTGATGGAAGGTAGGAACATTTAAACAAATTTAAATTTCCTTTATTTATCTTGATATCAATTTTAAATCATATTTAAAATGAGGGATTTTTAATTATAAAAATTTGTCTCATCAATTTTTCAAATTATTGCATGCTTGCCGGATTCACGCAATTATGTCTAAAACATGCATACAATCATAATATCATATATTATATAGGATGATCGATTCCATTTCTAATTGACCCGTGGTTGCCAATCACGAGTCTTAGTCCAATCCTAGGTAATATGCAGTATGCAATGCAATCCTATTACATTAGCTTCCAATTTACATTTCTTCGTCTTTATTGTCTGCTGGGCCCACCATCTTCAAATCTTGATCTCCCACTAAATCTAATGTATTTACAATAAATAACAATGACAAGCAGGGGATACATTTTTAGGGGTGGGAACGGGCCATAAACCAAGCCCACTTTTATTACATATGACATTCATATCGGGCCATAAACCAGGCCCATTAATAAAACCAACAACAATAAAAACAAATGTAAATTCCTAACATACACCTACAAAATTGGTCATGGCAATCGATCATCCTTATCCAATAATATTTAATTCAAAATTAATTTATTGGATAACATGCAGTGGCAATTCAAATTTAAACAGGATAAAATCATATTTTATATATAAAATCTCATTTTACATATAAAATCATATTTTATCTCTTTATCAAATAAAATCATATTTTATCTACAAAATCCAATTTTATAGATAAAATCATATTTTACTTAATATATTCATAAGATCAAATCTTATCATCAATTGTACCAAAAATAATTGATTTCAAAATTCAATTGAAGGATAAAATATTAAAATTTTCCAAAAATTCAAATTTATCCAAAAATCAATTTTAAAGTTTACGGACTCGAACAATTCGATCCGAAATCTCGTGAACCAATCAAAAACAATTTTTGACCGGACCAAAAATAAAATTTTAACACATTAAAATTAATTTTAAAATAAAAAATTTAATTTTTCCCGCGGGCCGCCCGGGACACTCCCGGCCGGCCCGCACCCGTGGGCGCGGGCCGGGGCAGCCCGGCTGCCCCTTTAGGGCAGCAACAGTTGCTGCCCTGGCGGCGCCTGGCGCCGCCGCTGGGCGGCGCCGTGCGCTGCCCTGGGCGGCGCCGAGCGTCGCCTCAGCGCCGCCCCCTGGGCGACGCCGTGCGCCGCCGTGGGCGGCGCCGTGCGCCCCCTTTGGGCGGCGCCGTGCGCCGCCCGGGGCAGCAACAATTGCTGCCCCACCGGGCAGCGATCCAATCGCTGCCCGGGTTTTGCCCCGAAAAATTTTTTTTTATTTATTTAAAAATATTTATTTTGTTTCAAAAACCGAGACTCAAAAATTTTTGTACAATCGATTAATTTAATCGTTTGATCTGAGCAACCTGGCTCTGATACCACTGTTGGAAAACTGGCGTTCAGATCAATCACGATTGATACCCGGTGCAGCGGAAGTTTAAAAATTTTATCATGGAACAATTCCATGGTGTGGGTATCAACCGTTCAACGATTATATTATAAGTGTGTGTAAAATTAAATAACAATTATTAAATTTTACCTTCAATCTCGAATCGAGATTATTGGACTCCAACAGATTTCTCTGCTCTTGTTGTCTCTCCCTGGAACCGATGAACTCCTTCAATCAGGTCCACGAATAGAGGTTTAATCCCTCTGATAGATTGCACTAGAAAATCTATCAGAAGTTTTCTGCGAAGAGAATAACGAATTTGATTCGCTTATTCCAGACTGCAATTCAAAATCACAGACCGGAATTTCTCAGACAGAGAGGGAGGGGGGCGGCCGAAATATTTGAGAGAGAAGGCTAGGGTTTCGATTTTTCTGTCTCTCAAATTATCACCTGTTGTGTGTAATTTCTGTACTGCAATAACTTATTTATAATGCAGGCCACTAACAGCTTAGGGCCCATTAGTCATAAGTTGAGGCCCGACAAGCAAAGCCCACACGTTCAGAAATTAATATAAAATTCATCGTGACTCCGATTGATAAACCGATTTTACCAATGTGCACAGAAACCATTTCTGCACATTTTAAAGTCAAGATAAATTTTCCTGAATCCGAATTCAGTGGTTTCCAAAAATGTACATCCCTATGTCATTTTAGGAAATCCTACTCCCTTACTCTTATTTAAGAAGTCCAACTTCTTTATTCATTAAATTTAACTCTTTAAATTTAACTATCTCAACGGGGATTAAAAACTCCATTACACTGTGTGACCCTCAATGGTTCAGGGATACAGCTAGCCGTGGGCTCACAACTCCTTGTGACTCGGAACAACGATTTCCGACTTGCCCAACGAATCATGGTAAAGCGCCTAGCAATATCGCCCCATGATTCCCTAGGTATCACTGATAGTGCCTACAAGAACCAGTAGATTTTGGTTCGCGTACAGTACGGTCCCTTCATCCATATATCCCGATCGAATCAACAACCATTGGTATATCGAGAGTCGCTCAAGATTCGATAACTATGCAATACATCTTGAAGATCAAATTAGTGACATCGCATGTGCTACTAAGAAACCATTTCTTAAATCACATCAAGTACTCTGGCCAGAGATTCGTCACACTAATATCTCCTCAGATCGCATAGGATATCCACACTCGCAAGTATGTGGTGAATCCTTGACAACAATGCATCGACTCCTATATGTGTTGTAACTGTACCCAATCCCGACACCTGATGACCCCCATAGAGTCGGTAAACGAGTCAAAGCACAGTACTAGCATATAGAGTCTCCATGATGTTTCAAGTAGTAAGGACTAATGGTGTACAACCAAAACCGCGGACTTTATCCACTCGATAAGTGATAACCACTTGGAAAGTCCGGATAGGGTAGTTCGATTATTCATCCTATGAATATCCATTTGCATGCTTCGAACATCTCCATGTTCCCTACCAATGAAACGTGGTACTCCGCATCGCAAATGCTAGTCTCAAACTCGAGCGATCCTTATCCTTATTCTCGGACGGCTCAATCGACTAGGAACAGTTTAGAATATACAGTGACTATAAGATGTATTTCATGATAGACATCCCCATGTTCTACCACATCTTACATACACTATAGTATATTCAAGGTCTTTATCAAAACAACAATAGTATATCACAATATAACAATATGAAGAAAGATAAAGTCATTGCCATTAATAAAAGTGTAAATTGTATTAAACAAAAGATCGTTTGTACAAAGAGTCATCAAAGCCCATAGCCACAAGTTTGCTCACTGGGCACCCACTCTTTCAAGCATCAAGTATGCCCCAACCAATCCTCTGCCACTGCCTCTGGAATCTGGTACTCGATCCAAAGCTAGGATCCGCATGAGTAGAAATCTTGAAAACTTAGACACGATCCTTCTCTACTGTCCGCACTTGCTAGAATCCCGAAAGCCAAATCTTTAAACATCCTGCTGATGATGATAGTCTTCGGGCAACCTAATCGCCTCATCATCAACTTTTTTATGGTCTCATCAACCTACAAGTATAAATGAAAGTCTCATTACTATATCCCAAGTCCCTTTGCATGCTGTTCTGATACCAATAAATGTAGCAACCCAACCCAAATCCCTTACCTAATCAGAGTTTAGAGCATAATTAAGCATGCAATTAAAATAAATAAATAAATTTGCTGCGGAAGACTTAACTAAAAACGGATTGGAAGAATAAAACCGACTAAACAAATTCGATATACAACCCAATCAAATAATTAAGCCTAAGGACAAATAAAACCTACAGCTAATCCTGCTGCCTCCACGGTCACTGGCCACTCCAAGCTACTGGGTACACCACCTGTACTTGTATTTTTCCCATCGAATGGGGTGTCCAGACATACAAAAACACTGGACGTGAGTGACTACGCTCAATACAAAAGTACGGGTAAACATACAATTATGATGCATGCAAATGAATGTGACAAAGTATCCATATCTGGGATAACTGTATACAAACTGCGTAGAATGACGCCTAGGATATGAGTGTTACAACCCGGAAATCAAACCACTGCGTACACTCCTTATTCCTACCGAACGTGGACCGTATCCTACAGATACCAGTGCCGGCTAACCCGTCGGTCGTGGGGCGCTTGACATTGACCATCCGAACAAGCTGAGCGGCCCTACATGGCTCATCTCAAAAGATTTACACGCTCAATATGATGTGAACATGACACAATATAATCCATGCAAAACATAGCACATAAATGCAACACATAAGCATGCATACCCGCTGGCTAACTCAGTCAGCACTTACGTACCTTACTAAAGCAGCCCTAGCAGTCTCACTCTAGGTTCCAAGCCTATCATCCAACTCTACAATGCAAACACTCATGAATAAATATTTAATCTCTAAAAGTCTTAACTAAGCTATTGCATACTCCTAAATAATTTAAGGAGATCATAGATATACCTACGTCCGTCGTCAGCCCGCTGATTGAGACTGCCTTAAAACTTAGGCACAGCTCCGCTAGGACGCCGAAATCACTCCGCTACTTCCGGTTTCCCAATAGGATGCCTAGAAATACCTAGATCTGACTAGAAAGACTAAGAGCGAGAGAAATAAGAGAAGTTGGTGCGCTAAGAAATGATCTCGGCTGCCCCTTATATAGACAATGATCGGACCGTCCAATCTGTAGTTCGAATCCTCCGATCCTGATCGGAGCGTCCAAACCCTCCGTCCAAACTCCCTCATCCAACCACGTTTCTAGCTTCTAGAGGACGCCTGCCGACACGAATTTGGAGCCTCCGATCCACCTTCGGAGCATCCGAAGTCCCATAGGTGATTTCATCAATGACATATTATTCCCGAACAACTAGCAATGCAAGATCTGAGCCTCCGATCTGAGTTCGGACCATCCGAACTCTTCAGAGGTTTCGATCCAAGTAACTTGGCTCCGTTCCTTGTTCAGATCATCCGAACCTAGTTCGGATCGTCCGATCCCTCGGAACCTTCTCGAATATTTCGAGTGTTTTGGATCCACTTCAGGACTTTGTTAAATCATCTGAAATTTCCTTAATCATGTTTTTACTTAATATAAACATGATCATTGGATTAATTATAATTAATCCTTAATTTCTGACACGGGTCACTACATGGAATCACCGAACAGTTCGGAAGCTCCGAACTGAAGAATGGAAGTTCCGATAGTGTGTCAGTCAGTCAAAGATATGGATTATTACTGTTTGATTATAATTTTCAGAGTTCGGAAGTTCCGAACTAGAGTTTGGAAGATCCAAACTATGTCGGCAGCTGAGTTGTCCAATCAAAGGACACATGTTCAAATGAAGAAGTTCGAAAGGAGGATCAAAAGTTCCGAATTGCGTTCGGATGTTCCAAACTTGGGATCGGTAGTTCCGATCAAGGTCTATATATAGGGGACGAGAGCTGCATTTCCAATTGCTCATTTATCCCTCTATTCTCTCATTCCTTAGTGGTTTTTGGGTATTTTGGGCGTTGTCTCGAGGGCCAGGTGGTGAAAGAGCGCTACCGAGATTGTGGTGGAGTTGCACCTATTATTTGGAGCCATCATCGCCAGAGGGCTAATGACGGACGCATGTATAATACTAGAGTCGAATTAGCTTCAATGAGTAGCTATTAGTCTAGTTAAGACTTTTAAATGAAATAAGTGATATGATTATTGTCTTCTTATAGGATTGAACTAGAGAGCAAAGTTACTAAGGTCGCTATTTTGAGGTACGGACGTACTATCCAAGATACCCTGGTTGAGTATACATATTCTATGCTTTCATGATTATATGACATTGTTATATGTGCATTGATTATGTCACGGATATTATGTTGCATGTATTATCACGTTGAGCCTATTCCTTGTGATAAACCAGTAGTGGGGTTGCTCGGCCCCGTATGACTTTTGTGGATTGTTGGATCCGAGGCTACTGGATCAGGTCACCGATATCCACAGTTTATGGTATGGGATCCCCCTCCTTATGCAATGGCCCCGCGTGCTACATACCATGGCGTCTCCATACTGAGCAGTATATCTACTGTGATAGGTTTCCATGGGGCAGGGCTCAGGTTGGTTGGACTAGGAGACAACGGTCGTTGAGCCAGTGGATTTTTCGTGGGAGTTGATGGTTTCAGGTTTCTTATTTTTGGGTTTTAGTACAGATATTTCGATGAGTTTGTATAACAGTATTTATTTTGTACCGGTTGTATTCTGCTGGATTGTTATGAATTTATTTAAGTTTCCGAAGCATTTTTGGTTAATTTTGATGTAGCGTTTAATTGCATGCATAAGTATTATTGGTAGGTGAATTTGAGATGGGTCACGACATTTATGGTATCAGAGCATGCATTAGGATAATTGGAATTAGAAAGAGACAGTCTTGGGATTAATATTTGTTGCCTTTTTGTAGATGGTGTATGAGTGTCACAGAAGTATTGGTTACCGATGGGGTGATGATGAGGATCGTGGTCATCATCGAGGAAACCATCCCCATTTTGATGGACGCTGATGCTCAAGTTCGTGCAGATAGGACCTAAACCTTTAGTGGGAGGCAAAACAACAGAAGAGGCAGAGAACTGGTTGGAACACATGGAGAGCTATTTTCGTGTGTTTCATTATACTAAAGAGCAGCGGATGAAGGCTGTTAACTTCTTGGTGGAAGGACGTGCTTGGAAGTGGTGGAAGTCCACATCTGATCCTTTGGTGGCCGACCAAGGCGTAGCTACCTGAGCAGAGTTTCACATGACGTTCCAAAAACTGTATTTTCCTCATGAATTCCTCCATGACAGGGCAAATGAGATTCACAATTTGAAGTAGGAAAACATGTCTGTTGATGAGTACCAGCAGAGATTCTTTGAGCTATTACCATTTTTCCCGCACATCATTGACAGTTCTAAGGCAAATTATGATAATTTCCTGCAGGGCCTGGACCCAGACATCCATGATCGAGTTTCTATTTGTGAAGATTCGTCCTCCTATGAAGGGTTGGTGAACCGATGTATTCAAGTAGAGAACAGTCTTCGGTGCAACAAGGGTGTTTTCTTCCTTTCGACCAGCCAGTTCATTGGGGTCTAAATCCCAATATTTCAAGAAGCCTGGTGCATCTTCTTCCTCTTCTTCTGGTGTAGGATCAAGTGGTGTGTTTCATTTTGGGAAGAAGAAAGGGAATTGTAAGCATTGTGCATGCCGGAATTTTTTTGATAAGTGTCGTAGAATGACTGGAGCTTGCTTTCGAAGGGGCAAGTTTGGTCACGTCAAGAGAGATTTTCCGCAGCCAGCAGGGAGATCAACGTCTAGTTTTGGTTCTCAGGCTTTAGTTCCGTAGAGGCCATAGGGATAGTTGATGGGAATCACCAATCAAGTACCTCGTGTTTCGGGTCAGGTGTTTGCATTGAGTCAGGTTATTTTTATATACAAAAATTTGGGTCCCGACACTTTTTGGATGCGGGATAGGGATAAAATAAAATATCCCAATTCCTATCGGGACGAGAATCGGGTAAGGGGGTTATTGGACGGGTCCCGACTCGATCCCACCCCTAGTTAAATGTGCATTGGATGATTGTTTGTGTATTGTAATAGAAAAATTCAAAGCATATGGGAAATTATTACGTGAAATAAGAGATGGACGTGATTGGAAAAAAAAACTAGTAGAATCAAATGAGATTAGATTTAAAAAATTTCCTGCACTTGTTGAAACTCGATGGAATTCTTTATATCATTTTCTTGAAACTTTGTTATGTTTTAAAGAGCATATTATAATAATATTTAGTCAGAGGCTTTAATAATGACTGATGATGATTGTAATGTTTAATTTGAGTAATTGAGTATCTTTGTTAGAAATTTTTAAAGAAGCAACCGAATTCAACAATGTTTTTTCCTTTGATTTTTAATATGAATTTTAAATTTATGGAATATGATGATGATTCATTTATGCATGATTTTTTTCTAATAGGGAAGATAAAGTTTTAAAATATTGAGAGAATATCCCAATTTTTCATGGCTTAGAAACATTTCTTGATCCTAGTCAAAGCCAAGGTGGTTTAGACATATATTTGAATATTATTCTAAATTTCTTGGGAAAAATGTTGATGATCAAAAGAAGTCAATAACACATTCTTTCCAAGAATTATTTGATTTGTATGCTAGAGAAAAGGGTGAACCGATTGGACAGTCGGATGAGAGACCAATGGAGAAAGGTAAAAGTGGAGCACTCAACTTCTTTAAAAGTTTGAAACGAAAAAATTTGAAGGGAAAAGCAACAACAAATAATTACAATGAGATCCAAATTTATTTGAGCCAAAATATTGAGACAGCCGAGAGTTTTGATGTTTTAGATTGGTAGAAAGTAAATTTTCAAATTTATCCAGTGTTAGCGACAATTGCAATAGACTTTCTAGCCATTCAAAGTTAAAGTGTTGCTTTCGATTCAGCATTTTCAGTATGTGGTAGAATCATTGGTGATCAGAGAACTAATTTAAAGCCAGAAAAACTTAGCATGCTAACATGCCTCCAAGATTGGTTTGCAGCAAAAAAAAAGAATGGGACCGCTGGAGCAATCGACGAATTTCAAAGTTCAAGCTGGGACGAAGATTCGGAGTATTCACAATATATTTTAATTAATCATGATGAATTTTAGATGTTCAATTATGAAATTTAATGCTTAAGTTACTTTGGAAATGGATACATTTATGTTTGAAAGGTTAAAACATTTACACAACTTTCGAATTATTAAGTTTTTTAAAATTATGTCTAACCAATTATTTTTTTCAATTTAAAAGCCCCAAAGTTCTTCCCTTATTTATTTACTTTTTAAAAAATATGTGTTTTCTTATCTCTTCTGCCCTCGAGCGGTAAATTTTATCCGCTCGAGCGCTCCTGCGGGTCATTTAAAAAAAAACCTGACCAGACCGGCTTGGAACCGGTCCGATTGTTATTAAATAGGGTTCCGATTCTAATTAAGCTTGGAACCAGAACCGGAACCGATCCGGTTTCTAACCGATTCCAGAACCGTTCGATCCAAAATCGGTAAGAACCGGAACCCAGGAACCCTTAAGCATGCCCAGTGTCAACTCTGAAGGCTTCTCGAGCGTTAGAGGTGGGCGGAAAAGGCTACCTTATCTATGTGATAGACACTTCTACAGAAGGCAGGGCTCTAGAGGATTTACCAGTTGTTTGTGAGTTCTTAGATATTTTTCCTATTGATATTTTAGGGTTCATTCAAGATAGAAAGATTGAGTTTGGAATCGATCTAGTTTTAGGAACGACATCGATCTCTCGAGTACCGTATCGTTTAGCACCGTCAGAAATACAGCAGTTGCAGGATTTATTGGAAAAAGGATACATTCGTCTTAGTGTCTCACCTTGGGGAGAAACAATGTTCTTTATCAAAAATAAATATGGTTCGATGCATATCTGTATCGACTAAAGACAGTTGAACCAAGTGAGGGTTAAGAATAAGTATCATCTGTCGCGCATTGATGATTTGTTTGATCAGCTCCAAGGGACTTCAGTGTATTCTAATATTGATCTGAGTTCATGATATCATCAGTTGTGGTGTAGTAACCCATATTCCATTTTAAGATAATAATATGTTAAACATGATTAAGGGTTAGTAATTAACCAATTCCAGGGTTCAATCGGACTTCAGAACTAAGAATTTAACTTTCACTATTTGAGCCAGTTCGGACGGTCCGAAGAGGACTTCGGACGATCCGAACTCAGCAATCGGGGGCTCCGAAGATGAGCTTGTTGACTTCGGAGTTAAGGCATGTTCGGACGGTCCGAACCAGGATGGGACGGCCCGAACTTCCCCTATGCCAAGCAGGCAGGATTACTCAGCCATGGTTTTTGACAAGTGTTGGATTTAGGACACTTCGAACGGCCCGAAGTGGTGATCGGATGGTCCGAACTCGACGTGTTCTGCATGCACGCGTTGAGCTGGATCGGACGACCAGAACCCGAGTTCGAAGGGTCCGAACTTGACCGGAAATTTTCCTATAAATAGGGCTCATTCGATTTCATTTTGAATTACGAATTCTGAGTTTTCCTTCTTCAGTTATATAGTTTGAGTTATACACTTGAGGGCCCTATCAGTTATTATAGAGGTTCTGGAATAACCAAGGTGTGGTTATAGTCATCCGGGACTAGTGACTTCAAAGGGCTTATGACAGAGGAAGGTATGGTCCGGGAATCTATTCAAGTTTTGGGAGTACTTATTAGCTTAGTTAAGGCTTATAAAACTTGTGTAGTGATACGATGAACTTTTGAATATAGGCTTGGAACCTAGGATCTTATTAGACTCGAACTAGCCTAGAGGTACGTACACATTGAGTGAGATTGCCAGAGAGTATACATGTTTATATGTTGCATTTATTTGGCATTATTATATGGCATGATATATGATTTACCGCTTTTTATACTCATATGTCATGTGCATATACACGTTGAGCCTATACCTTGTTATACCTAATTATAGAGTCGCTCAGCTCTATACTCGATAGTCTGTCACTGAGAGTACCGCGACGGCGGGGACATGTATGTATGACTACTCTGGTGTACTAGACGAGTGTGGTTGCACTCAGAGGTTGATCCGTGCGGTGACAGCACTCATGTGGCGCGGGTACTGAGTATGACATTTCAGATGACCCTTTACCAATCATCATGTTTCATGCATTATATACATATGTTTACTCATGTTTATGTACTGGGCGTTAGCGCTCAAGTCCTTGTTATTATCTTGGACGGAGCCGGTAGCTCGAGGCAGGACTAGGGAGCCGGAGATTTTCAGGGGATTTTATACAGCAGGATTTGTTTAGCTGTATAAATGTTTTAGGCAGTTTATTTTAAGCTTTTCGATATGGTTGTATCACTACAGTATTAAGCCTATATATGTTTTACTAAGCTGAAATGTAAATTATGGATTATTTTTCCGCACATTTTACTCTGTTAAGCATTCTTGCTTTATTAAGTTTAATGCATGCTATTAGTTTTCAGTTAGTAGGTGATTCAATGTAGGGTCACTACATGTGGGTTAGATATGAGGATATTTTTAAGACTGCATTTCGTACGAGGTATGGCCACTATGAGTTTCTAGTGATGCCTTTCGGGTTGATGAACGTGAAAGAGTGGGTGCCCGGTGAGCCAACTTGTGGCTAAGGGCTTTGATGACTCTTTGTATAAACAATCTTTTGTTTAATATAATTTACACTTTTATTAATGGCAATGACTTTATCTTTCTTCATATTGTTATATTGTGATATACTATTATTGTTTTGATAAAGACCTTGAATATACTATAGTGTATGTAAGATGTGGTAGTACATGGGGATGTCTATCATGAAACACATCTTATAGTCACTGTATATTCTAAATGATTCCTAGTCGATTGAGCCGTCCGTTAATAAGGATAAGGATCACTCGAGTTTGAGACTAGCATTTGCGATGCAGAGTACCACGTTTCATTGGTAAGGAACATAGAGATGTTCAAAGCATGCAAATGGATATTCATACGATGAATGATCGAACTACCCTATCCGGACTTTCCAAGTGGTTATCACTTATCGAGTGGATAAAGTCCGCGGTTTTGATTGTACACCATTAGTCCTTACTACTTGAAACATCATTGAGACTCTATATGCTAGTACTGTGCTTTGACTCGTTTACCGACTCTATTGGGGTCATCAGGTGTCGGGATTGGGTACAGTTACAACACATATAAGAGTCGATGCTTTTTTGTCAAGGATTCACCACATACTTGCGAGTGTGGATATCCTATGCAATCTGAGGAGATATTAGTGTGACGAATCTCTGGCCAGAGTACATGATGTGTTTTAAGAAATGGTTTCTTAGTAGCACGTGTGATGTCACTATTTGATCGTCAAGATGTATTGCATAGTTATCGAATCTCGAACGACTCTCGATTTACCAATGGTTGTTGATTCGATCTGGATATATGGATGAAGGGACCGTACTGTACGCTAACCAAAATCTATTGGTTCTTGTAGGCACTATCAGTGATACCTAGGGAATCATGGGGCGATGTTGCTAGGCGCTCTTACCATGATTCGATGGGCAAGTCGGAAATTGTTGTTTCGAGTCACAAGGAGTTGTGAGCCCACGGCTAGCTGTATCCCTGAACCATTGAGGGTCACACAGAGTAATGGATTTTTAATCCCCGTTGAGAAAGTTAAATTTTAAGAGTTAAATTTAATGAACAAAGAAGTGGGACTTCTTATTTAAGAGTAGAGGAGTAAGATTTCCTAAAATGACATAGGGATGGGCATTTTTGGAAATCACTGAATTCGGATTCAGAAAATTTATCTTGACTCTAAAAGATGCAGAAATGGTTTCTGTGAACATTGGTAAAATTGGTTTATCAATCTGAGTCACGATGAATTTATATTAATTTCTGAACATGCGGGCTTTGCTTGTCAGGCTTGAACTTATGACTAATGGGCCCTAAGCTGTTAGCAGCCCACATTATAAATAAGTTATTGCAGTACAGAAATTACATAACAGAGGTCACAATTTTCGAAAACCTAGTTGTTTTTCTCTCTAAAGTGGCCGCCCCCCTCCCTCTCTACTCGGGAAAATCCAGCCTGTGAATTTTGAATTTGCAGTCTGGTTTAACGGATCAAATTCGTTAATTCTCTTCGTAGAAACTTCTGATAGATTTTCTAGTGCAATCTATCAGAGGGATTAAATCTCTGTTCGTGGACCTGATTGAAGAACAGTTCGTCCATCAGTTCCAGGGATATACAACAAGAGCAGAGTAATCTGTTGGTGTCCATAATCTCGATTCGAGATTGGAGGTAAAAATTTATAATTGTTATTTAATTTTTACACACACAATTTAATCGTAAAGTTTTGATACCCATTATGGAATCGTTCCATATAAAAATTTTAAACTTCCGCTGCACCGGGTATCAATTCTGATTGATCTGATCGTCGTTCTCCAACAGTGGTATCAGAGCCAGTTTGCTCAGATCAAGCGATTAAATTAATCGATTGTACAAAAATTTTTAAGCCTCGGTTTTTTAAACAAAATAATTTTTTTTTTTTAAAAATAAAATTTTTCGGGCAAAAACACGGGCAGCGATTGGATCGCTGCCCAGGGGCAGCGACGGGCTGCCCGGCCCGAGCCCCTTTGGGGCGCGGGCAGCCCGGGAGTGTCCCGGGCGGCCCGCGAAAATTAATTTTTAATTTTAAAATTAAAATTTTAATATGTTAAAATTCTATTTTTGGTCCGATCGAAAATTGTTTTTGATTGGTCCACGAGGCGTCGGATCGAATTGTTCGAGTCCGAAAATTTTAAAATTGATTTTTGGATAAATTTGAATTTTTGGAAAATTTATAGATTTTATCCGTTAAATCAGATTTTATGAAATTAATTATTTTTGGTACAATTGATGATAAGATATGATCTTATGGAAATATTGAGTAAAATATGATTTTATGTATAAAATTGGATTTTATATGTAAAATATGATTTTATTTGATAAAAAGATAAAATATGATTTTATATATGGAATATGATTTTATCCTTTTAATTTAAATTGCCATTGCATGTTATCCAATAAATTAATTTTGAATTAAATATTATTGGATAAAGATGATCGATTGCCATGACCAATTTTGTAGGTGTATGTTAGGAATTTATATTTGTTTTTATTGTTGTTAGATTTATTAATGGGTCTGGTTTATGGCCCAATATGAATTGTCATATGTAATAAAAGTGGGCCTGGTTTATGGCCCGTTCCCTTCCCTTAAAATGTATCCCCTACTTGTCATGGTTATTTATTGTAAATACATTAGACTTAGTGGGAGATGAAGATTTGAAGACGGAGGTGGGCCCAGCAGACAATAAAGACAGAAGAAATGTAAATTGGAAGCTCAATGTAATATGATTGCATTGCATACCTGCATATTACCTAGGATTGGACTTAGACTCGTGATTGGCAACCACGGGTCGATTAGAAATGGAATCGATCATCCTATTAATATATGATATTATAGTTGTATGCATGTTTTAGACAAAATTGTATGAATCCGGCAAGCATACAAATTATAAATGATGAGACAAATTTTCAAAATTAAAATCCCTCATTTTAAATATGATTTAAAATTGATATCAAGATAAATAAAGGAAATTTAAAATTGTTTAAATGTTCCTACCTTCCATCAACGATCAATGTATGAGATGCTACCCGCGGATACGGTCCGGCTCATATTATTGGGGGGGCCCGTTCGTCGGAAAGCTGTACATTGGATCGACACATGTTGTAAGTTGGGTGGAACTCCCATGGGATTGGCTCATATTATTGGGGGATCCACATGGCGACCGTCCATCACAACTTAATATTGATGGGTCATCTTGACATGTCACAATAAACGACGTCATATTATTGGGCCCTTATTGGACATGAGGTAAAAACGTGGAGGTTGCTTTGGAAGCAATTGGGCTCTACCTTTTGAAAATTATGGTTGGCTGATATTATTCGGGACCATAGTTTGTCAATTGGACTCCATGTTCTCACTAAGGAAAACAGTTTCCCGTTTTCACTAGAGGGTAGTGAAATCGTTAAAATAGTGGGAGTGAGATTCATAAAATAAATTTTGCCTATTTTATGTCTTAGTAAATTAATTAAACAATCACTGATAATTGTCTGTTTCTTTTCAGTATTTCATAAAGATGAATTCGCGCAATCCACTATTCTCTATCCTCGAACAAAATAAACTGACTGGCGCAAACTATACGGAATGGTTCCGTAAGTTGAAGATTGTCTTGACTTCGGAGAAGATGCTCTACGTGTTAGAAAAATCTCCTCCGAAGGAAGCACCAGCTGACATAAGTCCGGAAGAGTTGGCCAAACTTGATACATGGTAGGACCATGATATCAAGGCCAAATGCTATATGCAAGCCTTGATGTCTGATGAACTCCAGAGGCGATTTGAGGACACCGTGAATGCTGCTGACATTCACGTACAACTCAAGGAACTTTTTGGGGCTCAATCGAGAGCTGAAAGGTTCGCTACTGTAAAAGAGCTAATGACGTGTCGCATGCGTGAAGGGACTTCGGTCCGTGATCATGGGGTATGAGTGATTTGGCTCATACATAAGTTGGTAACGCTTGATTTGGTGTTGGAGCATGAACTCAACGTGGACTTATTACTTCTATCTCTTCCTTCTTCGTTTGACGGATTTGTGGTGAATTTCAATATGAACAAGATAGAGGCCTCCCTTGAAGAGATGGTCAATATGCTTGTAACATATGAATCCACTTTAAAGAAGGATAAACCGGCTTTCTTGGTGGGCTCCTCTTCTTCTGATAAGAAGGGGCCAAGTACAAAGGGTAAGAAACGTTCTGCCCCACCCAAGAAAACCGAACCCGAGAAGAAGTACAAGACAAAGGATTCAAACATGGAAAAGTCCAAGGATGTTTGCCATTACTGCAAGAAGCCCGGTCATTGGAAACGTAACTGCAAGGAATATCTAGAGCAGTTGCGAACTGCGAAGGGTATGTTCTATATTGAAATAAATGTTTCACTTAATACTACTTCTTGGGTATTGGATACCGGATGTGGATCTCACTTTTGCAATGATTTGCAGGTGATGACAAGAAGTCGCAAGCTTAGAATGGGTGAGACCCAGCTGAGGCTCAAAAATGGTTCTAGAGTTGAAGCTAAAGCTGTAGGAGACGTTTATTTAATTTTGCAGAACGATTTTAAGTTACTTTTGAGAGACATTTTATTTATTCCAGATTTAATTAAAAACATTATTTATGTTTCTATGCTTGATAGAGATGATTTTTCTTGCAATTTTGTGAATGAGATTTGCAATATTTACAAGAATGAATGTTTGATTGGAAATGGACAACTTGAAAACGATCTATATAACTTAAAATTAAAAGACGTTCCAATAAATTATGTTGATAAACCGGTAACAACAAACAAAAGGAAAATCGATAGTCAAAACCCGGCAAACCTTTGGCATGCTAGGCTAGGTCATATTTCCTCAAGGAGGATGAACAAGCTAGTGGAAGAGGGTATGTTTGATATGTCTGATATTAACTCTCTACCTACTTGTGAGTCCTGCCTGAAAGGAAAAATGACTAAATCTCCTTTTAAGGGGAAACCTGAGCGTAGTCAAAATCTGTTGGATTTGATCCATACAGACGTTTGTGGTCCATTTAGAATTGGTACTCAATATGGCCACACCTACTTCATTACCTTTACTGATGATTATTCTAGGTATGGGTATTTATATTTAATGAAATATAAGTCTGAAGCATTTGAAAAGTTCAAAGAATTCAAGGCTGAAGTAGAAAACAAGCTAGGTAAAAGTATTAAAGCACTTCGATCGGATCGAGGTGGAGAATACTTGAGTACCGAGTTTTTGGACTATCTAAAAGAGAATGGGATTCTCTCTCAGTGGACTCCTCCTATGAAACCACAGCTGAATGGTGTATCGGAGCGTCGTAATCGAACTTTGTTGGACATGGTTCGATCCATGATGAGCTTCACTGAGCTTCCACCTTCGTTTTGGGGCTATGCGCTTGAAACGGCGGTATAGTTGTTGAACAACGTCCACACTAAAGCAGTGGATAAAACACCATACGAGTTATGGAATGACAAAGCTCCTAAGTATTCGTACTTGAGGATTTGGGGATGTCCTGCTTACGTGAAGCAGACGGTGGGAGATAAGTTGGATAGTCGATCCACCTTATGTTATTTTGTAGGGTATCCGAAGAATTCAATCGGATATTATTTCTATCATCCTGCTGAAACAAAGGTGTTTGTTTCAAGGAATGCCACCTTCTTAGAGAAGGAGTTCTTATTGGATAAGAAAGGCGAGATGATGGAACTCGAAGAAATTCGAGAAGAACCCGAAATACAAAATAATGATCCTACACCTCAGGAACCATTGATAGACACGCCTATACTTAGAAGATCCGAGAGGACTTCTAGACCTCCTATTCGATATGGTCTTCTTCTTGAAGGGGATCAAGATTAACCCGATGTTGGATGTGATCCAAGAAACTTCAAGGAAGCAATTTCTGATGCGGATTCAAATTTATGGCTTGAAGCTATGCAGTCGGAAATAGATTCGATGCATACAAACCAAGTTTGGTCTTTAGTAGATCCTCCCGATGGAATTGTTCCAATAGGGCGTAAATGGATCTACAAGAGAAAGCTTGGGCCTGATGGTAAGGTATTGACCTACAAGGCACGATTGGTGGCGAAAGGTTATACTCAAAGACAAGGAGTTGACTATGATGAAACCTTTTCACCAGTTGCAATGTTCAAGTCCATAAGAATCCTTATTGCCATAGCTACTTGGTATGACTATGAGATATGGCAAATGAATGTGAAGACTGCATTTCTTAATGGAAACATTAAGGAAGAGATCTATATGACGCAGCCTGAGGGATACACATCCATGGGAAGCGAGCATAAGGTATGCAAGCTTCAGAGATCGATCTATGGTCTCAAACAAGCATCAAGAAGTTGGAACCAGAAATTTGATGAAACAATAAAGGATTTTGGTTTCATCAAGAACCCGGAGGAACCATGCGTGTACAAGAAAGTAGTTAAGGATGCTGTGACATTCTTAGTACTTTATGTTGATGACATTCTACTCATTGGGAATGACGTAGGGATGTTGCAGTCAACAAAGATATGGTTATCAGGTAGATTCTCGATGAAGGATTTGGGTGAGGCATCCTATATTCTAGGGATACAGATCTATAGAGATAGATCTAAGAGAATGATAGGACTCACTCAAGCAACCTACATCGACACCATATTGAAACGGTTTTCAATGGATGGGTCCAAGAGATGACATCTACCTATGTGTCATGGAGTTTCTCTATCCAAGTCTATGTGTCCCAAGACTGATTAAGAGATAGAGAAAATGACACATGTACCATATGCGTCAGCCATAGGTAGTATCATGTATGGGATGATATCTACCAGACCGGATGTAGTATTTGCTCTGAGTGTCACGAGCAGATATCAAGCTAATCCCGGTCAAATGCATTGGAAAGCCGTGAAGGACATTCTTAAGTACTTACGAAGGACTAAGAATATGTTCATGGTATATGGAGGAAGAGAACTAAAATTGGAAGGCTATACCGACTCTAGCTTCCAAAGTGACGTGGATGACTCGAAGTCAACCTCTGGATTTGTGTTCATGCTCAATGGCGGTGCTGTCTCTTGGAAGAGTTCCAAGCAGGACACCACATCGGATTCCACCACTGAGGCAGAATACATTGCGGCATCAGCTGCTGCTAAAGAGGCGGTTTGGATGAGGAATTTCGTCCAAGAGTTGGGCGTCATTCCTGAAGTTGTTGGTCCAGTCCCGGTGTACTGTGACAACACGGGTGCCGTTGCTCAGGCAAAGGAACCAAGGTCTCATCAAAGATCCAAACACGTACTGAGGAAATACCACATCATCCGGGAGATTGTGGAAAGAGGAGACATCACTGTCGACAGAGTGGCCTCTGCAGAAAATATCGCTGATCCACTTACTAAGCCCTTGCCAGGACCATTATTTGACAAACATCGCGAAGCAATGGGTCTACGTAGTATGACTAGTTGGCTTTAGGGCAAGTGGGAGATTGAAAGAGTGGGTGCCCGGTGATCCAACTTGTGGCTAATGGCTTTGATGACTCTTTGTATAAACAATCTTTTGTTTAATATAATTTACACTTTTATTAATGGCAATGACTTTATCTTTCTTCATATTGTTATATTGTGATATACTATTGTTGTTTTGATAAAGACCTTGAATATACTATAGTGTATGTAAGATGTGGTAGTACATGGGGATGTCTATCATGAAACACATCTTATAGTCACTGTATATTCTAAATGGTTCCTAGTCGATTGAGCCGTCCGTTAATAAGGATAAGGATCGCTCGAGTTTGAGACTAGCATTTGCGATGCAGAGTACCACGTTTCATTGGTAAGGAACATAGAGATGTTCAAAGCATGCAAATGGATATTCATACGATGAATAATCGAATTACCCTATCCGGACTTTCCAAGTGGTTATCACTTATCGAGTGGATAAAGTCCGCGGTTTTGGTTGTACACCATTAGTCCTTACTACTTGAAACATCATTGAGACTCTATATGCTAGTACTGTGCTTTGACTCGTTTACCGACTCTATTGGGGTCATCAGGTGTCGAGATTGGGTACAGTTACAACACATATAAGAGTCGATGCTTTGTTGTCAATGATTCACCACATACTTGCGAGTGTGGATATCCTATGCAATCTGAGGAGATATTAGTGTGACGAATCTCTGGCCAGAGTACATGATGTGTATTAAAAAAAGGTTTCTTAGTAGCACGTGCGATGTTACTATTTGATCTTCAAGATGTATTGCATAGTTATCGAATCTCGAACGACTCTCGATTTACCAATGGTTGTTGATTCGATCGGGATATATGGATGAAGGGACCGTACTGTACGCTAACCAAAATCTATTGGTTCTTGTAGGCAGTATCAGTGATACCTAGGGAATCATGGGGCGATGTTGCTAGGCGCTCTTACCATGATTCGATGGGCAAGTCGGAAATTGTTGTTCCGAGTCACAAGGAGTTGTGAGCCCACGGCTAGTTGTATCCCTGAACCATTGAGGGTCACACAGAGTAATGGATTTTTAATCCCCGTTGAGATAGTTAAATTTAAAGAGTTAAATTTAATGAACAAAGAAGTGGGACTTCTTATTTAAGAGTAGAGTAAGATTTCCTAAAATGACATAGGGATGGGCATTTTTGGAAATCACTGAATTCGGATTCAGAAAATTTATCTTGACTCTAAAAGATGCAGAAATGGTTTCTGTGAACATTGGTGAAATTGGTTTATCAATCTGAGTCACGATGAATTTTATATTAATTTCTGAACATGCGGGCTTTGCTTGTCAGGCTTAAACTTATGACTAATGGGCCCTAAGCTGTTAGCAGCCCACATTATAAATAAGTTATTGCAGTACAGAAATTACATAACAGAGGTCACAATTTTCGAAAACCTAGTTGTTTTTCTCTCTAAAGTGGCCGCCCCCCTCCCTCTCTACTCGGGAAAATCCAGCATGTGAATTTTGAATTTGCAGTCTAGTTTAACGGATCAAATTCGTTAATTCTCTTCGTAGAAACTTCTGATAGATTTTCTAGTGCAATCTATCAGAGGGATTAAATCTCTGTTCATGGACCTGATTGAAGAACAGTTCGTCCATCAGTTCCAAGGATATACAGCAAGAGCAGAGTAATCTGTTGGTGTCCATAATCTCGATTCGAGATTGGAGGTAAAAATTTATAATTGTTATTTAATTTTTACACACACAATTTAATTGTAAAGTTTTGATACCCATTATGGAATCTTTCCATATAAAATTTTTAAACTTCCGCTGCACCGGGTATCAATTCTGATTGATCTGATCGCCGTTCTCCAACAGAACGCACTTGCAGTATTCTTGGATTCGATGAATATAGTTTTCAAGAACTTCTTGGAAAATTTTGTCGTGATGTTTATCAACGATGTTATGGTTTATTCATGTAGTGTTGAGGAACATGCTCAGCAATTGAGGATTGTTCTTCAAATTCTCCAAGAAGAGTGGATATATGCTAAGTTCAGCAAGAGAGAATTTTGGATTGACCGAATGGTTTTCCTTGGTCATTCTTATTGTTAGTTTGTGTGTTTGTATCTTTAGGGAAAAAAATTATGAAAAAGAGAAAAGAAAAAGAAAAAGAGCCTATGATGATGAGTTGAAACAAAAAGCGAATATAATCTAGTATTGGCGACATTGTACCTTGATTTCTCTCATTTTATGCACTATAGTCTTGATTGTCGATACTCCTGACAAGTAGAAAAAGTTATGTGGATTTTGTAAGTTGATTGGATGATTTGACTCTTAACTTTGGTGATTTATACTCAAGACCGAGGTAGACTAATACAAGAATATAAATGATTTAGGTAATTTTATTAAAAAAAATAAAAAAAAAATGAGTAACTAAAAAGTTGCAAAAGCAACAGGAATTTTTTTTTTATAACTCCATCCGGGCCTGGAAAGGGATTGAAATCATAATCACCAATCCATGGCTAAGTTTGCGGACAAAATGGGGTTGATGCTCCATCCGGGCTATAGACGAGAAGATTGAAATTCGAATCCTAGCTTTAGTTATAGCTAAGTCTGCGAGTAATTTATGGGGCTAAATAAAAATCGGGTGCAAAATCCGGTGATTTTATGAAAAAGCTGTGATAACTGAAAAAAGTCCTTTTGATTAGTACGAGTAAAAGTTAAACTTGGTGGAGAGTATTTTGAAATAGAGGGCGGGGTTAATAACTCTTTGAGGCTTATTGGTTACATGATTTGATCGAAAGTTAGGTGGGTAGATGAGATTGGTTAATCACAAACGCACGAGAACTCTTGAAAAAATTAGCTACACATGGATTAATTGTTTAACATCTGAGGCTAGTTGGTTTTTAAAAATTTTATTGTTTTCTTGTGTGCTGTCTAGTTCTTTGTTTAATTGTTTTGTTTTGCTCGGGACTAACAAAATTTCAAGTTTAGGGGGATTTGATAAGTGCAATTTTTGCACTTATATTTTATATGATTTGACTTGGCTTTTGTTATGTATCGAGCAATATTATGCATGTTTTCTTGTTGTTTGGGTAGTTGCAGGAATCCAGGTGACAATCAATTTTTGATGAGAAAAGGAAGTAAAAATCATGGAATAAGGAATTTAAAGAAGAAAAGATGAATTTCCACAAGGCGCACCCGTGCTTGAGCCAGTGAACCCGCGCTTTGTAGAACATTTCCAAAGAATTATGCACTCGATTGGCGCACCCACACCATGTCTATGGCGCACCCGCGCCCTGTGTGTGTTAAATTTGGAAAATTTTTTGGATGGACTTTTAAGGAGATTTCTTGACTTAGAAAAAGATATACAAAGGTTTTCATCTACTCTAAGGAGGAGAGGACGACTATTGAAGCTTGGGATTTCACAAGAGCTCAAGAAATCGGTACGAAGGCAGAAGACGGCAGCATCCGACGACGGAAAAGCTTAATTATACTTCGTTCTAGTTTCTCTTTGAACTCTAATTTTCTAGTTTGATGGAATGCTTGAAAAAAATGTTTTATTTGATATTAGAATTTATTATGAACTAATTTCTTAGTCTAGAAGTAGACGGATCTTGACTGAAAACCATGATTTGGATATTTTGATTTATATATTTGAATTCTTCGCACAGTTCATTTGTGTTTTCCTAATTTTAATGTTTTCAATTTACTGGTCATAGATTAAATGATATTTTATTTGGAATCTATCACTCGAGAGAGGAGATTTTGAATACGACATAGGAAAATACATCTTTAGTGTTTATATTGTTCGAGAGGCATATAACTCCATAAAAGTCATTAGAAAAATCACTGAACTGTTTACCAGATTTAATGGTTGAACTTGGATAGAGATATTGAGTTTGATATTGAATACAAATTCCTGTTTAACACTTGAGAAAGGGAGTAGAAAATAATACGGATTTTTGGCTAACAAACTAAAAAAAATTTGTACTTAAGAAATCAATAGTAATAAATTGTGGTAGATAGTCAAGTGAAGTCGAACCTCTAGAATTCATCTCTTATTGAATTTTCATCTGTCAAACTCGTGGTTATTTAAATTTATTTCTTGGAATATTCTAGTTTTATTAAACTCAAACAATCTTCGTAGCTCTACATAGGATTTTATTTTATTTTTTGCAAATATTTAATATAATATAATTTTATTTATTCTCCGTGGGATTGTATTGAACTCATTTTTTGTATTAAAAATTGACATCGTACGCTTGCGAGCGAGAAATACGCAACAAGTTTTTAATCATGATTCATTCTTTACATTTTTGGGTGAAATTTTTATTGAGATTTAGGGATTCAAACGTGTTTAAGTTAGAACATTTGATGGGAGTGTGTGGATGTAATTTTTTGAATTAAATTGTTTGATGTTGGTCGTATTTTGGGCAAATATTTTTCGAGTTTGAAGCTTTTGCATGTCCAAGATTATTACTTTTCAATTGTCAAATGTTGTGGATGAAAGGGTGTTTAAAAGGTCTTAAAAGAGCCGCGGAATCCGCGAGGAGCACCTGCGCATCCCTGCCTGGTTCCACAGGTAGCAGGCCGCATGCTTATGGGAACTCAAGCGCACGGGTGCATTTCTATGCTCTCGAGCGCACGAGTGCATTTTTGTGCTCCCGAGCATGCCGCGATCAGTCCCAACGGTGCACACTCTTTCGTTTTAAGTTCCAAAGATATTTTTATGATCTTTTAATGTGTTTTAAGTATTTTTAAGAGTTTTCTTGCAAAATTTTTCAATTTTTGATGTTAAGAACGGAAATAAGGTCTCACGTGGATCGATTTAGCTATGTATTGCACATATATATGTACTTTTACTCATGAAAATTATTTTCATTATGACAGCATGAAGCATATGGATGAAAGGTAATTGTCATAATTTTTTTTTAAGTTAGCATGCATGATTTTCAATCACGAAAGAATTTAAAGGCATTACACGATGTTTATGATGAAGCATTATTGTTTTTGGGGAATGATGATTGATGCTGATGCATGATAACATATTTTGATGTCGTATATGTTCTTGTGGTAGAAGTACAAGAGTGGTACTCCGGGATGAGCTCCGGAGGGGCCTTTCTAAAAAATAAAGCTTCTCATATTGGTCATGGTCAGTATGGACGGTATTCGGTGCGCATATCGGCCAAGACCAGTATGGAAGGTAAGGAGATGGTGCACATATTAGTTAAGGACAGTATGGATGGTATATGGTTCGCATTTTGGCCAAGGCTAGTATGGATGGTACATCTATATGTTTGTTGTAAAACGACCGTGATTACGGGAACCCCATGTGCTCATATGATATGTTTACCATAATTGCATGTCATCACCCATAAATGACAAGTTTTTACGTTATGATTATGTTATGTATTATTTTATGTTTCAAGTTAAAAACGTTTTTAAATACGTATTTTATTGTTGAGTCTTTAGACTCATTATAAATGAATGATGCAGGTAATGATGCTCTAGATAACTATATTGATGAGTATGGAGTCAGAATTTAAGAGGATCAAACGTTCGGGCCAGCGGGAGATGCATGGGACGTTACACGTTCACATTGAGCCAGTGGATTTTCCGTGGGAGTTGGTGGTTTCAGGTTTCTCAGTTTTGGGTTTTAATACTGATATTACGATGGGGTTGTATAGCAGTATTTATTTTGTACCAATTGTATTCTGCCGGATTTTTTATGGATTTATTTAAGTTTTCGCATAATTTTTGGTTAATTTTGATTTAGCGTTTAATTTCATGCATAAGTATTATTGGTAGATGACTTTGAGATGGGTCACTACACCTTGTGTGCTTGTGAGGTTAAAAATATGTATTGAACTATGGATAATGTGAATAATGGGCATTGTGGTGTGGTTGATGTGTCTGTGAATATGCTCGTGATATAGTATGTGATTTCATATTTCCCACATCATAAGTTCGCCTATCTCCTTTTTGATCGTAGGGTCTATGGCTGAGTTGTCCAGTCATCAAGATGTGGTCAGCTTGACTTGATTTCCAATCTTGCTTTGCACAAGAGCTCTATGGCACATATCCATTGGGAAAATAATTTTTTTGGTCCAGTAACTTGTCCATGTTTTGGTTTTGGTCCATTAATTTTTCAACATTTGGTTTTGGTACATTAACTTTTAATTTTCAATGATTTTGGTCCAAATGCACAAGTGTCAGATATACATTGGTACACGTCAGCATTTTTCGAGTGACTTGTGCCAATGTCTAGTTGACACGTGTGCATTTGGACCAAAATCAATGAAAATTAAAAGTTAGTCTACCAAAACCAAATGTTGAAAAATTAATGGACCAAAATCCAAATGTGGTAAAGTTACTGGACCAAAAAAATTATTTTCCCCATATCCATTTCCAAACTTCCGGATATTGTTCAAAGTTTCAACCGACTCTTCATTCTGTGGGACAAGACTACTTTGTTCATGTACCAAACTGGATTTCACAAAGTGAATATACTTGTCTTTGCACATATTCAGTTTTGGTAGAGTACTTATCTTAGTTGGTCAGCAATCCTTGTCAATAAACCCGAGACCAGTTTTGTCTCCAATAAGGTTTTGTAACTCTTGAAATTCTGTCAACAAAATTGAGGACTTATTCCAAGTTTGAATCAGTTCAGTTAGCCTCAGATTCTCTGATTTTAACAGCTGACTCTCAACTTATAGCTTATCATTTTTAGTCTTGAGATTAGCAATCTTTGCCTCTAGACTGGCCTTCTCAACTGACATCTCCCCGGGGTTTTGTGGGGACCTCGGGTGGTAATCTCATCTTAAAGGAATAAGTAATAAATAACATAACAGATCAAGGACCATAAAATCAAACAAAAGAAATTTTTTTTAAGGAGGTGGCTCTCTCCATGGTGCGCTTGAGTGGGCACCTCTCTGGTCCAGCGACCTCCTCTTGGCTCACTCAAGCGCACCAAGAGACGCTCGAGCGAGCTGCACTCTGTTTGAGCCTCCAAAATTCTGCTTTTGCTGTCCACAATAAGGATTGTTGATATGCTTGTAGCTATAACTACTCTAATATGCATAAGAACATAGTTAAGACATGATATAAATACAAGAACTAGCTTTGACAAGAAGTTCAACATATTTAGTCATCTACAACTTCACAAGGTTGCTATAATTGCACAAGTTTAGATCCAACTATTAACAACTAGTTTCATTCAATTCTTTTCACAAAATATACATATACTAAACTTGTTCAAAACACAACACTTGAAATCAAATCAACATCTAAACTCGAGTCTCCACGTGCTAAATCTCTCTCTCGAGCTACCCATGACGTCTTTGACTAGCTCATGTCCCATCTGTTGCCATGCACACTTACAAAACAAAACAACAGTCAAAAAATATCAGGTGAGAATACAATTCTTAGTATAAAAGACATATACATGCATCAAATATAACCTATCAACTCCAAGTTCCTCAACTAAAAATAAAATGAATCAAAGCATGTAAATTAAACTGATTCACTATGGAGATTTGTATACGATCCTTGCCATCAAGATTTGTATCCAATCTTGATATGGATATCCATCTATCGTAGTACGTATCCGACTCGAAAATAAAGGTTCGTATCCGACCTTGGCATTAGAATCAATTCAGCTATCATAAATCAATGATCATTACATAAATCAAATCCATGACAAAACATTCTAACTCAAAAACATATAGTAACAAGTATGTGACTTGTAGGATACTCAAGAATCATCATCTCGAGTATCATTCCCTTCGACAATTGATCTCATTTTATACCTTTATTTTGTTGGTTTTAAACTCTTCAATACTTCACAAGCTGCAACACAAAAAAGGCAATAAAAATCTGCTCACAACTCTTGTCAATCTTCAAGGTAGAAGTCACAAACCTTGTTCAATCTTCAATCGGTTTCGAAGTCGGGATCTCGAATTCGATCAAGCTCTTATCCAATCTGAAAGGAAGCATATTCAAGCTATATATATAAACAATAATTCACTTCAAGATCAGCTCAAGCAATTGGATTCAAATGCTAGCCAATTCTTGATCCGACGGCGTAACGGTACAAAATCGGTAATCGAAACGGAAATCTAATCAATCTAACAACCAAAAAAAATTCATATATATCATATACCAAAAAATATCATAATATACCAAATTCTTAGCAGCTATAATTTTTTAAATACATTCTGTAAAATCATAAGAATTTCTAACGATATCCGTTCTTCGATCCGGTATCGATATAACAATACGTATAAACTCAAGAACAACAATACATAATCATTTATGATTTCTCCCAACTTCCAAATTCTCAAACCATGCTGGAATATAAGAAAACTTACACCAAATCATATCCCCTCTTTCAAGGTTCGCGGAACTAGTCTCGGATCAAAAATCAGATAGCCGGATTAGAAAATATCTTGGATTGAAGATGATGAAAAATGCTTCCAAATCTTAAAATGGTTGTCTCGGCTCTTGGCTGAAGAATTCTAAATGAGATTCATACATACACATGTGAATACATATAAGAATAACAATTGTCCTCCAATATAAGCAAACCTGCACTTTAGCCCCTCAACTCTTCACTATTAGCAATTCAGTCCCCGAACAAGCTTTTTAATTCAATTTCAATCCTAAATAATTAAAGAATATTAGAATTTAATTTTAAACTCTAAATATTCCCAAATTACAAATTTTCAAATTAAAATTAAATAATTTTTGGTCTTACATTTCTCCCCCTCTAAGACATGATTTCGTCCTCGAAATTGCATGCAATCTGTATATACATAAGATAATGAAATAACATAAAATAGAATATGAACTCACATCAATGAAAAAACTCTGAAATCTCTGTCTCATGTCTTCCTTAGTCTCCCATGTAGCCTCTTCAACTCCATGTCGACTCCACTGAACTTTGGCCAACTGAATAGTCTTGTTTATGAGCTGCTTTTATTTACGGTCAAGAATCTGTATCAATTGCTCAAAATAGCTAAGATTCACGTCAATTTCAGCTTCATCAGGTTGAAGAATATGGGATGTATCAGGCTGATATTTTTGAAGCATAGAGACATGGAATACGACGTGAAACCAGAAAAAGATGGAGGAAGAGCGAGTCGATAAGCAAGATCGCCTATCTTCTCAATAATATCATAAGGACCGATAAAACGTGGAGATAACTTTCTTCTCTTCCAAAATCTATCTGTACCTCTGAATGGAGAAATCTTCAAAAATACTCTGTCTCCCTGTTGAAAATATAAAGGTCGGCGTCTGATACTTGCATATTTCGCTTGTCTGTCCTAAGCAGTCTTCATTTTTTTCTGAATCATCTTCACTTTTTCTATCATTTCATGGATCATATCAGGCCCAATATCAGGTGTTTCGGAGATGTCATCCCAATACAAAGGTGATCGACAATTCTTTCTATACAGTACTTCAAATGGCGCCATCTCAATGCTCATCTGATAAATGTTATTATACGAAAATTCAACAAGTGGGAACGAATCTTGTCAATTAATGCCAAAATCTAGCACTACAGCTCTAAGCATATCCTCAAGTGTCTGAATAGTCCGTTCAGATTGTCCGTCAGTCTGAGGATGATATGTTGTACTCAGGTGTAATCGAGTACCTAGATCTTGCTGCAAACTATGCCAAAAGTGTGAAATAAATCTAGTGTCTCGGTCTAAAACGATAGATTTAGGCACACCATGCAATCTTACAATTTCTCTAACATAGATTTTTGCCATTTGATAATGTCTATAAGTCATTTTATATGGAATAAAACACGCTGATTTTGTTAACCTATCAATAATCACCCAAATGGCATCGCAACCTCTGGATGAATGTGGGAGCTGAGTAACAAAATCCATAGAAATGTGATCCAATTTCCATTTTGTAATGGACAAACTTTGTAATAGACCTCCTGGCTTCCTTCTTTCAGCTTTTACCTGTTGGCAATTCAGAAAACAAGACACAAATTCTGTGATATCTGATTTCATTTGCTTCCACCAATACTGTGTCTTCAGATCATTGTACATTTTTCTGCCACCAGAATGAATACTGAATCGACTGCTATGAGCTTCTTTCAAAATCTCTTGTTTCAAGTCTGAAATATCTTGTACAACAATTCTTTAATTCACATATAAAACATTATCAGCACTAACCTGATATTCAGATTGATGCCCTAATTTAACCATCTCAATTGAATTCTGAATGTTCTGATCAAATTTCTGTGCTTTTTTTATTCTCCTTAATAGTTCTGGTTCAGCTCGAATAGCAAAACATCTAATAGGCTACATATCTGTCTCAAATACCAATCCAGAAATACAACAATCTTCTACCAATTTAGATACACTTATTGTAGATAAGGATAAACTACAAACCTTGCCACTTAAGTCATCCGCAGCTGCATTGGATTTTCCGAGATGATATTTAATCTCACAATCAAAATATTTCTTAAAGGAATAAGAAATAAATAACATAACGGATCAAGGACCGTCAAATCAAACAAAAGAATTTTTTTTAATGAGGTGGCTCGCTCGAGTCTCCACGTGCTAAATCTCTTTCTCGAGCTACCCATGATGTTTTTGACTATCTCCTGTCTCATCTGTTTCCATGCACATATACAAAACAAAACAATAGCCGGAAAACATCCGGTGAGAATACAATTCTCAGTATAAAAGACATATACTTGCATAAAATATAACCTATCAACTCCAAGTGCCTCAACTCAAGATAAAATGAATCAAAGCATGCAAATTAAATTGTTTCACTATGGAGATTCGTATCCGATCCCTGCCATCAAGATTCGTATCCGGTCTTGATATTGATATCCATCTATCGTAGTTTGTATCCGACTCAAAAATAAAGGTTTGTATCCGACCTTGGCATTAGAATCAATTCAGCTATCATAAATCAATGATCATTACATAAATCAAATCATTGACATCACATTCTAACTCAAAACATATAGTAACAAGTATGTGATTGGTAGGGTACTCAAGAATCATCATCTCGAGTATCATTCCCCTTCGACAATCGATGTCATTTTATATCTTTCTGTTCTTGGTTTCAAACTCTTCAACACTTCACAAGCTGCAACACAACAAAGGCTATAAAAATCTGCTCACAACTCTTGTCAATATTCAAGGTAGAAGTCAAACCTTGTTCAATCTTCAATCGGTTTCGAAGTCGGGATCTTGAATTCGATCAAGCTCTTATCCAATCTGAAAGGAAGCATATTCAAGCTACATATATCAACAATAATTCACTTCAAGCTCAGCTCAAGCAATTGGATTCAAGTGCTAGCCAATTCTTGATCCGACGGCGTAACGGTACAAAATTGGTATCCAAAACGGAAATCTAATCAATCTAACAACCAACCAACTTCATATATATCATATACCAGAAAATAGAATAATATAACAACAGCTTAAAAGCTATAATTTACGAAATACATGCTGTAAAATCATTAGAATTGCAAACGACATCCTTTCTTCGATCCGGTATCGATATAACAATACGTATAAACTCAAGAACAACAATAAATAATCATTTCCGATTTCTCCCAACTTCAAAAATTTCAAACCATGCTGGAATATAAGAAAACTTACACCAAAATGTAGCCCCTCTTGGAAGGTTCGCGGAACTAGGCTCTGATCGAAAATCGGATTAGAAAATATCTTGGATTGAAGATGATGAAAAATGCTTCAAAATCTTAAAATGGTTGTCTCGGTTGGCTGAATAATTCTGAATGAGATTCATAAATACACACTTGAATACATATAAGAATAACAACTATCCTCCAATATAAGAAAATCTTCACTTTAGCCCCTCAACTCTTCACTATTAGCAATTTAGTCTCCGAACAAGCGTTTTAATTCAATTTCAATCCTAAATAATTTAAAAATATTATAATTTAATTCTAAACTCTAAATATTCCCAAATCACATATTCTTGCATTAAAATTAAATATTTCCGGGTCTTACATTTCTCCCCCTCTAAAACATGATTTCGTCCTCGAAATCGCATGCAATCTGTTTACACATAAGATAATGAAATAAAAGAATACAGAATAAGTACTCACATAAATAAAACAACTCTGGAAATCTGTGTCTAATGTATTCCTCAGTCTCCCAAGTAGCCTATTCAAATCCATGTCGACTCCACTGAACTTTGACCAACTAAATAGTCTTATTTTTGAGCTGTTTTTCTTTACGGTCAAGAATTTGTATCGGTTGCTCAAAATAGCTCAAAGTCTCATCAATGTAAGCTTCATCGGGTTGAAGAATATGGATGTATCAGGATGATATTTTCGAAGCATAGAGACATGGAATATGTCATGAATACCAGACAAAGATTGAGGAAGAGCGAGTCAATAAGAAAGATCGCCTATCTTCTCAATAATCTCATAAGGACCGATAAAACGTGAGAATAACTTTCTTCTCTTTCCAAATCTAACTGTACATCTGAATGGAAAAATCTTCAAAAATACTCTGTCTCCCTGTTCAAAAAATAGAGGTCGGCGTCTGATATTCGCATATTTCATTTTTTCTGTACTGAGCAATCTTCATTCTTTTCTGAATCATCTTCACTTTTTCTGTCATTTCACGGATCATATCAGGCCAAATATCAGGTGTTTCGAAGATGTCATCCCAATACAAAGGTGATCGACACTTCTTTCCGTACAGTGCTTCAAATGGCGCCATCTCAATGCTCCTCTGATAACTGTTATTATACGAAAATTCAACAAGTGGCAACGAATCTTGCCAATTAGTGCCAAAATCTAGCACTATGCTCTAAGAATATCCAAAAAGTGATATGCTCTACTCAGGTGTAATCGAGTACCTAGAGCTTGCTGCAAACTGTGTCAAAAGTGTTAAGTAAATCTAGGGTCTCGGTCTGAAACGATAGATTTAGGCACACCATGTAATCTTACAATTTCTCTAACATGGATTTTTGCCATTTGATCATGTCTATAAGTCATTTTATATGAAATAAAACACGCTGATTTTGTTAACCTATCAATAATCACCCAAATGGCATCGCAACCTCTGGATGAAAGTGGGAGCTGAGTAACAAAATCCATAGAAATGTTATCTCATTTCCATTCTGGAATGGACAAACTTTGTAACAGACCTTCTGGCTTCCTTCTTTCAGCTTTTACCTGTTGGCAATTCAGACACCGAGACACAAATTTTGTGACATCTGATTTTATTTGCTTCCACCAATACCGTGTCTTCAGATCATTGTACATTTTTCTGCCACCAGGATGAATACTGAATCGACTGCTATGAGCTTCTTTCAAAATCTGTTGTTTCAAGTTTGAAATATTTGGTACAACAATTCTGTTATTCACATATAAAACATTATCAGCACTTACCTTATATTCAGATTGATGCCCTGATTTAACCTTCTCAATTGTCTTCTTAATGTTTTGATCAACTTTATGTGCTTCTTTTATTCTCCTTAATAGTTCTGGTTCAGCTCAAATAGCAAAAAATCTAATAGGCTGCATATCTGTCTCAAATACCAATCCAGAAATACAACAATCTTCTACCAATTTAGATACACTTATCGTAGATATGGATAAAGTACAAACCATTCTACTTAAGGCATCCGCAACTGCATTGGATTTTCCTGGATGATACTTAATCTCAAAATCAAAATCTTTCAACAAATCTAACCATATTTGTCGCCTCATATTCAATTCTGACTGGGAAAACAGATATTTCAAACTTTTGTGATCAGAATAAATTTCGAAGTTCTCACCGTAAATATAATGTCGCGATATCTTCAATGCAAACACAATATCTGCCAACTCAAGATCATGAATTGGGTATCTGGACTCATGTGGCATCAGCTGTCTCGAGGAATAAGCAATGACATGGCCTCTTTGCATTATCACACATCCTAGTCCCCTGTGAGAAGCATCGCAATATACAAAAAAATCATCAGTACCTGAAGGAATCATCAAGACAGGTGCACTGGTAAGCCTCTTTTTCAACTCAAGAAAACTTGCTTCACAATCCTCTGTCCAAACATACAGTGAATTCTTCTGAGTCAATTGCATAATAGGCTTGGCAATGCTGGAAAAATCTTTGATAAACCGATGATAATAACTAGCCAAGCCCATGAAACTCCATATTTCTGGTACTGAAGTAGGTCTCGGACAATTGATTACAACCTCTACCTTGCTTGGATCAACATAAATTCTGTCACCTAAAATGATATGTCCAAGAAAAACAACTTTTTGCAACCAAAATTCACATTTTGACAGTTTAACATACAATTTTTCTGCACTCAATGTTTTCAAAACAATTCTCAAATATTCAGCATGATCACAGAGATTCTTGGAATAGATCAAAATATCATTGATAAAGATAATGAAAAATTCATCCAATTATTTCTGAAACACTTTATTCATCAATCCCATAAATACTGCAGGAGCATTGGTTAAACCAAAAGGAATGACTATAAATTCATAATGTCCTTACCTTGTTCTAAATGCAGTTTTAGGGATATCTTCATCTCGAACCCTCAGTTGATGATATTCAGATCTCAGATCAATTTTAGAATATATAGATAAACCCTGTAATTGATCAAATAAATCGTCTATTCTAGGCAAAGGATAACGATTCTTTACCTTTACTTTATTCAGTTGTCTGTAGTCAATACAGAGTCTCATTAGTCCATCTTTCATTCGTACAAACAAGACCGGAGCACCCCAAGGAGAAACACTAGGTCTAATGTACCTTTTTGCCAATAAATCCTCTAACTGATCCTTCAATTCTTTCAATTCTATAGGTGTCATTCTGTAAAAAGCTTTGGATATGGTTGCGTACTTGGCATCAATTCAATACTGAAGTCTATCTCCCGAGTTGGAGGCAATCCCAGAATTTCATCTGAAAGACATTAGCAAATTCACTAACCATTGGCAAATTATCCAATTTTGAGCTAGGTTTCAACACATCAACTGCATATACAAGAAATCTCTCTGCTCCTTTCTGCAATAAACAAGTCATAGATAGAAAAAAAATATCAAAGGAATTCGAGATCTCAAACCTTTCCCATAGAATTTCCATTCATCTGTCATCTCAGGTCTGAATCTCACAACCTTCTGAAAACAGTCAACTATTGCCCTAAACTTTGTTAACATATCTATACCGATAATGCAGTCAAAGTCTGACAAATCAAGAACAATACAATCTATCTCGATCGCATTACCTTCATATTGTAGCATACAATATTTGACTGATTTCACAGAAATAATACCTTGCCCCAAAGGTGAAGAAATATATACTACAGCAGATAATGGCTCAATAGGTAAGCATGTAATATGGCAAATTGTTCAGAGATTAAAGTATGTGATGCACCTATATCTACTAACACATAAGCAGGATAACCAAAAAAAAGAACATTTACCTACTATAACGTCATCAGGTGCTTCCTGAGCTTGTTCTTAAGTCAAAGCAAAGACTCGAGCATGTTGTATCGTAGGTTGGATCCCAGTTTGACTTCCTCCTTGCCTAATCTATGATGGTGTATGAGGCTGAAATGAGTGTACTAAAGATGCTTGCCTCTCAGGCTGATTTACAAATCTCGATGATCCTGCACCTTGCACACTTCCAGAACCACGCTGTGGGAAAACTCTAGCAAAATGACCAACCTGATTACAAATATGAAAACTGCCAAATACTCCTCTACACTGATCATAGGCATGAAGACCTCCACATTTATTGCAATACACCTCGGAAGAACTAGATTTCTGTCTAGATCTAAACTATCTTGTTCCACTAGAACTGGATGAGATACTACCAGATCGTTTGAACTGCTTCCATTTAGATTTAAAAAAATTCTTCTTACCGCTGCTACTACCTCCTCCTTCAAATCTTGGTGGTGGTGGTGGTAATTGTGGCTGCTCTTGAGGTTGGTTAGCTGGGGGTGGAACAAACGGTGCTCCTTTTTGTCGAAGTAAACCAGCTTCCGCCCTTTTTGTAGATTCAGTGCATCTGCAAATTTGTTGGGTCTACTTGCATTTACCAATGTAAAAATGTCTGGATTTAACACATTTATAAATTGATCCTCTTGAGATTCATCATTCTCTGCTATGTGCGGAGCAAATTTCAGCAGACTAGTAAATTTTGACACATATTCTTGGATGTTCAGTTTCCCTTGCTGAAGGCTAGCAAATTCCGCTCTTTTGTCTTTTCTATAAGAGACTGGAAATAAACGTTGATAAAACGCGGTTTTAAACACAAACCATGTAACAATCGTACCTCGATTCTCCGTAGCTTTCTTTGTTGTGATCCACCAACTTTTGGCAACTTCATGAAGTTGATGTACAACAAGTTTAATCCTACGATCATCAGAATAATCCAGAGAATCAAACAACTGCTCAATATCTTCTAACCAGTTCTCACAATCAATGGAATTCTCAGTCCCCTTCAGAGTTGGCGGTTTAAAGGATTGAAACCTCTTCAGTAATGTTTCCATAGGCATAGCTGTGACATCCATCGGATCACCAGATGTACTACCATGTGCATTCTGATGTGCTGCAGCTGGCTATTGAACTGGAGCCTGTTCTATCGGAGGGACGGCTACATTCTGTCTAATAATCGGTGCTTTACGGGAAGGAATATCTGATATTCAAATATATTAGTGCACAAAACATCAAAATATCATAAGCAACAATTCTGTTTCAGCCCTCCTCTGACCAGCATATTCACGCATCATCAAGAGATCGAGTTCTGATCGAGAACTATTTCCGATTTAATCTCATATAGTTCATGCTTCCAATCACTACAGATATTCAAGAAAGCATGAAAATATTAAAGCTATAAAACATGCTTTTACAATTTCATCACATAATCATGCGACAATAAATGTCAAAACATAAAGCATGATAACAATCAAAATAAACAAATCATTTAAAAGGACTTGATCTACCCCGCTCGCTCACTTATTTTTAGTCCAAGAACTAACTTCGCTCTGATACCTCCTGTTTTGGGGACCTCGGGTGCTAATCTCATCTTAAAAGAATAAGAAATAAATAGCATAATGGATCAAGGACCATTAAATCAAACAAAAGAAATTTTTTTTAAGTAGGTGGCTCGCTCGAGCAAGCCCATGGTGCGCTCGAGCGGGCACCTCTCGGGTCCAGCCCCCCTCTAGGCTCGCTCGAGCGCACCAAGAGGCGCTCGAGCAAGCTGCACTCTGTTGAATCCGACATTTTGGTGATAACAAACAACAACTCATTGTATAGGAATGTGCTGCCAATCTTTTGTATTTCAGGAATCTACTACAACTCCTACCGCAACCGTCTAAACCCTTCAAGTTATCTACCGGAAGCTTATCAACCGCCTTTGTCTCTCGACCGGTTGCAGTCACAAGCCTATAGACTGGTTATTCAAACCAGCAGAGGATAAATCTATCTACCGGTAGAATGCCAACTGCTTATCAAGATATCTCAAGACAAATACTTGAGACAAGACGTTCATTGCAAGATCTTTTATCAAAAGAAGAACCGGCGTATCAGAAGATCTGTTGACTCTTGCATCGAGACAATAGGTTGCACTAAAATGGCAAAAATGCAGAATGGCTACAGATAAAGCATTCGACCGTTTATACCAGTTTTGGACCCTGGAAGTTGTCTGCATTTAAAGAAGTGTACGATCTTCATGCAGAATCATCAATGCATTTATGAAGCATTAAATGTGCATTCAATGCAGCATCAGAACGTTCAAAATAAAGACGTTGATGATTGACCTATATAAAGGGAAGATTGCTCAAGAAGTGACAAGAAGAAGAAGCAACACGAAAAATCTCAATCAACTCAATCACTTGAATACTATCAGAAGTCCTCATCTGATATACTAAAGCAATACTTGAGCACACTTACAAGATCATTCACTTGCTGCTCAAATAAACCCTCGCCTAAAGTTTACATATCTGATCTTCAAGGATCATCCTAGGGTTTCCAATCCTCTCGACCGCTCTGCAGTTTGAGAAGCTCAACCGGACTGTATTCATTATTGAAGAGACTTGAAGCTACTCTGAAAGCTTCCACCAGTCTGATAAGAACTGAGAATCTTATCTGTGTAAATCTAGGAGTTTCGGATTAGGCATTGGATAAGTCCTAAGTCTGAAGTGGGTGTATTGCAAGACGTTGTAATAACCTAAGTCTTCTAGTGAATTCCTTCCTAAGTGGAAGAAGGGGAGACGTAGAAGGATTAAGCCTTCGAACTTCCATAAATCGTGCCTTAGTCTTTACTGCATATTTATCTTATATATTGCTCATACATCGTGTTATAACTTGCCTTTGCATCACTAAAACCTCTAAACTATTTCCGCACTATTTAAGTTGTTCAAACCGTTTTAGAAGTTGAGAAAACAGATTAAGTGAACTAAACTTCACTTGATCATTTTGAAAAGAAAGAAAATAAGTTTCAGAGTGTATTCACCCCCCCTCTACCCTCTGAACCGATCCCAACAAGTGGTATCAGAGCGGGTTCCTTTCTCAACTGCTGATCTAAAGTTTTAAAATCATGACTTCTTTCAACAAAATTCCTATGTTTTCTAAAGAAGATTATGATGACTGGAAAATTCGCATGCAGGCACATCTTGCAGCACAGGACGATGACATGCTATATGTCATAACAGACGGTCCTATCAAAATCATGAAGGTCAACCCAGCTCTAACCGTTGGTGCAGGACAAATGATTGAGAAACCAAGAGCTGAGTGGACTACTGAGGACAAAAAGAAGGCCAATCTTGACAATGTGGCCCGGGACATCCTATACAAAACACTGGACAAGAACATGTTCAGCAAAATCAAGTCATGCTCCACAGCAAAAGAGATTTGGGAGAAGCTCACTCAGCTGTGTGAAGGAAATGACCAGACCAAGGAAAACAAGCTCACCATGGCCATTCAAAAATATGACAATGCCAAAATGAAGCCAGGGGAAACCATGGCTGAATTTGATGAACGGTTCAGTAGTATCATTTGTGATCTTATTGTTTTAGGAAAAACTTATACTAACCGTGAAATTGCTGTGAAGGTTATGAGAGCTTTGCCCAAAGAATGGGAGATCAAGACAGTGGCCATGAGGGAGTCAAAAGACTTAAGCAAGGTTGAACTGCATGATCTCTTTGCAGATCTCAAAGCCTACGAGTTCGAGCTCAACATGAGGACAGAAGATGAACCATCTACCTCTCAACCAACCAAGGCCTTAACCTCAATGGTGATGCGTCCACCGGTCGAGGAAACTCCAAAGAGATCAGCTGAGCAAATCAGCAACGAAGCCATGACACTATTTGTCAAGAAATTTGGTAGATTTATGCGTAAAAACAATTCTAAATTTAAAAATTATCATAAATCGGACCATACAGACGATGGCCCTACTTGTTTTAACTGTGGCAAGCCAGGCCACTTCATTGCAGATTGCACCAAGCCTAAGAGCAATGATCAGAAGCAATTCTTCGAAAGAAGAAGGGGCAAGGAGGACAAGAGGACGTTTAGAAAAGGAAGAGACCAAAGGGTTCTAGTAGCAGACGAAAGCAAAAGCAAGTGGGCTGAGTCTGACTCTGACAACCCCAATACCGAAAGCTCTTCAGATGACAACGATGATGAAAAGGTGGAATGCCTTATGGCTGACATCGAAGAAGAAGCTGAGGAGGTATTTGACTTTGGTTCACCTGAATTTACTCACAGTGATCTAGTTACTGCTTTACACGAAATGGCTAATGAATACAAAGCATTATCCAAGGAATTCGAGGAGGTAAAGGCAGAAAGAGCTGACCTAAAAGATAAGTCAAGCGAATCAAGCTGCATGCAGCGAAAAGAGCTTGATGGTCTTAAGGTCAAGCTAAGTCTGCTGGCTACTGAGAATGACACCTTGAAAAGAGTGTTCCAAGCAACCTTGACTGAGAACAAAAAACTACTTGAAACAATTAAGGCTTGGAATAAATCTTCTGTAACCATTGACAAGATTCAAGAAATCCAAAGACCGGCACATGACAAAGCCGGTCTAGGGTTTGGAACAAATGAACAGTCTATGGAATCTTGTATTCAGTCAAGCCTGGACAAAGGCAATCTTAACAAAATAAGATTTGTCAGGTCCAGCACGATATATGAACATGATGAGTGCAGCTTTGACAAAAATCAGAAAGTATCTAACGAACGAAGCTCTAAGCATAGAGGGCTGGGATATGTGGATCCCCAGATCTCCAATCAAAGAGGAACTTGGATTAAACCAAAACCTAATGAAAGAAGAAAGAGAAACCAATCTAATTTCAAAAGGCCATGGAATGAGTCTAACTACTCTAAGAGAAGATGGTCAAAGGAGAAGCCTTACCAGTACTTTAATTGCAGGCCAGTTCAAAAGAGGTACAGGCTAACTGATAAAGATAAAAAAGGCAAGCAGCACACATCAACCTCACAAGCACACACATTTACTGCTTATCGACCGCACAGATTTCTGGACACACACATGGGCAAACCTGTAAGGGTGTTCCAGGTGTGGGTCCCGAAAGGGCTAATCCGACCTGGACCCTACTAGATATGGGTACCAAAAGTTCTTCACTTTTTGCAGGTACTAAAAGTCCAAACGGGCGAGAAGACCACTTCTATCAAGGACACTACCTGGTACTTAGATAGTGGTTGCTCACGGCACATGACAGGGAATCCAGAACTTCTAACAGAAGTTGTGCTGTGCAAAGGACCAAAGATCAGCTTTGGAGACAACTCCAAAGGTAAAACCGTGGGTAAGGGTAAGATTATCCATGGTAACATCATTATTAAAGATGTGTTGCTTGTTGACAAACTGTGCTATAATTTGATAAGTATTAGTCAACTATGTGACAATGATCATTCGGTCGAGTTTCACAAACACACTTGCATCATCAAAAATGACAAAGGTGAGACTCTTATGACCGGTGTAAGAGACCTAAACACCTACAAGGTAAACTGGTCTTGCTCACATATTTCTTCACCTACTTGTCTTAGTGCTCATCATGATAAACATTGGTTGTGGCATAAGCGGTTAAATCATCTAAATTTTAAGTCCATTTCTAACTTGAGGAAGCATGATTTGGTTTCTGGTCTGCCTGAAGGAGATTTTATAAAAGACAAAGTTTGTCCTGCTTGTCAACTAGGAAAGCAGGTGAGAGCAACCTTTAAAAAATAAAGGGTGTATGTCTTCTTCCAAATGCTTAGATTTACTTCACATGGACCTATTTGGTCCTATACCAGTAAGAAGCATAGAGGGAATGAGATATGCTCTTGTTGTTATAGATGACTTTTCTCGATTTACTTGGGTCATCTTTCTCTCTTCAAAAGATCAAACTGCACCTCACCTGATTAAGCTTTTTAAAAGCTTGCAAAATGAACAATCTACTGTGATAGATAGAATCAGGAGTGATAGAGGGACTGAATTTTTAAACACCACTCTTATGACTTATCTAGATGATCAGGGAATCAAGCATGAGTTGTCAGCTGCTAGATCCCCACAGCAAAATGGGGTGGCTAAAAGAAGGAACCGTACTTTAAAAGAAGCAGCCAGAACTATGATTGCTGATTCAAATGTTTCTCAAAGGCTTTGGGCAGAAGTAGTTAACACAGCTTGCTATACTCAAAACAGATCTATGATTAATAAACGATTTAACAAAACTCCATATGATATCTGGAATGGCACAAAACCTGATATTTCATACTTCAAAATTTTTGGGTGCAAATGCTTTATCCACAACAATGGCAAAAATCATTTGACAGCCTTCGATGCCAAAGTAGACGAAGGAACTTTTATTGGTTACTCAGCCGTTAGCAGAGCTTATCGAGTGTTCAATCAAAGATCACTAACGGTCGAGGAAACCATTCATGTTGTTTTTGATGAATCTACTCTTTGTACAGAACAAACTCAAGGGAGCATAAATGATCTGAGTCATAGACTGGAAAACACAAATCTACAGGAAGAGAGTGACAGTGATCCATATCCTCCAAAGAAGGATGATCCAGTTCCCTCTACCGTGTGTGATCAAACAAGGCCAGAAGAGGATCCACCGGTTGATAACGATCCTCCTACCAATGATGATCCAGTAAACGAGGACGTTCGTGAACCAATTGATGACAACCCTTTAGGGAATTATTTTAGGTGGAACAAAGATCATCCACCTGGGTTGGTCATAGGTGACCCTTCTGCTCCTCGAAAAACACGTGGTCAAATGATTAATGAATTCTTGCATGCAGCTTTCATATCTCAGGTAGAGCCCAAGAAGATAGATGAAGCTCTATCAGATGCCAGCTGGATAGAAGCTATGCAAGAAGAGTTGAATCAATTCACCCGCAACAATTTTTGGCATCTAGTTCCTCGACCGGAAAATCAAAATGTGATTGGAACTAGATGGGTGTTTCGTAACAAGCTCGATGAACATGGCACTGTTGTGCGTAACAAAGCTCGGCTTATTGCACAAGGATTCAGACAAGAAGAAGACATAGAATTTGAGGAATCCTTCTCGCCAGTTGCAAGACTAGAAGCAATCCGCATCTTTCTTGCCTATGCAGCTTTCAAGGACTTTAAAGTTTATCAAATGGATGTCAAGTCTGCATTTCTCAATGGTCTACTTCAAGAAGAGGTGTACGTTGAACAACTACCAGGTTTTGTCAATCCTACTCATCCTCAATATATCTATAAACTTGACAAAGCCCTCTATGGATTAAAACAAGCACCGCGTGCATGGTATGATACATTACTAAAATTTTTACTGGAACATGATTTCCAAATTGGAACGGTCGATAAGACCTTGTTTAAATTTGTAAAAGGTGATCATGTGTTACTAGTACAAATTTATGTTGATGACATTATATTTGGGTCAACTAACCCCAAGTTGTGCTCAAAGCTCTCTAAGATGATGCAGGAGAAATTTGAAATGAGCATGATGAGCGAGCTAAATTTCTTTCTTGGATTGCAAGTGAAGCAACTTGAAACTGGAATATTTATCAATCAATCCAAGTATGCCAAGGAATTGGTAAAGAAGTTTGGAATGGAATAGTGCTCAACTGTATCAACCCCCATGAGTACATCAATCAAGCTTGATAAAGATGAAGGGGGAATCCCGGTCGAGGTAACAATGTATCGAGGCCTTATTGGCTCATTGCTTTATTTGACTGCCAGTCGACCGGATATCATGTATTCAGTTTGTTTATGTGCTAGATTTCAAGCAGCACCTAAGCAATCTCATTTCATTGCCGCCAAACGAATAATTAAATATATTAAAGGAACTACTAATGTGGGTCTTTGGTATCCCAAAGATTCAAATCTTAATCTTATTGTCTATTCAGATGCAGATTATGCAGGTTGTAGAATTGATCGCAAAAGTACAAGTGGCACATGTCAATTCCTTGGAGATAGACTAATTTCGTGGTCAAGTAAGAAGCAGACATCAATTGCTACCTCGACCGCCGAAGCAGAATACCTTGCTGCTGGCAGCTGTTGTGCTCAAATACTCTGGATTCAACAGCAGCTTAATGATTATGGAATCCGGTCGAGTGAAGCTCCAATCTACTGTGACAATACAAGTGCCATAGCCATCACTCACAATCTAGTGATGCACTCTAGGACAAAGCACATTGATGTCAGGCATCACTTTATCCGAGATCATGTCTTAAAGAAGGAAATCAGGCTAGAATACATCTCTACCGATCAGCAAGCAGCAGACATATTCACCAAGCCTTTACCGGACGCTAAGTTTTCATATTTTCGAAATATTCTTGGCTTAGTAGATCTAAGTTAGTATGCATGCTTTTAGGGGGAATGATTGCTAGTATGACGTTAATAGCTTAGCTGTTACATTGCCATAAATGTTGGCATATCATCCGCCTTTAGCTAGTCTCTGACAGGCTCCGTACTAGCAGCTTTGTGCTTTGAACCAAATGACATTGATTGGGCGCGGTGATTATACTCTTCAAAACTTTTTGAATTTCAAAAATACTTTTCATGACATCACCATATGGCCCATAGGTTCCTATATATACTTCTTTACACTCGTATATCAACCTTTCACCGTTGCTAAAGCTTTCATATTGCATTAAAAGTTCTATCGTATTACTATCAAGCTTTTGCTTACTCTCTGCTCGAGTTCTTATCTACAGCTATCATGTCGATCCAGAAGACTTGCCTTGCAATCAACTTTGATTCCGTTATTGAGGCAAACAATGCAGGAATCACTGAGGTCTTCACCATGCTTGAAGCCTCTGGACTGAAAAAGTTTTTGGGAAGCAGCGCCATCTGCGATCTGCCTGTCTTGAAGGAGTTCTTTGCAACCGCTCAAATCGAGCATGGGACTGTCAAATGCTTGATCCGGACAGAGTCCTACTCCTTCAATCAAAAGTTCTTCGCCAGCACATTTGATCTGCCCTCCAGGGGTTTGACAAAATGCGCGGATCTTCCCGATGGTAACTGCTCATACTGGTTGAAGGAATTCTCAACCACTGATGCTCCGATCAAACTGCCGGCTCAGAAGACATCTCTTAAAGCTCCATTCAGGCTATTGACCAACATCGTGGCCAATAATCTTCTTGCCAAGGCTGGATCGTACGACAAGGTGACGATGGAGAAATTCCAATACATGGCTTGTATCGCCTCCAAAATCAACATCAACTGGTCAGACATATTGTTCACTACTTTATGTGAAATGATCAGGGGAAAAGGGCAATCCGAGGGATTTGCTCTGCAAATTTGCCACATCTTGAGCGTCCTTGGAGTAGACTTCTCCAAGACTGAGCCTCTGCATCCCACCAAATGGCTCAACAAGTTTACAATCTTCAAGTTTCTGAACAAGAAAGAGGTTGCGGTCGACACTCTGCCTTCAACCGCAAGTGTTGTTGCTGTCACTCAACCGCTTTCAACAGTCCCGTAGCGGCCAAACCAGCCCATACCAAGAAATCTGCCAAGCGTCAAATTATCATAGAGTCTGACTCTGAAGAAGAATCATGTGAGAACGTTCCACTGATTCAATCCTTCAGCAAGTCATATCCTTCTGTCTCCAAAGCAGCTGTGCCATCCACGCCTGCAGGCGAGAAGAAGAGGCAGCACAAGAGGTTAAGGTCCCTACCGTTCCAACACCAATTCTTCCAACGGTCGAGACTACTACCACTACTGCTACTACTGCTCCACGTCCTACCAAGGGTGTGATAATCATGGAAGGTGACTCATCAACTCCAAAGGTCACTCTCGCTGATCCCAAGGACAAAGGGAAAGGTGTGATGATCTACTCACCTAAGGCTCAACCAGCAGCTACTGTAGAGCTCAACTTGATCATCTCTCACGTTCTCCGCACTATCAAGCGTCACCTACAGCGCTTTGTCAGATGACATCATTCCCGTACTCACCTGACTCTTGCTCAAATATTTCCTAAGTGGAAAGCTCTGAACGTTATTGAGCAGAAGATGCTTCTTTTTGCTGACACTGAAGACATCGTGGAGGCTCTGGGAAGAAGACAGCTCATCGACTTGAAGCTTCGAGGAAGCCTGATATCTCTGTTGATTAATGAGCGTGTCAAGAACTTCAAATCCAAGAGTCCTACCGCCATCGATGACTTTGTGATTTTGACTGGACTACAGAATAGTCTACGTCAAATCACTCAACTACTTCAGCACTTCCAAGCTCTTAACAACGTAAAGACGACAGCTTCAGCAGCTTGTATACAGGCTTATGGACTGGAAGCACAGGTGATGATGAAGACTTTTCTTACCCAAGATCAGGGTGAAGAAGACGTCTCTGCTATTACTCTTTCAGATGGGATTCTGACCGGTCTCATCACTGCTGACCTGTTTCAATCATCCGCTCTAAGATCGAGTGTGGCAGCATCTTCATCGGTCTACCCCGCCTCAACCGTAGTCCAAGCAGTAATTCAACCGGAAGCAGCTGTGACTGCTCACTCATCTCCAGCGGCGACCGCTCATACCTCTCCCAGTCATCTACAAGATTTTTTAGAAGTGATTGAACAAGAAATTCATGTCACCTCTGTGACAGAGGCTCCTTGCAGCAGTGAAGCAGTAGTGCCCCCAACAGAGATACCAAGCACTATTGTATCACTTGCACCTCCAGAACAGCCAGTGACTGATGCTGACCCAGCACTTCAACCATCTCCATCTACTGAAAAGTTTGTGGAAGATCTCCTAATGGATGAACCGAGTGCTGATCCTGCTACTCCACCAACCATCTTGGCTGCAGTCGAGACCCCTATATCTCCAACTGTACCACTATTGGAAGGTACATCAGCTAGCTCACCAGCCAGATCACCAGCACCACATCATCTTGAGTCTGGCCCGGCTTCACCAAGGAATGACACACAGAGTCAAATGCTTCAGACTGATGACTCATATATTGAAGCCATGGCAGCAGCTCTGGATCACACATTGATAAATAGGCTTCATGAGCTCATGCAAACAGTTCGATCCTTTTCACAAGACATCACAAACACATCCTCATGGGTTGAAAATTCACGCAAGACGATGATTCAGCATTTTGAGACCGTGTCTCGAAACCTTGCTCATCTGTCCAAAGAGATCACTGCCCATCATCGCACTCAAATCAAAACGCTCTCTACCGTCTCCGAACAAGTTGTCAGATCCGAAAACCGCCTTCATAGGTAGTTGAATGATCGGATGGACACTATGCAAGCTACTCTAATTGCTCAACTAGATGCAAAAATTGATACTATGCAAGCCTGCCTTGGCACTCAACTCACTGAGATCATCCTTCGACTCAACCAAGGTGATGCCAAAAAGGGGGAAAAAGAGCAACGAAGAGCAGCAGATGCAAGAAGACGTGAAGAAGAATCCAGAAGAAAGGAAGAAGCCGACAGAAGAAGAAGAGAAGGCGATAGGTCAGGAGGAGCCAGTTGGTTCAAAAGATGAACAACTTGTCTCTTCTTTACTTATCGCAGCTGTATCTCATTTTGTTTTTCTTCAGTAGGTGTAATAAGAATGCTTATTGTAATTAATGAAATTCATTCTCTCAATGAAGTTCATTTTAATGCTTTCATATTGTTTTCGGAGCACTTAAGTTTTGTCATCACCAAAAAGGGGGAAATTGTTGAATCCGACATTTTGGTGATAACAAACAACAACTCATTGTATAGGAATGTGCTGCCAATCTTTTGTATTTCAGGAATCTAATACAACTCCTACCGCAACCGTCTAAACCCTTCAAGTTATCTACCGGAAGCTTATCAACCGCCTTTGTCTCTCGACCGGTTGTAGTCACAAGCCTATCGACTGGTTATTCAAACCAGCAGAGGATAAATCTATCTACCGGTAGAATGCCAACTGCTTATCAAGATATCTCAAGAAAAATACTTGAGACAAGACGTTCATTGCAAGATCTTTTATCAAAAGAAGAACCGGCGTATCAGAAGATCTGTTGACTCTTGCATCAAGACAACAGGTTGCACTAAAATGGCAAAAACGCAGAATGGCTAGAGATAAAGCATTCGACCGTTTATACCAGTTTTGGACCCTGGAAGTTGTCTGCATTTAAAGAAGTGTACGATCTTCATGCAGAATCATCAATGCATTTATGAAGCATTAAATGTGCATTCAATGCAGCATCAGAACGTTCAAAATAAAGACGTTGATGATTGACCTATATAAAGGGAAGATTGCTCAAGAAGTGACAAGAAGAAGAAGCAACACGAAAAATCTCAATCAACTCAATCACTTGAATACTATCAGAAGTCCTCATCTGATATACTAAAGCAATACTTGAGCACACTTACAAGATCATTCACTTGCTGCTCAAATAAACACTCGCCTACAGTTTACATATCTGATCTTCAAGGATCATCCTAGGGTTTCCAAGCCTCTCGACCGCTCTGCAGTTTGAGAAGCTCAACCGGACTGTATTCATTATTGAAGAGACTTGAAGCTACTCTGAAAGCTTCCACCAGTCTGATAAGAACTGAGAATCTTATCTGTGTAAATCTAGGAGTTTCGGATTAGGCATTGGATAAGTCCTAAGTCTGAAGTGGATGTATTGCAAGACGTTGTAATAACCAAAGTCTTCTAGTGAATTCCTTCCTAAGTGGAAGAAGGGGAGACGTAGAAGGATTAAGCCTTCGAACTTCCATAAATCGTGCCTTAGTCTTTACTGCATATTTATCTTATATATTGCTCATACATCGTGTTATAACTTGCCTTTGCATCACTAAAACCTCTGAACTATTTCCGCACTATTTAAGTTGTTCAAACCGTTTTAGAAGTTGAGAAAACAGATTAAGTGAACTAAACTTCACTTGATCATTTTGAAAAGAAAGAAAATAAGTTTCAGAGTGTATTCACCCCCCCTCTACCCTCTGAACCGATCCCAACACACTCTGTCCTAGCCTCCAAAATTCTGCTTTTGTTGTCCACAATAAGGATTGTTGATATGTTTGTAGCTATAACCACTCAAATATTGATCGAGCAAATACTACCACGAAAAATCAACGTAAATATGTCCATCAATTAAGCTCGAATAAATCGCAAGTGCACGAGTCAAGTAATAATATAGTGTACAAAGTACGAGTATCGTCCCACAGAGATTGATTTATGACAAGATTACCTCAAGTATGATTCTTTAATTAATTAAAACGAGAGAGAGAATAAATTAATAAACTAAAATAAAAAGATAAATTAAAATCAAAACAATAAATTAAGTTCAAAAAATAAATAAACGATTGTTAGGATCTCGGTTCACCTACCCCTTTTCTCCTCTAATGATTGAATTTTAATTCTCAAGTCATGCTTTTGACGGAATTCCCTAATCTATCAATATACTCTCTCGAGCTATATTAATCTAATTAACGAATTGTAATAACCAAGTCTCCTTGTGTTATTTAACAACTGCAATTGGATTAACGATTTTTGGAATCCTCTAGCTTTCACCCTGGTGGACTATGACTATCAACATGTATCCAACCTCATATCTCTATGTAAGTTGTAGATCCATGGATTATATTACCCTATCATGTCATAAAATCTCCTCTCGGTATCAATTATAAAACATAAAATCAATAAGAAGTTGATCAATCTCCAAAATTGCAATAAACACAATAATATAATCAAGAATCCTTAAAAACTAATTTCAATCTTCCAGAAGAAATCAAAACATAAGTTTTGGGGGTAGGATCCCCTAAATCCCAACAAATAAAAGAAAAGGAAAAGAGAAAACTAGTTTGTGGTTCTTGAGTTCTTCACGTTCTTCTCCCTCTTTTCGTTCTTCTCCTTGGATGGCCGCCTTTTCCTACGTTTCTGATGTGTGGAACCCTTAAAACGTCAGATTTTTATCTATTTATAGTGCCCAAGAGTTTTTTCCATGTAAAACACCCAGAAATATCTTTTTTTCAACTTACGCACGGGCACCCGAGCGGTAGAAAAGTGCAGCTCGCGCGCTGGGGCTTCTGTTCTAAACTTTTTTCTCAAACAGGCATGCGCCCGCGCGGTAATAAATAGCAGCCCGCGCGCCCACTAATTTTTCCAGCGCGCAACAATTTTGTAAAATTCATAACTTGAGTTTTAGCCGTCGGATTGAGCTGAAATTTTGACAGTAGCTTTAAAACATCTTAACTACAATCTGGACGGTGTAGATTTGATTTGGAGCTTCCTAAAATTAAATTTGAATTTTTTACCAAGGCTGCTCCGTAATTCATTCTTCAAAAATCCATTTCCTACAAAATTAACCCGGAGAGTGAAATGCTCATGCATGAGATTAATTACAAATAAAACATATAAAAATACACAAGAAACCATATGAATGCATGCCAAATAGATATAAAATAATGCACACAAAATGAACTTATCAAATATGCATAAGAACATAGTTAAGACATGATATACATACAAGAACTAGCTTGGACAAGAAGTTCAACATATTTAGTCATCTACAACTTCACAAGGTTGCTATAATTGCACAAGTTTAGATCCAACTATTAACTACTAGTTTCATTCAATTCTTTTCACAAAATATACATATACTAAACTTGTTCAAAACACAACACTTGACAGCAACTCAACATCTAAACCAGAGTCTCCGCGTGCTAAATCTATATCTCGAGCTTCCCAAGACATCTTTGACTAGCTCATGTCCCATTTGTTTCCATGCACACATACAAAACAAAACAAAAGCCGAAAAACATCTGGTGAGAATACAATTCTCAGTATAAAAGACATATACATGCATCAAATATAACCTATCAACTCCAAGTGCCTCAACTAAAAATAAAATGAATCAAAGCATGTAAATTAAATTGATTTACTATGGAGATTTGTATCCGATCCTTTCCATCAAGATTCGTATTCGATCTTGATATGGATATCCATCTATCGTAGTACGTATCCGACTCAAAAATAAAGGTTCGTATCCGAACTTGGAATTAGAATCAATTCAGCTATCATAAATCAATGATCATTACATAAATCAAATCAATGACATCACATTCTAACTCAAAAACATATAGTAACAAGTATGCAACTTGTAGGATACTCAAGAATCATCATCTCGAGTATCATTACCCTTCGACAATCGATGTCATTTTATACCTTTATTTTCTTGGTTTCAAATTCTTCAACACTTCACAAGCTGCAACACAACAAAGGCTATAAAAATCTTCTCACAACTCTTGTCAATCTTGAAGGTAGAAGTCGCAAACCTTGTTCAATCTTCAATCGGTTTCGAAGTCGGGATCTCTAATTCTATCAAGCTCTTATCCAATCTGAAAGGAAGCATATTTAAGCTACATATATCAACAATAATTCACTTCAAGCTCAGATCAAGCAATTGGATTCAAATGGTAGCCAATTCTTGACCCGACGGCGTAACGGTACAAAATCGGTAATCGAAACGAAAATCTAATCAATCTAACAACCAAAATAACTTCATATATATCATATACCAGCAAATAGCATCATATACCAACAGCTTAGCTGCTATAATTTTTGAAATACATGTTGTAAAATCATTAGAATTTCAAACGATATCCGTTCTTCGATCCGATATCGATATAACAATACGTATAGACTCAAGAACAACAATCATAATCTTTTCTGATTTCTCCCAACTTCCAAACTTTCAAGCCATGCTGGAATATAAGAAAACTTACATCAAATCGTAGCCCCTCTTGCAAGGTTCGCGGAACTAGGCTCGGATCAAAAATCGGATAGCCAGATTAGAAAATATCTTGTATTGAAGATGATGAAAAATGCTTCCAAATCTGAAAATGGTTGTCTCGGCTCTTGGCTGAAGAATTATGAATGAGATTCATACATACACACATGAATACACATAAGAATAACAAGTGTCCTCCACTAAAAGAAAAATCTACACTTTATCCCCTCAACTCTTCACTATTAGCAATTCAGTCCCCGGACAAGCGTTTTAATTCAATTTCAATCCTAAATAATTTAAGAATATTAGAATTTAATTATAAACTCTAAATATTCCAAAATTACATATTTTCGGATTAAAGTTAAATAATTTCGGGTCTTACAGGTTTAGTTGAGTAGTCTGGCAAATCATTTTGTTTTGATTCGACTTTCTCAAATGCTAAACACAATATTTGTTACTCGTTTTCCATGATGTGCAATGCTTCAGAAAACTCCTCTCTCAAAAAATTATTGGAGTTAAAATCAAATACATGTCCACTTGTGGAAGGTTGTTCTTATGCTTGCTCTCTGAAGGATGATTGATCGTCAAGAGCCATGAAGCATATTTCCTTGAGATTCGTGGCTTTGTTTTTAGTTGTCTTGATTAGTGGACTACTGCAATCAACAACTGCCAAATATTCTTATCTGTAGAGCATGCCTCAGCAGTCTTGGCTATGCTTATATCAACGGTTGTGTGCCAAAAACTATTATGTTCTGCTTGGATGGGTGGATTTGGGCTGATTTGGATTTCAAATCCGCAGCCCAAATCCACCACATCTGTTTGGATAGTCCATGAATTGAAATTTCTAATCTGTTGGATTTTGTAAGGTCCTGAAATTAATTATTTCGTGATTAGCAGAATTGATTATTAATTATTGAATCGGGATTGAATCGATTTTAATTGGGGTTTCAGGGACCGATTTGCAATTTTGGGAGTAGACCAAGTCAAACCTTGACTTATATTATTATTATCATCACCATACCTCCCCATCACATCCATTCTCTCTTCCTTCCTCTCCCATCCGTGCGTACTGTTGGAAGCCATGGGAGACAACATTTCAAGCTTCTTTTCCGTCTGATTCGCTCGATCCGACCGTTAGATTTTCATTCCGAGTTGAGATTCACGATCACCGCGATGAGGGCTCCGTTTTGAAGTAAGTTTTGCTACGATCCTCGAACTTTGATTTTTGTTGGGTTGTCAGAATTTGATAATCTTGGAGTATGTCATTCTTGAGCTAGTTTAGATCGTGTATTCAAAGTCGGTTTGGAAAAAGAACGAATTTTGGATTTTATATGATTTTAGAGGTGAAATTAGAAAATGGAGTTGTTGGATTTTTGTTGGTTTTTGATCGATTGGTTGTTTGGGAAGTTGATATGGATTGTTTGGATTGGTTTGATGTTATTGATGATTTTTGGTTTGATCGGTTATAGCCGTTATGCCGTCGAAATTGAGTTTTGGATTATCGTTTGTTTGTTCGGTTCATTTTCGGGTTTGTTTGAGTTGTTGGATTGACACCGAATTCGTATGATCTTCATTTTCAGATTGGGATTGGAGTTTCGGGTTTGGATCGAACTTGGAAGTTGAATCGAATCGAGAGTTGAAGATGATATATTGATTGAGTTTCTTTGTTTTGAATTGTTGTGATTTAATGGATTATTTATTTGAGTTCGTTGTTATTTTCAGATTTGAATCCTCGACGGACTCGAAAGGTAAAAGATGACTTTGAATTGAATGGGTTTGAATACTCGAGCTCGATTGATTCTCGAGCCCCGAAAATCACATACTGCATGTTACTTGCTTGTGTGAACTTGATTGATTAATGTATTTGCACTTGCATTCATATTGAGCCGAATATTCGATTCGTTTTGAAATTAGACGATTTAGGGAGCTATATTGAAGTGGTCTTGGATTTCGAGTTTTTCCATGTACCAGAATGCTTCTTATAGTTGCTCTAAAGTCTAGGGGTTTGAGTCGAGCGACATCCACCCCGAATGGGTGTGTCGGTGGGTTTTTGTGAAGACCTAACCCCGGGATCCCAACTAAATACCGATTGATATTTCGATTATCTGATTTTATAGTCCCGAGTTTGAAGTCACGCATACATTCATTCTCATGTTGAATTGCTTTCGATTATTACATTGCAATATGAGATGCTTGATGATTTTGTATGCCTGTCTCTTTTACTTAAAAATTATATTTCTAACCGGTTTATCTGGCTGTTGTCTTTGTTTGTATGTGTACTTGGCAACAGGAGGATCAGGAGCTGGACCAAGTCTTTTGGGTTAGCTCAGGGTGAGATGATAGAAGTGAGACTTTGTGTGTCGTAGGGTTGCTTTTGGACTAAAATTCTATTTTGTTTAGTCGAACGATTACTACCGTTGAACTTGTATTGTTAAACATCGTTTTGTTGGTGTTTCGAATTCCTTTTGTTGGGTTTAGACTTTGTTTGGAACCTTGGTTGTTTGGGTTATTGAATTGAGCTTGTGGAGTTCTTATTTTCCTTGGTACAGGTTTTGCAACCCGAGGGCTATGCGCAGGCGTGCCTCGTTTGTGCAGAAAAAGGGCTTTCTGCCCGAGGGCTATGCGCGGGCGCGCATGGCTGGCCGAGAGGCATGTGCGGGCGTGCGTGATCTTGGCGCGAGCGCGCGAGTATTTCTTTAAAAAAAAAAGACTTGAATTGTTTTCCGCGGCTTATCGTGTTCGATTATGTTTCTTTATTAGAGTTTAGAAGATTAGAAACGGGGTCTCACATTAAGTGGTATCAGAGCGATAAGATTGTTGGAGTCGGACTAGAGTGAGCGGGGTAGATCGAGTCCGCATGAATTGAACTCTCGCATGTGATTGATTTATTTAAATGATAATTTTTAAATACGTGCGAGCATGCTTTATTGATTCTTGAATTAATTGAATTGCATGAGTTGTGATTTAATTTATAAAGCATGAATTACGTGATATATATTTCTCCTTGTGCTATTATCTGTTCTTGTTTATCATTGAGACTCATGAGTACTCAGAGCAGAGTTTTGGACACCGAGGTTATGGGATTGAGAATAAATTTGAGATTTTGTGCCCTAACCCTTGATATCAGATGACACCTCGACGATCTTTGAGAAGAAATCAACCGCCTTTGACTCCTCCTTCTACTGAGAATCCGCCGCCAGTGATAACTCCTCAGAATGATCAGGGTAGTACTGGAATGGATCAGTTTGATGCGACTGCAACCCCGATGGAGACTCTATTGAAGAGGTTTCGATCTTTTCGACCGCTTACTTTGACGGGTACCGAGAACTCCGTTGATTATGAAAGTTGGCTAGATGACATGGATGAGCTCTTTGATTCCCTCGACTATACCGACGACCGCAGAATCAGGTTAGTCAGTCATCAGTTACAGGGTGTTGCTAAGAATTGGTGGACCACAACCAAGAGAGCGAATGAGAACCGAGGCACCGCCATCACTTGGAGCTTGTTCAAGACTGAGTTCTTCAAGAGATTTTTTCCTGTCTCGTATCGAAAAGAAAAGGGTGCCGAATTTGCGAATCTGAAACAAGGGAACTTGAGTATTGAGAACTATGTGAGCAAATTTGACAGTCTCTTGAGGTTTGCACCTCACGTTGCAGATAACGAGGAAGCCAAGGCCGACCATTTCATCAATGGATTGAACCCTGAGATCTTTACCTTGGTCAATACCGGGAGACCCAACAACTTCGCAGATGCTATGGATCAGGAAAAGGGAGTCGAAGCCAGATTCTTGATGCAACGAGGTAATCATGTAGCTCCTCAGCAGCAACAGAGATCTTTTCAGAACCAGCCTGTTCAGTTTCAGCCTCAACAGTCTCAGTATCAGTACCAACCTTCTCAGCAGCCGAATCAGTCTCAGAGGGTTGAGGGAGGCATTAGTGGCAGAAACAGACGAGATCAGTATAGACCAAAGGGGAATCAGTTTAAGAAATCAGGGAACAGTTCATCGAGTTCCAGTGGTTCTAGGCAGTTCAGCTCTGGGCAGAGTTCAGGGTTTTTTGGAGCTTCGTGCAGCAAGTGTGGAGGCCGTCATCCCAGTGACCAGTGTTGAGGCTTGTTTGGTAGATGCAACATCTGCCAGTAGCCGGGTCACTTTGCTAGAGTTTGTCCTCAGCGAGGATCCGATAGAGCTCAGAGCGGCAGTTCTTCTCGACCGCCAGCTCAGCCAGAGAGATCAGCTTCTGCAGTTCATTCCTTTTAGCCTCAGCAGCAGACTCGTCAGGGAGGTAATCAGAATCAGAACCAACCTCCTCGACAGCAGGCGAGGATGTTTGCCTTGACAAAGGATCAAGCCAATGCAGCCCCGAATGACGTGATAGCAGGTAACTGTTCAATTTTTGGTTATCCTGCGTTTGTGTTGATTGATACGGGTGCTTCTCACTGTTTCATTTCTGAACGATTTGTCGTGATGCATGATTTATTTGCTGAGCCTTTATCTGATGTTGTTTCTATTACTTTACCTTTGGGTGGAGGAATTGTTTCGGTGAGATGGTCCGAAACTGTGTTTTAGAATCTGAGGGGAATTCGATTGAGATTGACTGCATCGTACTTGGATTATTTGATTTTAACTGTATTATCGGGATTGATTCTCTGACCAAGTATAGGGCGACAGTAGATTTCTTTCAGAAAGTGGTTCGATTCAGACCCGAGATGGCAGACGATTGGAAGTTTTTCGGTAAGGGTTCTCGATCCAAAATTCCGTTGATTTCTGTGTTATCCATGTCTCGTTTGCTACAGAAAGGAGCAGAGGGATTCTTGATTTATGCAATGGATGTTCAGAGGTCTAGTCCTGAGTTGTCTGAGATACCGGTGATTAGCGAGTTTCCTGATGTTTTTCCAGACGAGATTCCTGGTTTACCTCCTATTAGAGACATCGAATTTAGCATTGAACTTGCGCCAGGTACTCAGCCTATTTCAAAAGCACCGTACCGTATGGCTCCGTTAGAGTTGAAAGAATTGAAGGAACAGTTAGAAGATTTGATTGCCAAGGGATACATCCGACCTAGCGTATCGCCTTGGGGTGCACCAGTGCTCTTTGTGATGAAGAAAGACTGTTCTATGCGACTTTGCATCGACTACCGCCAGTTGAATCAATCGACGGTCAAGAATAAGTATCCTTTACCGAGAATTGATGATCTTTTTGATCAATTGCAAGGTTCTTCAATGAATTCGACGATAGATCTGTGATCAGGGTATCATTAGCTGAGAGTTCGCGACGAGGATGTGCCGAAGACAGCTTTTAGAACCAGATATGGACTTTTCGAATTCATAGTCATGCCGTTAGGTTTGACCAATGCTCCAGCAGTCTTTATGGATCTTATGGATCGTATCTTTCAGCGGTATCTATATGAGTTCGTCATCATTTTCATCGACGACATTCTGATCTATTCGATGAACCGTTCTGATCATGCTGAGCATTTGAGGATTGTATTGCAGATTTTGCGAGCCGAACAGTTGTATGCTAAGCTATCAAAGTGCGAGTTCTGGTTGGACCGAGTTGTTTTTCTAGGCCACATTGTATCAGGAGATGGAATATCCGTGGATCCCAGTAAGATCGAGGCAGTTATGAATTGGCCGAGACCGACATCAGTGCTAGAAATCCGAAGCTTCATGGGTTTAGCGGGGTATTATTGCCGATTTATCGAGGGCTTCTCTTCCATTGCAAAGTCGATTACTCAGTTGACCCAGAAGAATGCACCATTTGTTTGGTCCGAGCAGTGTGAGGCCAGTTTCATTGAGCTGAAGAAGAGATTGACTAGCGTTCCGATCTTGTCTATTCCATCAGGTACTGGAGGTTTCTCTGTGTACTGCGATGCTTCTAATCGTGGTCTTGGTTGCATTCTCATGCAGAGGAAGCACGTTATAGCTTATGCTTCGAGGCAGCTGAAGCCGCACGAGACTCGTTATCCGATCCATGATCTCGAGCTAGCTGCAATCGTGTTTGCTTTGAAGACTTGGCGCCATTACCTGTATGGCGAGTCTTTTGAGATATTTTTTGACCACAAGAGCCTGAAATACTTGTTTTTTCCCAGTCCGAGCTGAATATGAGACAGAGGAGATGGATGGATTTGCTTAAGGACTTCGACTGCGAGATCAAGTATTATCCTGGAAAGTCGAATGCAGCTGCAGACGCTCTTAGTCGGAAGCTTTGTTCTTTGTCTCTTTCTACGATTGGTGTATCTCGATTGATTGAAGACTGTTGTACTTCTGGTTTGGAGTTTGAGACCGATAGGAGATCCATCAGAGTTTTTGCGATTCAGGCCAAGCCGGAATTGTTCCCGTTGATCAGAGAGGCACATAGATCAGATCCGAGTATTCAGAGTTCGATAGAGAGGGTTCGATCAGGTCACCAGTCAGAATTTCAGGTCAGGGATGATGTTCTGTTTGTGAATAGCCGTATTGTTGTGCCCGATGTTTCTAATTTGAGACAACGTATTCTTCGAGAGGCGCATTGCAGTCGGTTCAGTGTTCATCCTGGAGGCCGGAAGATGTATAATGACTTGAAGACTCAGTTCTGGTGGAAACAGTTGAAGGGAGACATCACGAGGTTTGTATCCCATTGTCTGAATTGTCAACAGGTGAAAGCCGAGAGGAAGAAGCCCGGAGGATTATTGCACAGTTTGCCAGTCCCGGAATGGAAATGGGATCATATCTCTATGGACTTCGTCACCAAGCTACTGCGTTCTGTCAGAGGTTGTGATGCGATTTGGGTAGTAATTGACCGGTTGACGAAATCTGGTTGTTTCATTCCTTACCATATGACATACCGTCACAATCAGATGGCCGAGTTGTATGTCAGATAGGTTGTGAGATTGCACGGCGTGCCGAAGTCGATAGTATCAGAAAGAGATCCAAGGTTTACTTCTCACTTTTGGCACAGTCTTCAGGAGGCATTGGGTACTCGTTTGCACTTGAGCACAGCGTATCACCCTCAGACCGATGGTCAGTCCGAGCGTACGATCCAGACTTTGGAGGATATGCTTCGAGCCTTAGTGCTTGATTTTGGTTCAGGTTGGCAAGATTTTTTGCCTCTAGTGGAGTTTTCGTACAATAACATCTTCCAAGCGAGTATTGGAATGACACCTTTCGAAGCTTTGTACGGGAAGAAGGGCAAATCTCCTTTGTTTTGGGATGAGATTTCAGAATCACCCGAGTTGGGTCCAAATATGATTCGTGATATGGCAGATCAGGTGAAGTTGATTAGAGTCAGAATGAAGACAGCCCAGGATCGACAGGCCAAGTATGCGAATGTCAGACGCAGACCACTTTGTTTTGAGCAGGGAGATCGTGTTTTTCTGAAGATTTCTCCTTTCCGAGGCACTGTCAGATTCGGGAAAAGAGGAAAATTGTCACCAAGGTTCATTGGTCCGTACGAAATTCTGGAGAAGATTGGCGATCTTGCCTATAGAATTGCTCTTCCTCCGTCTTTTTCAGGCATCCACGATGTGTTTCACGTTTCGATGCTACGAAAGTACCATCCGGATCCGTCCCATGTTCTTCAACAAGACGAGGCCGAACTCGATGAGACTCTGAGTTACTTCGAACGACCGATTCAGATTCTTGACAAGAAAGAGAAGCAACTCAGGAACAAGTCGATTCCGTTAGTGAAGATTCAGTGGAGTCGTCACGGAGTTGAGGAAGAAACTTGGGAGACCGAATCCGATATGAGGCAGCGATTTCCAGAATTGTTCGATTGAGGTGAGTTCGTCTTCAGTTAGTTCTTGCTTGTTCAGTTTTGATCTGTCAGATTTCGAGGTCGAAATCGGTTCTTAGAGGGGGAGAATTGTAAGGCCCTGAAATTAATTATTTCGTGATTAGCAGAATTGATTATTAATTATTGAACAGGGATTGAATCGATTTTAATTGGGGTTTCAGGGACCGATTTGCAATTTTGGGAGTAGACCAAGTCAAACCTTGACTTATATTATTAATATCATCACCATACCTCCCCATCACATCCATTCTCTCTTCCTTCCTCTCCCATCCGTGCGTACTATTGGAAGCCATGGGAGACGACATTTCAAGCTTCTTTTTCGTCTGATTCGCTCGATCCGACCGTTAGATTTTCATTCCGAGTTGAGATTCACGATCACCGCGATGAGGGCTCCGTTTTGAAGTAAGTTTTGCTACGATCCTCGAACTTTTATTTTTGTTGGGTTGTCAGAATTTGATAATCTTGGAGTATGTCGTTCTTGAGCTAGTTTAGATTGTGTATTCGAAGTCGGTTTGGAAAAAGAACGAAGTTTGGATTTTATATGATTTTAGAGGTGAAATTCGAAAATGGAGTTGTTGGAATTTTGTTGGTTTTTGATCGATTGGTTGGTTGGGAAGTTGATATGGATTGTTTGGATTGGTTTGATGTTATTGATGATTTTTGGTTTGACCGATTATAGCCGTTATGCCATCGAAATCGAGTTTTGGATTATCGTTTGTTTGTTCGGTTCATTTCCGGGTTTGTTTGAGTTGTTGGATTGACACCGAATTCGTATGATCTTCATTTTCAGATTGGGATTGGAGTTTCGGGTTTGGATCAAACTTGGAAGTTGAATCGAATCGAGAGTTGAAGACAGTGTATTGATTGAGTTTCTTTGTTTTGAATTGTTGTGATTCAATGGATTATTTATTTGAGTTCGTTGTTATTTTCAGATTTGAATCCTCGACGGACTCGAAAGGTAAAAGATGACTTTGAATTGAATGGGGTTGAATACTCGAGTTCGATTGATTCTCGAGCCCCAAAAATCACATACTGCATGTTACTTGCTTGTGTGAACTTGATTGATTAATGTATTTGCACTTGCATTCATATTGAGCCGAATATTCGATTCGTTTTGAAATTAGACGATTTAGGGAGCTATATTGAAGTGGTCTTGGATTTTGAGTTTTTCCATGTACCAGAATGCTTCTTATAGTTGCTCTAAAGTCTAGGGGTTTGAGTCGAGCGACATCCACCCCGAATGGGTGTGTCGGTGGGTTGTTGTGAAGACCTAACCCCGGGATCCTAACTGAATATCGATTGATATTTCGATTATCTGATTTGATAGTCCCGAGTTTGAAGTCACGCATACATTCATTCTCATGTTGAATTGCTTTCGATTATTACATTGCAATATGAGATGTTTGATGATTTTGTATGTCTGTCTCTTTTACTTAGAAATTATATTTCTAACCGGTTTATCCGGCTGTTGTCTTTGTTTGTATGTGTACTTGGCAACAGGAGGATTAGGAGCTGGACCAAGTCATATGGGTTAGCTCGGGGTGAGATGATAGAAGTGAGACTTCGTGTGTCGTAGGGTTTCTTTTGGACTTGTATTCTATTTTGTTTAGTCGAACGATTACTACCGTTGAACTTGTATTGTTAAACATCGTTTTGTTGGTGTTTCGAACTCCTTTTGTTGGGTTTATACTTTGGTTGGAACCTTGGTTGTTTGGGTTATTGAATTGAGCTTGTGGAGTTCTTATTTTCCTTGGTTCAGGTTTTGCAACCCAAGGGCTATGCGCGGGCGCACGTCCATTTCGTGCAGGCGCGCCTCGTTTGTGCAGCAAATGGGCTTTCTGCCCGAGGGCTATGCGCGGGCGCGCGAAGAATGTCGCGCGGGCGCGCGTGGCTGGCCGAGAGGTATGTGCGGGCACGCGTGATCTTGGCACGGGCGCGCGAGTATTTCTTTTTTTTTAAAAAAAAAAAAAACTTGAATTGTTTTCCGCAGCTTATCGTGTTCGATTATGTTTCTTTATTAGAGTTTAGAAGATTAGAAACGGGGTCTCACAGATTTTGGCCGTTGATTTATGCCTTAAAAATTAAGGAATTTTAATTCTTTCTAAAACCTGCTCATTTGAAATCTTTTCAGCTCCGTCTCTTCATTCCTTGCTGCCTCATCTTCTTCAAGCCGACGCATCTCACCTCATCTTCTTCACTGCTTGAGTTATCTTTTTCTTGAGTTGATCATGGCTGACATGGGAAAGTTAATTTTTATTTATTTTCAACTTGTCCTTCTCATCTATTCTTCTGATTGGATTGGATCTCCTCCGTCGTGTTTTTATTTTGGCTGAATATGTTGGTGTATGTCTTTGTGATCTCCCTCCCCTTTGTTGTTATGGGTTCTTTGTATACCTTGGTGGGGAGAGATGATGGTGGCAGCGACTGGTGGTGAGAATAACGGCGCGAGCGGCTATGTGCGATGGCGATGTTTTGTCTGTTCTCGTTGTCTCGAGGTTGTGTGAATGTTCTTTGCAAGCCATGGAATGGTGGTCACTGTTCGCTCCGGTGGGTTTCACTCCCTGTGACGATGGGTGCTGATTTTTGGTTTAAGCGAGATTCGAAGCATCGGCGACAGGATTCGGACTGAGCACGGAGAAGTATAAGCTTCAATTTCAGATGTGTTGATTGCAGCGGAGATCTATGATATATTCAAAAAAAATTCAAATTCTATCTTATTCCAAGCAAGAGATTTAATAAAACAAGGATTCAAATCAATGGATTTTCAAATCCATTTATTTGAAATCCATTCTCAAATACAATTACCTCCATCCAAGCATAACCTTAGTGATTTCTCTAAATACGTCCATTTGATATAAGTTCAAAAACAAAAAGGGACCTTGTTCTGATACCATTTGTCAGGATCGGTTGGGGGTGGATAGTGTAGTAAACTGCTTTCTTGATAGTATCGGTTTGTGTGTGAATTCTAATTTCCCAAACTGATGGAACTGTAGCAGTTTTCCACTGATTCTTTTAAGTTAAGTTCATTTGAGGTTGGTCAACGAAACTATTCCCTTCTCACGTATCGATGTTGATTGGAAAAAAAAATATTATGTGCAAAAATATGCCAACTAACAAATAGAACGTATGATTGAGTGTTTTATTGCAGTGAGTGAGTGAAGAATTTGACTATTACAATACTTTTCAACAACACACAACAAGACTAGGACTTACACTCTACTGCCTATCTCAGAACTTTTAAACTGAAGAAATCAGCCCTCAACCGATTCTTGTTACAATTAAGTTTGCAGCACCTCAACTGATAGATAAATTGTAAACGCTTGTATTACAACTCAACACTTATGCATAGTATGATCCTAATTGATCTGATGCACTGATATGCTTGCTCGTGTTCTTAGGATCTCTTGATGTGAGATTTTTCTTATCTTTACTAAGTGCTTGTGGGTAAACTAAAAGTGTTCAGTTTTCCTCTGATAACTTTAATGCATGCGTGAGTTCTTTTCTGAGTAGCCGGATGCTATTTCAAGCATTCCTGATATGTATTTATTCTTGGCAGGTAACGATTCTTTCAAATTCAAATTGAATCCATTAACTTGTCTTTTTCTCGTACATTCTCTGACATGATAATACATTGTTGTTCTATGGCTTTGCAACTCCAGCTGGGTATGGAAAAGTTTATCCACAAGAGTTAGATTGGATCAGTCTTGATCACACAGTCCCTTGGATGGTTCAGTCGTTCAACTTGGGTAATTCAGTTTGTCTTTTATTGAAACAGTTTGGCTCTGCAGGACTGATTCAGTTTAGCTCCCTAAATTGAATGCAATTTACCAAGTGAACTTACTCGACTGCTTGATGGTTTCAGTCTGGGCTATGGTCAAATTCAACTCAATTTACTTCATGCAGGTTTTCTCGAAAAATTGTCCACTCTTCTTCTTCAATTCAGCTCGTTAACAAGATCAGTTCACCAATGTAATCCTCTTGTTCAGTTTTGTCAACACCAAAACTACGTATTTGTCAACAATATATGTATATATACATACACACACACGCTAAAAACAATCAAAAAATTTATTATGAGTGATAAACAATTTAATCTAAAAAATTTAAAATATAGATAAAAATGTGATTGCATCTAAATAAAATTTAAAATCGTCGTAATAAAAAAATTTAAATTTTCTTTTAATATGATAGTTGTTTTGAAATAATTATATTATTATGAGTAAATTAATAATTTTATAAATAAAATTTTTCATATTTTGTAAATTTCAATTGGTGTTAGACAGTCGAACCTATAAAATTTTCGTATCACATGCATATACAATAGATATATTATAATTTTTTTAGTGTCATACTATTTTAATTTGTTTATTAAATTTTAAATATTTTCATATTAATATTTTTTTTATTATATTTAATATAATAACATTTTATCATAACAATATATATTACATGATGTATATTACATTATCTTTTTTTATATTTTATTTTTCAATATTGATATTCCAAATTGAAATATTAACAAATTTTATTTTAACATTTAAAAATTTTATCTTTTGTTTTATTTTTATAGAATACAAGTATTGCATATATAAAGTTTACAATTATTGGATAAAATAATCCTTCAAGAAAATAAATAAATTTATAAATTTATAATATTTGACAGAATATTTAGATTTTGTTTATAACAAATCAAAACAAAATGAAATACATGCATTTATTTGAGATTATAACTTAATATGCAGAAAAAAATAATTCAAAAGAAAAAATATTCATCAAAATATGATCATTTTTTTCTTAAATGTGTACAAAATCAAAATAAATAAATAGTTAAAAAAATAAAGAAATAAACTTCTAAAATGAAATCTTCACATTCATTTAGATTGTGTCATTTGATATCTATGGACTTTAATTAAGCTTCATTGTTAAATAATATCAGTAATTGAAACTCATATCAATTTTTTTATTTATTTTCTCTTAACTTATTAGGATCAAAATATGTGTGTAGTGGAGGACCGAATACATACTCTTTAAAATTTTAAAAAAATTCGTGCTGATAGAACAATTAACAGTAAGTATTCTTGCTTTAAAACAGAGTATTTCTCGAAAGATCTAAAATGGTCAGGTAGAATGTATCTTCCTCACAAAATTGAACTTAAAAAGCTAAAGGAAGATCAAAATAAAAAAAATGCAGAAGTAATGATAAGGGATAAGAGATTTTTTATGAAAGTTCGAAACTAAAACTTCTACGTCTTCCCTTCTTCTGTTTTCAGACGAATTTCACCAGAAGAATTTGATTTACACAACACTTTATACAAATCGGATGCAATTAATTCGTGAAAGGAACTCCTAGTATCAACTTCTCAATATAGATCAAAATTTGTCTGAGTTACAAGTTTGAATTCACAATGAAATGTGCTTCGATAAGTTTGTCTAGATATCATAGAATGATCTAAATCAATCGATCTGATAACAACAGTAGGCTTTGAGCTCTGTGTATGAAACTTTGATCTGCAACTTGTCTGATAATGCAAGATTTGCAAGTGAAGGCTTTTTAGCTTAAGATCGCAAGAGTAAAAGTTGTTGATACCTGAACATCATCAGGTATTTATAGGCTCTCATCTGCAACGTTTAAAAAAATAACCAGTGGATTGTTTGTCTCTGATTCATTAGACATTGAACCAGCAGATGAAAAATGTCCTCGTATAGTCCCAAATGTAGTGGAATATTTGAATCAGTGTCAGTACGGAGGCTAACGTTAATATATCCAACTAATTTTCTTCTTTTTAGCCTATAAGCTCGTAGCTTTGATCTAATCTAATTTGATATTCTCTTTTGTCTTTTGGAAGATAGCTTGAACTGAATAATCGATCTGATTTAATCTTTCTCTTATCTGACTTCACATATATCCAGATTAATTTGTCTTGGTATAAAATTGATCTAATCTCATAGTTTCGATGTAAGATAATTTTACGCAACTTGTTCTTTGTTTTGTTTTGATTGATCTGTGTATTCATCACCAAAATTATGTATTTTTCTTTATCATACCTGAATTTCAAATGATTCAAATATTCTAAGGATTTAAAATTCATTGTGATTAGCTGAATTATGGTGTAAATAAATATAAAAATAAATTTGATTTTTTTAATTTATTTAAACTATGAAAATACATTTAAATCAATGGATTTTCATTCCTTTCATATTCAAACTCAACTTTAATTGAGTTTATTTTAATTATTTATTCGAACGTACTCAACTTTAATTTTGTAGTGACCCTTACCCGGATCACCTACTAAACAGAACTTAGGCATGCAATTAACTTAATTAAGCAGATATCAGAATAAAACTGCGGAAACCATAAACATTATATAATCCCAAGTAAAGGAATCTGTAATTTATCCAAATAATATACAACCAAATCGAATAGCTGTATCAACCCAAACAACAGTAATAAAACCTAGACGAAGCTCCAGCTGGCCAACCACTGACTAGCCCCTCCTGGATCCACCCTCCTCGTCCAATCGCAAACCTGCCCCATGAAATAGGGTGTCCAGAAACACAGAGTACGAGACGTGAGCATAAAACGCTCAGTACGAGAGTATGAGTATACATGCATGCAAAGTGAACTCCCTATAAACTCGAGGTCAAGGATCAAATAACAGAGACAGACCGGGACCTGGTATGTAGCACGCTGTGCCGTCGCTTCAGGAGGTGGCTCCCAAACCGAGATAACCGTGGATACGCCGGACCCAAATCGATGGAAGTCCATCCACTAACAGGATAGGGTACAACCCTACTAACAGACATCTCGAAAGAGATACAACAAGATGCAAATGAATGCAGCATAATATCATGGCATATAAATCATGCAGTCACATAATACATGCATACTCAGTCAGGATATCTCGAACAGTACTTTCGTACCTCAAAACTAGGCAAGTGCTATCAGCCCTAGGTCCACGCCTATAATCCGCGCTACACTGCCAAATGATACTACTATCATTATAGCGCTCTAAAAGCCTTAACTAAGCTATTGCATACTCCTAAATATTTATAGAAAGCAAAAGCTATACCTTCGTCCGTCGTTAGCCCTTTGATGTCGATGCCTCCAGAACTTGGGCACAACTCCGCTACGACTACCGAACGCCTCGCCGACCGCCGGGTCAAGCCTAGGAAGGCTAGAACAACTCGAATAGACTCGAAAGGAGAGGGAAATACTCGGAATTGGCAATTGAAAATGAAGCCTCGGCCCTCTATTTATAGACAACGATCGGAACTTCCGATCCTCGATCGGAACGTCCGAACCTCGATCGGAACGTCTGATCCTACCATCGGAGCTTTCGAAGATCCTGATCTGCCACGTGTCAAAATATCACTTGTTGACTCCGGATAGGGGTGATCGGAGCTTCCGATCTAACCACACGTCATGGATGACGTAATATTATCGGTGCCTCCGATCGCTCATTGGAGCTTCCGATCCTGTTCGGAGCTTTCGATCGTGCCTTCGGAGCTTCCGATCCGTCCGATACCCAATTTATTTAATTAGCATTAATCCTTTAATTACTCAATTAGGGTACGGGCTACTACATTCTCTCCCACTTAAGATATTTCGTCCTCGAAATCAGATCTTAAGTATTGAATGTAATACAGAAATCAGAAATATTCTTTATTCAAATCAAATGTTTACAGAGTTTGCAACTGAATACAACTTAAGAATGAAATCAAAAAAACTAAGGATGGTCTTCACGCATCCTGTCCTCAAGCTCCCAAGTAGCTTCCTCAGTGCCTCGGCGCTGCCACTGAACTAAAACCAAAGGAATGACTTTGTTCCGTAAAACCTTATCCTTATAATCCAGGATACAAATAGGTTTCTCAACATAGGTCAAATCCTTGTTCACCTGAACCTCAGACCGCTGCAGAATATGAGATTCATCCGCCACATACCGTCGCAAAAGAGATACGTGGAACACATCGTGAATACTGGATAGATGCGGTGGCAAAGCTAGTCGATAAGCCAAATCGCCAATGCTTTCCAAGATCTCAAACGGACCGATAAACCTGGGAGACAACTTGCCCTTAAGGCCAAATCTGAGAATCTTGCGGAAAGGTGACACTCTCAGAAACACTTTCTCCCCGACATCGAACTGCAAAGGCCTACACTTGATATTAGCATAGCTGGCCTGACGATCCTGTGCAGTCTTAATCCGTTTCTTGATCTGATCGACAATGTCTATCGCCTGCTGGATAAACTCCGGTCCCTCAGCCTGTCTCTCCCCCACTTCTTCCCAGAAGAGTGAAGTACGACAACGTCGCCCGTACAACGCCTCAAAAGGTGCCATCCCAATACTAGTATGATAGCTGTTGTTGAATGCGAACTCGATCAACGGCAAATGATCCTGCCAGGCTGAACCAAAATCCATGACGCACGCTCTAAGCATATCCTCCAAAGTACGGATAGTGCGCTCTGACTGACCATCAGTCTCCGGATGATAGGCAGTACTCAAACTGAGAGTAGTACCCATCGCACGCTGAACACTTTCCCAGAATCAAGAAGTAAACCTGGGGTCCCGATCGCTGACAATGCTCACAGGCACTCCATGAAGTCGAACGATCTCCTGAATGTACAACCGTGCCATACGATCCACATTGTACTCCCGGCTATAGGCAATGAAATGCGCTGACTTGGTGAGTCGGTCCACCACAACCCAGATAGCATCACAGTTCCTCGGGGATAACGAAAAATGGGTCACAAAGTCCATTGTGATAAACTCCCATTTCCATTCAGGAATAGGCAGACTGTGAAGCAATCCTCCAGGTCGTCGGTGCTCTGCCTTGACCTGTTGACACACCAAACATCTCGAAAAAAACTGATAAACACTGCGTTTCATTCCTTTCCACCAGAAACGAGTACGTAGATCCTTGTACATCTTGTTGCAGGATGAATACTCAACTTAGTGCGATGTGCCTGAGACAAAATCTCCTCTCACAATTCTTCATCCAGCGGAATCACAAGCCTACCAGACAAACACAGAAAGCCTTCTGACTGATAGTGAAATCCAGACGAGTTACCCTTGTTAGCTAGACGAGCTAAACGCTGGGTCTTCAAATCAGACATCTGAGCATCTCGAATCCGCGAATACAAAACTGGCTCAGATAATATCGCAAACATCTGGATACTCTGCATACCTTTCTTATGCTTGAAGGTATATCCCGAAGTACAACAGCCACCGATCGCACTAGACATCGAACAAGTCTGAAGTGCGGATAGTCGCACCTTGCGACTCAAGGCATCAGCGGTGAGATTAGCAGCTCCCGAATGGTACTTTATCTCCCAATCATAGTCCTTAATCAAGTCCATCCAACGTCTCTGCCTCATGTTCAACTCCGCCTGAGTGAAAAAATACTTGAGACTCTTATGATCAATGAAGATCTCAAATTTCTCGCCATACATATAATGACGCCAGATCTTCAAAGCGAACACAATGGCTGCTAACTCCAAATCATGGACTGGATAGTTTTCCTCATGAAGCTTCAGCTATCTAGAAGCGTATGCGATCACATGCCCATTCTGAGTCAGGACACAACCTAACCCCTGAAGAGAAGCATCCGTGTATACCACATACCCTCCAGATCCTGCGGTAATGCCAACACCGGCGCAGAAGTCAACCGCCGTCGAAGCTCACAGAAGTTCTCCTCACACTCGGAGGACCACTCAAAATCCACACCCTTGCAGGTAAGCTGCGTCAAAGGTCGAGCTAGTTGAGAGAAGTTCAGAATGAAGCGACGATAATACCCTGCTAGACCCAAAAAACTACGGATCTCAGCAACTGTCTTCGGACGCGACCAATTAAGTACCGCTTCAATCTTGCTTGGATCAACAGAAATCCCCTCTCTGGATATGATATGGCCAAGAAAGACCACTCTATCCATCCAGAACTCACACTTGCTCAGCTTGGCGTACAACTGCTCATCCCAAAGAGTCTACAGTACCAACCGCAAGTGAGAAACATGCTCTTTCATATTACGCGAATACACCAAGATGTCGTCAATGAAGACCACGACAAACTTTTCCAAATACTCCCTGAAGACATGGTTCATCAAATCCATGAATATAGCCGGCGCATTAGTCAAACCAAATGGCATCACTAGGAACTCGTAATGCCCATAGCGAGTACGGAATGCAGTCTTGGCTACGTCCTGATCACGGACTCTCAACTGATGATACCCAGATCTCAAGTCAATCTTGGAGTAAACTGACGTGCCCTGCAGCTGATCAAACAAGTCATCAATACGAGGCAACGGATACTTGTTCTTCACAGTGACTCGATTCAGCTGCCGATAGTCAATGCACAACCGCATCGACCCATCCTTCTTCTTTACAAAAAGAACAGGAGCTCCCCAAGGAGATACACTAGGAAGAATGTACCCCTTGTCCAAAAGATCCTGTAGCTGATTCTTCAACTCACGCATCTCTGACGGAGCCAGACGATACGGTGCTCGAGAAATAGGTGAAGTACCCGGCATTAACTCTATGCCAAACTCGACTTCCCTAGCAGGAGGAAAACCCGGAATCTCATCAGGAAATACATCTGGGAATTCATCCACAACAGGAATGCTCTCTATCCCAATGCTCTCAGCGGATAAATCAACTGCATAGATAAGGTAGTCTTCCCCGCCAGACTCTAGAGCTCGACAGGCTCTCAAAGCTGATACCAAAGGCATCGGGGGTCGCGCTCCCTCACCGTAGAAAAACCAGCTCTCACTCCCCTCCGGATGAAAGCGTACTAATCTCTGATAGCAGTCCACTGAAGCTCGATAGGTAGTCAACATATCTATTCCCAGAATGCAATCAAAGTCGTCCATCGCCAGGACCATGAGATTCGCTAACAGAATGTTCCCTTCGAACTCTAAAGGGCAACCCATCACTAGACGCTTGGCCAAAGCAGATTGGCCCATCGGAGTAGAAACAGACATCACTACGTCTAGTGCAATGCATGGTAACTTATGCCTCTTAACAAAACGTGCAGAAATGAAGGAATGAGATGCACAGTGTCAATAAGTACAAGAGCAGGTATACCATAAAGCAGAAATGTACCTGCGATGACTTTCTCATTCTCCTCCACTGCCTGATCATGCCTCAAGGAAAACACCTGACCAGAAGCTCGTGGCCTCAAATGAGAACTCCCAGCAGGCTGTCCCTGCGACCTCTGTTGTATGGTGGCCTGAGAACCAGATCCTGAACCAGAACCAGAACCGCCTCCCCCAGACAGTGGACAATCCCTCCGGATATGACCAGTCTCTCCACAATGGAAACAAGCTCCAGAAGCTCTACGGCACTTGTCGGATGGATGGTTCTTCCCACAGTGATCACACTTGTCCTTCTTACCAAAACGGACAACACCTCCAGAACCAGAGGAAGAAGAATTAGATCCAGACTTCTTGAAAGATTGGGCACGGGGACCCAAAGAACTAGTAGGCCTCGACTGAGGGAAAGACCTGTTTCGCCGAATGTTGTCCTCCGCCTGGTGACAACGGCTCACCAAACCCTCGTAGGACATGTCGTCGCCAACCGCCACACGGTCATGGATCTCAGGGTTAAGGCCCTGAAGGAACAGATTATACTTCATCTCTGAGCTATCAGCAATCTCGGGGCAATAGGATAGCAGATCAAAGAACTTCTGCTGATACTCATCAATAGACATGGCTCCCTGTCGCAGACTCAGTAGCTCGCCTACCTTCGACTGACGGAGTGCAGGAGGAAAATACCGCTTTTGGAAAGCTGTGCGGAACTCGGCCCAGGTGGCCACTCCTCTCGCCGCAATAAAGGGTGCAGAAGTAAACCTCCACCACCTGCGCGCACGTCAATCCAGAAGATAACCCAGGGTCTCCATCTTCTGCTTCTCGGTGCATTGGAAAGTCTGAAAAGTCGTCTCCATGCGGTCTAACCAGTTCTCCGCATCCTCCGGAGACTCACCTCCAACTAAGGGCTTAGGACCCATAGCTAAAAATCGACGCACAATGAAACGCTCGTCGTCATGATGACGATGACGCCGTTCTCAACGAGGCTCCCGGTCGGCATCACCCCAACGCCCACCAATACTGCCATGAGAACTCTGGTCGTCACGATTTGCCATCTACAAAAATACCTCATGATAAGACTAAATCCCAAGAATACTTTTGCATGCTCTGATACCATAAATATAGTGACCCTTACCCGGATCACCTACTAAACAGAACTTAGGCATGCAATTTACTTAATTAAACAGATATCAGAATAAAACTGCGGAAACCATAAACGTTATACAATCCCAAGTAAAGGAATCTGTAATTTATCCAAATAATATACAACCAAATCGAATAGCTGTATCAACCCAAACAACAGTAATAAAACCTAGACGAAGCTCCAGCTGGCCAACCACTGACTAGCCCCTCCTGGATCCACCCTCCTCGTCCAATCGCAAACCTGCCCCATGGAATAGGGTGTCCAGAAACACAGAGTACGAGACGTGAGCATAAAACGCTCAGTACGAGAGTATGAGTATACATGCATGCAAAGTGAACTCCCTATAAACTCGAGGTCAAGGATCAGATAACAGAGACAGACCAGGCACTGGTATGTAGCACGCTGTGCCGTCGCTTCAGGAGGTGGCTCCCATACCGAGATAACCGTGGATACGCCGGACCCAAATCGATGGAAGTTCATCCATTAATAGGATAGGGTACAACCCTACTAACAGACATCTCGAAAGAGATACAACAAGATGCAAATGAATGCAGCATAATATCATGGCATATAAATCATGCAGTCACATAATACATGCATACTCAGTCAGGATATCTCGAACAGTACTTTCGTACCTCAAAAATAGGCAAGTGCTATCAGCCCTAGGTCCACGCCTATAATCCGCGCTACACTGCCAAATGATACTACTATCATTATAGCGCTCTAAAAGCCTTAACTAAGCTATTGCATACTCCTAAATATTTATAGAAAGCAAAAGCTATACCTTCGTCCGTCGTTAGCCCTTTGATGTCGATGCCTCCAGAACTTGGGCACAACTCCGCTACGACTACCCAACGCCTCGCCGACCGCTGGGTCAAGCCTAGGAAGGCTAGAACAACTCGAATAGACTCGAAAGGAGAGGGAAAGACTCGGAATTGGCAATTGGAAATGAAGCCTCGGCCCTCTATTTATAGACAACGATCGGAACGTCCGATCCTCGATCGGAACGTCCGATCCTCCCATCGGAGCTTCCGAAGATCCTGATCTGCCACGTGTCAAAATATCACTTGTTGACTCCGGATAGGGGTGATCGGAGCTTCCGATCCTGATCGGAGCTTCCGATCTAACCACACGTCATGGATGACGTAATATTATCGGTGCCTCCGATCGCTCATCGGAGCTTCCGATCCTGTTCGGAGCTTCCGATCGTGCCTTCGGAGCTTCCTATCCGTCCGATATCCAATTTATTTAATTAGCATTAATCCTTTAATTACTCAATTAGGGTACGGGCTTTTACAAATTTAATTTAATTTAAATTATTTATGCAAGCATTCATACTTATTAAATTTTAGTCTTCAATCTTCATTACATAAAATTAAAGTTCCCTGCATCGCACGAGGTGTAATAACGTCAAAATTTAAAATTCAAATCAATATCTTATTTATTTTAACTCTATATGATGTTTAGAAAAACTTATTGAAAACAAATTATAACTTTTAAGAGCTTATAAGTTGTTTTAGGAGCTTTGTTGTTAGGTCTTATTTACAAAATAAGTTGTTAAAGTTTTTTGATGAATTTATATTAAACAACTTAAGGATTTTGATATGTTTAGTATTATTAGATCTTTTTATTGTCAAAATTAAAAAAAACGGTATAATACTATATTTGTAATATAAGTAATTATGTATATATATATAGAGTAATTTTCAGCTGACCAACCATTCCTGTCCAACTCGTCCCCGACTACTAAAACCCATTGCCGGGTTTTAGTTGTTTTTTTAAAAAAAATTCGTATCACTAAAACCCACTACCGGGTTTTAGTTGTCGGGGATGAGTTGGGCATCATTGGTTGGACAGCTGAAAATTTCTATATATATATATATACATTCAGAAATAATTTTAAATTTATCATAAATGTTTATGCTAAAAAAGAAATTAATTTTTTTTATCTTAATTTAATGTAAAAAAATGGGTGACTGTTAATTTTTTAGTTTAATGTGAAAATGGTTGGAGAACATAACAAAATATACAAGTATAATATGGAGAAGTAAATATTAAAATAAGAAATTTCTAAAAATTAGGGATGAAACAATTTATTTTTTTAGAAAAAACATCTTATGTCAAATAGCTTAGTTCGACAACTTAAAACTGTTTATTTATTTTTAAAAAAAATTCAAACATTTAAAGAGTTTATAAGTTCTGTCAAACACCATCTAGCCACGATGAATTTAAATTTATTTCAATATTCTAAGGATTTAAAATCCGATGTGATTAGCTTAATTATAATGTAAATAAATATGAAGATGAATTTCATTTTTTTTTTGTAAATTATCTAAACAACAAAGATAAACTTAAATACATATATTTCAAATACTTTCATCCAAAATGAACCTTATTTTATTTGTATTTTTATTATTTATTCAAGAAATCCTTTAATATTCAAACTCAAATTTAATTTAGTTTTATTTTAATTATTTATCTGAACGTACTCAACTTTAATTGAGTTGTGTTTTAATTATTTATTCAAGTGTTCATACTTATTAATTTTTTAGTCTTCAATCTTCATTACATAAAATTAAAGTTCCCTGCATCGCACGAGGTGTAGTAATGTCAACAATTGAAATTCAAATCAATCTTTTATTTATTTTAACTATGTATGGTGTTTGACAAAACTTATTAAAAACAACTTATAAGTTCTAAGAGCTTATATGATGTTTTAGGAGCTTTGTTGTCAGCTCTTATTTAAAAAATAAATTTAGATGAACTTATCTTAAACATCTTAAGGATATTGATATGTTTTGTATTATGAGATTTTTTTATTGTCAAAATTATCAAAAAAAAAAATATTATGAAGCTAATATAAAATTATATATATATATATGTATGTATATTTACACACAGAAATAGCTTTAAAATTTTCTCTCATCTCGGACGGTACGAGACGATAAGGTGCTCGGGAAATCGGTGTTGTCCTAGAATCAACTCGGTCCCAAAATCTACCTCGCGGACAGGAGGTAAGCCCGGAATCTCATCAGGAAATACACATGGAAACTCTCGGACCACTGGTATATCCTGAATGTTTGAACCCTCGGAATATGTGTCGATGGCTTAAATAAGTTAGTCTTCCCTGCCAGACTCTAAAGCAAAACAGGCTCTCAAAGCACATACAATAACCATTTGTGGTCACGCTCCCTCACCATAGAAGTACCATGTAACACCATCCTCCGGATGAAGCTGGACAAAACTCTGGAAGCAATCCACTGTAGCTCTACAGACAGTCAAAAGATCTTTCCGATGATGCAATCGAAATCATTTGCTAACACCATCAATTAGTGCAAAACTGGTGACCCTCATACTCAAGAGTACAATCGACCACTAGACGCTCAGCTAGAAATTCCTGACACATCGGAGTTGATACAGATAAGAGAACGTCTAAGGGAATATAGGGAAATCTATACTTCTTGGAAAATCGTGCAAAGATAAACGAATGCGATGCACCGGTGTCAATCAAAACGTAATCAGAAATACCACATAAACTAAAGGTACCTGAGATCATGCTCTCACTTTCGGCATGAGCCTGCTCCTGGTTGAGTGCAAAGACTTGCCCTTGAACACGTGGGCGCAAGGTGGACGGACCATGTGATGAGGCCTGAGGATGTTGCTGAACGGTAGCCTAAAAACCAGAACCACTACCTGATCCAACCCAGCTAGGATAGTCCTTCTTCAAATGACCCATATCTCCACAAAATAAACAAGCCTCGGATACTCGACGACACTCATCAGATGTGTGCTTCCTCCCATGGTGCTCATAATAGCCTTTATTCTTCTTGCCAAAACGTAAAACACCACAAGATCTGGAAGAAGAAGACGTAGATCTCTACTTCTTAAACGACTGATCACGCGGACGCAAGGAACTAGCAGGAATAGAAAACTACAACAACTTCACTCGGTTCACACTGATCTTTGCCTGTCAGAAATGGTTTAATAAACCCTTATAAGAAGTGGGGTCATCACAGACAGTGACTTGGTCGAAGATCTCCTTATTCAGAACCTGCAAGAAGTGGTCATACTTCACCTCAGAGCTGGAACCAATATGCAGAAAAAATGGTAGAAGATCGATGAAATTCTTCTGGTACTCATCAATAGTCATGTACCCCTTCTTTAGATTAAACAACTCGGTCGCATTCGCATGGCGGAGGGCTGGAGGAAAATGAAACTACAAGAACAACCTACGGAAATTGGTCCATATAATATGACCCTGCTCTTGAAGGAACTGCATGTATGTGGATCTCCACCACTTGCGTGCACAACCCTTCAAGATAAAGATAGAAGCCTCCATCTTCTGCTACTCCGAGCAGTCAAAAGCACGAAAATAGCTCCCATGCTTTCAAGCCAATCCTCAGCTGCCTCTGGAGTCTCACTTCCTACCAAAGGCTTAGGCCCCATCTAAAGGAACCTATGCAACTCAAAACAGCATCTTCCCTCGTGGTGATGGTGGTGCACATCAGGAAGTCTTTGAGAATCATTGTCTCCCCAAACAGAGAAACTGATAGTCATGTTTTGTTTGCATATTTTGATGTTATTTTGTTAGTAGTTTGCATTCATTTATTTGTTTTTGTTCATGTTTTATCTTAGTTTTGTTGTTTGCATGCATTTAGCTTCATAACATATTCTCGAGTTCAATGTGTAGGAGGCATCAAGTTTGAAGAATAAAAGCAGAATTTTGGCAAAATTTCATGCGCTCGATCCCACGTACTCATAGGATCGAGCACGGCATCTGGAGATTCAAGGCAGTGGGCAAGACATTTTTCATGCGCTCGATCGGACGAACTCATGCGATTGAGCGCGCAAGTCTGTTCGGGAAGAATTTTGTAATTTTGGAAACTCTTTTATTTTGGACTCTAGTTTTTATTAGACTTTTATTCCGTTTTTGAGAGATCATTATCAGACTTTTGGAGATCTCTAAGGCGGCTAGGTTTTGTTTTCCAACTCTCTCTCAAGTTTTTTTCCTTTCTTTTGAATTTTTCTTGAGTTTTTGATGAATCATTGTAACTAACTTTTATACTTGGTTGAGGGAGACGAAATCTTGATATAATTTATTCATGAGATTAGATTTTCAGTGTTTAATTCCTATTGAATATCGATAGTTGATCTGTTTTATTTTATGTTTGTATGCGGGATTTTAGGATTTGCTATGCAAACTATAGCTAAATTGGAATTCAAATCCGTAATTGTTTGAATCAACTAATTTGCGAAGCAACTACGTGTGATATTTTCTGCTGTTGAATTTATTAATTTGTAGGAACAACTATTGACTAGGCTAAATACAACCGCTAGTGTTTGTGTTGTCTAGATTCGTCAGTTTTACTAGTTTGAATGCTATCGTAAATTTAAATATAGATCGCTGGAATCCGGGTTAATTTATTGGTATGGGTTAATCTAGAACGCTGGTTTTTAATTAACTAAAATTAAGGTGAAACAGGAATTTGATTTTTAACGATGAATATTTAATAGGATTAATTATTTTAGGGAATCGATGATTGAATGAATGAATATCAAAGGTGTAGTCAACCGATACTAAGCCTCGTCTCTTATTGATTTCTCCGGTTTAATTTTCAATCTTGCATGCTAGTGATTATATTTATTTTAATTGCTTAAAATTTTCAGTAGTTAGTCTCAAATTTCAAACCCCCTTTTTGCTTATTTAGAACACATTAAATTTACCTTTCCTCGTGGGAACGATCCCTACTCATACTACTACATTTTTCATTGTTTAATCTGAGTTGGGTTAATTTGGGCGCGACATGACTTAGCGATACCAGAAACCACCAAAATCGTGCTCACAACAACCTTCCTTCTTCTTTCCAAAACGGAAGACATCACCAGATCTGGAAGAAGAAGACGTATATCTTTGCTTCTTGAACGACTGAGCACGCTGACTGAAGGAACTAGCAGGACTAGAAAACTACTACAACTTCACTTGGTTCACACTGATCTCTGCCTGTCAGCAATGGTTTAATAAACCCTTATAAGAATTGGGGTCATCACAAACAGTGACCTGGTCGAAGATCTCCTTATTCATACCCTGCAAGAAGTGGTCATACTTCACCTCAGAGCTGGAACCAATATGCGGACAAAATGGTAGAAGATCGATGAACTTCTGCTGGTACTCATCAATAGTCATGTACCCCTGCTTTAGATTAAGCAACTCAATCGCATTCGCATGGCGGAGGACTGGAGGAAAATGCAATTACAAGAACAACCTATGGAAATCGATCCACAAAATATGACCCTACTCTAGGACCAACTGTGTGGATGTGGATCTCCACCACTTGCGAGCACAACCCTTCAAGAAAAATATAGCATCCTCCATCTTCTGCTCCTCGAGTAGTAAAAAGCGCGGAAACAGCTCTCCATGCATTCAAGTTGATCCTCACCTGACTCTGGAGTCTCACTTCCTACCAAAGGCTTAGGCCCCATCTGAAGTAATCTATGCAACTCAAAACGGCGTCTTTGCTAGTTGTGATGGCGGTGCACACGAGGACGTCTCTGAGAATCATCGTCTCCCAAAAACAGAGACACCAACAAAATGGTGCTCACAACAGCCTTCCTTCTTCTTGCCAAAACAGAAGACACCACGAGATCTGAAAGAAGAAAACGTAGATCTCTTCTTCTTGAACAACTGAACACGCGGACGCAAGGGACTAGCAGGACTAAAAAACTGCAACAACTGCACTCGGTTCACACTGATCTCTTCCTATCGGAAATGGTTCAATAAACCCTCATAATAAGTGGGGTCATCACAGACAGTGACCTGGTTTAAGATATCCTTATTCAGACCCTACAATAAGTGGTCATACTTTGCCTCAGTGCTGGAACAAATATGCGGAAAAAACGATAGAAGATCGATGAAATTCTGCTCGTAATCATCAATAATCATGTACCCCTACTTTAGATTAAGCAACTCGATCGCATTCGCATGGCGGAGGGCTGGAGGAAAATGCAACTAAAAGAACAACCTACGAAAATCGATCCACAGAATATGACCCTACTCTTGGAGCAACTGCGTGGATGTGGATCTCCACCACTTGCGAGCACAACCCTTCAAGAAAAATATAGCAGCCTCCATCTTCTGCTCCTCGAGTAGTAAAAAGCGCGGAAACAGCTCTCCATGCATTCAAGCTGATCCTCACCTGACTCTGGAGTCTCACTTCCTACCAAAGGCTTAGGCCCCATCTGAAGTAATCTATGCAACTCAAAACGGCGTCTTTGCTAGTTGTGATGGCGGTGCACACGAGGACGTCTCTGAGAATCATCGTCTCCCAAAAACAGAGACACGAACAAAATGGTGCTCACAACAGCCTTCCTTCTTCTTGCCAAAACAGAAGACACCACGAGATCTGAAAGAAGAAAACGTAGATCTCTGCTTCTTGAACAACTGAACACGCGGACGCAAGGGACTAGCAGGACTAAAAAACTGCAACAACTGCACTCGGTTCACACTGATCTCTTCCTATCGGAAATGGTTCAATAAACCCTCATAATAAGTGGGGTCATCACAGACAGTGACCTGGTTTAAGATATCCTTATTCAGACCCTACAATAAGTGGTCATACTTTGCCTCAGTGCTGGAACAAATATGCGGACAAAACGATAGAAGATCGATGAAATTCTGCTCGTAATCATCAATAATCATGTACCCCTACTTTAGATTAAGCAACTCGATCGCATTCGCATGGCGGAGGGCTGGAGGAAAATGCAACTAAAAGAACAACCTACGAAAATCGATCCACAGAATATGACACTACTCTTGGAGCAACTGCGTGGATGTGGATCTCCACCACTTGCGAGCACGACCCTTCAAGAGAGAAATAGCATCCTCCATATTATGCACCTCCGAGAAGTGAATAGCACGAAAACAGCTCTCCATGCGTTCAAGCCGATCCTCACCTGACTCTGGAGTATCACTTCCTACCAAAGGCTTAAGCCCCATCTGAAGGAATCTATGCAACTCAAAATGGCGTCTTTGCTAGTGGTGATGGCGGTGCACACGAGGACGTCTCTGAGAATCATCGTCTCCCCAAAACAGAGACACCAAAAAAAGGTGCTCACAACAGCCTTCCTTCTTCTTTCCAAAATGGAAGACACCACCAGATCTGGAAGAATAAAACGTAGATCTCTGCTTCTTGAACAACTGAACACGCGGATGCAAGGAACTAGCATGACTAAAAAAGGCAACAACTGCACTCGGTTCACACTAATCTCTGCCTATCAGCAATGGTTCAATAAACCCTCATAAGAAGTGGGGTCATCACAGACAGTGACTTGGTCGAAGATATACTTATTCAGACCCTGCAAGAAGTGGTCACACTTTGCCTCAGTGCTGGAACCAATATGTGGACAAAACGGTAGAATATCAATGAAATTCTGCTAGTACTCATCAATAGTCATGTATCCATACTTTAGATTAAGCAACTCGATCGCATTCGCATGGCGGAGGGCTGGATGAAAATGCAACTACAAGAACAACCTATGGAAATCGGTCCACAGAATATGATTTTGCTCTTGGAGCAACTGCGTGGAAGTGGATCTCCACCACTTGGGAGCACGTCCCTTCAAGAGAAAGATAGCAGCTTCCGTTTGATATTCCTTCGAGCAGTCAAAAGCATGTAAAAAACTTTCCATGCATTGAATCCAATCCTTACCTACCTCTGGAGTCTCACCTTCTACAAAAGGCTTAGGCCCCATCTCAAGGAACCTATGCAACTCACTACGACGTCTTCCATCGTGGTGATGGTGGTGCGCATGAGGACGTCTCAAAGAATCATCGTCTCCCCAAAGAACTACTCTAATATGGTTCTTTTTGTCTTTACTAGCCATATGAAAATATTAGTGTAAATCAACACCCAAAAAGCCAAACCTAAGTCCCAAAAAAATTCTATGCATGCTCTGATACCATAAATGTAGCAACCCGACACATATCACCTACTACTGACTTAATAAGCTTGAAAAGATAACTTAATTAAATGACAAATCAAATCAAACAACAAAAACTAATGATACAAACAAAACCGGTGGAATAAAACTGGTGACTAAAAACCCAAAGTATAAAATTGTTATACAACAATATCTAACAATATTATCAATGTCCTCAGATAAACAAACGCTAGAACAACACCTGTAGCGACCAATGCTCCGGCTCTCAAGCTTGTCTCATACAACCAGCCTCGTCCAACCTGAGTCCTGCTGTTGCGAAATTTACGCTCGCAAGCGCACAATTGCCAAGTTTAATATAGTAATGAATAGAGTATCATTCCCTCGAAGAGTAATGTGAAATTATTCAGTGATTGTAATTAAAATAGTCCTAATTTATTTAGAAAATCAATATTTGAGAGAATTGCAGAAAAATAAATAAATAGTGAATTTAAGCTAATGCGCACACAACTTCAAAGAAATATCAATCAGAGGAAAAAAAATGGTCTAGAGGTTCAAATTTCACCTGGTTTTGACAAAAACTACTTCTGATTAAATCATTTTCATGAATTCTATTCAATTAATAACCAAAAATACTTAATTGTATTATTTTCCTCTCCCGAACAACAAATAATATGTATCAACTAAGATTCAATTTCAATATCCCCATTAAAAATCTAATCTTAGTGATATGTGGAAAATAATGTTCTTCCTGAGACTCCGTTAACGTTATATACTCTCCCGAGCTATATAAACAATTAACGGTATTATTTCTATTGATCCTATTCAAAATCCGCTCTCCCTAGTACCGGATTCCAAATAAATATAACAAATCAATTATTGAACAAGTAATTGAAAAGACAATCATATCTAGAAAAACAATTAATTTAGGAGAATCAATCAAATAAAATCAAAAATTCATAGAAGAGTCTAAACCAGGTTTCATCGTCCCTATAGACTAAGAAAATTTAGTTCATACTCAAAATATTGCAAAAATAAAGCATGTTCATAAATCTAGACATCAATTCAATAAAAAGCAATTCAAAAATAAAGAAAACAAATCCTAATAAGCCGTCCCATGTCTGGTCGATCGATCTTCTTTGTTCTTCAATTTCTTCAAGTTCTTTGCCGAGATTTATTCTTTCAAATTTCTCTCCAAATCGTGTTGTGTTGTGGCGGCTGCCCTTCTTTGTGTATGATCTTCTAAAGTTTTTTATATGTTTCTTGAGAATCCCACAATAAAGACCAAACTCACGTCTCAAAATATTTCCGAATTTTGTAATGTTTCCATGTATATATTAGATTACGCAGAAGCGCATGTTTCCCGCAATTGCGTGTTCTTCAATTTCCCTAGCGCAGAAGCTCAAATCTCACGCATAAGCACACATCTCACGCAACAGCGACTTTCATCCGCAGAAGCTTTATCAATTTTTAGCTAGTTTCTGTCTGTGTTGCGCATAAGCTCAATTTTCACACTTCTTCTTAATCTTTCATGCAGAAGCATTATTCTTCACGCAGAGGAGCTTAATTCACGAGCTGCTCCTGTCCAGATTGTGCAGAAGCACCTATTTCGTGCAGAGGCGCACCAACTCATTGTTCCATTCTCGCTTCTCGCGTTGATGATTTCTTCAGCGCTTGACAATTTTCAAAAAATCATATCTCACAATCTAACCGTCGAATTAAGCTGAAATTTTGAAAGTAGCTTTAAAAATCCTGAACTGTAATCTAAACGGTGGAGATCGGATTTTAATGTCTCAATAATTCCTAGTAATTTTTTGAAGTTGCTGCTCCATAATTCATCTTTTCGCTTTTTCTTTCTAATTTTGCGTCAATCCTTGTATCTCACAAAAACAACAACTAACACACATTAAATCCACTCGATACATCAAAAAATTCAAGTCAAATCATATATAAATTCAGTGCATAAATTTCAGTTATCAAATTTCCCCAAACTTAGACTTTTGCTAGTCCCGAGCAAAACAATAATATGTAATATACTTGACCTCCGAATTTTTACATTCCAAGATTTAATACATATGTCCACTAATTTTCTCAAGAGTTCTCGTGTGTGTGTGTGATTTTACAATCTTGTCTATCTTCCTCGCTTTCGATACACTAGCGTAACAAGTTTGTTTCATAGATTCATCAACTCCGCTCTCTAGTTTCAAAACACTCTCCACCAAGTTCAACTTCTACTCACTAAGATCAAAAAGAACTTCAAGTTATATCAAATATTTTTCATAACATCGCTGGATTTTGCACCCAGTTTTATTTTATTTAGCCCCAATAATTACCCGCAAACTTAGCTATAAATAAAGATAAGATTCGGATTTCAACCCTCTCGTCTATAGACCATGTTAGAACCTAATTGGGGGGGGGGGGAGATTTAGGTTCTATTGACAACTTTAGCAATTTAAAGCGATTATGCAAATACGCAACCGGAATACTTAAAGCAATCAATAATTAATGCGTTAAATAAATACGTAATGTAAATAAAGCAGTAAAAGGGATAAGAGATGTTTATGGAAGTTCGATGATAAATCGTCTACGTCTCCCCTTCTTGGTTAAGATCGATTAACCAAGGATCCACTAGCACTTCAAACATCTTAGACTTGATGGCTCCAAGGATAGCCGCACAACTCAACACGATCACCGCGCCGATACAACTCGATACACTTGGCCTTAAGAGCTCCAAGGATAGCCACAACAATCACACAACACACTTGGCTTCACACTCAAGAGTTTACAATGATCGCACAACCAACTCACAAATGATTTTTACAAACAACTCTCGATTTTTGAATATATCGCACAAATATTGACTGAACCCTTTTGATAGAGAGAAGATTGCTTGCAAAGGAGAGGAGAGTTAATTGGGATACTTGAAATGGCTTGGAATGGCCTCAATTTATAGTTGCAAACTCGAGCAGGTTTGTTGTGTCCGTTCTGGCCATCGTTGCGTCCGTTCGGCGCACATTTAATTCTTTCGGCGCTGTTGATGAACATTGTGTCCATTCCTAGGTTTGTTGCATCCGTTCGGCACAATGCAGCTTTGGTCGGAAGAATTTTTTCCTTAAAAGTTGGATCATGTTTTTGACAAGGAAAGTTGCGTCCGTTCCAGTTTGTTGCAAACTGCGCGGCAATCTTTAAAAAATTATAATTCACAATCCACCCGTCGGATTGACTTGAAATTTGGACAGTAGCTTTAAAACATCATGAAATTTATGGTGAACGGTAGAGATCGGATTTGGATTCCTCAAACGATTCCAGTATATTTCTGAAGTTACTTTGTCATATTTTCGCTTCTTGTTCTGTGCGGTACTTTTGCAAAATTCATTTTTCATGATCTAGTTGTTGTATTGAGCTGAGATTTGAACCGTAGATTTTGATCATCCTCAAATTTTTTATGATTGGTGGAGATTGGAATTGAATGACTCGAAAATTCTCAGTAATTTGCGCAAATTTCTGCTCCATGATTTAGCTTGTTCAATTTCATCGTTAGAGTATACCGCACAAGAATTTAATTTTTGATAAGAATCTAATATGCAAGATCTCACTTTAAACGATTAGAAATAATAGCCTAGTCAATTTTGTAATTATCAAAACAAGATAAATTATCGCATTAAAAATATTAATCTCATTTAAGATATTTATATGCGTTTAAGGCGTAACAATCTCCCTCTTTTTGATAATAACAAAAATTGGTTAAACAGGAGAAATAAAAGTGCAATAATTTAAATAAATTGAAATACATAAAAAAAAAAGATCCCCCTTAATGTAACAAAATTTTAAACAAATTTTTTATCACATAATCAATTTTTATTTATCCCATTTGAATTAAACATTTAACCACATTAATATTCTTCCCCTTTTTGTGATAATTAAAAAGGCAACAAATATGATAAATTAATAACACAATATATAAAAACATATTTTATTGATAAAGAAATTTACAAAATACAGCAAAATATAAAACTAAGAGTCATCATCCGAAGGATTTTGCTTAAGGAGTTCTTCCAACGTATCACATCTCTTGTGAACACCATAAAAAGAGCGTCGCATCTCCTCAGTCAAGTTTGCTATAGATGTCTGAATATACTGAATGGCGGAGTAGTTGCGATCCATATTGAGCTCAAACCGTTGAAGATACTCAAAGAGTCGATCAGAAGGTGGAGCCGGAGTAGGTGGAGGCTGAGGCATCACAGGAGGAGAAAAAAGTATCTCGCCATAATCAAACATGGGTGAAGAAGATGGAGGAACCGTAGAAGAGGAAGGAATATCGGTGTCATTGAAACCACCAGGAAATCCTTGCTCTTGAATGGACGGAGGAAGAAGTGAAAAAGGAATGTGAAAGTTTGTTTCAGGATGATAACGAGAGAAAATATGACCTGGGTCATGCACCCATCGAGACAGTACAAGATTCCATGACAACTCCATTTTAATAATGGAGGTATGGTTATAAGCCTCAGTGATAGGTTTCTTCTCAAAATAATCGAAGACTATGTCAAAGTGAGTCATAATTCGGTTAATAAACCGAGCAAAAGAAAGAATGACTTTCTTTGAATTTTTTTCAGTGTGATGCATGACCTGAATGATAAACCTAGGCAGGTTAAAAGGTCGCTGAGCAACAATGTGAAAAAGGACATAAAGGTCCAGATATTTGCACTCGGAGTGGTCTCCAGCGCGAGGAATGATTGAGGAAGTGATAAGTTTTTGGATAATTTGAAAATCAGGAAAAATAATTTTAAGAGATGTTCGATCATCACCAGCATGAGATGGTCTACAGAGGATGGCAAAAATAGCTTCTTCATGGTTAAATGCGGGACTATCCTTAGGCCATTTAAATGCAAAGAACTCACTGGGTCCATCTTTGGGAAGAGAGAACCAAGCAGCGAGATCACCTGAAGAGAAACAAATGTACCGATTTCGAACAATTGTAACAGCATAAATGTCATCGCTGCACAATTCAAGTTCAAAATTGGTGTAGAACTCATGGATGAGGGAGGTATAGATGAAATCTGGATGAGAGGGCTGGAAAAATGCTCCCCATTGTTGAAAATCAATAAAATCCAACAATTGAAGATGAGATTTCGCTAAATAAGAGCGATTAAGAATATGACCCGGAAGAATCTGCCTATCATGGTAGTCGGCAAGTATAGGTCGTGAAACAGCGGGTTGGTTAAGGTTGTGGACAAAGTCTTGGGTACGAGCATGAGTGCGTCGCCATGGATTGGCGGGATCAACTTGTCGTCTAGAAGCCATTTTGGAAGGAATGTCTTGAGTAAAATAAGAAAGAATAATGAATTTTGGTGTGCAAAAATGGGTGAGGATCGGCCTTTATATATAGGTAAGGAACGGAACGGAAGCAACGTTGGCGAACGTTGAGTGCATTTGTCCTGGCGGGAAATTTGTGCGGGAAGTTTGAACTGATTTTTTTTAAAGTTGGCGGGAAAGGGGACTAACGGAAGCAACGATAAACCAACGTTGCGTCCGTTGGTGACTTGGAGATAAAAAATTTGCGGTAAATTTTGGCCAAAAATTTAAAATTTATGCGGGTAAATTTATGAATGGAAGCAACGTTAAGAAAACTTTCGCAACGTTACGGCAGAGAACGGATGCAACGTTCCTTGGAACGGATGCAACTTTCGGACAGGTTATGTAAATTTTTGATTTTTCTTCTTAGAATTATATTTTTGAATATTTTATAACAAATAATACACATAAAATGTGAGCTTATAATTATGAATAGATACAATTAATTTGTATTATCCAACATTAAATTGCTCAAATTTAATATTAAGCTCCCTCTTAATATTACATTAAATTTAAAATTGTGTCTACAAGCGATTACAACTCAATCATGCCAAGTTCACCACGCAAATGAATAAAAGTATTTTCATCTAGTGGTTTTGTAAAAATATAGGCAATTTGATTTTTAGTGTCAACATATTGAAGTTCAACTTCATTTTGTTTGATGTGGTCACGAATAAAATGATGACGAATATCAATATGTTTGGTGCGCGAATGTTGAATCGGATTCTTTGTAAGACATATGGTGCTAGTGTTATCACAGAAAATAAGGATTTTTGAAAAAGAGACGCCATAGTCGAGCAGTTGATGCTTCATCCAAAGAATTTGCGCACAACAACTACCGGCAGCCATATATTCGGCTTCGGTCGTTGACAACGCAACACAATTTTGTTTCTTTGAAAACCAAGAAACTAAATAGTTTCCTAAAAAAAAAAAGTTCCAATAGTGCTTTTTTTGTCCACCTTATATCCACCAAAGTCGGCATCACAGTACGCTTTTAAATCAAAGAAAGAATTTTTCGAATACCACAAGCCGAGATTTAGAGTATTTGAAAGATATTTGAAAATGCGTTTTAAGGCGAACAAATGTGATTCCTTTGAATATGATTGAAATTGTGCGCACAAGAAAACACTAAACATAATGTCCGGTCTACTAGCAGTAGCATACAGTAAGGAGCCAATCATACTACGAAAGGAACATTGATCTACAGATTTATCATTTTCATCCTTGTCGAGTCTGATTGCTGTGCTCATCGATGTGGATGATGATTTTGTGTTCTCCATCCCAAAATTCTTTAGAATCTCCTTGATATACTTTCTTTGGTTCACAAAGAACCCATCCTTGAATTGTTTGATTTGCAATCTGAGGAAATAGTTAAGTTCCCCGTCATACTCATCTCAAAGTGATCCTGCATAAGTTTTGAGAATTCTTGACAGAAAGTTTCGTTAGTAGAACTAAAAATTATGTCATCAACATAAACTTGCACAATCACTAAATCATCTTTTACATTTTTGGTAAATAAAGTAATGTCAATCTTTCCTCTTGAAAAGCCATTTGAAAGAATAAAAGTAGATAATTTTTCATACCAAGCTCTAGGAGCTTGTTTCAAACCATACAAAGCTTTGTTTAGTCTATACACATGATCAGGAAATAAAGAATCAACAAAGCCATCAGGTTGTTCAATATAAACTTCCTATTTCAAATCACCATTTAAAATGGCACTTTAGACATCCATTTGAAATAATTTAAAATTTCTAGAGCAGGCAAAAGCAAGCAACATGCGAATAGATTCAAGTCGGCAACAGGAGAATAAGTCTCATCATAATCAATGCCTTCTTCTTGACTATAACATTTTGCTACAAGTCTAGCTTTATTTATAGTGATAATACCATGCTCATTAAGTTTATTCCTAAAGACCCATTTAGCACCAATAATAGATCTATCATGCGGTCTAGGAACAAAACACCAAACATCATTGCGCACTTAGGTTCAACATGCGAAACAAAATCAAGATGATTGCAAATATTATTAAGAGAAGATCGAGTGGTTACTCCCTTCGAAGGACTTCCAATTATAAGATCCATAGGGTGATCTTTGTGAAGTGTTCATTCCTTTGGAATTGGTGTTTCCTAAATAGAAACATCTATACCATTTAAGCTTGAGGAAGCCATCTTTTCTTCGAGTAATTCTACATCATCATTATTAGTACGAGGAACTATAGACATAGATTCATCAAATACAACATGCATAGATTCTTCAACAAGTAAAGTGCGTTTATTAAATACTCTAAAAGCCTTACTTGAGGTAGAATACCCGAGAAAGATGCCTTTGTCGGACTTGGCATCAAACTTACCGAGGTTGTCCTTACCGTTATTATGGATGTAGCATTTTGATCCAAAAGCCCGAAAATAAGAAATTTTAGTCTTTCTCCCTCTCCATAATTCATATGGTGTTTTCTTGAGAATGGGCCTTATTGATACACGATTGATGATATAACATGCAGTGTTCATTGCTTCAGCCAAAAAATATTTTGGTAGAGAATGCACACATATCATGGTCCTCGCAATCTCCACAAGTGTCCTATTTTTCCTTTCAACGACCCCGTTTTGTTGAGGAGTCCTAGCACAAGAAAAATTGTGACCGATGCCTTTCTCTTCACAAAAATTTGTAAAACTCTCATTTTGAAATTCAGTTCTGTGGTCACTACAGATCTGCTTTATTGAAAGATTTTTCTCATTCTCAACACGTTTGACAAAAGTTTTAAAATAATCAAAGGCATCATTTTTGTGGGCTAATAACAATGTCCACGTGAAACATGCGAAATCATCCACAATGACAAATGCATAAAGCTTTTCTCCTAGACTAGCGTTCCTCGAGGGACCACATAGATCAAGGTGGAGAAGTTCAAGGGGCATAGAAGTAGATACAAAATTTTACCTTTTAAAAGATTCTTTTGTGTGTTTGCCAAGCTGACATGCATCACAAACAGATCTAATTTTAAATTGAGTTTTGGCATACCGACAACTAAATCAAGTTTAAAAAGTTTTTCTATGGTACTAGAACCAACATGACCTAATCGTCTATGCCACAGAATGTTGTCATCAACATTCAAGGATACAAGGCTTTTAATATTTGTCAAATATAAATTATTTTAAGAAACCTTGTAAACATTTTCACTTTTATATCCTTTGAAATTTATGGATTTGTTAGTTGTGAGTGATATAGTGCAGTGTTGGGGAGTGAATTTGACTTCATAACCTCTATCGCACAATTGACTTATGCTTAGTAGGTTATGCTTAAGTTCTTTCACTAGGAGTACATCATCAATCAAGCAGGATTTAGATATATCTATCAAGCCGATTCCTTCAATTACTCCTTTTCTGTTGTCTCCAAAGGTAACAGTTCCCTTCTCCTTTGGTTTGAATGATTGGAGTATCTCCTTGTTCCTCGTCATATGTCTAGAACATCCACTGTCTAGATACCATATGCTAGGGAGAACATTTTTCCTATTTCCCTGCAAGAATTGATTTTGGTACCCTTTAGTTTTTTTTTTTGGGTCCACAGTGTTAGAAAAGAGAGATACAAAATGGATTTATAAGAGTTCAGTCTCTCATAGCGACATCATTGACACTTTCCAAGAGTGCTCCCAGTAGTAGGTAGGGCTATGGCCTCTTTAAAAACTTATTTCCTTGGACAAAGCAGAGTTCATCAGGAAGACCAGTCGCAAGTCAAGGCATTTTAAACCGGTCTATGATGAACTCCCCTAGATCATGTTCTCATAATGCCGACTGATGAGTTGTTAAGTACTCTTAGGCCTCCATTTCATATAGCTCTTTTTATCATATTGATATTTCAAATATCTACATTTATGTCTAGCATGACCTATTTTACAGCAGTAAGAGCATGTAGGGGGGAATCTCATTTTAGCTTTAACAATAAGGCTAGAAAAATCTATAGATTTCTTACCATACCCTATTCCACCTTTATCAAGGTTACATTTTTGCATGCTTAGTAAATTATTCAATTTATTACTACTAACATTGAATTTATCAAATGATTTTCCTAAGGGAGCTATGTCATCTTTTAATCTTAGGTTTTCATGCCCCTTAGATTCTAATTCATTTTTTAGATTTCTATTTTCCTTTCTGAGTGATTTAGTCATGTCAAACATAAGTTTATAGGCATGTATTAATTCATCGTAGGAAGATACCTCATCATCGTCATCGGAGACGATGTCATCACTCCTAGCCATGAGGCAGATGTATTAATTCATCGTAGGAAGTTGCTATTATGGCTTTCTTCTTGCCTTTGTCAACCGTCTTGTTGAGGGGGCACTTATTTGCATAGTGGTCTTGTTGTTGACAGTTGTAGCACGTCAATTCCTTGTCCAACTTCTTTTCCTTTTTGAATTTGTTTCCTTGCATGAATCTTTTGAATTTTGTTGTGAAGAGTGTCATATCATCATCATCTTCTTCTTAGACTTGGGTGGATAAGACAATCCCTTTTGCCTTAATTTTCTCATCCTCCTTTTTTGATTCTTTTCTTATAGATACTTCTAACTCATGGGTTTTTAGGGTCCCATGGAGTTGATCAAGATCATAGGAAGCGGTGTCGCATTTGTTGAACTCAATGATGGTCGTTCTCTTGGCATCCCACTCCTTGGGTAAGGCGCGCATAGCTCTCCTCCACACTTGCTTGGTTGGATATTGTTCTCCAAGTTGGGCTAGCTCATTGATGATTTGAGAGAGCCTCCGGAACATTGTATCTACGTCTTCATTGGGATCCATCTCAAATGTCTCGTATTTGAGTTGTAGAAGATATATCTTTGTCTCTTTGACTTGGTTGGTTCCCTCGTGGAATATCTCCAATTTGTCCCAAATCTCTTTTGCGGAGGAGCACATCGAGATCCGGTTGTACTCATTCACATCTAGGGAACAATGCAAAATATTCATAGCTTTAGCATTTTGAAAAATTAATTTCATATCCTCCTTTGAAAAGATATCCATTCCCTTAGGAATTTGAACCCCTTCAACCTCTTTCATAGGTATGTAGGGACCATTCACAGTTACTTTCCAAAGGTCATAATCTATGGATTGGATATATAGGGACATTCGATTTTTCCAATAGCCATAGTTTATATCGTTGAAAAGAGGAGGACGATTGGTTGATTGCCCTTGATCATAATCGCTCGCTAGATTGCTCTGATACCACTTGTTATAACCTAATGGGGGGGGGGGGGATTTAGGTTCTATTGGAAACTTTAGCAAATTAAAGAGATTATACAAATACGCAAGAGAAAAACTTAAAGCAATCAATAATTAATGCGGTAAATAAATGCGTAATGTAAATAAAACAGTAAAAGGGATAAGAGAAGTTTATGAAAGTTCGACGATAAATCGTCTACGTCTCCCCTTCTAGGTTAAGATCGATTAACCAAGGATCCACTAGCACTTCGAACGTCTTGGCCTTGATGGCTCCAAGGATAGCCGTACAACTCAACACGATCACCGCGCCGATACAACTCGATACACTTGGCCTTAAGGGCTCCAAGGATCACCTCAACAATCACACAACACAATTGGCTTCACACTCAAGAGTTTACAATGATCGCACAACCAACTCACAAATGATTTTTTCAAACAACTCTCGACTTTTGAATATATCGCACAAATATTGATTGAACACTTTTGATAGAGAGAATATTGCTTGCAAAGGAGAGGAGAGTGAATTGGGATACTTGAAATGGCTTGGAATGGCCTCAATTTATAGTTGCAAACTCGAGCAGGTTCGTTGCGTCCGTTCTGGCCATCATTGCGTCCGTTCGGCGCACATTTAATTCTTCCGGCGCTGGTGACGAACGTTGCATCCGTTCCTAGGTTCGTTGCATCCGTTCGGCACAATTCAACTTTGGTCGGACAAATTTTTTCCTTAAAAGTTGGATCATGTTTTTGACAAGGAACGTTGCGTCCGTTCGAGTTCATTGCAGACTGCGCGGCGAACTTCAAAAAATTATAAATCACAATCCACTCATCGGATCGACTTGAAATTTGGACAGTAGCTTTAAAACATCCTGAAATTTATTTTGAACGGTGGAGATTGAATTTGTGCCTCAAATGATTCCAGTATTTGTCTGAAGTTTCTTCGTCATATTTTTGTTTCTTGTTCTGCGCGGTACTTTTGCAAAATTCATTTTTAATGATCTAGCCGTTGGATTGAGCTGAGATTTGAACCGTAGCTTTTGAGCATCCTAAACTGTATTATGATTGGTGGAGATAGGAATTGGTTGAATCAAAAATTCTCAGTAATTTTTGCAAGTTTCTGATCCATGATTTAGCTTGTTCAATTCCATCGTTAGAATATATCGCACAAGAATTTAATTGTTGATGAGAATCTAATCTGCAAGGTCTCACTTTAAACGATTAGAAATAATAACCTAATTTTGTAATTATCAAAACAAGATAAGTTATCTCATTAAAAAAATTAATCTCATTTAAGAGATTTGTATGCGTTCAAGGCATAACAGCCCGGATGGAGCATCAACCCCATTTTTTCCGCAAACTTAGCCATGGATTGGTGATTAGAATTTCAATCCCTTTCCAGGCCCAGATGGATTTGTAAAAAAAAAATTATATTCCATTGGCAACTTTAATCATTCAATAAAAATTTTGCCTAAATCATTTCTAAGCTTGTAGAAGTCTAGCTCGGTTTCAAATATAAATCACCAAAGTTAAGAATCAAATCATCCAATTCACGCACAAAATTACAAAGCTTTTTTAATCACTAGAGTTTAAACAATCAAAGCATAGTGCATATTTTGTGAGAACTCAAGATTAAATATAGCTAACATTGACCTTTTAGCAAAAAAAATTTTTTTATCATAGGCCAACACAAGTACACATCATGTACTCAACTCAAACTAACTCATGACAAATGTTCAAAATTTTCAAAATTTTTAAACACCCCCCCCCCCAAACTTAAAATGTGCATTGTCCTCAATGTACAAAAGTAAAATAAAACCAAGGACACATACCTTGGGCACCGTGTTGGAAAACTGGCGAGTTCCCAGACCAATTACGATTGATACCCGGTGCAGCGGAAGTTTAAAAATTTTTCATGGAACGTTTCCATGGTATGGGTATCAACCGTTCATCGATTGAATTACGTGTGTGTAAAATTTAAATAACAATTAAATAAATTTTACCTCAAATCTCGCAACGAGATTAATGGACACCAACAGAACAATTCTGCTCTTGTTGTCTCTCCCTGGAACCGATGAACGCCTTCAATCAGGTCCACGAACAGAGGTTTAATCCCTCTGATAGATTGCACTAGAAAATCTATCAGAAGTTTTCTGCGAAGAGAATACACGAATTTGATTCGCTATTCCAGACTGCAATTCAAAATCACAGACCGGAATTTCTCAGACAGAGAGGGAGGGGGGCGACGGCCAAGCTTGAGAGAGGGGCTAGGGTTTCGATTTTTTTTTCTCTCAAAATTATGAGCTATCGTGTGTAATTTCTGTACTGAAATAACTTATTTATAATGCAGGCCACTAACACCTTAGGGCCCATTAGTCATAAGCTGGGGCCCGACAAGCAAAGCCCACTCGTTCAGAAATTAATATAAAATTCATCGTGACTCCGATTGATGAAACGATTTCACCAATGTGCACAGAAACCATTTCTGCACGTTTTAAAGTCAAAATAAATTTTCCTGAATCCGAATTCAGTGGTTTCCAAAAATGTCCATCCCTATGTCATTTTAGGAAATCCTACTCCCTTACTCTTATTTAAGAAGTCCAACTCCTTAGTTCAATAAATTTAACTCTTTAAATTTAACTATCTCAACGGGGATTAAAACTCCATTACACTGTGTGACCCTCAATGGTTCAGGGATACAGCTAGCCGTGGGCTCACAACTCCTTGTGACTCGGAACAACACTTTCCGACTTGCCCAACGAATCATGGTAAAGCGCCTAGCAACATCGCCCCATGATTCCCTAGGTATCACTGATAGTGCCTACAAGAACCAGTAGATTTTGGTTAACGTACAGTACGGTCCCTTCATCCATATATCCCGATCGAATCAACAACCATTGGTATATCGAGAGTCGCTCAAGATTCGATAACTATGCAATGCATCTTGAAGATCAAATTAGTGACATCGCATGTGCTACTAAGAAACCATTTCTTAAATCACATCAAGTACTCTGGCCAGAGATTTGTCACACTAATATCTCCTCAGATCGCATAGGATATCCACACTCGCAAGTATGTGGTGAATCCTTGACAACAATGCATTGACTCCTATATGTGTCGTAACTGTACCCAATCTCGACACCTGATGACCCCCTCAGAGTCGGTAAACGAGTCAAAGCACAGTACTAGCATATAGAGTCTCCATGATGTTTCAAGTCGTAAGGACTAATGGTGTACAACCAAAACCGCGGACTTTATCCACTCGATAAGTGATAACCACTTGGAAAGTCCGGATAGGGTAGTTCGACTATTCATCCTATGAATATCCATTTGCATGCTTCGAACATCTCCATGTTCCCTACCAATGAAACGTGGTACTCCGCATCGCAAATGCTAGTCTCAAACTCGAGCGATCCTTATCCTTATTATCGGACGGCTCAATCGACTAGGAACGGTTTTAGAATATACAGTGACTATAAGATGTATTTCATGATAGACATCTCCATGTTCTACCACATCTTACATACACTATAGTATATTCAAGGTCTTTATCAAAACAACAATAGTATATCACAATATAACAATATGAAGTAATATAAAGTCATTGCCATAAAAGTGTAAATAATATTAAACAAAAGATTGTTTATACAAAGAGTCAACAAAGCCCATAGCCACACAGTTGGCTCACTGGGCACCCACTCTTACAATCTCCCACTTGCCCTATAGCCAACTAGTCATACTACGTAGACCCATTGCTTCGCGATGTTTGTCAAACAATGGTCCTGGCAAAGGCTTAGTAAGTGGATCAGCGATATTTTCTGCAGAGGCCACTCGTTCGACACTGATGTCTCCTCTTTCCACAATCTCCCGGATTATGTGGTATTTCCTCAGTACGTGTTTGGATCTTTGATGAGACCTTGGTTCCTTTGCTTGAGCAACGGCACCCGTGTTGTCGCAGTACACCGGGACTGGACCAACAAATTCAGGAATGACGCCCAACTCTTGGACGAAATTCCTCATCCAAACGGCCTCTTTAGCAGCAGCTGATGCTGCAATGTATTCAGCCTCAGTGGTGGAATCCGCTGTGGTGTCCTGCTTGGAACTCTTCCAAGAGACAGCACCGCCATTGAGCATGAACACAAATCCAGAGGTTGACTTCGAGTCATCCACATCACTTTGGAAGCTAGAGTCGGTATAGCCTTCCAGTTTGAGTTCTCGTCCTCCATAAACCATGAACATATTCTTAGTCCTTCGCAAGTACTTAAGAATGTCCTTCACGGCTTTCCAATGCATCTGACCAGGATTAGACTGATATCTGCTCGTGACACTCAGAGCAAATGCTACATCCGGTCTGGTAGATATCATCCCATACATGATACTACCTATAGCTGACGCATATGGTACATGTGTCATATTCTCTATCTCTGCATCAGTCTTGGGACACATAGACTTGGATAGAGAAACTCCATGACACATGGGTAGATGTCCTCTCTTGGACCCATCCATTGAAAACCGTTTCAATATGGTATCGATGTAGGTTGATTGAGTGAGTCCTATCATTCTCTTAGATCTATCCCTATAGATCTGTATCCCAAGAATGTAGGATGCCTCACCCAAATCCTTCATCGAAAATCTACCTGATAACCATATCTTTGTTGACTGCAACATCCCTACATCATTCCCAATGAGTAGGATGTCATCAACATAAAGTACTAAGAATGTCACCGCATCCTTAACTACTTTTTTGTACACGCAAGGTTCCTCCGGGTTCTTGATGAAACCAAAGTCTTTAATTGTTTCATCAAATTTCTGGTTCCAACTTCTTGATGCTTGTTTTAGACCATAAATTGATCTCTGAAGCTTGCATACCTTATGCTCGCTTCCTATGGATGTGTACCCCTCAGGCTGCTTCATATAGATTTCTTCCTTAATGTCTCCATTAAGAAAAGCAGTCTTCACATCCATTTGCCATATCTCATAGTCATACCATGCAGCTATGGCAATAAGGATTCTTATGGACTTGAACATAGCAACTGGTGAAAAGGTTTCATCATAGTCAACTCCTTGCCTTTGAGTATAACCTTTCGCCACCAATCGCGCCTTGTAGGTCAATACCTTACCATCAGGCCCAAGCTTTCTTTTGTAGATCCATTTACACCCTATTGGAACAATTCCATCGGGAGGATCCACTAAAGTCCAGACTTGGTTAGTATGCATCGAATCCAATTCTGACTGCATAGCTTCAAGCCATAAATTCGAATCCGCATCAGAAATTGCTTCCTTGAAGCTTCTTGGATCACATCCAATGTCGGGTTCATCTTGACCCTCTTCAAGAAGAAGACCATATCGAACTGGAGGTCTAGAAGTCCTCTCGGATCTTCTAGGTGCAGGCGTGTCCAGCAATGGTTCCTGAGGTGTGGGATCGTTATTTTGTATTTCGGGTTCTTCTCGAACTTCTTCGAGTTCCATCATCTCGCCTTTCTTATCCAATAAGAACTCCTTCTCCAAGAAGGTGGCATTCCGTGAAACAAACACCTTTGTTTCAGCAGGATAATAGAAATAATATCCGATTGAATTCTTCGGATACCCCACAAAATAACACAAGCTGGATCGACTATCCAACTTATCTCCCACTGTCCGCTTCACGTAAGCAGGACATCCCCAAATCCTCAAGTATGAATACTTAGGAGCTTTGCCATTCCATAACTCGTATGGTGTTTTGTCCACTGCTTTAGTGTGGACGTTATTCAACAACAATACCGCCGTTTCAAGCGCATAGCCCCAAAACGAAGGTGGAAGCTCAGTGAAGCTCATCATGGATCGAACCATGTCCAACAAAGTTCGATTACGACGCTCCGATACACCATTAAGCTGTGGTGTCATAGGAGGAGTCCACTGAGAGAGAATTCCATTCTCTTTTAGATAGTCCAAAAACTCGGTACTCAAGTATTCTCCACCTCGATCCGATCGAAGTGCTTTAATACTTTTACCTAGCTTGTTTTCTACTTCAGCCTTGAATTCTTTGAACTTTTCAAATGCTTCAGACTTATATTTCATTAAATATAAATACCCATACCTAGAATAATCATCAGTAAAGGTAATGAAGTAGGTGTGGCCATGTTGAGTCCCTACTCTAAATGGACCACAAACATCTGTATGGATCAAATCCAACAGATTTTGACTACGTTCAGGCTTCCCCTTAAAAGGAGATTTAGTCATTTTCCCTTTTAGGCAGGATTCACAAGTAGGTAGAGAGTTAATATCAGACATATCAAACATGCCCTCTCCCACTAGCTTGTTCATCCTCCTTGAGGAAATATGACCTAGTCTAGCGTGCCAAAGGTTTGCCGGGTTTTGACTATCGATTTTCCTTTTGTTTGTTGTCGCCGGTTTGTCAATACAATTTACTGGAACGTCTTTTAGTTTTAAATTGTATAGATCGTTTTCAAGTTGTCCATTTCCAATTAAACATTCATTCTTGTAAATATTGCAAATCTCATTCACAAAATTGCAAGAATAACCATCTCTATCTAGCATAGAAACAGAAATAATGTTTTAATTAAATCTGGAACAAATAAAACATCTATCAAAAGTAACTTAAAACCGTTCTGCAAAAAATAAATATTTCCCATAGCTATGGATTTAACTCTGGAACCATTCCCGAGCCTTGACTGGGTCTCACCCATCCTTAGCCTATTACTTCTTATCATCATTTGCAACTCATTGCAAATATGAGATCTACATCTGGTATCCAATACCCAAGAAGTAGTATTAAAAATATTTATTTCAATGTATAACATACCCTTTGCAGTTCGCAACTGCTCGAGGTATTCCTTGCAGTTACGTTTCCAATAACCGGGTTTCTTGCAGTGATGGCAATCTTGTTTAGACTTGTCCAATTTTGTATGTAACATTTTGCCTTGAGATCATGGTCCAACCATTTCTCTAGTTACATCAGCCGGGGCTGTTTTCGGAGAAGCCTTTTCTAACACTTAGAAAATCTTTTTCCGAACTTAGGACAATCTTAACTTATGGAATCATTCTGTATTGTTTGCGTCAATAAGTTTGTTTTGTTGGAGAACAGAAACATGTGGATTACTGAGATAAAACAGACAATTATCGATGATTGTTTAAATAATTTACTAAGACATAAAATTGGCGAATTTTATTTTATGAATCTCACTCCCACTATTTTAACGATTTCACTACCCTCTAGTGAAAACGGGAAACTTTTTCCTTAGTGAGAACATGGAGTCCAATTGACAAACTTATGGTCCCGAATAATATCAGCCAACCATAATTCTCAAAAGGTAGAGCCCAATTGCTTCCAAAGCAACCCCCATGTATTTACCTCATGTCCAATAAGGGCCCAATAATATGACGCCGTTTAAAGTGACATGTCAAGATGACCCATCAATATTAAGTTGTGATGGACGGTCGCCATGTGGATCCCCCAATAATATGAGCCGATCCCATGGGAGTTCCACCCAACTTACAACATTTGTCGATCCAATGTACAGCTTTCCGACGGACGGGCCCCCCCAATAATATGAGCCGGACCTTATCCGCGGGTAGCATCACATACATTGACCGTTGATGGAAGGTAGGAACATTTAAACAATATTTAAATTTCCTTTATTTATCTTGATATAAATTTTAAATCATATTTAAAATGAGGGATTTTATTTATAAAAATATTTGTCTCATCATATTTAATTTATTGCATGCATTGCCGGATTCACGCAATTTATGTCTAAACATGCATACAATCATAATATCACATATTATATAGGATGATCGATTCCATTTCTAATTGACCCGTGGTTGCCAATCACGGGTCTTAGTCCAATCCTAGGTAATATGCAGTATGCAAATGCAATCCTATTACATATGCTTCCAATTTACATTTCTTCAGTCTTCATTGTCTGCTGGGCCCACCATCTTCAAATCTTGATCTCCCACTAAATCTAATGTATTTACAATTAAATAACAATGACTAGTAGGGGATACATTTTTAGGGGGTGGGAACGGGCTATAAACCAAGCCCACTTTTATTACATATGACATTCATATCGGGCCATAAACCAGGCCCATTAATAAAACCAACAACAATAAAGACAAAATGTAAATTCCTAACATACACCTACAAAATTGGTCATGGCAATCGATCATCCTTATCCAATAACATTTAATTCAAAATTAATTTATTGGATAACATGCTGTGGCAATTCAAATTTAAACAAGATAAAATCATATTTTATATATAAAATCACATTTCACATATAAAATCATATTTTATCTCCATATCAAATAAAATCATATTTTATCTATAAAATCCAATTTTACAAATAAAATCATATTTTATCTAATATATCATAAGATCATATCTTATCATCAATTGTACCAAAATAATTGATTTCAAAATTCAATTTACGGATAAAATATTAAAATTTTCCAAAAATTCAAATTTATCCAAAATCAATTTTAAAATTTACGGACTCGAACAATTCGATCCGAAATCTCGTGAACCAATCAAAAACAATTTTTGACCGGACCAAAAATAAAATTTTAAATATTAAAATTAATAAAAATATAATTTTTCCCGCGGGCCACCCGGGACACTCCCGGGTTGGCCCGCACCCGGGGCGCGGGCCGGGGGCAGCCCGGCTGCCCCCTTAGGGCAGCGCCTGGCGCCGCCCCTGGGCGGCGCCGTGCGCTGCCCTGGGCGGCGCCGAGCGCCGCCCCTGGGCAGCGCCGAGCGCTGCCCTGCGCAGCGCCCAGCGCTGCGCTGGGCAGCGCACAGCGCTGCCCTGGGCGGCGCCGTGCGCCGCCCTGGGCGGCGACGGTCGCCGCCTTGGGCGGCGCTGTGCGCCCCCTTTGGGCGGCGCCGTGCGCCGCCCGGGGCAGCAACAATTGCTGCCCCACCGGGCAGCGATCCAATCGCTGCCCGGGTTTTGCCCCGAAAAAAAAAATTTTTTATTAAAAATATTTATTTTGTTTCATAAACCGAGACTCAAAAATTTTGTACAATTGATTAATTCAATCGATTGATCTGAGCAACCTGGCTCTGATACCACTGTTGGAAAACTGGCGAGTTCCCAGACCAATTACGATTGATACCCGGTGCAGCGGAAGTTTAAAAATTTTTCATGGAACGTTTCCATGGTATGGGTATCAACCGTTCATCGATTGAATTACGTGTGTGTAAAATTTAAATAACAATTAAATAAATTTTACCTCAAATCTCGCAACGAGATTAATGGACACCAACAGAACAATTCTGCTCTTGTTGTCTCTCCCTGGAACCGATGAACGCCTTCAATCAGGTCCACGAACAGAGGTTTAATCCCTCTGATAGATTGCACTAGAAAATCTATCAGAAGTTTTCTGCGAAGAGAATACACGAATTTGATTCGCTATTCCAGACTGCAATTCAAAATCACAGACCGGAATTTCTCAGACAGAGAGGGAGGGGGGCGACGGCCAAGCTTGAGAGAGGGGCTAGGGTTTCGATTTTTTTTTCTCTCAAAATTATGAGCTATCGTGTGTAATTTCTGTACTGAAATAACTTATTTATAATGCAGGCCACTAACACCTTAGGGCCCATTAGTCATAAGCTGGGGCCCGACAAGCAAAGCCCACTCGTTCAGAAATTAATATAAAATTCATCGTGACTCCGATTGATGAAACGATTTCACCAATGTGCACAGAAACCATTTCTGCACGTTTTAAAGTCAAAATAAATTTTCCTGAATCCGAATTCAGTGGTTTCCAAAAATGTCCATCCCTATGTCATTTTAGGAAATCCTACTCCCTTACTCTTATTTAAGAAGTCCAACTCCTTAGTTCAATAAATTTAACTCTTTAAATTTAACTATCTCAACGGGGATTAAAACTCCATTACACTGTGTGACCCTCAATGGTTCAGGGATACAGCTAGCCGTGGGCTCACAACTCCTTGTGACTCGGAACAACACTTTCCGACTTGCCCAACGAATCATGGTAAAGCGCCTAGCAACATCGCCCCATGATTCCCTAGGTATCACTGATAGTGCCTACAAGAACCAGTAGATTTTGGTTAACATACAGTACGGTCCCTTCATCCATATATCCCGATCGAATCAACAACCATTGGTATATCGAGAGTCGCTCAAGATTCGATAACTATGCAATGCATCTTGAAGATCAAATTAGTGACATCGCATGTGCTACTAAGAAACCATTTCTTAAATCACATCAAGTACTCTGGCCAGAGATTTGTCACACTAATATCTCCTCAGATCGCATAGGATATCCACACTCGCAAGTATGTGGTGAATCCTTGACAACAATGCATTGACTCCTATATGTGTCGTAACTGTACCCAATCTCGACACCTGATGACCCCCTCAGAGTCGGTAAACGAGTCAAAGCACAGTACTAGCATATAGAGTCTCCATGATGTTTCAAGTCGTAAGGACTAATGGTGTACAACCAAAACCGCGGACTTTATCCACTCGATAAGTGATAACCACTTGGAAAGTCCGGATAGGGTAGTTCGACTATTCATCCTATGAATATCCATTTGCATGCTTCGAACATCTCCATGTTCCCTACCAATGAAACGTGGTACTCCGCATCGCAAATGCTAGTCTCAAACTCGAGCGATCCTTATCCTTATTATCGGACGGCTCAATCGACTAGGAACGGTTTTAGAATATACAGTGACTATAAGATGTATTTCATGATAGACATCTCCATGTTCTACCACATCTTACATACACTATAGTATATTCAAGGTCTTTATCAAAACAACAATAGTATATCACAATATAACAATATGAAGTAATATAAAGTCATTGCCATAAAAGTGTAAATAATATTAAACAAAAGATTGTTTATACAAAGAGTCAACAAAGCCCATAGCCACACAGTTGGCTCACTGGGCACCCACTCTTACACACCGAGCATCATTACTCGAAACCATCTTAATCATTCAAAGCTTTTCTTCAGGGGTATCTCCTAAACTCTTGCAGCTCTACAATTTTCATCTACACAACTTAAAATTATTATTGATGTCTAATCTCAACATGCACAAAATATAAATATAATAAAAAAGATAACAATTTAAAAAAATAAAATAAAATAAAATAAAAATAAAGCAAATAAAAATACTAGCTTGGGTTGCATCCCAAAAAGCGCTTAGTTTATAGTCAATAGCTCGACTATACTCTCAATCTAACCCGGTTCCGCTTTGTTGGAGGTCTTTACCTTTTCTTTTACCCTCCAAACATACTCAACAATCTTCTTAAATTTTGCTCTCTTTTTTTCTTCTTCTTGGCCACCGGCAGATCATTCTCCCTTCGCACTTCTACATTACTCTCAACTTTGCGACAACTTTTCATCCTTTTTGCTTGCTCAATCATACGCACCCTCTCCATGGATGGATTTCTCGCGTCCTTAAATACATTAAAAATAACTCTCACCTTCAACTCCCATCGAAATCTCTCCTTTCTTTACGTCTATATTGGCTTCAGCAGTAGGCAAGAATGGTCTCCCCAAAATCAACGGCATATTTTCGTCCTTCTCCATATCTAACACAACAAAATCCGTAGAAAAAATAAATTTATCTACTTTTACCAGTACATCCTCAATGATTTCAAGCGGATATGTGATAGATCTGTCAGCTAGCTGCAACATGATTGTTGTGGGCTTCACTTCGCCAAGTTCTAACCTCTTGAAAACAGACAAAGGCATCAAATTAATGCTAGCTCCTAAATCACAAAGTGCATTATTAAAAGCAAAAGAACCAATAGTGTAAGGAATAGTAAAACTCCCTGAATATTTTAATTTTTGTGCTAGCTTCTTTTGTAGGATAGCACTGCACTCCATCAAATTCACAGTCTCGAACTCCTCCAACTTCCGCTTCTTAGACATCACTTCCTTCAAGAATTTAGCATAATTCGGAATTTGAAACAAAGCATCGGCGAACGGAATATTGTTGTGAAGTTTCTTGAAGATCTCAAGAAACTTGGAAAATTGTTCATCCTAAACCTTCTTCTTGAATCTCTGAGGATATGAAAGCTTCGGCTTAAACATAGGTTTCTCTTCAGGCTCATCCTTCAACTCCATAGGCTCTTTCTCACAAACTTCAACCTCTTCAACTTTATTCTCCTCCTTTTCCACTTCAAATTTCGACTCATTGACTCCAACCTCTTTTCCGCTTCTCAACTCGATGGATTTACAATATTCTAATGGATTCTCCTCAGTATTACTTGGAAACTGACCTCTGTTGTGATATTTCAATGTATTTGCCAACTGCCCAATTTGTGTTTCCATAGATTTCATCATGGCGCCTATATTGACCATATGTGTCTCCAAGCTATCGAGACGATTTTCAGTTCTCTTCATCCTCTTACCAGATTCAGTGACAAAATACTTACAACATCTTCTAACAAAGGCTTCCCTTCTCTCTTATTTGCAGAAGAAAAAATTTTTTGGTACACAATTCAGGATGATAAGAATTTGGGAAAGAGTTACCTCGATAGCCTCCATAACCTCTTTGGTTGATGTACTGAACTTGTTCAGGAGGGTGAAGTTCCTCGATGGCAACCGACATACCTGTTGGATCTGCAACACTCACCTTGTTTAATGCAGCTACTTGTGTCGTCAGTGCAGATAATTGAGCAGAGATGGAAGTGAGAGGATCAACTGCATATGCTCCAACAGATTTCTTGATTCCCATACGTTAAGACGTCCAATTGAAACTATTGATAGTCATTTGCTGCAGCATGTCATAGGCCTGTACAGGGTCCTTAGCAAAGATGGTTCCTCCAGCAGCAGAGTTCATAGGCATCCTCATAGGCGCATTCAGTCCATTCTAGAACCACTCAATTCGCTCTCAATCTGCAAAATTGTTGTTAGGAAAACGTCTTAATAAATCTTGTACCTTTCCGAAGCTTCATATAATTGTTCAGAGTCCATCTGTCGGAATGTGTTAATTTCTATGTTCAGCTGAGTCGATTTGGCGGGTGGAAAATATTTAGCCAGAAATTTGACTGTCATCTCCTCCCATGTAGTTATGCTTCCCAATAGAAGTGATTGTAGCCAACTCCTTGCCTGGTCCCTGAGAGAGAAAGGAAACAAACGTAAACGTATAATATCCTCAAGAACTTCATTCATCTTTACCGTATCAGTGATTTCCAAGAAAGTCCGCAGGTGCAGATAAGGATCAGCAGTAGCGCTCCCATTAAATTGGTTCTGTTGAACCATGTTGATCAATGCCGGCTTCAACTCAAATTTGTTCGCATAGATAGTTCCTCGAGCGATTCTAGAGTAGTGAGTCTAGACTGTTGGCCGGAAGTGATCTCTAATTGGCAACAAGGCAGCTTGATTGCCATCCTATTTATTTCTTATCTCCTTAGTCTTATCAAAGCTCTTGCAGTGCGTTCGATCTCCGGATCAAAAAGTAGAGAATTCGCGCTTTGAGATCTTCGCATAAACTGCAATTCAGAATAAGATAAATCAATAACTAAAAATTAAAATAAAGAAAAAATCTAAATTAAAATCTAGACTAATTGGTAACAAGACTAAAATAAAATCAACAATTTAGTCCCCGGCAACGGCGCCAAAAAATTGTTGCGAAATTTACGCTCGCAAGAGCACGATTGTCAAGTTTTAATATAGTAATGAATAGAGTATCATTCCCTCGAAGAGTAATGTGAAATTATTCAGTGCTTGTAATTAAAATAGTCCTAATTTTATTTAGAAAATCAATATTTGAGAGAATTGCAGAAAAATAAATAAACAGTGAATTTTAGCTAACGCGCACACAACTTCAAAGAAATATCAATCAGAGGAAAAAAAATTGTCTAGAGGTTCATATTTCGCCTGGTTTGAAAAAAACTACTTCTAATTAAATCATTTTCATGAATTTTATTCAATTAATAACCAAGAACACTTAATTGTATTATTTCCCTCTCCCGAGCAACAAATAATATGTATCAACTAAGATTCAATTTTAATATCCTTATTAAAAATCTAATCTAAGTGATATGTGTAAAATAATGTTCTTCCTGAGAATCCGTTAACGTTATATACTCTCCCGAGCTATATTAACAATTAACGGTGTTATTTCTATTGATCCTATTCAAAATCCCCTCTCCCGAGTGTCGGATTCCAAATAAATATAACAAATCAATTATTGATCAAGTAATTGAAAAGACAATCAAATCTAGAAAAACAATTAATTTAGGAGAATTCAATCAAATAAAATTAAAAATTCGTAGAAGAGTCTACACCAGGTTCCATCGTCCGTCAAGACTAAGAAAATTTACTTCATACTCAAAATATTGCAAAAATAAATCATGTTCATAAATCTAGACATCAATTCAATAATAAGCAATTAAAAAAGAAAGAAAACAAATCCAAATAAATGACGCCGTGTCTGATCGATCGATCTTCTTCTTTGTTCTTTAATTTCTTCAAGTTCTTTGCTGAGATTTCTTCTTCCAAATTTCTCTCCAAATCGTGTTGTGTTGTGGCAGCTGCCCTTCTTTGTGTCTGATCTTATAAGTTTTTTATATGTTCTTGAGAAACCCACAATAAAGCCCAAACTCACGTCTCAAAATATTTCCGAATTCTGTAATGTTTCCATGCATATATCAGATTACGCAGAAGCGCATGTTTCCCGCAATTGTGTGTTCTTAAATTTCCCTAGCTTGCGCAGAAGCTCAAATCTCATGCATAAGCACACATCTCATTCAACAGCGCTTTTATCCGCAGGAACCTTTATCAATTTTTAGCTAGTTTCTGTCCGTGTTGCGGATAAGCTCAATTTTAACGCTTCTTCTTAATCTTTCACGCAGAAGCATTATTCTTCACGCAGAGGCGCTTAATTCACAAGTTGCTCCTGTCCAGATTACGCAGAATTGCCTATTTCGTGTAGAGGCGCACCAAATCCTTGTTCCATTCTCGCTTCTCGCGTAGATGATTTCTGCAGCGCACGACAATGTTCAAAAAATCATATCTTACAATCTAACCGTCGGATTGAGTTGAAATTTTTGACAGTAGCTTTAAAACATCTTGAAATTTAATCTGAACGTCGGAGATTGGATTTGAATGTATCAATAATTCCCAGTAATTTTTTGAACTTGATGCTCCATAATTTATCTTTCCGCTTCTTCTTGCTACTTTTGCGTCAATCCTTGTATCTCACAAAAACAACTAACAGGCATAAAATCCACTCGATACATCACAAAATTCAAGTCAAATATATAAATTAAGTGCATAAATTTCACTTATCACCTGCCCTGTCGAATGGTGTGTCCAGGAAATAAAATACTGGACGTGAGCGAATATGCTCAATACAGTAATCACGTGTATACAAACCTAATATGATGCATGCAAATGAATGGGTATTGGATATCGACAAGTTTTTCTCAGTCTAGGCACCAATGAGTATGTAATACCATCTGAGGTCAACTCTGCTGTGTACGTCCACACACTCATCATGATCACCATAGTGTCAATCCCCGATGTCACGACGTATCCCCGTGTCAGACAATATAACAAGAAATATACGGATGAGCTACCCTAAAACTAAGGCTATATCGAAGGATATACAGGCTCAACATGATGTATGAAATGAATCATAATGTATTATAGCAAAAAACATATATCATGATACATAAGATGCAACATATAAGCATGCATACTCACTGGCTATCTCAGTCAGTACATAAGTACCTCTCTAAAGCAGTCCTAGTACCACCAGTCTATTGTCGAAGACTACAAGCGAATATTTATTGAATCACTATTAGTGATTTTAGAGTTTTAACTAAGTTAATAGATACTCCCTAATTGTATTAGGGATCTAGGTTTATACTCATATCCGTCGTCAGTCCTTTGATTTCGCAGGCCCTAACTCCTTAGCACGACTCTGTTGTGACTCCAGAAGCACCTCGTTATCGCCCGGGCCTCACCTATATGGCTAGAAACACCCCAAATAACCAAAAAAACAAAGGGATTGATTTTGAATTCGCAAGAAATTATGAGCCCCCCATGCCCTAATTTTAGGCGACGATCAGAAGCTCTGATCTTTCATGAAAGCCACGTCGCTGGGCTGCAATGATCGAAAGCCCTGATCTCGAATTCGGACTTTTCGATCTCATTCATGCATCTGCGTGTTCAAACACTGGCAACATGTCACTAATGAAAATGACCAAACAGTTTGGAAGCTCCAAACTCACCCTCTTCCTCCGATCTTGAACGCTGCTTCTGATCTGTTCGGAAGCTCCGATATCTTCTACAGTCCATGATTGGTGGGTCCAATCTGTCGAGCCAACATTGTCCAATGAACCATTTTGGGACATCCTGAAGTTGATTTTTTGGTTTGTTTGATCATATTAAAATCTTTTAATCATGTTTTACTAATTCAAACACGATTAACCAACTTAATCACATAAATAAAAAAAATCAGGTTACTACACCTTCCACCCTTACGCTCATGGGCTGACTTTACCGAGTAGAGTTGGTCTTGGTTCTTGGCTATAAACTTGAAATGGGCTTAAGAATTATATGGATCCACTTGTGAGATATCAAAACACATTTACTGAAACAAAATAATAAATTTCACCCGAAAAAGTCAGAAGGAATATTTGTGAGTATCGATCTTCATAAATGTGTTTTGATATCCCATGAGTGGATCACCGACAAATTGCCAAATACGAGACGAAAATCATCTTATCTGTTGTGAAAAAGTAAAAATATATGGTGAAAAGTAAAAATTTCAAAACTCAAAATATATCAAACTCTACACTTCATAAAAAAAATTTTCTCAAATTTTGATTTTTCACACAAATGGAGAGACCTATTTATAGATCTCATTTGGAGATTAGTCCAAATATTAATACATCATCATCTACATCATCACACTAATTTTCAAAATTTTACAACTCTAATTTTCAACATTCAACTCTAATACATATATAATATATTTTCAACACCTCCACTTGTGATGATGATTGTCATACGATGATTGTCTTTATTACGTGTTTTATGCTACCTCGTTAAAAACCTTACTAGGAAAAACCCAGTGGGATAAAAACCATAGTAAGAAAAAAAAGTGCAGCCACGTAAACTCCCCCTCATGTTAACACGAACAATTCTTCACATATTTCGTAGATTTCTCATCCCAATGTTATATATATGCTTTCTGAATATCGTCGTAGGAAGAGCCTTTGTGAAGAGATCTAATGAGTTCTCACTTGATTGAATGTAACAGATATTAATATCTTTATTCTTCTCAAGCTCTTGAGTGAAGGCAAAAAACTTTGAGGGGATATGTTTGGATCTGTCATTTTTTTTGTATCCTACTTTCGTTTGAGCAACACATGCAGCATTATCTTCATATAGTATCACAGGCTTTTTTTCTACTGATAATCCACAAGAAGTTTGGATATGTAGGGTCATTGATTTTAGCCACACACATTCACGACTTGCTTCATGTAATGCAATAATCTCAGCGTGATTTGATGAAGTTGTTACAAGTGTTTGTTTATGTGAACGCCAAGAAATTTCCACGAGTAAATACATATCCGATTTGGGAAATTGCCTTATGTGGATCAGATAAGTATCCATCATCAACATAACCAATGATACTTTGATTGGTATCTTTTGAGTACAAAAGTCTCAAATCTGTCGTTACTCATAGATAACGGAATATGTGTTTAATTCCGTTCCAGTGCTTCTTTGTTGGATATGAGCTGAATCTTGCCATTAAATTCACAGCAAAAGATATATCAGGTGTAACGACCCACTGTATCAAGACAGGTCTTTACAGCGTGCTTATGTCCTCACTCACACGCACCCTGAGAAACTTCCCAGGGGGTCACCCATCTTATAATTGCCCCAAGTCAAGCACGCTTAACTTTGGAGTTCTTATGTGATGAGCTTCCGAAAAGAAGATGCACCTTCGTGATATGAGCAGTACATATGAAACCTTTTAAACCCGCCTCAACTATGTAGTCCCATACCTACACAGTCTCAGAATCCCCTCTCATTCCGGCACGGGATCGGTTCATTCATGTCTCCCTCCGCCTTGAAGCCTACCAGGAGCCGCTCATTGTCCGTGCAACCTCTTGGCACCGGCGATCACTCCCTGCCTCTTCAGCCCCGGGCGTCACATGCCCACCAGCTTCCGCTTGGTTCGTCCCCGAACCATACCGTACTAAGAGAGGTTGGCTCTGATACCATTTGTAACGACCCACTGTATCAAGACAGGTCTTTACAGCGTGCTTATGTCCTCACTCACACGCACCCTGAGAAACTTCCCAGGGGGTCACCCATCTTATAATTGCCCCAAGTCAAGCACGCTTAACTTTGGAGTTCTTATGTGATGAGCTTCCGAAAAGAAAATGCACCTTCGTGATATGAGCAGTACATATGAAACCTTTTAAGCCCGCCTCAACTATGTAGTCCCATACCTACACAGTCTCAGAATCCCCTCTCATTCCGGCACGGGATCGTTTCATTCATGTCTCCCTCCGCCTTGAAGCCTACCAGGAGCCGCTCATTGTCCGTGCAACCTCTTGGCACCGGCGATCACTCCCTGCCTCTTCAGCCCCGGGCGTCACATCAGGTCTAGTACAATTTTCAAGATACATAAGGGCACCAATGACAATTAAATATGGTACTTCTGGACCAAGAATAACTTCATCATCTTCACATGGACGAAATGGATCATTTCCTATGTTTAATGATCTTACAACCATTGGAGTATTTAATGGATTTGATTTATCCATATTAAAATATTTAAGGACATTTTCTGTATAATTTGAATGGTAAACATAAATTTCACATTCTTTTTGTTCGATTTGAAAAGCCAGACAATACTTGGTTTTTCCAAGGTCCTTCATTTCGAATTCTTCCTTCAAGTAAATCATAACTTCTTGAATTTCCTTATTTGTTCCAATGATGTTTAAATCATCAACATATACAGCAATAATTACACATCCGAATGTTATTTTCTTGATGAAAACACAAGGGCATATTGGATCATTTACATATCCCTTTTTCATCAAGTGCTCACTTAGCCGATTATACCACATTCGGCCGAATTTATTCAACCTATATAATGATCTTTGCAATTTCACAGAATAAAATTCTATGGGTTTTGAACTTTGTGATTCAGGCATCTTAAATCCTTCAGGGATTTTCATGTATATATCACTATCAAGTGATCCGTATAAATAAGCTGTAACAACATCCATAAGACACATTTCCAAATTTTTATACACTGCCAAACTAATCAAATATCGAAACGTAATTGCATCAATAACAGGAAAATACGTTTCTTCATAATCAATTCCAGGCCTTTGAGAAAAACCTTGTGCAACAAGTCTAGCCTTATATCTTACTATTTCATTTTTCTCATTTTGCTTTCGAATAAAAAATCATTTGTATCCAACAGGTTTTACACCTTCAGTTGTGAGGACTATAATTCCAAAAGAATTACGTTTATTTAGCGAATCCAATTCAACCTGGATGGCAACTTTTAATTTTGCCCAATCATGCCGAGTCTTACATGCACCAAAAAATTTTGGTCAATATATTCAATATCTTTTCGATTCCATATTTTTTCAGTATTAATATAATTGATAGAGATTTCACGATTCTCGTCAGTTTGTGGTTCTGACATAACATTTTCATCATCAGGTGTTTCTTCTGGAACATCATTTTCTATTTTGTGATCATTGTGTTTCTCTATGCCTTTTCTTTTCTGAGGATTTTTATCCTTGGAACCGACTGGCCTTCTACGCTTCAAGCATTTTATGACATCATGATTGTCTTCAATTTGTTTCTTTGGAATTTCAATTCAAGCAGGGGCATTTACAGCAGGTATATATGATTTTGTTACCCCTTTTGTGTCTTCAAATGCATCTGGCATTTGATTTGCTATTCTTTGCAAATGCACAATTTACTGTACATCTTTTTCACAATGTTTGGTTCTTGGATCCAAATATAGCAATGATGGTACATGCCATGTGATTTCTTTTTCGATGTGTTTCTTTTCTCCCCCTAACATTGGTAAGATTTCTTCATTAAAATGACAATCAGCAAAATGTTCTGTAAACACATCACCTGTCTGATGCTCAAGATATTGAATGATTGATAGGTTATCATAACCGATATAAATACCGATATTTCTTTGAGGACTCATTTTTTTAATCGTTGAGGTGGCGCAATAGGCACATACACCATATATCCAAAAATTCTCAGATGAGAAATGTCTGGTTCTTTACCAAATGCAAGCTGCAATGAAGAGTATTTATGATATGCACTTGGCTTGATGTGAATCAATGCAACAGCATGTAAAATTGCATGTCCCCATATAGAAATAGAGAGTTTTGTTCTCATAATCATTGGTCTAGCAATCAGTTGTAGACGTTTAATCAATGATTCAGCTCATCCATTCTGTGTATGAACAGGAGCTACAGGATGTTCAACAATGATTCTCATTGACATACAATAGTATACATGTGACCATATTCTAGAGGCATAGATCAGTAACATAAAGTATCGAAATGGTCCATATGGTGGATGAATTGGCCCACAAATATCAACCTGAATACGTTCAAGAAATATGGGTGATTCTGTTTGGATTTTAGCTGGCAATGGTCTTGTAATAAGTTTTCCAAGAGAACATGCTTTACATTGAAACTTATTATTTTAAAAGATCTTTTGGAATTTCAGTGGATGACCATGTGTATTTTCAATAATTCTTCGCATCATTATTGAACCAGGATGTCCCAATCGATCATGTAAATCGGTTAATATTGAAGAACTATTAACCACCATATTTGATTCGATTGAACTTATATGTGTATAATGCAATCCAATAGGGAGCATTGGTAGTTTTTCAACTATATATTTCTTTTTTGATTTATATGTGGTAAGACACATATATTTCTGATTTCCATCAGTTATCGTTTGAGTATCATACCCGTGAGAATATATGTCATTAAAACTCAACAAATTTCTTTTTGATTGTGGTGAATATAAAACATCATTTATCAGAAATTTTGTATCATTAGGTAACAAAAAATGTGTTTTACCACAACCTTCAATCAAATCTACAGGACCTGATATTATATTCACCATTGTTTTTGTTGGTTTTAATTCCAAGAAATATCTTTTATCTCGAAGAATTGTGTGTGTTGTACCACTATCGGGTATGCAAACTTTCATGGGTTTATCTTTGCTCATAGCATTTTCCATATCTAACTTCAAAAAAAATGCAATAAAAAAAAATCAAGGATAATATATATATGCAAAATATAACATGTTTCATAAGAATACATGAAAAATATAGCATGTTACATTCTAGTCCCACCAATATATTAATCAATGTTCTCGAAATCATTCAAAAAAATCAGCAACATCGAAATGAGTTGAACCACTTGAATGGTTACTGTTTTCAACAAAATTGGTCTCTTTTCCTTGTTCCTTTATCGATTATTTATAGGGCATATATAGGTGCTCAGGGGCTCGACAAATATGTGACCAATGTCATGGAGTGCCACATCTATAACAAACACTCTCAAATCTTTTAGAGTGATTTTCATTTTCACTCGTGTTTTCATGCTGCCTTTTTGGTGGGTGGTTCATGGCGGTCTTTTGAGATGAGTTATTGAAATAACTATCTTGATTATTTTCATATCCACGGTCGTGACCACGAACGTGATCATTTTTATGTCCACGTCCATGCCCAAGTTCTCGACCTCGTCCACGACCTAAATCTTGCCTATGCCTTTGATTTTGGTTTTTATTTTTAATTACGACATTTGCTTCTGAAAATTCCGTTGATCCAGTGGGTCGGGATTGATGATTTCTCATTAACAATTCATTGTTCTTTTACGCCAAAAGAAGACATGCGATGAGTTCAAAATATCTCAAAAATCCACGCACTCTGTACTGCTGTTGTAGAGTTATATTTGATGTGTGGAATGTGAAAAATATTTTTTCAAGCATTTACATTTCAGTAACAACATGTCCACAAAATTTCAATTGCGAGACTATTCGATACATCACAGAATTGTAATCATTGACTTTTTTAAAGTCTTGAAATCTCAACGTATTTCATTCATCACGGGCGGTCGGAAGTATAACATTCCTTATATGCTCAAATCTTTCTTTCAACCCTTTCCATAAAATCATTGGGTCTTTTTCTATGAGATACTCACATTTCAATCCTTCATCAAGATATCGGCGTAAGAAAATCATAGTGTTTGCTTTATCTTGTGAGGTTGATATATTATTTTCTTTGATGGTTTCATTTAGACCCAATGACTCAAGATGCATTTCTACATCGAGAGTCCATAACATATAATTTTTCCCGGTAATATCGAGCGCAACGAATTTCAAGCTTTGCCAAATTTGACACGGTGGTACTAGAAAAATAACAATGCATTTTATTAGTTAATTTCCATTAATATGACAATAAAAAATAATGGAAAAACTATGAGTACAAATGTGTTTAAAAATAAATAAAAAGTGCGAATCAGATATTCACCGACAAATACAAGAATCGTAAGCATGATAACCATAATAGCTATAAAAAATATCCTTAAAAATGTGATCATCTTCTTCTTTGAAAAATCGAAGAGAAATTATTTTTGAAAGAATGAATGAATTTTGGTGTGATTGAAAATGAATTTGAGTGATCATATTTATAGGGCAAAAACTAGCCGTTTATTACTGTTTCTGACAGTTGGGGATAAAAAAAAAATTGATTATGTGTTGAATAAAAATTTGTGATAATCATTTAATGCATATAATGATAATCATAATTAAATAATTATGTATATCATATCACATTATTATAAGGCCGGTGTCATAGATATTCTTTTATATAATAACATGAAGTTATACGAATATGGTTAGTATATAAATACACAATAATATATATCATATCACGTTATTATAAGGTCGATGTTATCCTTTTATATAATAACATGAAATTATATATTAATATATTTAGTATATATACATAATAAATATATATCATATCACGTTATTATAAGGTCGGTGTCATAAGCATCTTTTTATATAATAACATTAAATTATATATTAATATATATACATGGTAAAAATATATAAACTGTAAAATAAATATTCTTACTTGTTGAATATTTTTGTCTTCTCCTTGTGTTTTGGAGCATCGGAAATTATATAGAATCTTCGAGCGATCGTGTTGATAACGTGTTGTGAAAAAGTAAAAATTTATGGTAAAAAAATAAAAACTCCAAAACTCAAAATATATCAAACTCTACACTTCATAAAATTTTCTTTCTCAAATTGTGATTTTCTACACAAATGGAGAGACCTATTTATAGATCTAATTTGGAGATTAGTCCAAATATTAATATATCATCATCAACATCATCACACACTAATTTTCAAAATTTTACAACTCTAATTTTCAACAATCAACTCTCTCTCTATATATATATGTATATAATATTTTCAACATTATCTATTTTATACTATATATTTTTGGTATACATCAATGTGTATTGGGTAAAGATTTATCAATCGAACAATACAAATTAATAACGGCTATATTATATAGTATTTGTAACATGGAACAAGGTATATAAATTGGAGCGTAAATTACACATGAAAAAGTGAAGAATTTTTTTTTTTCTAAATCAAAATAGACATTAGGTAAAATTGTATAACCGAAATTCAACACTCACCAACTCCAATTTCTCCACCATGGGCCAATGACAGCTGAAATTTATTTATTTATTCTTAGTGAGATGGATGTACCTAATCTATTTTTTGTGAAAATAATCGTATACGATTTTTTAATGTTTTAATTTTACTCCATAGTGTACTAAAAATAAAATCATTATTTTTTTATTGAATGTTTATTTAATAAAGTTGATATTATGTCGGAACTTTATGAATCGAAATTGAATTTATTGTACAATTCAAAGCAAATCCGAGACCAAATTAATTTTATGTCTCTAGCCTTGAGCAGTGTTTTGAGACAAACCAAGAAAAGCTTTTATTGACCATTTTTATTTGATTTTTCAGGATAATTATTCGCAATAGCAAAAAACAAATAATTAAATATTATGAAATCGAGTACTTTATCAATTGCAACTTTATCAAAACACTACGACCTTAGATGAATGAAAAAAGGTATTGGGGCTAGACTGGTAGATCGATCCAAGAAAATTATTATATCCTCAATATCCTCAATTCAAATAGATGATGATGCCCCTAAAAATATTTGGGTTTGATCCGATCCGAACCCGACAGCCCATACTCTGGAAAAGTGCCCAATACTCATTGAGCTCTATCATATGTGAAAGTCCAAGATGGAAAAAGCCCAACCAAAGCCAAAGGTAAAGATCATGGTCAAAGCCCAAACTGCTGAGCCCACTGGGCCGAGCCCTATCGGGATAGCGAAGAAAACCAACCCGAGACCATCAAGGGCAGTTTTAAATATCGAAAACACTTGATAATCTTTAACGGGTAAAGAGAACCCAGAGATTACGACGAGACTATTAAGTCGGCTTAGAGTTCTAGCCGTCGTGATAATTGAGTCCTACTCACAATAGTCTCTTACCTTGGGTAGATTCCTACCCCAATAATAGTTCTAGCTTAGCAAGGTAACTTATTTCTCATGCCTTTATAAATACCAAATATATTTTATGGTTTTACACATTCACTTTTGTTCACGTATTTACTCACTCATATTCTCTCGTTCTCTCAATTTTATTGCGCTCTTCGTCTTCTGAAATAGACTTAGGTATAGGAGGGGTCACACAGAACACACCTTCCGCATCCCCTAACCTTGTTAATGTCTGTGCAGAGCACTATTCACCCGAATTGACTAATGTGTTGAAAGATTGGAAGATCCGTTCTACCATATCGGACCCGAAGTAAAATTTTGATATCATCAATTGGCGCCGTCTGTGGGAATTTGAAGAGAAAAAATAGTCAAGATAGCAGGATTAGGAGACCCTAATAACGAGAATGGAGGAGGTCCAGACTTCAACCCTGCGGAACTCAATCAACTGGTCACCGTCACTCTCGTACGAGTGTTGGTAGGGAGAGAGGGGGCAAACCCACCTCCCAACCAAGATGCGCAGTTAGAAGAATCAGAAAGCTAACAGAAGAGATGGAACTTGTGAAGAAAAAAAAACAATGGGGATCCACCAACATTGGTCCGGAACATCCCTTTCTCCTCTGAAATATTGGCCATTTTGATAGGGCCAGCCTAGCAGTGGTTCAACCTGCTTCAGCGAGGGGATATTCACGAGTTCAAGTACTTCAGTAAAGCCTTTTCTCCACCACTTTTCCAGTATCAAGAAGCACCCTACGACTACTTTTTGCCTCTTTGCTATTAAACAACGATAACAAGAGGGATTACGAGCATACATTCAGAGGTTCAGAGCCTTAGCCCTCAAGGTACTGGCCGCCACCACTGATCTACACATCAGTGCCTTCATTCAATGGCTTACTACTAAAGATTTCCTCAAATCGGTGATAAAAAACCACCCATCACGTACGACGGGTTGTTAGAACGTGCTGAGAAGTATGTGAATTTTGAAGAAATACAAGCTTCGCGATCGAATAAGAAGAAAGATCAACCAAAAAGTTCAAAAAGGGCCAGACTCTTCGTCCTGCCTCAAAGAAGTGGACCATCTTCCCGACCAACACTACTATGGCAGTTAATCACATACACGCCCTTGAGGATGAGCAAGGCCCGAGCCCTTCAGATATGTGTCGACAGAAATCTCATACAACGACCCTCATGGAGTGAGCAAGGACCACGAAGACCGAAATCAGACAAGTATTGTAACTTTCACAAGGAATATGAGCACATTACTAATTAATATCGACAATTGGAGCTAGATATCAAGAGAATAATTCAACAAGATCCGGAGATGAAAGAAATATTGACGTGACAAGGGGGAGGATATCGGCCCCCCTAGAGGGATCGGGATGGTCTCGACCATTCCGAGTGATGAAGAAGGACTGACCCACCATGGGGACAGTCTACGTGCCCGAATCATAATCAGAATCAAGGACCATCCCCTCCTGCAAGAGGTGTCATCAACATGATTTTTGGAGGACCCACGAATGGAGATTCTACCCGTGCACAAAAGACAAACAAAAATTGACAAACATGGAAATTGGAAACTTGGTAGCTCAGACAGGCTCGACCATCTCCTTTGGCCCGGAAGACTTGAAGGCATATCTGATACTCACAATGATGCGCTGGTCATCCAGGCCATGGTGGCTAATTACGATGTGGCTCGGATATTTTTAGACTTTGGAAGCCCGGTTAATGTGCTTCTTCAAGAAACTATGGGTTAGATGGATTTGGGAGAGTACAAGATGGAGCCAATGGTAACAGCATTGTTTGGATTCACGGGGCATGCAATCCGCCCTATATGTTTGATTAATCTACCACTCACCTTGGGCCAAGCACACAGACGGAAGACAAGGATCGTTAGTTTCATCATTGTCGACGCACCTTCAACGTAATTAGTAATACCATCCATGACCACCTTCATGGTTGTAGCCTCTTCCCTTCACCAAAAAAATAAATTCCAAATCGGAAGTGAGGTTGGTAAAGTGCAAGGAGATCAAAAGACTTCTCTCAAATGCTGTAGTAGCCCGTACCCAGTTTTAGTGGGTAACTGTTAATTAATCCAATAAACATGATTAAGGAAATTTTTAATGGATTAACGAAGTCCGAGAATGGACCCGGAATGATCAATTATGGCCCGGAGGTTCAAGTGGAACGGACGCAACGTCCAGGGAACGGACACAACGTTCGTGCCTTCCGAAATGCGTCACTGCTTACGTATTTGATGGGACACTGGCACCATCGGAAGCAACGTTAATGATCGGACACAACGTTCATCGGACGAACGGACGCAACGTTGAGGAACGGACGTTCCGTTCGTGGTATATAAATTGGGGAGCCGAGGTTCACTTTTGAGCACACCAATATTCTTCTCTCTCTCGTTTCTTCAGCCTTCCAGCTTAGATCTAGGGCATTCTAGGCGTCCCTTTGGGAATCCGGAAGTGGCGTAGTAGTCCAGGCATCGTAGCGGAGCTTTGGCCTAGTTTTGAAGCTATCGACAGCAAAGGGCTAACGACGGACGAAGGTATAGCTTTTGCTTCCTATAAATATTTAGGAGTATGCAATAGCTTAGTTAAGGCTTTTAGA